>NC_053393.1:203605794-204205794 GCF_905171765.1 Bufo bufo
GTAAGGAGGCTGATTAAATGTGACAAGTATCTTTACCAAAAAATGAATGATAATAGCATCACATGGGGAAAGACACAAATTATTTCAACAGCAAGAAAAGGAAATCATTTCTAACTTGATTCAGAGGGAAGCTTCTTTCATTGCTTAGCCACAGATTAGCTATTTTATAACGTATTGTTTTGCCCATAGGCAGTGTATTATTTGAATAATTTAGAACATGCATGAACAGTATAGGACTCTTAAAGGGGTTATCCAAGAAAAAACTTTTTTAACAGATCTCTTCAGAGTGGATGGATCCTTGCTGGGGTTCATACTTACTAGTTCCTGCTACTGGATTCTGGCTTCATAACTTCACGGCCGCCAGGTCTCTGGGAATCAACATCCTGTTGACGGTCATCAGGTGAACCATGAGTGACAGGTCACCACAGAGGTCAAGAGACGCTCTTCAACAGGATGTTGATTCCCAGAGACCCAGGACTTGCGGAGGCAGCCATATAGCGATGCATCTGGAATCCAGCAGTGGGGAGCAGGTAAGTACGAACCCCACCACAGGGACAGACCTGTTTAGTCTTGGATAACCCCTTTAACCTTTGTTTTCGAGAAGGAACTATTAATGAATGAAAATGTTTTTGTTGCATTAGTTGTCCAGTTTATGAGCTCTATTATTCAAGAGGTCTTAAAGTGAATGCTAACCCATGAGCACTATTTTTTTTCCATAACTAGGTTCAAAAGTAACCTACATAGTCATACAGCTAAATGAGTTTTCCCGGTGCTCAGGATAGATTATCAATATCTGATCTTTTGGGGGGCCAACCTCCACCGATTAGCTGTTTCCTTCAGCCTCTAGTGCAGGAACTAGCACTTGAAATGTAGCAGGAAGCACAGCTCTTTCCAGTCTAGCTGTGTTTGTATTTTTTTTTATTACTTTAGGTACACTAAACATCATGACCTGCCTAATTTTGATATAAATGTCAAACCAGTAAAAATGTATTCTCATCTGTAATAATAACCTTGTATCAGTATTTCATGTATTACAATGTCATAGATAAAGGTTGTGTATTTCACGGTTACCGTACATACTGTCATTTTTCCTGGCTTCAAATGGAAAGCAAATGAGAATGCGTTCTGTACTCTTACCTCAAACCACTGCCCGTGAGACTGCATCTTCAGGATTACACAGGGATCTGGTTTGGAGAGCGCATCTCTGTCCAATATCCCCTTACAAGAAACTCTCAATTCCACTTTAGCGAGACACGGACTGTTGAAGATCCCAAGGGTGTTGGCTGCTGATTCATATATGTTGCTCATCTTTTCAATTGTATACCTAAATAAAGAAAATGTATGTTATTTTCAGAATCACCACTTCCTTTTACTTCTGCATGTATTTTACAGATGCAAAGTGAAATTCCCTGACCCTGTCATCCGTGTTTACACCTCTTACTCAATATAGCAGCATTGCATTAAAAGGAATGACTGCTTTAAATCAGTCAAGTCTACAGACGTTTTCTCAAAAATTTATGTATCGGTATTTACATGAAAATGAGTATCTACCCTTGAGAATTGGTGGACAACATCAAAGAAAACAAGATCTGAATGAGTTATTAATCAAGAAGCAATCATCCTTGTATAGAAATTAGATGAAATTTACAAAAATTGCAAGTGGCATTGCAACTTGATAAAGGAGACACTGAAAAAATTTACAGTTTAACCCCTCAACAGTCACATTAAAATTGGAAAAACCCTTCTGAAAATGTCACCTTTTTATTGTAGATTTTGAATTTATGCCTGAATAGCTGGCACATGATTCTGGGGGCACAAATGCATTGGAGCTGTGATCACGCTATGATTCTGGTCTTATTTTAAAGCCTAGGCTGTCAGCTTTCAAAAAAGTTCTATATATCTAGCTGTTATCAAGCCCCAAGCCCAAGGGGATAAAGAGGGCCCCCCGCTCCCCCTGCTCAGCTTTGCTTGGTTGTGATCTGTTAGTGCCTGTTCTTAAAACCTGAGCAGAGCTTGGGGAAAACTATTGAAGGGTAAAGGGAATGCAAGAACTAGATAAAGGCAAACATGAAAGAGATTTTATATAGTTTAACCCTTAGGATACCAGAGTTTTTTTTTTTCGTTTTTGCGTTTTCATTTTTCTTCCCTATCTTCCTTGAGCCATAACTTTTGTTCACATAGCTGTATGAGGACTTATTCTTTTGTGGCACAAGTTGTACTTTCTTATGCCACCATTTAATATGGCATACAAGGTAATGGGAAGTGGGGGAAAAAAAACGGTTTTACGGGTTTTGTTCCCAAAGAGTTCCCTTTGCAGCAAAAATGACCTGTGCCCTTCATTCTCTGAGTCAGTATGATTACAATTATACCACATATGTATAGTATTTTTTAATGTCTAAATAGTGTAAAAATAAATGCAAAATTAGAAAAATTTATTTTTCTTTACATTACCATATTCTGACCCCTGTAACTTTTAATAGTGATATCTACTGAGCTGTGTGGGGGCTCCTTTTTTTTGTGGGACCATCCTTAGATTTTATTGATACCATCTTAGAGTGTGTGTGACTTTTTGATCACATCTTATTAAACATATTTTTTTGGTAAGAGAAGCGATTAAAAAATAGCAAATTGGCTATTTTGACCCTTTTTTTGTTACGCCATTCGCTGTATTGGAAAAATATTTTGATGTTTAGATTTTTTATTTATGTATTTATTTTTTATTCTACGGAAAAGGGGGGTGATTTAAACTTTTATATTTTTTCATTTTTTTAAATATATTCTTAACATTATTTTTTTAACTTTTTTATGATTTTGAAGCTCGTATATGAGCCTACAAAATAAAAAAAAATTAAATAAAATTCTGAACAATCATGGGTCTTTTAGACCCATTATTTGTACAGGATTGATCATTTCTTATGTTGGCATGATGACATAAGGATTGCCTGATAACATAAGGATTGAAATAAGAATTGCAGCTTCAATACACTCTTCAGAGAGACCCAGGGTATTGAATTCAATTACTGGCCTTCTCATTGGCCGCAGAGGAAGCTGGCAATAAGCCCAGAACCGTGAGCTTCCAGGTTTTTCACCCTTTAGATGCCGTGATCTCACTTGATCATGGCATCAAAAGACTTTAATGACCGCAGTCGGCATTATTGCTAGTTGTCTTCCTGGCCATTGCTGTTCTTATCAGAGTACAAGTCTTAATATAACCTCTAGCAATTTAATAATTTAATTCATTCTAATGGTTAACATACATAGTAATGATAAAGAAACCAGATCGTAATTGATCGGGTCCGTTCCGAATTTCACAAAAATTCATCTGCAAAGTGAAATTCAGGTTTGCTTCAAACAAATCCAGTAAAACAGCACTAATTTCAATTTCACTGCACATGTTGGGCTGGAAAAAGCATGAGGGAATAAGAAGAATGCTCACATGTCCCTGAGGGGAAGTAGGGAAGAGGGCTTGTCTTGATTGGCTTAAAGGGCTGACAGACAGCCTGGATGAGCCATTTAGTGGGGAAGCAAGCAGAGAGGTGCCCGAGCAGAACATCATTCTGTGTTAGATGGGTGTAGCAGTCTCTGTCAAAAAATGATCTTAGGGACACTGTACAGTCACAGTCACGCTTCTATTCTAATGTCAGGAACAGTCAAGGGAAAGACTAGAAAGAAGAATGAAAAAATAACTAAAAAATATTATATATATATATATATATATATATATATATATTTGTGTAGAATAGGAAATTTGAGCAGGGAAAGCTTTCAGGGAGGAGGAGTTGAGGCTGTATGTGGATGGCCCAGATAGTGCCTTCTAGCTGGAGTTACTACCTTATAATACAGCTTCAGCTCCTGCCGGACCTCAAAAGCAGACACGTCATTTCAACAGAAAGACAGCTGTGTTCTTTTTCCAAACCTGGAGTTTCTACATCGGCGTATTTACAGCTTATTGCCAGTACAACATGCTCCCAATAGAATTCTGTTGCAGAACCACAGTGGCGTGCCCAGGGGGGGCGGGGGGTGCGCCCCGGGTGCCGGCTCTGACGGGGGTGCCAGCAGGCCCAGAAGCAATGAGCACTTCCACTGCCGGCAGGGAGCGGAGCGCATAGTTCTCTGCCCCACCGCCGATCACCGCAATAGGTTTCAGGCCGGTAGTGAAATAATTCTTTGCTAAGTAAGCCGGTGGATGTGCGATTGCGCAGCTCCTCCAGCTGATTCCTTGGTGATCTCGTCACTTCCGGTGCGGCAGCGTCACTTCCGGTATAGACTTTTGGCAAGGTATAGAGATTTGGCAGAACACCAGGACTCTGCAGCACAGTGCCGGGACTCTGCATGCAAGTGCAGGTAAGTATTTAGCTTTTAGGGTTTCTTTCCTTCTTTTTTCTTTTATGTGGCAACTTTGGGGGACATGAGGGGGCCGGGGTGGACAGAGGACGTGTGGGGGCAAACTTTTATTTTATAATGTGGCAACTTTGGGAGACATGAGGGGGTGCACACAGGAGGACGTGGGGGGAATATGGTGGGATACTGTGTGACACAGTGGGGGGGGCAATTTATTATGGGAGGGATGGCAATGTGGGGGACACTGCAGTGTGGGGGACACTAATATGTGGGGGGCAGCGTGGGGGACACTACTGTGTGGGGGGCAGCGTGGGGGACACTACTATGTGGGGGGACTACTGTGTGGGGGCAGTGTGGGGGAAATTACTGTGTGGGGGCAGCATGGGGGGACACCTCTGTGTGGGGGGACTACTGTGTGGGGGACACTACTGTGTGGGGGACACTACTGTGTGGGGGGCAGCGTGGGGGGACACTACTGTGTGGGGGGACTACTGTGTGGGGGAAATTACTGTGTGGTGGACACTACTGTGTGGGGGGCAGTGTGGGGGAAATTACTGTGTGTGGGGGGCAGCGTGGGGGCCTTTCTATTGGGGAGGCACTGTAGGGGCCAGTCTATTATTTCTGGGGACACTTTACAGGGATTATTACCTGGAGCACAATATAAGGTGTTATTATTACTGGGGGTCTCTAGGGGACATTATAGCTGCTGTAGACACTATAGGGACATTTGGGGTAATTTATCAAACTGGTGTAAAGTAGAACTGGCTTAGTTGCCCATAGCAACCAATCAGATTCCACCTTTCATATTTGACAGCTCTTTTGGAAATCCAGTTCTACTTTACACCAGTTTGATAAATGACCAATTATGTCTATTAGGGTCACTATTTTTTCAGCAGTATAGCACCTGGGGCATTGGGGGGCACAACGGGCACAGTATTGGGGGTGACAGCAGGATGATACTGTGGGGACACCAGGATGGGGAGGTTGATGGAAAAATTGAGAAATCTAACGTGTTTGTGTTACAAACTCTGTAGAGACGAGATGCGGCTGAAAGAATTTCTCATGGCGGTCTAACGGAGGAGAAGAGGAAAGAGAAGGTCTACATGACAGGCGATGTCCCTGGATGTAAGAGGTATGTGGTCAAGTATTGGGGGGGAGTGCCAGAGAAATGACCCGCCCCGGGTGCCAAACACCCTGGGCACGCCACTGCAGAACAATAATTGTAAATTTTGTTTTTAATGAATCATATGTATCTGTGTTAAACGGGTTTCATTGTAGGAAAAACATTTTCCAGCAATAACACCATCTGCTGCTGAGCAAATTTTTTTTTAAGTGCATCATATCTGTGTTGTATTTAAATGAATTGTGTTGTACCAAAATCAATAACGCCATTTTTCTACCAATGAAATTAAACACAAATTATGCTATACACAGAAATAAAACCACCTTCCCTGCACAGTTATATTTTTGGTGTGGGGAGGGAGAGATTGAGCAGTGGTAGTGACAGTGGCAGTCAGGGAAATTACAGAACAGTGAATCAGGAGGGAAGGGGGGGCGAAGGAGCCCACCATATCAAAGTCTGCTGGCATGGAGGGTGAGGACTATGATAATGATTGTGTGTTGTACAGGACTTGGGAGCCAGATAAAGGTGCAGATGTGGAGGAGAAAACATCTTAGAAGGGTGGTAGCTTCAGTGGCAATACAGAGTTGAGGAAATGTATGTCCAAAACTTCCAAAAGAACTTTCAGGGCCAGAACTGCTAATATTGTGGTCAGCTTGGGAACTGGCGATGCTAATTATCCTGTGGGCACGGGCCCAAAATGTGCCAGACCTACACCAAGTTCTTCTGCCACTGTGTGAGCAACTCTTATATGCAGGTTTTGCTCCACAAGGTCGGCACACAAAACTACAGCTGTGTGCAGGGGTGGACTAGCCATAGACCCTACAGGGAAAATTTCCAGTGGGCTGATGCTCATGGGGCCGACCGAGTCCTCCTTAAGCCACTGACCTGGTACATATTGATCTGATGCTCTCAGTAATAATTAATCACTCATGAACCTTTTAATAGTGGTGATCCTTGGATAAGCTGACCAGAATGATGAGCTGTATACCTGGCTTTCTTACACATTAAAGCAGTTTGATGATTACTGGATAGTCATGCTTTTAGAACCTCTCCTATCAAAGAAAATGGGGGAATGTTTTCCTGCCGAAAAAAGGGAGGCCAAATTACGTTATTGCCCGCAAAGCCCGTGTACGCAGCTTGCCGCAACTTTTGGAGAAAAAACGCCTGCTGCCAGCGTGTCTGAAAAATGGTGCACCACAATAGTATGCAACTGACAATACAAGGCTAAGCCCTCACACTGAAGTTAAAAAATTAGATTTTAGCCAATATATTCCTGTCAGGAACATATCAGAGCCCGCGCACCCCGCCAAGGTATCTCAGTGTAGCACAAGACCTACCGCTAACCTACCTATAGTGTGTGAACACCTGGTAGCCTGTGTCACATGGCCTGCTATAGTTGGGGCCCTCAGCCTCCTCCCTCCTCCCATTGTATTAGTGATATTACTTTGGAGGAGGTATGTGGGAGTTTGGCTGTGAGTCGGACCTTGGCACCTATCGGACAGTGTACACACACTATAGGTAGGTTAGCGGTAGGTCCTGTGCTACACTAAGATACCTTGGCGGGGTGCGTGGGCTCCGATATGTTCCTGACAGGAATATATTGGCTAAAATCTCATTTTTTAACATCAGTGTGAGGGTTTAGCCTTGTATTGTCAGTTGCATACTATTGTGGTGCACCATTTGCAGTGATCTATTTACTCTTATATTTTCATCCACACATTTTGTGGCACATGTGGTCCACTGCCGGTGTTACATGATATTTCCCCTAGCCGTGAAATTTCCCTACCCTCGTCACTTCCTGTTGTGACTCTGCCATACTGGACATGACGTTCCCAGCTTTGGAAGGATGTGTGCCACGCCGCGCAGGCGGACAACGACAGCGTAGGGAAATTTCACACCAGAGTTGGACGCTTGCGCATTACCTCTCAGCCGGCTCCAGATGATCAGACACCGTGCGTGCGCAGTGAGTGGTAGGGAGATTTAACAGAACAAATTGCCATCAGATCTCCCTACCCCCACACTGCGCAGGTGCGGTGATCAGATGGATGTTCGGTATAAGAGATCACCCTGTCTGCCGCTGCGCACGCGTGGTGTATCTCGACGAGAGTAGTTAGCCGCGCTTGGGCACTGGCCCGTAATTTTTCCCTACCCTTTAACCGCTGCTGAGGCGCAGTGTCGGCCGGTGTCCAGCTGAGAGGTAAGGCGCAAGCTCATTAGGTGGCCCCTTCTCCCCAACTCTGGTGTGAAATTTTCCCACCCCGTTGTTATGTGCCTGCGCAGCACACCTCCTTCCAAAGCTGGGAACGTCATGTCCGTTGCGGCCGCGTCACAACAGGAAGTGAAGAGGGTAGGAAAATGTCACGGGTAGGGAAATTTCACGGAACACCTGCATCCTAATTGTATGCATTTTTGCTGGGGATGCTGTTAGCAGCAGATCACTCTAGATAGCTGAACTCACTAATATCCCTAGGTTGTGGTACCATTTGTATGTGAAAATCCAGTGAGGAGAATAGAATGGAGATACTTTGTTAATTTATTAAGTTTACCTTGAGCAAAACACATAGAGGAAATTAGAGGACATTAGAGGTCAAAACTAAAATGCTCTCACCAGCTCTGAGTCTGCAGCAGGAAGACACTGAACAGAGCACAGGATGTGATGTCACAGAAAGGGAGGAGTAGAACAGAGAGCAAAGGCAATACAATTTACATAATACATTAGGAAACCTATTAGGAAAACTATAAACCTACAGTTGCAAGAAAAAGTATGTGAACCCTTTGGAATGATATGGATTTCTGAACAAAAGTGAGTTGTGCAACCAGGAAATTCATTTTAAACTTGGGAATTCATTTTTCCTTCGATGATAGCAATCCGTCCAGGCCCTGATGCAGCAAAGCAGCCCCAAACCATGATGCCCCCACCACCATACTTCACAGTTGGGATGAAGTTTGATGTTGGTGTGCAGTGCCTCTTTTTCTCCACACATAGTGTTGGGTGTTTCTTTCAAACAACTCAACTTTGGTTTCATCTTCCCAAGCATTCTTCATGCTCTTGCAAAGGTGGAGCTGGCTCTGCGTGGTCATTGAAAAATACAGTATCTTTTCCATGAAGGCCACAACATGATTTTTCATTTTGGGTTTGTTTTTTAACGTACGTTGCAAAGAGATTAATCTGGATAGTGCCTGTTCCCAGTTGTCAGGAAGCCTGGCTCTTACAGCACGGAAAGGTAAAGGTGCAAGCAAGTGGTTAGATCTTTGAAGAATCCATTGTCCATTATTTTTATAAACTCTTTGTCGTCTATGGACAAGGCTAATCTGTTGTCCTCTGGTGTAGTAAAAAACACTGATCCTCCAAAGTTGTCATAAAGGAATGTCTGGTTCCTTAAGGAGGTTAGAAAGCTTTTCCTTTACCTCATAATGATGAACACATGGCTTAAAGTGAGTTGTGCAACCATTTTTGAGCACAAAAGTTTTGAAGGAGTTCACTTGAGATGGTTTGTGGCTCTTATTTATACATACATCGCCCACAATCAGCCTAAGGCCTCATGCACACGACAGTTGTTTTTCTCGGCCTCCGTTCCATTTTTTTTTTTTGCGGATAGGATGGAGACCCATTCATTTCAATGGGTCAGCCAAAAAATGCATCCCGAGCAAAAGTAGGACGTCAGCATTCATGTCCTTAGGAGGAATCTCACTAGCTAGATGTTTCAGGTGGGAATTATGGTATGCAGCTTCTGGAGTAGGAATTTCATCTCTTTCATCAGGTATCTGGTCGCATTCAATTAACGTTGGCAAGGGTATATGAACGCTCCCTTTATTAGAGGAGATAAGGTATCCAGTGGCTTTTCTGCCATAAGTCTCTACACGACCAAAACAAGTGTTTAGGGGGTATGGTGTTGCTTCTCCCGTTATGCCAAAGATCTCAAAGAATTTAGGTTTCGCCAGAGACCTATTGCTTTGTTCATCTATAATGGTGTACATTCTGGTGGCCTTTTCAGATTGCCCTTCTGGGTAGACGTTGGCCAAACACACTTTAGCATAGCACTTGGAACCAGTCTCCTTGCCACATATTTTCATACAGGAAGAGGAGACAGTTGTTGTAGCTAGCTTTTGAGCCGGTGGCTCCCCGCCATGAACTGCAACAGCGTTAGTTGCGGCTTTAGGTAGTGCGTTGTCTGGAGGCAAAGTAGGATGCATTGCTGTAACATGCTTGTCACTGCTGCATTCTGCACACCTGATGATAGCTTTACAGTCTTTTGATAATTGATTTGATGAAGCATAACACTTGTAACACACTTCAAGCTCTTTGAGTGTCTCTCTGCATTCTTGCAAAGTCTTGTAGGTTGTAATAAGTGGGACGTTTGTTTTCCTAACGGATACTGTTTCCCTTAAGTCTCTACGTTTACTTGTGTTGTCATACCTTGAGCATGAGGATGAAGCAGGTAGAGTGGATTCTGTGAAGTCAAAACTGGGATCATTCTTTTTCCGAGCTTGGTCACTGATGAATCTGGAAAAATAAGAGAAAGAGGGAAAAGACACATTGTGTTATCTTTTATATCTGGAGCCCTGGTCTGCCCATTTTTCTTGCATCCTGTGTGGTAGTTTCAACACAATTGGATTGACACCATGGGCAGTATCAAGGTAACTCAGTGCTGGCAGATGTGGGTCCATTTTAGCCAATTCTAATTCCTTTAGTAAGTCACTCATATCCTGGAGCTTGTGATTGTCCTTGCCAGTTATCTTTGGGAAACTTGAAGTCTCTTGAATAAGGCGTGTTCTATAGCTTCATAAGGCCTCATGCACACGAACGTTTTTTTTCACGGTCCGCAAAAACAGGGTCCGTAGGTCCGTGATCCGTGACCGTTTTTTCGTCCGTGGGTCTTCCTTGATTTTTGGCGGATCCACGGACATGAAAAAAAAAGTCATTTTGGTGTCCGCCTGGCCGTGCGGAGCCAAACGGATCCGTCCTGAATTACAATGCAAGTCAATGGGGACGGATCCGTTTGAGGTTGACACAATATGGTGCCATTTCAAACGGATCCGTCCCCATTGACTTTCAATGTAAAGTCCGGAGTCCCTTTTATACCATCAGATCGGAGTTTTCTCCAATCCGATGGTATATTTTAACTTGAAGCGTCCCCATCACCATGGGAACGCCTCTATGTTAGAATATACTGTCGGATATGAGTTAGATCGTGAAACCTCATTTCCGACAGTATATTCTAACACAGAGGCGTTCCCATGGTGATGGGGACGCTTCTAGTTAGAATATACTACAAACTGTGTACATGACTGCCCCCTGCTGCCTAGCAGCATCCGATCTCTTACAGGGGGCCGTGATCAGCACAATTAACCCCTCAGGTGCCGCACCTGAAGGGGTTAATTGTACTATCATATCCCCCTGTAAGAGATCAGGGCTGCCAGGCAGCAGGGGGCAGACCCCCCCCCTCCCCAGTTTGAATATCATTGGTGGCCAGTGCGGCCCCCCCCCCCCCCTTCCTCCCTCCATTGTAATAAATCGTTGGTGGCACAGTGTGCGCCCCCCCCCCTTCCTCCCTCTATTGTAATAATTCGTTGGTGGCACAGTGTGCCCCCCCCCGCCCCCCCCCCTTCCTCCCTCTATTGTAATAATTCGTTGGTGGCACAGTGTGCGCCCCCCCCCCCTTCCTCCCTCTATTGTAATAAATCGTTGGTGGCAATTATTGGCCCCCCTCCCTCTATAGCATTAACAACATTGGTGGCCAGTGTGCGGCCTCCCATCTTGCGCCCCCCCCCCCCCCCCCCCCCGATCATTGGTGGCAGCGGGTTACTAGCAATAGTACAAGATTCATACTTACCTGGGAGCTGTGATGTTCGTGTCCGGTCGGGAGCTCCTCCTACTGGTAAGTGACGGTTCATTTAGCAATGCGCCGCACAGACCTGTCACTGTCACTTACCAGTAGGTGGAGCTCCCGGCCGGACAAGAACATCGCAGCAGCAGGTAAGTATGACTCTTCAACTATTGTACTATTGCTAAGTAACCATGGCAACGAGGACTGTAGTAGCGTCCTGGTTGCCATGGTTACCGATCGGAGCCCCAGCGATTAAACTGGGACTCCGATCGGAACTCCGCTGCCACCAATGATGGGGGGGGGGGGGATGGGAGGCCGCACACTGGCCACCAACGTTGTTAATGCTATAGAGGGAGGGGGGGGGGGGCAATGGGGGGCGCACACTGTGCCACCAACGATTTATTACAATAGAGGGAGGAAGGGGGGGGCGCACACTGTGCCACCAACGAATTATTACAATGGAGGGAGGGAGGGGGGGGGGGGCGCACACTGTGCCACCAACGAATTATTACAATAGAGGGAGGGGGGGGGGCCGCACTGTGCCACCAATGATATTCAAACTGGGGAGGGGGGGGAGGGTCTGCCCCCTGCTGCCTGGCAGCCCTGATCTCTTACAGGGGGATATGATAGTACAATTAACCCTTTCAGGTGCCGCACCTGAAGGGGTTAATTGTGCTGATCACGGCCCCCTGTAAGAGATCGGGTGCTGCCAGGCAGCAGGGGGCAGTCTTGTACACAGTTTGTAGTGTATTCTAACTAGAAGCGTCCCCATCACCATGGGAACGCTTCTGTGTTAGAATATACTGTCGGTTCTGAGATTTCACGAAGTGAAAACTCAGCTTTGAAAAAGCTTTATGCAGACGGATCTTCGGATCCGTCTGTATAAAAACTAAACTACGGCCACGGATCACGGACACGGATGCCAATCTTGTGTGCATCCGTGTTCTTTCACGGACCCATTGACTTGAATGGGTCCGTGAACCGTTGGCCGTGAAAAAAATAGGACAGGTCATATTTTTTTCACGGCCAGGAAACACGGATCACGGATGCGGCTGCAAAACGGTGCATTTTCCGATTTTTCCACGGACCCATTGAAAGTCAATGGGTCCGCGAAAAAAAACGGAAAACGGCACAACGGCCACGGATGCACACAACGGTCGTGTGCATGAGGCCTAACTGCCATAGGTCTGTTCAAGTCTCTCCCATGCTGTAACAAGACCTTCCTCTAAGTGGCCTACATGAACTGCTCTTAATGTCTTTATGCGTTGTGCGGATTCTGGGCCTAACCAGTTGACAAGCAAGTCAAGTTCTTCCTTGGCAGTGAGGTTAAGGTTGCTGATTACACCTTTAAAGGTCGATTGGCAGTCTCTGTCGTTTTCAGCATGGTCATCATACTATGAGAGGCTAATGTTTATCAGCTCCCTGCGCATCATGTATCTGGCAAAGTCTGACGACTGATCTCCCATTGCTTGCTGCTGGATTGCATTGTGGTATCTCTGGGGCATGTAGGGGCTCTGGCACATAAGGCTTAGATTGATCAGGACAGAATGATGTGGCATAAGGATTAAGCTGTGGTTTAGTCTCTGGATGATCAGTTGGCTCTACGCTAGAAATTACCTTGTTATCGGTGGATGACGATATCTGGTGCTCTGTGTATTCACCCAGTTGGTGATTTAGAAGTGGCATTGGTACATGCGATTTAGCAGGAGGAGCAGGCGATGATTGCAGTCAGCTGGGTCTTCCACTTCTCCTGGGATGAAACAGTTTAGGTTGGTACCTTGTCCTAATGCTTACTTGAAGACTTTCAGTTTAGCTAAGGTAGCTGCTTCTTTCCTTTCTGTTTGGAGAATTTTTAGTTGGGCTTCTGCCTCTGCCTCCATCTGCGCCATTTCTGCCTTCTTCCTTGCCTTCTTCTTTGCCATTTCTGCCTCCATTTCTGCTATCTTCTTTGTGATCTCAGCCTCCTTCTTAGCAATGGAACTTCTTACACTAGCTTCCGCCGACCTTCCGGAATGAGAGGTTTTGGAAGATGAAAGTGTATATTTGGTTGAAGTTGATCGATGGGATCTCACTTCTTGCAAGTGTGCGATGCGGAGTTCTCCCTTACTTTAAGTGTCTTGTAATAAGGCATTCTTCTCTTGGAGGAGATTCTTTCTCTCTCTTAACTCTTCTGAGGCATCGTTAAAATCGGAGTCGCTCAGGAAAGTGATATACTTTGTAGACAGTCGCTGATAGTGAACATAGGCGTTAGTTAAACGATTAAACGCTGTGTTTAACTTTGGTGCATCATTGTTATAGCGTGAAAGAGCTCCTATATAGTGTTCAATTCTTTGCCAGAAATCATTTAAATTGTCGCTAAACTCTTCTTTGGTTGCCTCAAAGTTCTCTCTAATCTTTTGTGTTGGTTTGATAACACGTTTAGATCGTACAGTTTGTTCTTCAGTAAACATGGACTCTGCTTCCTGAATATCTGAGTTTTTGAGAGCAGGGTAAGTTTCTGTATGTTCAGTGACTGAGAAATCCACGGAGCCTCTCGTGGACATGTTATTCCTGTTTAAGTGGTAGGATTTCGGCTGGCTTACTGTGCCTATGAATCCATGTGCATGTAAGATGGCGGACAGCTTTTAGCTTGCTTGTAGTCTGCATGTAGACATGCAAAGACTGTAGATTTGCAGTAATGGAAGAATTCGAGACCGTTCCATGCGGCGCTGATGCAGAAAGGACTCCTTATTGTAATGTTACCAAACCGGTAATATTTTGTTCAAAGTCGACGCGTTTCAGGGGCAAAAGGGCCCCCTTCATCAGGACAATAAAGCTTATACATACAAGTACATCTTTTGTCATTGCTTCTTTTATGCACTCTGAGCGTCATGTAGCCGAGCTACAGTGGGCGGGAAAGGTGAGGTGTTAGGGGCGGGAAGGCGTGCGGGGTCACTAAGATACCATATCCCCTGATCAGCCAATTACTTCCATTACTGCATTTCTCTTTATCCAATTAACCGTGACTCACGGATAAGGGCAGAGACCCGGGCAGCAGACGCAGACTTCCCCGCAAGCTGGACGGTAAAAATCCAGCAAAGGCGCTTCATAGGTGTTGTGACTCATCACAACCCTATCTGGTAAGCACAATCATTGTATTCATATTATCTACATTTATAAGGTTTTACACACAAGGCACTGCCTCCTCTCCCCTTTTCTCTTCTTTTAAGGCCTCCTGCACACGGCCGTTTTTTTTTTTTCCCGTTTACTGGCCGTTTTTTTTGCGTTCCGTATACGGTCCGTATACGGAACCATTCATTTCAATGGTTCCGCAAAAAAAACTGAATGTACTCAGTATGCATTCCGTTTCCGTATTTCCGTTTTTCCGTTCCGTTTTAACATAGAACATGTCCTATTATTGCCCGCAAATCACGTTCCGTGGCTCCATTCAAGTCAATGGGTCCACAGAAAAAACAGAACACATACGGAAATGCATCCGTATGTCTTCCGTTTCCGTTCCGTTTTTTGCTGAACCATCTATTGAAAATGTTATACCCAGCCCAATTTTATCTATGTAATTACTGTATACTGTATATGCCATACGGAAAAACGGAACGGAAAAACGGAACAAAAACGGAAACACAACGGAAAAAAAAAAACGGAACAACGGATCCGTGAAAAACGGACCGCAAAACACTGAAAAAGCCATACGGTCGTGTGCAATAGGCCTAAGATTGTAGATTTAGCTTTCGTTTTGACTATTCTGCCACAGATGTACGTTAGAGAAGTCTCTGACTGGTTGTGAGTGGTTATCTCTGTACAAACAATGGTAGACAGCTGAACTCACTAATATCCATAGGTTGTGGTACCATTTGTATGTGAAAATCCAGTGAGGAGAATACAATGGAGATGCTTTGGTAATTTATTGAGTTTATCTTGAGCAGAACACAGAGGAAATTAGAGGAAGGATACTAGAGGACATTAGAGATCAAAACGAAATGCTCTCACCAGCTCTGAGTCTGCAGCAGGAAAGGAAGGCACAGGAAGTGATGTCACAGAAAGGGAGGAGTAGAACAGAGAGCAAAGGCAATGGAATTTACATAATACATTAGGAAACCAATAACAAGAATGACCCCAGCGTGGCAGCACTACATTACATGGTAATGATATAATAACACAAATACAACCATTATCTAAATGGAAGAAATAAATGCTGGGACAGCACACCCAGTTTGTTTTCCATAAACCTAAATTTACCATATTAATGGTTGCCTCTACCTGTACTACTGTTCTTGATGTGTATTCTGGACCACTCCATAAAAATGCTGTCATTTTGTAATGTATTTCCTTTACATTTTTCTTTTGTTCTTGGCTGTGGTCACATGACCTTGTCCATAGCTCTTTCTTATTTCCTGTGATGTTATGTCCATGGGTGTATGAAAGCAGCAACAGGAGCAGTGATAGGGTAGTGTCTATCTAACTAGTTGGGTGGGAGGAGCTATAAACTAGATGTTCTTAGGGGCGGTGGCAGAGCTGTGGCTAATAAAGGAGAAGTGCATCTTGGGTTTGATAGGAAACAGCAACATAGACTCTTACATACTGTAAAACCAGAGTGATGTGTTTACATGGTGAAAACGGGTCAGGAGAGCCCGAATTGGAAATAAAAAATAAAAAAAAGCATGAGGAATATGTACATAGGTAAGCAACTACCATGAGCATATCTGCTAAAGCCATAGTAATCTCAGAAAAATCCTTTAAAGCAGCATTCTGGCTGTATAATATGACATGACCCCTACAATAGTAGTTTGACTATTTATAAATAAATTAAATTATTTCTTTAAGTTTTTACCATAGGAGAAATCTTGGAAAACAAATATGAAATATCACAGTGATTTCAGAACTTTAATCTCCTGGTTGCTAGCAGGATATAAAAGCATTTCCCAGGAATTTGAGGACTGTGTTATATTCGTCTGGTTTATATTTGAGCATTTCTGTGCCTTGCCTATATCCAGCTAGCTCCCAGATAACAGATGTAAACAAGTAATTTCACACTCAGTTACAGAGCAGGATTCATATTAAATCTTGATAGCTGTGTATTTTCACTTGGTTAATGTTCCTTTTCCCTCCTAGTTCTCTTCTCAAAGTTGTGTTCCGATTTATATCTTTATGGCATGTTATTATACTGTAACTCTATGTTATACTTCTAACCTGACAATTTTTTCGTTTAACTGGAATATGGGAAAATATGGCCCAACTTATTTTATTATATGTGGACAGATCTCACAGACTAGCATCAAGAAATAGAAACATCTATCAGTTTTTATCATACAAGCTGTCACTGAAATATCATGTGCACTGTAAAGTAATTGATAGCTTTGCCTGGATAAGTAAAAGCTTGGGAATCTACGGGTGAACTTTCAAAAGAAAAAAGTCTGTAAGGTTTAACGGTTTACGGTTCAGTGGATCTTAATTTTGTTTTTTATAACCAGTTATCAAAATATTGCATTGGCTTAGAAGGACTCATATTGTAATTCTAGACATACAGTACAGACCAAAAGTTTGGACACACCTTCTCATTCAAAGAGTTTTCTTTATTTTCATGACTATGAAGGCATCAAAACTATGAATTAACACATGTGGAACTATATACATAGCAAACAAGTGTAAAACAACTGAAAATATGTCATATTCTAGGTTCTTCAAAGTAGCCACCTTTTGCTTTGATTACTGCTTTGCACACTCTTGGCATTCTCTTGATGAGCTTCAAGAGGTAGTCCCCTGAAATGGTCTTCCAACAGTCTTGAAGGAGTTCCCAGAGATGCTTAGCACTTGTTGGCCCTTTTGCCTTCACTCTGCGGTCCAGCTCACCCCAAACAATCTCGATTGGGTTCAGATCTGGTGACTGTGGAGGCCAGGTCATCTGGCGCAGCACCCCATCACTCTCCTTCATGGTCAAATAGCCCTTACTTTCAAAGTTTTCCCAACTTTTCGGCTGACTGACTGACCTTAATTTCTTAAAGTAATGATGGCCACTCGTTTTTCTTTACTTAGCTGCTTTTTTCTTGCCATAATACAAATTCTAACAGTCTATTCAGTAGGACTATCAGCTGTGTATCCACCTGACTTCTCCTCAACGCCACTGATGGTCCCAACCCCATTTATAAGGCAAGAAATCCCACTTATTAAACCTGACAGGGCACACCTGTGAAGTGAAAACCATTTCATGGGACTACCTCTTGAAGCTCATCAAGAGAATGCCAAGAGTGTGCAAAGCAGTAATCAAAGCAAAAGGTGGCTACTTTGAAGAACCTAGAATATGACATATTTTCAGTTGTTTCACACTTGTTTGTTATGTATATAATTCCACATGTGTTAATTCATAGTTTTGATGCCTTCAGTGTGAATCTACAATTTTCATAGTCATGAAAATAAAGAAAACTCTTTGAATGAGGTGTGTCCAAACTTTTGGTCTGTACTGTACATGCAGTAAAACCAATAGTTACCTATTTAGTATGGTAGAAAAAAGGCATAAGTCCATCAAGTTCAACCAAGGGCTCGGTAGGGATGTGAATTTTAGTAAAGAGGAGTAAGAACCAGACATCTGTTCTTGCTGTTACCATGTTCGGGGGTAGAATATTCCACAGATTCACAGTTCTTAAGCCTTGTCACCACTGGAGACTGAACTTATTCTTCTCCAGATGGAGGCAGTGTCTCCCTGTCTTTTGAGGGGATTTTACATGCAACAGTACAAATGATTTCCATGACAGCCTGGTTAAAAATGCAGCCATGTGGCTAAACCAGGGAGACCATATATTTGATATGTTGCAATAAATTAAATGGTCAATAACTTTTCACAAAACTTTGCACAAATCAATAGTGCAGGTCTATAGAAGTCAAGAACACACATACACACCCAGAAAAGCTGCAGCATCTGATAAGGATAATATCTCACCCAAGTCCTTTAGTCACTTAAATACTCATCAGTATCTCCCTGAGCACTCTATGGGAAAATTGGTAACAACTAATCTCCACCCAATAACTCAGGAAGATGAGTGTTGGGAGGAGAACCTACTAAAAATGCAGAATTCAAGTTATATAATGACAAGAAAATAGACCTCTTTTTATAACAATAGTTTGGCTGTATAGTATGGACAACCCTTATATAATGACAGTTTAGCTGTATAGGACTGCCTTTATAACAGAAGCCTTGATGTGTAGTCTGAACCTCCCCATATAACAGCAGTGTGGCTGTGTAGTCTGGAACACTACAGATAACAGGAGTTTGGTTGGGGAACATAGACCTCCCCCTACAACAATCTGACGTTGTATAGTCTGAACCTCCCGCTTGGACAACAGTTTGTCTGAGTGTAGTCTGTATTACTTCTTATAACAGAAGTGTAGTTCTGTATTATAGGTCTGTAATCTCTCTATATAACATCATTCTGGCTTTTTAGCCTAGACCCTCTTCCCTATAACAGTCTGCCTATATAGTCTAGACCACTTATAAAAGCAGTTTAGTTGGGTGGTCTATAACTCCCCTCAAAATGGCAGTGTGCAGTCTGGACCTCACAATATGACAACAGTCTGGCTGTGCAGTCTGGTCGACTACTTATAACAGCAATTTATTTGTGTAATCTAGACTTCTCCCTATAACAGCTGTGAAGTCTTCATCTCCACTTTAACAATGGTTTGGCTATGCGTTCCAAAGACTGGAAGTGACGCCGTATGCATATGTGCATGTGCCGGCGTTACAGATGGCACGAACCTCACCCCAAGCACTCCAGCAGAGGGGCAGGTATTTATAGTGGCGCTTTCAACAACCTTAGTGCGCCTTAAACTATCAGGATGCCGCCATCACCTTCCACATTTATCACACGATGGACCCCTGGTGAACCAAGATTTATTGAATATTGGGGAAATGCATCAGGATAGTTTTCATATGAAGAGAGAAATTTCCTCATCTTCAGGGCCTTATAGGTGACAGGTGAGGGTTTGGCCACCGATTAGGCAGGGGTAGCCTCTACGGACAAGTTAGGGATACATCTCCTCCCAGTCCTGGCCTCACTTGTGCTAATCTTCATCACTTATCAGAAGTCATCAAACTGTAAGTTAAAAAATTGCCTTATTTCATTTTTATCTTGGACTATCCTATCATTGGATATGCACTGAATAACAGTAAGATACTTGTATAGTTGTTATTAAGGCTCCTGACTTTGTGAGAAGAAACATTTGTTTAATTTTTATATTTGTATAATGTGTCTTGTTTTGTCTATATTTGGGATGAAATGACTTTTTGTTGTGGAAAAATTATTGTTCACCGTATGGTCGCCATCTATCCTATGGAGATGCGCAGATTCTTCGCGTTCGCATCTGCGCAGAAACTTTCGCACGATGGTCTGGTTGTCCCGACCTGTAATTGATTTGTGCCCGGCCTGGTATTACTGCAGGATACCAGTGTCATGGCGCCGGCTGAGGCGGGAGGGATGGGGACCATCGAACAAAGGTTTCTTCATCCACGAGGATAAGCGCGGCAACGGAAAGGGCGCGAATAAGTGTGCGAACATAAGTTCGCGAGATCATTCACATCTTTGCCAGCCAATCACTTCATACCATAACCTGTCTCCCCATTGGTCATGATTGTAAGACCGCTTTCCAGCTAATCACTTCATACCATATCCTGTCTCCCTATTGGTCATGATTGTAAGACTGCCTCCCATCCTCTGGTATAAATAATCCACGCCTAGCTGTTTGAAGGAGGCCCAATATTGGATCCCACTTGAGAACGTCTCTGTGATGTTATTTTGGAGGAATTGCGCACACATCGACGCACACTACACCAAGGACCTCAGTACCATGATGGGGCACCATCAGCACGTGCAAATATATTCATTGGCCTTCGCCGGAGGTGTGTGGAAACCAGTTTAAATTTATCGATAGTAATTGGGCATATCAGTGCATTCTACTTGGGTTACTGAATGTGTTGCATATTACTGCAATATAAGTGTAGTTATAGC
This sequence comes from Bufo bufo, assembly GCF_905171765.1. NCBI lineage: Eukaryota > Metazoa > Chordata > Amphibia > Anura > Bufonidae > Bufo > Bufo bufo. The sequence continues at coordinate 203,626,080 of NC_053393.1, forward strand.
AAAAGTTATACTGCAATAACAACTTTTTTATATCTGTTATTGAGCACATTTAATTTTTGCTGAAAAAATTCTGTTACATTACTGCTAGATACTGTGTAGTTAAATGATATTTTACTGCAAAAAATGCATTCTTATGCCTGTGTTAGAGAACGCATTACTGCATCATACCATGTAGTTCAAATATATTTTACTGCAAAAACTACATTATTACCAAAGTAAATTGTCAATAACAGTGTGCAGTTTGTTTGTAGAAGGAGAGGGACATTTAATTGCACCTGTGTCTTCAAATTACAGAAAAAAAACACAATTTTGCTCGTAACATTTAATAATCTATTTACCAAACCAATGATTTTCCATTTATTGGAGACAAGTGACTTTTTATGTTTATACCTGATAACAACATGTCTGGAAAATCGAAGAGTAGAAAACAAAAGATCCAGGACTAATCATAAAAATATTGGTAGTAGCAACAGTAGAAGCACCAGCCAGATGTCCAGTAGTAGTAGTAGTAGTAGTAGTAGTAGTAGTAGTAGTAGTAGTAGCTGTAGGCCACAGTTCTCCCTGGCTTTCGCTAGATGACACATTATTATTGAAGACAAAGAGGATGAGATTGTAGACTGGATAGCTCATTCCTCCTCTCAGATGTCACTTCTGAAACTGAAACCATATCTTGGAGCCAGGTGTCACAACATTGCTCCTGCTCCTCCTTGCAACACCAGATAAGTATTTCAGTTGCATCCTTTCTGTCTTCACTGTCCCCTCCTAATGAGGCACCTTAATTTTTTCCTAGGAAGAGGGTATGCAAATGTGCTCTTTGAAAGCTCTGCCTCTGATGCCACCAGATCACGTTAGCTATCCTATAACTCAATGTTTGACCTTTTTAAACAGGCCTTGAGACATGATTTGGGTAATAATTAAGTAAACGCTTCATCTGCACATAGCTGTTTTGTTGTGATTACCCCTCATCAGTGCACAGCAGAGAGTACTGGCTTAATTGGGTGAAAAGCCTAGGACAGGATTCAGGGAATGCTATATTTCTTTATGGAAAGCGCCTAAAAAGCGTGAGGAGTCTTATAGGCCAGGCAACACTCTGGAATTCTGGGAAAGAGTCCCCCTCCGCTAAGAATAGGCAACAAAACCCCATGAGCTATGGAAGATACTCAAGATAGTCTCCCTGTTGATGACTTGTGTGAGAACAGTCAGTGTTTGGACTGCCATGAGGAGGAGGTTCAGATGGATGCAGGGGATCCCATGCATAGCTGTTTTGGTGGTGCTAGTAGTAGTAGGAGCACAGTAGTAGCACTGTGTTGGTAGTGGTAGTACCCATGGTGGTTGTTATGGTAGGGGCAGTGGTAGCGACGACAGTAGAACTTGGTGCAAACGCAGAGCAGGGAATCAAGAGGGGGTCCAATATGCTCACAATGACATATCACAGTCTAATAAAAGTGATGTGGAAAGTGAGAATTATAATGATTGTGTGTTGGATAGGAACTTGAAGCAGCATTGAGTTGCAGAAATGGAGGTAACATCAGAGGAGGAGGGTGGTGGCCACAGCGGTGGCAGTAAGGAGTAAAGGCAACACATTCCAGAACCTCCCCAAAAGCAGCCATTGCCAGATCTGTTTCTATTACGGTCAGCTTGGGAACTGTTGATACTGCTTAGGCACAGGCTCAAAACGTTCCAGATCTAACCCAAGCTCAGCTGCTGCTAGCTCTGTGCAAAATGTGTGAGTATCTCCCGTCTGTCAGTTTTCCTCCATAGTACTGGCAGACAAAAAAATTGCTGTGTGCAAGAGCTGCAGGATTAAAAATGTTGTGGGCATTAAAGCACAAACATAGGCACCACAGCTTTATTGCAGCATAAGATACGGCATGACCAGTTACTGTGAGAAAATAGAAGTGGCCGCCAGCTAGTTCAACAAGAATGCCCTTCTTCTTTGCAGAAGCCAGGCCACATCCTCATGCAGTACAGTGTTCTTTTCATCGTCCTCATCAGTTACTGTTTCTCCTGCTCAGATTACTCCTCTTCCTACTCTGATCTGTTGTCAGCCATCGATAATGAAATGTGTGACCAGGAAACAACTCCCACCTGACCAATTTGCTTGAGGTGCAGTTGCTGCTGTGTCACTTAATTAATTCTGCTGCCTTTGTGGGCCACTCATTGCAATTCTCCCTGTGTGGCAAGGTGTATGCCGCCTTGTACACCTGGAGCAGTGGTTACTGGCAGAGACAGTACATGTCTTTGACACCCTACTGGATCAATGTTTTTCATGACAGAGATAAAGCAGCACCACAGCTACATGGCTAGGTCCTAGTGACATTAACATGTTTGTGGCAGTCTGGTTCCCACACCAGGCGCTTGTCAGCCTCCTCCTCCTCTATGCATTTAGTGGAAATGACACATGCTCTATGCATGCTGATAAATTTAGCCATGCAACGCTTATTGAAAAACTACAGAGGGTGCTGGCCATGTCCACGAGACTGTCCAAACATTTTAGACATTCTTATGTGTCAAGGAACTACCTCATTAACATGCAGTGACCGAACGGTCTGCCATTGTACCACTTGATCTACAATTTCCAACTAGTTGAATTCCACTTTGAACGAACAGCGTGAAGTGGTGAATGATTTTGACATGCTCCAGACCAAGTCAGCAGTGAGCATGTGTCGTTTTGAGGTCAGACAATGGCAGCTCAGAGGCATACTCAGGGCCTTTGAAGAGACCACCAGATATGTTAGTAGGGACAACTGTGGCATCAACTATGTTATCTCCCTGATATTTATCTTAGAGCAGATGCTCATGCTGATGCAACAAGGAACAGTGGAAGAAGAACAGTTTACTCATCTTGCTGGCTGCCCTATAGCTGTTGGGGACCCAGAAAGTGCCATGAAGGAAGAGGATATGGATGAGGAGCTGCCACTGGAGGAAGAGGAGTCGCCTGTGCAGGAGGAGAAAGCTGATGATTAGTGTTGAGCAAATCAAGCTTCGGATCATAGATTCAAAGTTGATTAGTTCTAACACTTCATATTAATGCTGTATGGAGACCTGTCTCCATACAGCATTCAAATTAATTCAGTATTCAGTTCTACATCTTTAAAAACATTTCAAATTTGGAATCTGAAATCAGGTTTGGGACCGGCTAGTACCTCAGTCCCATACCCGACTACAGATTGCTAATTTGAATTTTGCACCAATGGATGCAATCCATTTTAATGCTGTACAGACACAGGTCTCCATAGAGCATTAAAACTAAGTGTTAGAACGAATAGACTTCAGATCAATGATCCGAAGTTCGATTTGCTCAAAACTACTGATGGTGATGACAATGATACCATCAAAGCAAATACCTATCAAAACAATGTGCTAATATTTTCCTGCTGCCAAAAGGGAGGCCAAATTGTTTTATTACCAGGATAAACTGTGTACGCAGCTTACCGCAGATTTTGGTTAGAAGACACCTGCCACCTATGTCTGACCAGGAGGCCCCCCCCCCTGCACTTGCTGAGTCACCTACGTACCTACCGCCATTTCCGCTACCACAAGCAGCAGAAGCAGTTGCAGCAGCCAGGCTGATGGGAGCATTTATTTAATATAAAGCGCCAGGCTGATGCAAATCAGTAAATGGAGATGCAAAGCCTGAACACCTAGGTTCATTATGACATCGACTCTGGCCGTTCTCCACTGACACCATGGACTTCTAGGAAGCCAGACTGGAACAGTAGCAGGAACTGGCCCATTATGCTGTCCCTGTACTATCTTGTCCAGCCTCTAGTGTCATCTCAGAGAGGGTTTTCAGAATGGCAGGTGATGTCCTCATACACAAACATCACTTTTGTCAAAATGAATAAGGCATGGATGAGTGAGGCCACTGCCTCCTCATAACTTACCAAGCACAGTGTTGTCCATTGGATGGCAGCTGTGCTTGGTATTGCAGCTCAGCCCCATTCACTTGAATGGGACTGATGCACATAACGTTGCAGGTCTCTTCATACAGGAGTACCAGGAATCAGACCCCTAGCGATTTGATTTTGATGACGGATCCTGAGTATTGGTCTTCAGTGTCAGAATCTTGGACAACCCCTTTCATAGCAACGTGCAGTGTCATCAAACACAGTGCATAAATTAATGGACTTCTTAATTATGCATGGCGTAGGCAGAAAGGGGTTAACATCATACAGAGTGCTCCAGTATCTGTCCTTCATGCAGCAACTTCTGCTTTCAAAGTGAAATTTGGAAAAATAACTGTGCACGGTCCAGTCTAGCACTGTTTCCAGCCACTTGCTAACGAGTTGCACGAGGGGCTTTCTAAATGCTAGTCTAAATATTCTATTATCTAACGTGGTTACAATTGAAGGTTTTTCCAGTACTAGAAAACAAGGACTGCTGTTTTACCAGAAACTACGTCACATGGGTCCATGAGCTGTGTCTACTATTGTAAATGGAGCTAGACTGCAATACCAATGCATTGCCTATGTGGTGTTTTGAACCTTTTACTAAAATGCAGGATGCTCTGGGGTTTGAAGACATTTTTCCACCATCAAAATTAATTGTAACAAAAAATGACACTGTCTGTGTGACGATTTGGGTCAGTTTTAAAGGAGGCCATAACTATTTTTTTTAAGTGCACCAAAAAAAACACCAAAACTGGTGTGGACAAAGCCTAACAGAATTAGACTTCTGGACTGGGCGTCACATGTCTGACATGTCTGTATTATGAACAATTCATTACAAGTAAATAGACAACTGGGTCCCTTAGTAAATTTGGCCTGTCCAAACATACTGTATTGTAGATGTGTCTAACTAGTGATGACAATGTCAGAATTGGGCGCAACACATCCTATTGACAAACACAATCGTAGCGTCTAGTTTATTGATACATTTCCAGGAGCAATATCAGAGGAATGGCTCAATGCATAGTTATAAGAAAAGATGCCCTAGAATTGTTATTTTAGAGGAAATTTATTAAAACAGACAGTTCAAGACAGCTGACGGGTCCTCCTTAAATTTAAGACATAGGCTAAATATTTAATGGTCGTTTATTCATAGATGCCTTTCTGCAAAACTGACATTAAACAGCCCCTTTGCATTATATGGGGGCTGTCAATTAGTAAAAAATTGCCAAAATTTGACAAGTCCTATTTTTTGATGGCCATTATTCATGGGCCGTTAAAAAAATGGCCGTGTGAATAGACTCATAGACTGCAACAGTTCTGAATATGGGCACCTCACGGTCGTTAAGAAAACGTCCATCCATGGTCGTTTTTCACTGTCCTGTTCAAAACATTTTCTAAATTTTTCAAACCAGCACCTGGATCTGAATACTTTAGTAATTGCATGTAATTACACATTTAGTATAGCCAGTGAACTATTCAATATAATGTATCTGTATAGCGCCACCTGCTGTTTGTCCTTTTCCTTATTTTTTGTCCATCTCACTGAGCTGATCGAACGCGCTCAGGTTAAGGGTCCATTCAGACGTCCGCAGTGTTTTGCGGTCCGCAAATTGCGGCCTGCAAAACACTGACGCCGCACATCGCCGGCACTTAATAGATCATTCCTATTCTTGTCCGGAGCTGCGGACAAGAATAGGACATGCGCTATTTTTTTACGGAGCCGCGGACCGGAAGTTCGGGGCCACACTGTGTGCTGTCCGCATCTTTTCCGGCTCCATTGAAAATGAATGGGTCCGCACCCTTTCCGCATAATTGCAGAACGGATCCGGACCCTTTCAACGGACGTCTGAATGGACCCTAAAACTGCCACCAGCCATATGTTCTGTTAGAAGCTGTAGCAGTTACAGGCAGAGAGCTTCAGCAGAAAGGAGATGCCCCTTACATGCCAGGCTGAAGTTAATAGCAGAGCAATTAGAGCAGTGAATGGAGATCTCTGGACCCATGTGAGGTACAGGGCTGGTTCTAGCTTTATTGGAAAGATATTGTCCTGTCCTACATAATGTCTGATTTTCATTTTTTACATCAATCATGGCATAACCCCTTTAAACAATTTTCATAGAGATCAGCATATTCAAAATAAGATATATCAGTATAATCTTTACAATACATGCTTGGGTTGACAAGGTCAGGGCCGGCGTTTGGGTCGCAAACAGGGCAATTGCCCAGGGCCCCCTGCTGTTAGATACTTAAGTGGGCAGAGTCTGGGAGTCATTTGTTTTTTGCATTCAATTCCTTTATTTTCCTCCTCCACATGCTCCCCAGTGTCTCTTTACCATTCTGCAGTGGTCCCTGTAAGAACAGTCACCGCTGCTGTTCCCCTTCCGCACAGTCTCCCCATCTTACCAGACTTCAGTGACAGCCCAGCATGCTGCATTATACACAATCCTGATCCCACGGACTCGGACTGGCATCAGGAAATTCTGTGTGGGCAGAGCTAACATAGCACCGCCCCCATCCTTTGCCTGCACTTGCTCCAGGCTGGAGGCCTAAACTTTATACTGGGATGACTGGGCCTTCTTCTGCATCCGACCCCAGACTCTGACCTCAGCTCCTGGACTGCAGGGGGCTCCTAGGACCCACTTATCATAGCACCCAACCTGTTCCCTTGCAGCATACGGGTAGGTTACCCGACACTGCTAGATTGTGATGTGTATTTCCCTTTAAGCCAGTTAGGCCTGTTGCAGGCAATCCTTATTCCAGCCAGCAGAGGGAGCCCCCAGTTCAGTATAAATAGGCTAGGGCCTAGCCTAGGAAGGAAGTTAGAAGTTTCTAGAGTCAGTTCTGAGAGATTCAGGGCTCAGTCAAGAGTGCAGAGCTTGCACTACTGGTGTGGAGGGTCATTCCCACCCAGTTTCCAGGTTAATTATACCTGAGGTACTCCAAAGATAGAGCCTGCCATCAGGAGGGAAGAAGACCTCTACCAAGTCCTTGCTCAAGGGTTATCACCAGGATTTAGGTGTCTGGACCTTGAGGGTATTGCTACAAGTAGCATAAGAGGGAATCCCTGATCCTAGGAGGCCTGTCTTGAAGTTAGTCCTTTTGTAAGTAAAAGCCTGAACCACTACTGTTAATTGTATGGTGAAGTGTGGAATAACTCTGGAACTGTATTCACTGGCTGTTCATCCTACTATAAATTCATCCAGTAAAGTTGACCTGTTATATGAATATCTGGACTGCTCCATTATTCCACCTATCACTACACGGTGTGTCACCGTTCAATTGACACTGGCGTCATGACATTTATCAACTGCCTGTTCCAGTATCGCCCGGATTGAAGACGACAGTGAATCCCAGGTTAGTGGGTTGCCCTGCACTACGACTCCCCGCATACCTAAAACTGCTCTACTGACCCCCTGGGATACTGCACCCTCTCCAGCTGGTAAGTCAATGGTGTAAAGGGCATGCAGCAGTGTCTGTGGAGAAGGGGGTGCATGGCTGTTGGAGAGTCACACTCTCATTGTACCCTGCACTGCCTTCAAGTACTGATGGTCACTGACCTGTGAGTTCCCACTGTCAGCTCTGTGTTTCCCCTATGGCCCTCCTGTGTGCTCCCTGTCCCCCCCCATGTGCTCCCTGTACCCCCCCCCCAGTGTGCTCCCTGTTCCCCCCGTGTGTGCTCCCTGTTCCCCCTCCCTGTGTGCTCCCTGTTCCCCCTCCCGTGTGCTCCCTCTGCCCGCTCCCGTGTGCTCCCCCTGCCCCCTCCCATGTGCTCCCTCTGCCCCCTCCCGAGTGCTCCTTGTGCCCCCTGTGCTAAGCAGCGGATGAGACAGCTAGTTCCTTCTAGAATGAAGGAACCTGCGTCTCCCTGAGGCCTAGAAACAACACACACCAGATGATACGAAACAGTGAAGGCAACAAGTACTTAGCTTAGAGATGTATGGAGAAGCAGGAGATCCAAGGCAAGTCCAAGCAGAAACTATCCACAGCATGGTCAGCAGTGTGAGGCAGATCAAAATAGAGCCTCATAACTGATAACGAGCGCCACCTGAGGAGAGGTCAGATCCTAACAACATACATAGAGGAAAACAGAGAGACCTGTCAGATAGCCTCACGTGTAGCAAGTCTATCCGATCTTCTCACCTCTCCCACAGGAGGGACCATGACAGATCCACCATAACAGTGTGTCATCCATAGATCCCCATAACAGTGTGTCATCCATATATCCCCCATAAGTGTGTCATCCATATATCCCCCATAACAGTGTCATCCACAGATCCCCTATAACAGTGTCATCCACAGATCCCCTATAACAGTGTCATCCACAGATCCCCTATAACAGTGTCATCCACAGATCCCCTATAACAGTGTCATATACAGATCCCCCATAACAGTGTCATCCACAGATTCCCCCATAACAGTGTTTTACCCACAGATCCCCCATAACAGTGTGTCATCCACAGATCCCCCATAACAGTGTGTCATCCACAAATCCCCCATAACAGTGTGTCATCCACAGATCCCCCATAACAGTGTGCAATCCACAGATTCCCCATAACAGTGTGTCATCCACAGATCCCCATAACAGTGTGTCATCCACAGATCCCCAGAACAGTGTGTCATCCACAGATCCCCATAACAGTGTGTCATCCACAGGTCCCTCATAACAGTGTCATCCACAGGTACCCTTATAACAGTGTGTCATCCACAGGTCCCCCATAACAGTGTGTCATTCACAGATCCCCCATAACAGTGTGTCATCCACAGATCCCCCATAACAGTGTGTCATTCACAGATTCCCCCATAACAGTGTATCATCCACAGATCCCCCATAACAGTGTGTCATCCACAGGTCCCCCATAACAGTGTGTCATACACAGGCCCCCTATAACAGTGTGTTATCGACAGGTCCCCCATAACAGTGTCATCCACAGGTCCCCCTTAACAGTGTGTCATCCACAGATCCCCCATAACAGTGTGTCATCTATAGATCCCCATAACAGTGTGTCATCCACAGATACCCCATAACAGTGTCATCCACAGGTACCCCATAACAGTGTCATCCACAGGTACCCCATAACAATGTCATCCACAGGTACCCCATAACAGTGTGTCATGCTCTGATCCCCCATAACAGTGCCATACACAGATCCCCCATTACAGTGTCATCCACAGGTACCCTATAACAGTGTCATCCACAGATCCCACATAACAGTGTCATCCACAGATCCTCCATAACGGTGTGCATGTGCAGCATTATCTCCATTCACTGCTATGGAATTGCCAGTGATCAGCTATTTTCTGAACACTCACAGTATAATAGAGGATGGCCATGCATGCACACTGGGGCCCGGATGGGACAGCCCCTTGTTTTTTAGCTTGTGGTTTTATAAACTGCACCATATAAAAAAAGAAGTGCCCTGGCCATTCATAACGCGGGTCCATGTCCAGAATTCCAGTGTTTTATAAAATGCGTAAGAAAATAAAACACATCCCCCCAAAAAACTGATGCGGATTCTGCATTAGGTTTTTTTAAGCACAAAAAAATACTCTGTGTGAACATACCCAAAGTGGCATTCTACAGTACAATCAGCTGCTGTGATTGCAACCGCTGTCCGTGCCAACAAAGTTCTGTCAGATTGCTGGTCCAATATTTCAGGATTTTTAGGCCCGCAAAATGCGGGCCGCAATACACGGGCGCCGTTCCGTGGGCATTCCGCATCACGGATGCGGACCCATTCACTTGGATGGGTCCGCAAATCCGGAGATGCGGAATGGTGCGGAACGGAACCCTACGCAAGCACTACGGAGTGCTTCCGTGGGGTTTCGTCCCGTACTTCCGTTCCGCAAAAAGATAGAACATGTCCTATCTTTTTGCGCAACGGCCGGATCGCTGCGGCTGCCCCACGGACTGTGCTCGTGCATTGCGGCCCGTATTTTGCGGGCCGCAGCACGACCACGGGTCGCACATCCCAGTGTGAAAGAGGCTTAAAGCTGATGGTAAGATTCAGACATCCAGAATATAAAATATCTTTCCTAAGTCTACAGACACTAATAAACACTGGGAGGCAATATTAAAAATGACAGCTGTGGAGAAATATTGAAGAAGCCGGTTAGCAATTGAGCAATAAAGCACAGAAGAAAAATTGCACAGTGTGATTCTTGATTGTGCCGAAAACAAAAAAAAATTCTGAGATATCACAGAGCAGTCAATGCATTTAGACAGAAGGCCAGAAGGTCACAGAAGAAAGTGGCAAGGGTGTAATTGGAAATATACAGATGCTGACAACCCGAAAGGCCTCATTACCATACCACCAGCTGGTTCAATTACACGGGTACGAGGAAGAACCTTACTCTGGTGAAATTAAGAGATCTGACAAGACAGAATGAAGCCTAAGGATATATATGAATCAATGCAATTCAAGTCTAAAAGGCATTTACTATGGATACAAAGAATGTTCTCCAGCTGTTGACAAGGCCACCATGATGTCATATTATATCAACTGAGTCCTCAGAGTGCATTGCTTATGGCTCATTTGATTGTGAATAAAAGAGATGTGGATGTAATCATTTAATTATTCATATAATCTTATATTCTGTAACATTAGGGACAGGAGCAGGGGAGAACATAGCCTTCATGCTGTCTGAGGCAAAAATGTAAACAGCATCCAAATTCTTGACCTAACTCCCTTCCTTCCTGCCAGAGGTGTAAATTGATCTCCATTCACTTTCTATAATACCGGTTTCTTCTTATGTGGTACAAGGGTCTTTGGGCCCCTCAGGCACCTGGGCCCGGTAGCGACTGCTACCTCTGCACCCCCTATAGCTACGACCCTGATTAGGGATTAAAATATAACATATTAAAGGGGTTGTGCAGTTCAAATATATTGATAACGTAACCTCAGAATAGGTAATCAATCTCAGATCTGTGAGGGTCCGACTCGCAATCAGCTGTTTGAAGGGGCAGCAGCGCTTGTGGAGATCTACTTGCACTTCAAAATTACCTGAGTGTCATCTAGGGTGGCCAATGGCTTCACCCTAGAAAGCCGAACCTCACCGGCCACTCCCCCAAACAGATATACCATGTCAGGAAAAGAACGGGGGGAGGAGAGGGAAGAACTTTCTGAGGGGAAGGTGAGTCACAGGGAGCCATGTCCGCGGGCTCTAGTGACTGACTGGGGGTGAGAGAAGACAGTTGCTGCAGCTCACACTTAGACAGCACAATGCTGCTGTCTGAGTGTGAGCTACTGAAAAGGTGGACAGCCCTGAGCCGGACGAACGATAGGGAGCCTGAAAACCGGACTGTCCGGCCTAAAACCGGACGTCTGGCCACCCTAGTGTCATCTCATTTGTAGATGCGGGGAACTGTAATTAGCTGATCGGGACTCAGACCCCCACCAATCTGATATTGATGATCTATCCCGAGGACAGGTCATCAATATCTTTGCACTTTACAATCCCTTTAACTACTTGATTGCACAATAAAGGAATCTATGTATGCTGTTAGTTCAGGTCATAAGGCCCATAGTCAGGACTAGATTGGCAGTCATAATATAAAAAAATATTTACAAATATTATAAAAATTTAAGTAAAAAATAAAGGAGATTTCAGTAGAAATACATACTTGTAGCTGGAAATCGAAAATGGGGAATTTGACTTTTTTATTTATTTATTTCATGACTGAACAATTTCTGAACCCATTAGAGTCCATTCATATGGTGTCTTTTGCTTCCCAAAATACTGGAGGTGGATGCGTAGTTTCTTCCTTCCATTGTATTCAATGGGGGAATGTACTGTAATTCGCACGCACCGTGGTTTATAGCTGTGACCCCGCCATGTCCCTTCTTGATGTGTCCAGATAGAAGCCACTGGAAGCTGCGGCAGATGCCTGCTCATGGTTTATCTCTGTTCAATGGGGCAAAACCATGAGCAGGTCTGCGACATTCACAGTGAAAAGCATCATCAGAAACGGCTGTGATTTCTGCTAATGGAAAATGCAGCAGATTTTGCAGAGGTAAAATCCACAATGTGAATGGTCCCCTAAAAAGAACATGTCTCATGGAATGCCGTGCAACAGGTTCTCTTTAAACATGATATTACCCATTTTCTCTGTTTCCCCATTACTCAATACTAAAAATAAAAAAATCTGCTGTGTAATTAACATTCAGATGGGAACTATTATAAGCTTTAATAATTAATATACCCTGTAAATACCAAGTAACTGCTAATCCTCAGGAGTGTATTGTCAAATGCTGAGATCTTGCAGTTTTCACACTACCCAATAAAATAACACTTTTTGTTCTGCAACCATTGCTTCTCAGCAGTCATTTCATTATTGTCACAGCCACGACAATGAAAGGTAACACCTCTATTTTTTATCACGAGGCAAATAGCATAGAATTGACCACTAAAAATAGTTGATGATCACAGTGTATATCTTCCCCCTACCTACACAGTGACCCCTGCACAGGTCATAGAGCACGCTTACAGCTCACTCCGAAAGAAGTCAACAGATTGCTGTCTGATTAACCCTAAGTTCAGACTTGCGCGTTTTACAGCGCGTTCCTACGCGCTGTAAAACGCTCAACAAGGAGAAACCAATGCTTCCCTATGGGAATGGTTCTCACCTGGGCATTTTACAGCGCGTACGATCGCGCTGTAAAACGCCCGACGCTCAAAAAAGTTCTTGAGCTTCTTTGGGGCGTTTTGTCGCGCGTTCCCGTACATAGACTTTCAGGAACGCGCGACAATGGGTGTTCGCTTGTCTCTGTATGCGCGATTGTAAACGCCAATACAATCGCGCATACAGAGCGCTCCATCGCGAACGCTCAGGTCTGAACCCAGCGTAAGATTTGTTTGTATCCATGTGACTGCTGTAAGGCAAATCTCTGTAACTTCTGATCACAGCTCAAAGCAGCAGTCTCAGACAAGATGGCAAAATATATAATTAAAAACCTATCTGAAAATAGAAATAGATTACAAAAGAAGAATGTTTGAGAAAATATAGAGCTCCACGAGACACTATACTACTGATACCTTTCTTCATGAAAGGAGAAGCAAATATGTACCCTCACTCCTTAAAAAAATGAATCTAATATCTCATTGTTTTTACACCACTATTATGCTGTAGAAAAAGTTGAAAATTATGGTATACACCAGATTTGAGCTATAATTTGCAACCTTTTATACTCCCCAACACAAGTCCAAACTGATGAGAAAAGTTGAGGGCTCAGAGGCAGGACTGAAGCGACTCAGTAGATTTACTAAGAAACTGGCATAGATCATACTTTCGATGCATGGCATCTCATAGATGATGTATGGTAGATTTGATTTGCTGCCAGAAGCACCAAATCCATTTGTTGCATTTTTCTCCAACAGTCCTTTGCACTAACACTGGTGTATGAATCTGGCACAATGTTCAAAGCAAGAATTGTGGTCCCAAATGGTTTAGAGCCAACAAAATTCAGGTCTCCAAAAAGTTTTCTTTTGCAATGCAACTATTAGGCTCCATTCACACATCCGCAATTCCATTCCACATTTTGCGCAACGGAATTGCAGACCCATCCATTTCTATGGGGGGCGTACGACGTGCGGCCCCGACCCGGAATTGCGGACACTTCCGAGTCCGCAATTCTGATCCTGAAAAAAATAGAACATGTCTTATTCTTGTCCGCAACAGCGGACAAGAATAGACATAGGGCCAGATTTATCATTACTCTGACAGCTCACTCCACTTTCACATATGGCTAAAGTCAGTTTTAGCCAAGTCAGATTTATGATCAGCCCTTTAAGACTGTAATAAATGTGGTTTACGGTAGCAGTTTATCCGTCAGTAAGCAGCTTTACAAAAGTCGCACATCTTGACGAAAAAGTTGCACGTTTTTATGAAAAAGTCGCATGTTCTATTAAAAAGTCTCATAAGATAAGCATGGTCCTCACTGGAGTGAAATTGCGACTTATTTGCGACTTTTTAAATAGTCCCAATAGTAAATCTGTCTAGAGATTCATTTACATAAGAAAACACGCCCACTTTCAGAAAACTGGCAAGCATAGTGCAGAGCAGAAAAAAGTCGCAAATTTGTGCGCAGTTTTAGCGTTTGGGACTTTTTTTGGGGACTTTTTCACTCCATTATTCTGACTTGAGCTAATGATAAATCTGGCCCATATTCTCTTAGTGCCGGCAATGTGCAGTCCGCAAAATGCAGAACACACATTGCCGCTGTCCGTGTTTTGCGGATCTGCGGATCTGTGGATCTGCAAAACACACACGGATGTGTGAATGGACCCTAAAGGGAACTCTCTTAATCCCTGAAGAGCCTATCACAGATTGGAATCTCAACCCCACCAGTCCTTTTGATGGTACAAAACTTTAGGTTCTCTTTTGATTGCTTTACTACTTGCACATTCTAAGCACAATGTCAGCGATTTGTTGAAAATCTATTGCCAGTAGCTAGAGTAACTTTGTATCACCATTCTTAATGGTGTAATATATACCTTTATTGTTAAAGGGAACCTGTCAACATGAAACTGCAGTGCAATCGGCAGGCAGAATTTTTTTAAGCAGGTGGGACAGAGCAGATTGATAATTTATTTTTTAAATCTCTGCTCTTTTTGAGCTTGGAGACCAAGTGGGCAGTCCTATTACTCATAGACAGCCTTCCCTGTATAAATGTGTATACACAGATAGCTGTCAGTCACTGATAAAACCATTCACTTGGCTACTGAGCACAGAAGGAGAAGAGATTTAAATGAAAAAGGTGACACGATTTGCTGAATCTTTTCACACAAAACTATGGATCTGCTCACTTATCCTGCTCTATAACATGCTGATTGCAGATTGCACTGTTCATTGTGAAAGCTACCGTTAAGTGAACCAGACAATTGAAAAGAAAATTAAATTAAAAACTATAGACGATCCTCTCGCTCTAAAACCAAACGGAGAAGCCTAGACCAATTCATGGATAATTCGTTCGTGAGTAGAGATTGTTACAGCAACGGCAGCTGTGAGCCACTGCTGTCCTAGTAAACTTACTGGGTGGATTCCGCTGCTCCCCTCCCCTGGCTGGGCCTGCTCTGCTTCCTCAGCCAGACTGCGGCCTGCACATCAGCTTGCCTCGCTTCCCTGTACCAGTAAGGCACACATGCACATGGTCCCTCTGCCTCTTAAAGGGTCAGCACACGTCTCCCAATCTTATCCAGCCAGTAGCTGGCAACACTGAGGTAACACTTCAGGCATCTGACCCAGTGGTAGAGTGCCTAAGCAATTAGGTTTTTTAGCTTTCTAAGTTCCCTGCAAAGGTGTGCTGTCATGTTGTCTGCCCATGTACTGAACTCTGCCCATTTACCCATATTGACTCTTTGTAATGCAACTATAAGGCTCCATTCACACATCCGCAATTCCATTCCACAATTCCAGCTGATTACTGTACTGACGCTTTGCTGCCTGTCTTGACCTTGGACCTGTTTCACGGATTTGCACGTACTGTATCAGCCCTGACCTTGGCCGGGTACTGACTATGAGTTTGCCTAATTCTTTGGTTCCTTGCACTGGTGTTTCTTACCCTTGTGGGTCAGTTATCACACCGGGACTACTCCAAGAGGTAGCAGCCTGGTGGCACCCCTGCAGTGAAGTCCAGCTCTCTGTATAGAGGCTACTGCTAGAATAACACCTTTAGGTTTATCCCAAAGTCAAACCGGTTGGTTGACACAGTGGTTCCACAGCCAATGCCATAACAGAGATGGGCAAACTAATTCTAGCTTAATTAAATCCGTTATGAATTTAACAAAAAATGTGGTTTCCAACTAATCAGAATTTTTATTGGGGGGGGGGGCTTAGTCATGCACAACTTGTACTAAATAGCAGCCGCTATTTTACAGTTCAGAAGACAGAGAAGCAGGCAAACAAAAAAAGATAATTTTTGGATTTACATATACATGTGAAACTCGAAAAATTAGAATATCATGCAAAGTTAATTTATTTCAGTAATGCAACTTAAAAGGTGAAACTAACATATGAGATAGTCTCATTACATGCAAAGTGAGATATTTCAAGCCTTTATTTGTTATAATTTGGATGATTATGGTTTACAGCTTATGAAACCCCAAAGTCACAATTTTGAGGTCCCCTTTGCTCAGGGGATATGGATTAATTAGCTGACTAGAGTGTGACACTTTGAGCCTAGAATACTGAACCTTTTCACAAAATTCTAATTTTAAGCTGCATTAATGCAATTCCTTTTCATTTGTATTACTGAAATAAATGGACTTTTGCACAATATTCAAATTTTTCGAGTTTCACCCGTACATTTTGCTGTCATTTTGACATTACTATCGCTGGGGCTTCAAAGGGGTTAAACACAGTCCTAGGAGACCTCAAAGTGTCATACACGAATGGGGTATTTTCAATTTGGATCAGATTTATTTGGACCAGATCAAATATTATGGCCAGTATGACCGAATCAGACCCAAAATGAATTTTGGGAAATTCACTCATCTTTATTTGTGAGAAGACCTACTACATCATATTAATTGTTTAATATACTAGAAATGGCAGTTGCTTTGACTATCACATTCTGCCCTGTATCTAAAAGCCATCTTCCCTAGAGGTAAAGGGAACCCCCCCCCCGCAACATGGATCGCTGCGATTGGCCGATTTCTGCAGACTGGATTTTTCATTCATCCAGGAAGCTGCAGGGGGGTGGAACAGGGTTTGCATATGGAAGAAGATAAAGAACTAGCTGACTGCCTCAATAAATACTTCTGTTCAGTTTTTACAAAGGAAAATGAAGGAAAAGGACCTCAGTTATTAAGGAAGACTAATGAATCTTTTGATGCATGTGTCTTTACAGAGGAAGAGGTTCTAAGTCAGCTGTCTAAAATTAATACAAATAAGTCACAGGGGCCTGATGGGATACACCCAAAGCTATTAAAAGAGCTTAGCGGTGTACTAGCAAAACCATTAACAGATTTATTTAACCAATCACTGGTAACAGGAGTCGTCCCAGAAGATTGGAAATTAGCAAATGTTGTGCCCATTCACAAGAAAGGTAGTACGGAGGAATCGGGCAACTATAGGCCAGTAAGCCTGACATCAATAGTGGGGAAATTAATGGAAACCATACTTAAGGAGAGGATTGTGGAACATCTAAAATCCCATGGATTGAAAGATGAAAAAAAAGCATGGGTTTACTTCAGGGAGATCATGTCAAACTAATCTTATTGATTTTTTTGATTGGTTGACTAAAATAATAGATGGCGGAGGTGCAGTAGACATCGCTTATCTAGACTTTAGTAAGGCTTTTGATACTGTCCCACATAGAAGGCTTATCAATAAATTGCAGTCTTTGTGCTTGGACTCCCATATTGTTGAATGGATTAGGCGGTGGCTGAGGGACAGACAACAGAGGGTTGTAGTCAATGGAGTATATTCAGACCATGGTCTTGTTACCAGTGGGGTACCTTAGGGATCTGTTCTGGGACCCATATTGTTTAATATCTTTATCATAGAAATTGCAGAAGGCCTCGTTGGTAAGGTGTGTCTTTTTGCTGATGACACAAAGATTTGTAACAGGGTTGATGTTCCTGGAGGGATACACCAAATGGAAAAGGATTTAGGAAAACGAGAGGAATGGTCAAATATCTGGCAACTAAAATTTTATGTTGATAAGTGCAACATAATGCACCTGGGGCGTAAAAACCCAAGAGCAAAATATAAAATCAGTGATACAGTCCTAACCTCAGTATCTGAGGAAAGGGATTTAGGGGTCATTATTTCAGAAGACTTAAAGGTAGGCAGACAATGTCATAGAGAAGCAGGAAATGCTAGCAGAATGCTTGGGTGTATAGGGAGAGGAATTACCAGTAGAAAGAGGGAGGTGCTCATGCTGCTCTACAGAGCACTAGTGAGACCTCATTTGGAGTATTGTGCTCAGTACTGGAGACCATATCTCCAGAAGGATATTGATACTTTGGAGAGAGTTCAGAGAAGTGCTACTAAACTAGTACATGGATTGCAGGATAAAACTTACCAGGAAAGATTAAAGGACCTTAAAATGTATAGCTTGGAAGAAAGACGAGACAGAGGGGATATGATAGAAACTTTTAAATACATAAAGGGAATCAACAAGGTAGAGGAGGGAATATTTAAAAGAAGAAAAACTGCTACAAGAGGGCATAGTTTTAAATTAGAGGGGCAAAGGTTTAAAAGTAATATCAGGAAGTATTACTTTACTGAGAGAGTAGTGGGTACATGGAATAGCCTTCCTGCAGAAGTGGTAGCTGCAAATACAGTGAAGTTTAAGCATGCATGGGATAGGCATAAGGCCATCCTTCATATAAGATAGGGCCAGGGGCTATTCATAGTATTCAGTATATTGGGCAGACTAGATGGGCCAAATGGTTCTTATCTGCTGACACATTCTATGTTTCTATGTACAGGGGTGACTGGTGCTGAACTTGTCAGGCAGGGGACACTAGTGTTTGGCGTCCCCTGCCAGCGCTGCTATTGGCTGGAACAAAGCTCCAGCCAATGGCAGCGCTACAGCTGCACAGGAAAGGGCTGAACTTCCCTGCATGCAGCCATTCTAGCTGGTGACTGCATGCAGAGAGGATCTGTGCCCCTCTGTGCTGCTGGTTGGCTTTCTGGGATTTGTGGTGAAACCACCACTGCGACTTCAACTGTTCCTGTAAAGAAGAAGAAAAGAAGAAGAACATCTGTAACTGCTGCTGATTTTTTTTTCCATTTGCAGCAGTTCTAGATCCCTAAACCACCCTTCGTCCCTGTCACTTCCCGTCCCCTCTCCACCCCCCCACCCGTCCTTTTTTTATGGACGCCATTTGGTCCGTGTGTTGTTTTTTTCTTTTTGTTTTTTTTTTTGTTTTCTTTCTTTGTTTTTTTTTTATAAATTTTTTTTACAATTTTCCAGCTCTACACAAATTTTTCTGCGTGCGAGTTGTGACCGCCAAGTGCTGTTCAGTGCATCAATTTCAGTTAGTGTCAGTTTAGGATTTAGCACGAATGCACCATCTGTGTGCGTGCATTTTAAAACCACCAAGCACTGTAGTGAATTTTTATACTACAGTTTTTGCGCACACGCACCTTCTGTCTGTGTGCGTGCGTGCTGCAGAGCACCGATAAGTGTGCTCATTTTTTAATTTTATTTTTACATTTTTTTGGTGGGAAAAAAAGAGTTGCAGTTAGTGGTAGGTAGTTAGTTTTATATATACAGGTGAAACTCAAAAAATTTGAATATAGTGCAAAGTTTATGTATTTTAGTAATGCAACTTAAAAGGTGAAACTAATATATGCGATAGACTCATTAAATGCAAAGCGAGATATTTCAAGCCTTTATTTGTCATAATTTGAATGAATATGACTTACAGCTTATGAAACCCCCAAGTCACAATTTTGAGGTACCTTTTGCTCAGGGGGTATGGATGAATTAGCTGACTAGAGTGTGACACTTTGAGCCTAGAATATTGAACCTTTTCATAAAATTCTAATTTTAAGCTGCATTAATGCAATTCCTTTTAATTTGCATTACTGAAATAAATGGACTTTTGCACGATATTCTAATTTTTCGAGTTTCACCTGTATGTATAAATCTATTTCAGTTAGTGTCAGTTTAGGATTTTGCATGAACGCACCATCTGCGTGCGTGCATTTTGCAACCACTTAGCACCGATTAGTAGTGTCCATTATTTTTTTCTCTCCTAAATTTATCTTCCAATTTATTACAAGCCCCTTCACATGTGAAAGCACCTCATACACACCCTACACTAAATAAAGTTTTACACATTTCACACATTACACCCCAATAAAATAAAAATGGCCCGTCCAACCCAATGAGTTTACTCAGCTGAAGAGTCATACGCCATGCTCGGCCAGTGAGGGAGAAGAGGATGCCACTTTCCTCTACTCCTCTACCCCCTCATCAACATCCAGTTATGAGGGACCCTCTAGAAGGCGCCCCAGGGTAGCAGCGGAGACAGCCTGCCAGAGTGACCCCATATGGACACCACCCCCTGATGATTATCAGCCCCAAATTGCTGAGTTTGTGGGCAGCTCAGGAATAGATAGATTGTGCGGGCTTCACTGAAATTAAATTTTTTTAAATCTTTTTCTCTTTTTCTGAAGATTTTATAAATTTGATGGTAACCCAAACAAATTTATACACCCAGCAATTTATTTCCCAGAACCCCACATCGCCCTATGCTAGACCCCTAGGTTGGACCCCAGTAAAATGCAGCAGAGATGATGACCTTTTGGGGGCAGGCTCTTGCTGCATATGGGCGTTGTTAAAAAAACAAAGATGACTCAGTATCGGAATGTGGATGTCTTGTACCACACTCCAATTTACAGTAGTGCCATGGTCCGTAATCGATTCCAAGCAATCCTGAAATTTTTGCATTATAACGATAATGCACAGTGCCCACCCCAGAATGACCCTGCACTTGACCGTCTGTACAAAATTAGGCCCATCCTTGAGCATTTCAACGCAAAGCTTTCAGAAGTGTACACCCCAGAAAAAAATGTCTGCGTAGACGAATCCCTATTACTAAAGTTGAGCAAAGTTCGGGTTCGTACCGAACTTTACGATTTTTGGCACCCGGACCCGAACATTTCCGTAAAAGTTCGGGTTCGGTGTTCAGCGATCTCTTGGCGCTTTTTGAAAGTCTGCAGGGCAGCCAATCAACAAGCGTTTAACTACTTTGCCCTAAGAGGCCATCACAGCCATGCCTACTAATGGCCGAGTGCAGCATGTGATCCAGCCTCTATACTGTATAAGCTGGAGTCACATAGCACCGCACGTCACTCTGCTCTTGTCAGTGTAGGGAAAGCTGCTGCTGCTGTGAGGGACAGATTAGGGCAGAATTCTGGTTTTGTACAATCTGCAAACTACAGTGATAATTGATGGTGCTATGCTACAATATTGTACCCAGCCCTGAGCCCAATGTCATTTCAAAAGAATTTTTAATCCATCTGTTAGTGAGGTCGGCGTCGGCGGCCATTTTGTTAAATGCAGTCACCTTGAAACTACATGTTAACTGCCTGTGTGCCAGGGACATTAGTCTACTTCTGTTCTGGTAGCTCAGTGGAGGTGAAATTCCCTTTTTTAGCAGGTCATGTACCCCTACAGCCGGCAGTGCATACCTGACATTGAAAATTATTCATATACATTAGTCTGTCAGACTGTCACACATTTTTGTGACCTAAAGCGAGTTTTTTTATCTGTCTGCCACAGGCACTGCATATCTAACAGTCCAATAAAACCGTTAAATAGTGCCGTTACCTTGCTGCTGTAAAAAAGCTAAATTTTTGTGCTATATAGCACTTTTGTGTACAGCACAGTATTACCTATTTTATAATTAAGCAGTGAAATACGGCATTTCTAGAGTTGTTTGCCCAAAAAACTGTTCTAGTGCCACAGTGCGCATTTGCTTACAGCGCAGTATTACCTATTTCATAATTAAGCTGTGAAATACTGCATTTCTATAGTTGCTTGCCAAAAAAAGTGTTTTAGTGCCCCAGAGCACTTTTGCGTACAACACAGTATTACCTATTTGATAATTGAGCAGTGAAAAACTGCATTTCTACAGTTGTTTGCAATAAACACTGGTTTTGGCCTATATAGCTGATCTGAGGAGTACCCTGTATTTCTTTCATGTGAAGTAAACAGTGGAACTCTGCATTTTCACAGTTGGTTGCCAAAAAACACTGTACTATTGCCCCAGAGCACTTTTGCGTACAAAGCAATATTACCTGTTTTATAATTAAGCAGTGAAATACTGCATTTCTATAGTTTGTTGCCAAAAAAAGTGTTTTATATGCCACAGTGCACATTTGCGTACAGCGCAGTATTACCTATTTCATAATTAAGCAGTGAAATACTGCATTTTTATAGGTGGTTGCCAAAAAAAGTGTTTTAGTGCCCCAGAGCACTTTTGCGTACAACGTAGTATTACCTATTTGATAATTAAGCAGTGAAAAACTGAATTTCTACAGTTGTTTGCAATAAACACTGGTTTCGGCCTACATAGCAGATCTGAGGAGTACCCTGTATTTCTTTCATGTGAAGTAACCAGTGGAATTCCGCTACAAATTAAAAATACGAATTCCTCTCGAACCACAAGTGTGTGTGCTTAATGATCTTTCCAAAATAAATAACCATAAGTATCAAAAGATTTTCCTAGGTAGAATACTGATGTTGGCTAGAGTTTTGGTCAGTCAGACCTGGTTTGCTCGATATACTCCAGAGATAAATACATGGATAAACCTAATTAACAAGGTAAAAAATTATGAGAAAATTATGTATAAACAGAGGGAAGCTGAGGAGAAGTGGACTAAGATATGGGGCGGTTGGAGGATTTGATTAGTATGGATAATTATTTCCCTTTTCTTTCTTTTTTTTTTTTTTTACGCACCACAGGTACGGGGAGGGGGGTGGGTATGGGGATAAGGGGAAAGAAAAATGAAAAATTCTTTTTGTACTGTAATTTGGTTTTATATATCAAGTAATAAAGATAATTAATTTAAAAAAAAAAAAAAACAGTGGAACTCTGCATTTACACAGTTGGTTGCCAAAAAACACTGTACCCCCCAGAGCACATTAGCTATTTTAGAATTTACCTGTGAAATACTGCATTTCTACAGTTGTTTGCAATAAACACTGGTTTTGTGTTAGATTGCACATTTTTGGTGTATGCTGCGTTTCTGACAGTCAAATTAAACTGTTATCTTCTGCAGTTAAATTGTTGGTTTGAAAATTCAAACTTTTGGTGATAGTGAAGTAATTGTATTCAAATGCTCTGTTACACTGTTGTGTGACCAAAAGAAATGTATTCTGGTTATGACACGGGCACTGCCTTACTGTTAAGGAAATTAATTGTTGACTATTGGCAGTTTAATTGACACCTGGTGGGTGAACACAAATAATGAGGAGAACATCAAATAGGGGACGTAGACATGGTTGTGGTGGTGTTGGTGGAGCTCCTGTTGCAGGGAGAGGACGTGGCCGTTCTGCGCCAGCTACACGTCCTTTTTGATGACTCTGCTGGCAGGGTTTCCCAGGGCCATCCACATAGCCCTGTCCCAGAAGTGGAAGACATTGAATGCACTCATGCCCAACCACTTATGTTTCAAGATGAGGACATAGGAATACCACCGCAGCACGTCTCTGATGAGGACGAAACACAGGTGCCACCTTAAAAAACAAGAAAGGGCTCAGGCCCCTCCTGCTCCTTCTTCTGCTGCTGTCTTGGCCTCTTCCTCCACCTCTGGAGTAAGATTGTCACCTGCCACCCAGCTAACAGAGGATGTGCCACCAACACCACCACCTCCGTCACCAAGCATCTCCACCATGTCACACAGAAGCATTCAGCTCTCCATATCCCATACACTGGAGAGAAAGAGGAAGTACCCACCTACCGACCTACCCACCCTCGATCCCTCGCCCTGAATGCCAGCATTTCTAAACTACTGGCCATTGTGTCCAAATGCTGTCATTCCATCAGGTGGAGATGGACTGTTTCAGACAGCTGATGGCGGTTGCTGTCCCACAGTACGTCATTCCCAGCCGCCACTACTTCTCCAGGTGAGCCGTCCCTTCCCTGCACAACCAAGTGGCGGATAAAATCAAGTGGACAGTAAGCACTGGCAGGGACGCTATATCTCCCTAACTGCACACTGGGTAAATGTAGTGCCAGCTGGGCCCCAGGTGGATAGCGGTTTGGCGCATGTCCTTCCACCACCAAGGATCGCAGGGCATTATTATTTGCCTCCTGTTGCCTCCTCCTCCTACTCGGATTCCTCCTCCTCTTCTACCACCTCCTCATCCGGTCAGTGAAAGACCTTCACCACCAACTTCAGCACAGCCAGGGCTAAACGTCAGCAGGCGGTTCTAAAACTGATGTGTTTGGGGGACAAACCCCACACCGCGCAGGAGCTGTGGAGGGGTATAGAAGAACAAACCGATGAGTGGTTTCTGCCAGTGAGCCTCAAGCCCGGCCTGTTGGTGTGCGATAATGGGCGAAATCTCGTTGCAGATCTGGGACTAGCCGGTTTGATGCACATCCCTTGCCTGGCGCATGTGCTGAATTTGGTGGTGCAGAAATTCATTAACAACTACCCCGACATGTCAGAGCTGCTGCATAAAGTGCGGGCCGTCTGTGCGCGCTTTCGGCGTTCTCATCCTGGTGCCGCTCGCTTGTCTGCGCTGCAGCGTAACTTCGGCCTTCCCGCTCACCGCTTCATATGCGACATGCCCACCAGTTGGGACTCCACCTTGCATATGCTAGAGAGACTGTGTGAGCAGCATCAGGTAATAGTGAAGTTTCAGCTGCACCAAGCACGAGTCAGTCACTCTGCGGAATGAGTGGGCCTCCATGCGAGACCTGTGTGCCATGTTGCACTGTTTCGAGCACTCCACCAACATGACCAGTGGCGATGACGTCGTTATCAGCATTACAATACCACTTCTATGTCTCCTTGAAAAAACACTTAGAGCGATGATGAAAAAGGATGTGGCACAGGAGGAGGAGGAGGAGGAGGAGGAGGAGGAGGAGGAGGAGGAGGAGGAGGAAGAGGGGTCATTTCAAAGGGTTTCAGGCCAGTCATTTAGAAGTGGCTCAGAGGGTGGGTTCCTGCACATTTGGCCAGCCAGGGCACAGTTCTGGAGGACGAGGAGGAGGAGGATGAAGAGGAGGAGGAGGAAGAACCATGTTCACAGCAGGGTTGCACCCAACGTAGCTCGTGGCGATCACTGGAGCGTGGCTGGGGGGATACGGAGGACACAGACGATACACCTCCCACAGAGGACAGCTTGTCCTTACCTCTAGGCAGCCTGGCACACATGAGCGACTACATGCTGCAGTGCCTGCGCAATGACCGCAGAGCTGCCCAGATTTTAACGTGTGCAGACTACTGGGTGGCCACCCTGCTGGATCCCCGTTACAAAGACAACGTGCCAACCTTAATTCCCTCACTGGAGCGTGATAGGAAGATGCGCAACTACAGGCGCACGCTGGTAGATGCGCTTCTAAGAGCATTCCCAACTGACACCGGGGGACAAGTTGAAGCACAAGGCGAAGGCAGAGGAGGAGGACGAAGAAGTTGCCAACGCAGCTGGGTCACCGCCAGCACCTCAGAAGGCAGGGTTAGCATGGCCGACATGTGGAAAAACGTTGTCACCTCGCCACAACAACCGGCACCACCAGCTGATATGGAACGTCTTAGCAGGAGGCAGCATTTGAACAACATTGTGGAACAGTGCCTGTGAACACGCCTACATGTACTGACTGATGGTTCTGCCCCATTCAACATTTGGGTCTCCAAATTGTCCACATGGCCTGAGCTTGCCCTTTAAGCCTTGGAGGTACTGGCCTGCCCTGCAGCCAGTGTATTGTCTGAACGTGTATTTAGCACGGCAGGGGGCATCATTACAGACAAACGCAGCAGCCAACGTGGACAAGCTCACATTCATTAAAATAAACCAGGCTTGAATCCCACAAGACTCGTCTGTACCTTGTGCAGAATAGACATGTATACAGGCTTTACCCAGGCATTGTTATACTATAGCGCAATTGCTCGTTGTTGTACAGTATTTTTGATATTTCCTACTCTTTTGGGGTGTACTTTAAAAAAACAAACAGTGTTGGCTACCTCGTCCTCCTCCACCGCTGCTTCCACCTACACCTCTACGTCCACCGCCTCCTCAACCTCCTACTCCATATGTAACTCCAACTCATAAATCAAGATTCTTTTTTTTAATTTGTACGTATTTTTTTTTATTTTATTTTATGTCATTTCACTAATTTGTCTGTTACATTTTCGGGTGAAATTCACCAATTTTTGGCTGTAATATGCCCCTGCTCTACCTAGTAGACAGGTAAAAACATTTCACTAATTTGTCTGTTACATTGTCGGGTGAAATTCACAAATTTTTGGCTGCAATATACCACTGCTATACCTAGTAGACAGGTAAACTAATGTCACTCATTTGTCTGTTACATATTCGGGTGAAATTCACAAATTTTTGGCTGTAATATACCCAGGCCCGTCGCTAACAGACAGGCAAAACAAGCAATTGCTTGGGGCCCCGAGCTGGCCCGGGGCCAAGCAGAGCCGGTGCTCGTTTTGCTTCCTTTAAGGCTGCAGCCGCCTGAGCGTTCTATAGAGAGCCTCAGGCGGCTGCAGCACTCCTGGTTACCTCCCGAGTTCCTCCTCTGCTGACTGCTGCTCTGTAGCGTGGCCGAGCTCTCCTCCTCTACCTCCTGGCTGTCACTCAGTCCGGCTGGGTACCGCGCGGTACAGGAACAGGGGATTCAGTTTTTTGTTCCCGGCCGGACTGACAGGAAGTATACACTGTACACTTAAAAATTAACCAATTTTTGCCTGTGATATACCACTGCTATACCTAGTAGACAGGTAAACAAATGTCACTAATTTGTCTGTTACATATTCGGGTGAAATTCACAAATTTTGGGCTGTGATATACCCCTGCTCTACCTAGTAGACAGATTAATAAATTTCACGAATTTTTCTGTTACAATGTTGGGTGACATTTTTCAATTTTTGGCGTGAATAAATCCCTGCTCTGCATAGGTAACAGGGCCTGAAATTTTAAAAAATCATCTGTTCCATTGGTGGGTGACATTAACCCATTTCTGATGATAAAAAAACTCTGCTCTGCATAGGGACTTAAATTTCTAAAATTCGTCTTTAATTGGCCCTTTCATTCGATCCTTCTGCTTCAATAGCTTCTCCCACATTTCCGCTCGATCACATTGCAGCCATTAACCTGCCTTGGATGTGGTCTCTCTTTCTCACGCTCCCTCTCCGGCGTGGAACCCTGATTCGCCGATAACCGTGATCAACATGGTAGGCGCAGAAAAGAACATCGAAAGTAGATAGAGAAGATATCCAAATGGATGGTGGACGTCACGGGGGCACCTCTGCATAGGTGACAGGAACATAAATTTCAAAAAATCGTCTGTTACATTGTCAGGTGACATTTACCAATTTTGCTGGATAGAAACCCCTGCTCTGCATAGGTGACAGGGAATTAAATTTCAAAAAATTCTTCTTGAATTGATGCGCGCCAACTTCTTTCATTCAATGCTTAAACTTTAACAAGTTGTCCCACATTTGCGCTTCAATAGTTTGTCCCACATTTCGACTCTATCATATTTAATTTGCAACAATTAACCTCCCTTGGATGTGGTCTCCCTTTCTCGCGCTCCCTCTCCGGCGTGGAACCCTGATTCGCTGATAACCGTGATCAACATGGTAGGCTCAGAAAAGAACATTGAAAGTTGATAGAGAAGATATCCAAATGGATGGTGGATGTCACAGGGGCTCCTCTGCATAGGTGACAGGGACATCAATTTCAAAAATTCATCTGTTACATTGTCAGGTGACATTTTACCAATTTTGACTGATAGAAACCCCTGCTCTGCTTAGGTGACAGGGACTTAAATTTCAAAAATTCGTCTTTAATTGGCCCTTTTATTCGATCCTTCTGCTTTAATAACTTGTCCCATATTTCTGCTCTATCACATTGCAGCCATTGCTCTCCCTTGGATGTGGTCTCCCTTTCTCAAGCTCCCTCTCCGGCGTGGAACCCTGATTCGCCGATAACCGTGATAAACATGGTAGGCGCAGAAAAGAACATCGAAAGTTGATAGAGAAGATATCCAAATGGATTGTGAACATCACGGGGACGAGCGACATGGTGGGGCAGTATGTGTGCACACGCCTATACGTACTGACTGATGGGTCTCCCCCCTTCAAATTCTGGGTCTCCAAATTGGGCCCATGGCCTGAGCTTGCCCTTTACGCCTTGGAGGTGCTGGCCTGCCCTGCAGCCAGTGTATTGTCTGAACGTTTGTTTAGCACGGCTGGAAGGGGCTATAACAGGTTATATTTCCCAATGTTTTCGGGTGTACCCTAATTTAAACAAAAAAATATATAAAAAATAAAACAAAAAAGCAGTGTAGGCTACCTCCTCATCCTCCACCGCCGCTTCCACCTACACCGCCACATTCACCGCCTCCTCAACCTACTACTCCATATGGACCTCGTCCTCCTATATCAAAATTATAATTTTTCATTTTTACGTATTTTATGTTATTTGAAGTAATTTGCCTATCCACATTTGTTTGCAGAGCACTTGCCATGCTCTTAACCACATTTTGCTTCCATTTGCAACCCTCTAGCCCTTTCCATGATTTTTACTGGCACATGATGGGGGGCTGTTATTACTGGCACATGATGGGGGGTTGTTATTACTGGCACATGATGGGGGGCTGTTATTCCTGCCACATGATGGGGGGCTGTTATTACTGGCACATTATTGGGGGCACTTATTGGGGGCACTATAGGGGCATCTACTGAGGCCACAAAGAAAGGGCATTTTATATTGGGGGCTCTGTACAGTAGCATTTTAAACTGGGACACATTATGGTTGGTACTATGGGGAAGGGGGGAGAGGAGTACTATGGGGTCATCTACGGGTGGCACTAAGAAGGGGTATTTTATACTTGCAAATTATGGGGGACACTGAGGGCATCTATTGGGCACTATATATGGGGCATTTTATACTGGTACATTATGGGGTCACTAAAAGGAAAGGGGGAGAGGAGACCTATGGGGGCATTTACTGGGGGCACTATATAGGGGTATTTTATACTGGCACATTATGGGGGCACTATGGGGACACTAGCTCAACTGGGGACATTACAAGGGGGTATTTTTTTGCACTGTCACATTATAAGGAGAATTATTTCTACTGTGGGGGGGGGGGCATTATGTTGGACTTTATTACTCCCTAGTAGCAGCACCAGCCTCTCCCTGCTCTGCGACCCCACTGACCCTTCTCCAAATCCTTATTATGAAATCTTTCTCATCAGGATAAAACACAACATCAGCTCCACCGAGCCCCCCAGCCAAAGTGTTGAAGTGGTGTCAGAGATCCCCAAGGGCCAAGCCAAGTAATTGTAAGTTTTCATGTGAAATATGTTTGTTATACACATATAGCATACACTGTGCCACACAATATACAGTATACCTCTACATTGTGTAGTCTGTTCTATAAGCACCATTGTTTTGTGGTGGCGGACAGAAAATAATCTGGAAGTGCCCCTCCCGAGACCAGGCTCTGGATCCGCCACTGTATTTCCTTACCTGTGAACTTTCCCTAGTAAAACCCTAGGCAAGCACCGCATAACAGCAGCCTGAGAAGCGCACTCACCTCGGGTCCCGGGCGGCTGCCTCTGCCGTGCCCGGGCAGCGGGTGACACTCTCTGAACTTGTTTGCACAGCTCTCCTGCCAAGTTTTTTTTCTCCAACAGACAAAAGAGGGAGGAGGCGGAGGTTCAGACAAACTGACGCGGTTTGAGCCTCTTCAGCCGCCATCCTTGAGGTTGTTGGTTCTCTGGCGGCTTCCATAGTCTTATCTGCTGGCTGCTGCACTGCAGAGATGTGTTTGTGAGCTCCGGGGTAAGTTGTGTGCGCAGCTCTGTGTTCTCCTATGTTTCTCATTGCACTCACTAAACTGCTTTACGTCTCATAGCAAGTCTGTAGTTCAGTATCTTGAAACTACAGCACCAAGCATGCTGTCAGGAGAGGGTTGGAGTAGTAGTAGTGACTTCGTGTAAGTTGTGTTGCGCAATTCTTATGTACAGGATTCGTAGGATTCGAGATTCGATATATTTGAGAACCTATTCGGATTCGAAAAAAATTGGATTCGTCCCACCTCTAGTTTGTATTATCTTTAACATGTCCAAAACGTCTTAAACACCATTGAAAGTCAATGGAGGACGGATCCGTTTTCTATTGTGTCATAGAAAACGGATCCGTCCCTATTGACTTACATTGTGTGTCAGAACGGATCTGTTTGACTCGGTTTCGTCAGACTAACATCAAAATGCTGCAAGCAGCATTTTAGTGTCCGCCTCCAAAGCGGAATGGAGACGGAACGGAGGCAAACTGATGCATTCTGAGCGGATCCTTTTCCATTAAGAATGCATTAGGGCAAAACTGATCCGTTTTGGAACGCTTGTGAGAGCTCTGAACGGATCTCACATACGGAAAGCCAAAACGCCAGTGTGAGAGTAGCCTTAGGAACAAGTATTACTACCAAATTCAATGATACAGATAATAAAACAAATCCAACATAAGAATAAATTGAACATTTTAACATTCTTCGAAGCATACACAAAAGTTTATTGCCTTGTTCTTAGGTGCAAACAGAACATCAAGACAAGGAGAGGGTTTATTGCAACCCTATTGTTAGCAGGCCTTAAGACAATCAAATTGTCATAGGAATTGGAGTTTTTTTTTATCACTTCAATCTCTATAATGATGTCTCTTAATATTTGTACAGGGAGTGCAGAATTATTAGGCAAGTTGTATTTTTGAGGATTAATTTTATTATTGAACAACAACCATGTTCTCAATGAACCCAAAAAACTCATTAATATCAAAGCTGAATATTTTTGGAAGTAGTTTTTAGTTTGTTTTTAGTTTTAGCTATTTTAGGGGGATATCTGTGTGTGCAGGTGACTATTACTGTGCATAATTATTAGGCAACTTAACAAAAAACAAATATATACCCATTTCAATTATTTATTTTTACCAGTGAAACCAATATAACATCTCAACATTCACAAATATACATTTCTGACATTCAAAAACAAAACAAAAACAAATCAGTGACCAATATAGCCACCTTTCTTTGCAAGGACACTCAAAAGCCTGCCATCCATGGATTCTGTCGGTGTTTTGATCTGTTCACCATCAACATTGCATGCAGCAGCAACCACAGCCTCCCAGACACTGTTCAGAGAGGTGTACTGTTTTCCCTCCTTGTAAATCTCACATTTGATGATGGACCACAGGTTCTCAATGGGGTTCAGATCAGGTGAACAAGGAGGGCATGTCATTAGATTTTCTTCTTTTATACCCTTTCTTGCCAGCCACGCTGTGGAGTACTTGGACGCGTGTGATGGAGCATTGTCCTGTATGAAAATCATGTTTTTCTTGAAGGATGCAGACTTCTTCCTGTACCACTGCTTGAAGAAGGTGTCTTCCAGAAACTGGCAGTAGGACTGGGAGTTGAGCTTGACTCCATCCTCAACCCGAAAAGGCCCCACAAGCTCATCTTTGATGATACCAGCCCAAACCAGTACCCCACCTTGCTGGCGTCTGAGTCGGACTGGAGCTCTCTGCCCTTTACCAATCCAGCCACGGGCCCATCCATCTGGCCCATCAAGACTCACTCTCATTTCATCAGTCCATAAAACCTTAGAAAAATCAGTCTTGAGATATTTCTTGGCCCAGTCTTGACGTTTTAGCTTGTGTGTCTTGTTCAGTGGTGGTCGTCTTTCAGCCTTTCTTACCTTGGCCATGTCTCTGAGTATTGCACACCTTGTGCTTTTGGGCACTCCAGTGATGTTGCAGCTCTGAAATATGGCCAAACTGGTGGCAAGTGGCATCTTGGCAGCTGCACGCTTGACTTTTCTCAGTTCATGGGCAGTTATTTTGCGCCTTGGTTTTTCCACACGCTTCTTGCGACCCTGTTGACTATTTTGAATGAAACGCTTGATTGTTCGATGATAACGCTTCAGAAGCTTTGCAATTTTAAGAGTGCTGCATCCCTCTGCAAGATATCTCACTATTTTTGACTTTTCTGAGCCTGTCAAGTCCTTCTTTTGACCCATTTTGCCAAAGGAAAGGAAGTTGCCTAATAATTATGCACACCTAATATAGGGTGTTGATGTCATTAGACCACACCCCTTCTCATTACAGAGATGCACATAACCTAATATGCTTAATTGGTAGTAGGCTTTCGAGCCTATACAACTTGGAGTAAGACAACATGCATAAAGAGGATGATGTGGTCAAAATACTCATTTGCCTAATAATTCTGCACGCAGTGTATAGCACTTGTGGAGTTTTATTGTATTGACTTGTGGGAATAAGCCAACCTCAAAAAATGAGAAGACATTTTCAGTGCCATTTTTATTATGTGTTGTCTCTAGACATTCAGTTTAACCCCTTAAGGACCTGCGCCGTTCATGTATGGCGCAAGGTCCGCCGGGTGCTGGGGCAGGATTACGGGGGAGGTGAACGGTGCTGAACTAGTCAACACCGGTCTCCTCTGAGGTCAGGCAGGGGATTCCAGTGTTTGGCGTCCCCTGACAGCGCTGCGATTGTCTGGAACAATGCTCCAGCCAATGCCAGCGATATAGCAGTACAGGAAAGGGCCGAACCTCTCTGCATGCAGCCTTTCTAGCTGGTGACTGCATGCAGAGAGGTTCTGTGCTGCTTTCTGGCTTGCTGGGACTTGTGGAGCAGAACCACTGCGATTTGAACTTTTCCTGCTGAAAGCAAAAAGAACAAACTAAGAGGAACATCTGGAATTGCTGAACTGATTTTTTTTTTTCATTTGCAGCTGTTCCAGATACCTGAACCACCCTCCATCCCTATCCCTTCAACAAGGACCCCCGTATAAAAAGCCTAAAGGGAATGGACCAGTACTGGTTGGCAACATACTTAGACCCACGGCATGAACACAAAATGGTGGACATGTTACCAGCATCACAGAGGGCTGTCAGAATGCAGCATTTCAAGGCATTGCTTCGAGAGATGCTGCATTCTGCTATTGCGGGTGCTGGCAGAGGAATTTCCACTCACAGAGAAACAGTTGAGGGTACCAATCCTACAGCGCATGCAAGAAAAGGGCGGTTTGAAGATGTGTTGGTCACTTCGGATATGAGATCATTCTTGCAGCCAACCCATCGACAGCCGCCCTCCGAATCCAGCCTCAGGGAATGCCTAGACCGACAGGTGTCCGACTACATCGGGTTAACGGCCGATGTGGACGCTCTGAGAAGCAAGGAACTCCTTGACTACTGGGTGTGCAGGCTTGACCTTTGGCCAGAGCTGGCACTATTTGCCATGGAACTCTTGGCTTGCCCCTCGTCGAGTGTCCCGTCCGAAAGGACATTCAGCGCAGCAGGGGGGATTGTGACCGATAAGCGCACTCGCTTAGCTCACGTGTCACAGCCAGACAGCTGAGAAGCGCTCACAGGAGTTTCTCAGATCCTCCTCCTTGAATTTCTTTGTTTTGGTTTAGTTTCTCATCTCGTTAGTCTATCTCAGCTGTCATGCAGTTAGACTGATCGCTACCCTTTAAGTTCCTCCCCATAATGCAGTAGTGTGCGGCTGATAATGTCACGGATGGTGTACAGGAAACAAGACAATACCATATAAACAATGTCTCTCTGGATCCACAACTAAGGAACAAAGGGAGACCCCTGCAATAGACCTGCCGCTCTCCCTCACTGCTCAGCCTATGCGAACACCCCAAAGGTGGATGGCCGCATATCCACGTTCCTCGGCTATCTATTACCTGAAGACCCTACAATAGTGAAGGGACACGACCACCGGCTTCCTACACTGACACGGAGGGAGTCAGGGTCACCTGGATCCAGAAATGACAAAATCATAAATACATAAACAGCACTTATCTTGCAGACGAATGACGACTGACGACTGGGAACAGGGAACTGGGAACAGCATGCACACACACTCCAGGAAGTTGTATCAGCCGCACACTACTGCATTATGGGGAGGAACTTAAAGGGTAGCAATCAGTCTAACTGCATGACAGCTGAGATAGACTAACGAGATGAGAAACTAAACCAAAACAAAGAAATTCAAGGAGGAGGATCTGAGAAACTCCTGTGAGCGCTTCTCAGCTGTCTGGCTGTGACATCACGACAGTGTGGACTACCTCACATTTCTAAAAATAAATGAGGCATGGATATCGGAGGAATTCAACACCTGTGACGACCACGTTAAATAGAATTTCCTTATGCCAGTCCACACATATCCGCCACCACCCAGAACAAATAATGGTCCCTGTCTTATGTACAAAGTCCTTTTCTGTCCGGTGAATGCCTAAGGTTTGTTATTATTATTATTGTTTGTTTGTTTTTCCAGAGAGGGTATTTCGTTAGCCATGTTTTTAATCCAATTTTATTTTTTTAGTTCTTTTAAACATATGTATTTGTACTGGCCTGCCGTAAAATTGATATTCAATGACCGTCTAAAATACCTCCAGCCACATAATCACTTGTTATTTTCTGTATGTTCAATGAATAATTTTTGGGGCCTGTACTCCACTGGCCTGCATTAAAATTGTTATCCAATGAACAACTAATATACCTCCTGCCACATAATCACTTGATGTTTTCTGGAATACAGATAGACTGTGCGGGCTTCACTGAACTAGATTTTTTCAAAATTTTCTTCTCTGAAGATTTTGTAAATTTAATGATGGCCCAAACCAATTTATACGCCCAACAATTTATTGATCAGAACCCTACATCTGCATATGCTAGACCCCTAGGTTGGACCCCAGTAAGTGTAGCAGAGATTATGAAGTTTTGGGGACTCGTGCTGCATATGGGCGTTGTAAAGAAGCCAAATGTTAGACAATATTGGAGTTAGGACATTTTCTACCAGACTCCAATTTACAGTAAGACCATGACCCGGAAGAGATTTGAGTCAATTCGTAAATTCCTACACTACAACGACAATGCACAGTGCCCACCCCAAAATGACCCAACATTTGACTGTCTGTTCATGGTTAGGCCTGTCATTGACCACTTTAACACCAAGTTTGCTGAGGTGTACAACCCTGAAAAAAATGTCAGTGTAGATGAGTCCCTATTACTTTTCAAAAGGGAGGATTAGATTCCGCCAGTACCTGCCTAGCAAACGGACAAGGTATGGCATAAAGATTTCCAAACTTTATGAGAGTAGCTCTGGGTACACCCACAAGTTCCGCATTTATGAAGGGAAAGATTCCCAGATAGAACACCCAGAATGCCACCCATCCTAGGAGTTAGTGGGAAGATCGTGTGGGACTTACTGCACCCACTGCTGGATAAGGGTTACCACCTCTATGTGGATGATTATTATACCATCATACCCCTATTCATGTTCCTAACTGCCAGAGGTACTGTGGCTTGCGGCACAGTGCGCAAAAATCAAAAAGGCCTCCCTAGATCCCTGGTGGGGCAACCACTGAGAATTGGTGAAAGTAGGGTTCTCCTCCATGAGAACATGCTGGTGGTTAAGTACCATGACAAGAGGGACATCCTTGTACTGACCACTATTCACACTAACACCATCTCCCCTGCTCCAGTATGAGATACCACAGCCACTACCCCCAAACCAGTTTGTATCCTGGACTACAACAGGCACATGGGAGGGGTAGATCTTTCAGATCAACTTCTGAAGCCCTACATTGCCACATGAAAAACGAAAGTGTGGTACAAAAAGCTGGCCATACACATTGTACAGATGGCAATGTGCAATGCGTACGTGCTATTTCAATCTGCAGGCCACACAGGAACTTTCCTTCCGTTCCAAAAGCTTGTTATCAAGGCCCTAATTTTTCAAAGCCAGGCCGGGGAGGGTCCCAGTACTTCAGGAATAGAGTTGAGCGGACACCTGTATGTTCGGGTTCGGCAGGTTTGGCCGAACTTGAAAAAAAAAAAATCGGGTTCGGAACCCGAACTTGACCCCGAACCCCTTGAAGTCAATGGGGACCCAAACTTTTGAGCACTAAAATGGCTGTAAAAATGTCATGGAAAGAGCTAGAGGGCTGCAAAAGGCAGCAAAATGTGCTTAAGAGCATGGCAAATGCTCTGCAAACAAATTTGGATAGGGAAATGAATTAAAAAAACATAAAAGACATTAAAAAAATAAAAATTAGGAAAGATGTAGGAGAAAGAGGTTGAGGAGGCGGTGAATGGGTGGATGTGGCCGTGTAGGCTCACGTGGCGGTCTAGGTGGAAGCAGCGGCGAAGGAGGAATAGGTAGCCAACACAGATGTGTGTTATTTAGCATTTTTACATAGGGGTATCCCCCAAAATATTGGGACATATAAAAAAAAAATAAAGAAAAAAGAATAAGTGCATTTGAGTAC
Source organism: Bufo bufo (assembly GCF_905171765.1). Classification (NCBI taxonomy): domain Eukaryota; kingdom Metazoa; phylum Chordata; class Amphibia; order Anura; family Bufonidae; genus Bufo; species Bufo bufo. Next base: position 203,661,970 of record NC_053393.1, read on the forward strand.
AAGGATGGATGGTTGAGGCTGCTAGAACTGTCTATTTTGCACAAGGTACAGACAAGTCCTGAGGGATCCAAGCCTGGTTCATTTTACTGAACGTGAGCTTGTCCACTTTGGCTGTGAACAGGCGGCTGCGTCTGTCTGTAATGACGCCTCCTGCCGTGCTAAACACATGTTCAGAGAGTATACTGGCTACAGGGCAGGCCAGCACCTACAAGGCATACAGGGCAAGCTCTGGCCATGTGGACAATTTGGAGACCCAGAAGTTGAATGGGGCAGAACCATCAGTCAGTACGTGTAGTCGTGTGCACAGGTACTGTTCCACCATGTTGTTCAAATGCTGCCTCCTGCTAACACGCTCCATATCAGCAGTTGGGGCCGGTTGTTGCGGCGAGGTGACAAAGCTTTTCAACATGTCGGCCATGCTAACCCTGCCTTCTTAGGTGTTGGCGCTGACACAGCTGCGTTGGCGACCTCTTCCTCCTCCCCTGCCTTCGCCTTGTGCTTCCACTTGTTCCCCGGCATCAGTCAGGAATGCTCTCATGAGCATGTCTACCAGCGTGCGCCTGTAGTCGCACATCTTCCGATCACGCTCCAGTGAGGGAATTAAGGACGGCACATTGTCTTTGTAACAGGGATCTAGCAGGGTGGCCACCCAGTAGTCAGCACACATTAAAATGTGGGCAACTCTGCTGTCGTTGAGCAGGCACTGCAGCATGTAGTCGCTCATGTGTGCCAGGCTGCCCAGAGGTAAGGACAAGCTGTCCTCTGTGGGAGGCGTATCGTCTGCGTCCTCCGTATCCCCCCAGCCACGCACCAGTGATGGGCCCGAGCTGCGTTGGATGCCACCCCGCTGTGAACATGCTTCATCCCCATCCTCCTCCTCCTCATCCTCCTCCTCCTCGTCCTCCAGTAGTGGGCCCTGGCTGGCCAAATTTGTACCTGGCCTCTGCTGTTGCAAAAATCCTCTTTCTGAGCCACTTTTAAAAGACTGGCCTGAAAGTGTTAGAGTGTTAGAGATGGCCCCTCTTCCTCCTCCTCGTCCTGGGCCACATCCTCTTCCATCATCGTCAAGTGTTTTCTCAAGGAGACATAGAAGTGGTATTTTAACGCTGATAACGGTGTCATCGCCATTGGCCATGTTGGTGGAGTACTCGAAACAGCGCAACAGGGCACAAAGGTCTCGCATGGAGGCCCAGTCATTGGTGCTGAAGTGGTGCTGTTTCGCAGTGCGACTCACCCGTGCGTGCTGCAGCTGAAACTCCACTATGGTCTCTCTAGCATGTGCAAGGTGGAGTTCCACCTGGTGGACACGTCGCATATGAGGCGGTGAGCGGGAAGGCCGAAGTTACGCTGTAGAGCAGACAGCCGAGCGGCAGCAGGATGAGAACGCCGGAAGCGCGCACAGACGGCCCTTAGTTTACACAGCAGCTCTGACATGTCGGAGTAGTTGTGAATGAATTTTTGCACCACCAAATTCAGCACATGCGCCAGGCAAGGGATGTGCGTCAAACCGGCTAGTCCCGATATAAAAATGGCCCTAGTAAGCCTCTAGCCCCTAGGCCCCTGACTTCCAGGTGATCACAATATAGATCTATGTGTTTTTGACTCATTATAAAAGTGTATTATAAGTATATCGCACCCCTCTGTGTATCACACCTATCGATAGCACACCTATACCAGTCCTTAAAATGACTTTTGTGGCCCTATTAGCTAGCGTTTGATGTCCCTAACAGTCTGTCCCTGCTCCACACAGCAACCTCTCCCTACACTGGCAAAACACTGAATGTAAAATGGCGGCCAGATCAGGTTTATTTATAAGGTAGGGAGTACGTCCATGTGCTGAAACGTCTCAATTGGCTATCCTGTACCACCTGATGGATGTGTCATGGGTCAAAGTTCTTCACAATGTAAAAGAATATGGCGGGCGCGAATATCTCGCATGTTTGGCGAATCGCGAACACGCAAAGTTTGCCGCAAAACGACCGCCGGGCGAACCGCAAGGCCATCTCTATTTGAGCAGTCTATTTACCAAACAATCATACGCAGACATTTTAGTTCACATATATTGTTATGAAATCAATTTTGTACAAGTCCTTGAAGGCAAGGTCTAAGCTTATTCGTGTTCAGGTTAATTTTCTGTAACATATCAATTTGCACAGAAGAAAATAAAAATCATATTTGCATATTGTTCACTTAATTTCATTCAAGTTTCTATTTTTACTGTATCTAATACTGATTTTTAGCTTACATCTGCCAGACCCAAAGTATTTTTAGATAATTGCATAGTAATGTGATGTTGAAGACTTTTTTCCCCACTTTTTTTTCTAGTGGAAAATGTGTGTGAAAGCTTGAAAAAAGAAAAAGTGACAACAGTAATTGCGAAACTTCATGACATTAGTTAGAGCTCCTAAAGCTACGAGTATACAACAGCATTCTGTTTTAATAAAGTCTGGCAGATTAATCAACACCTTTTAGTTGAGCTTCAGTATAAGCAAAAATGTTGAAGGGAATAAAATACCAACAGATAGTGTTCTAAATAGATCAGAAGAAGGTAACTAAAGTAGGAACAGATAATAATTATGTTCATGTGGAACCTTTAATAAGTGAGCTGTACAGTTAACCCCTTAAGGACTCAGCCCTATTTCACCTTAAGGACTTGGCCATTTTTTGCAAATCTGACCAGTGTCAATTTAAGTGCTCATAACTTTAAAACGCATTGACTTATCCAGGCCATTCTGAGATTGTTTTTTCGTCACATATTGTACTTCATGACACTGCTAAAATTGGGTCAAAAAAGTTAATTTTTTTGCATAAAAAAATACCATATTTACCAAAAATTTAGAAAAATTAGCAAATTTCAAACTTTCAGTTTCTCTACTTCAGTAATACATAGTAATACCCCCAAAAATTGTGATTACTTTACATTCCCCATATGTCTACTTCATGTTTGTAGCATTTTGGGATTGATATTTTATTTTTTGGGGATGTTATAAGGCTTAGAAGTTTAGAAGCAAATCTTGAAATTTTTCAGAAATTTACAAAAACCCAATTTTTAGGGACCACTACAGGTCTGAAGTCACTTTGCGAGGCTTACATAATAGAAACCGCCCAAAAATGACCCTATTCTATAAACTACACCCCTCAAGGTATTCAAAACTGATTTTACAAACTTCGTTAACACTTTAGGTGTTGCACAAGAGTTATTGGCAAATGGGGATGAAATTTGCGAATTTCTTTTTTTTGCCTAATTTTCCATTTTAAGCCATTTTTTCCACTAACAAAGCAAGGGTTAACAGCCAAACAAGACTGTATCTTTATTGCCCTGACTCTGCCGTTTACAGAAACACCCCATATGTGACCGTAAACTACTGTACGGGCACACAGCGGGGCGCAGAGTGAAAGGTGCGCCGTATGGTTTTTGGAAGCCAGATTTTGCTGGACTGTTTTTTTGACACCATGTCCCATTTGAAGCCCCCCTGATGCACCCCTAGAGTAGAAACTCCATAAAAGTGATCCCATCTAAGAAACTACACCCCTCAAGGTATTCAAAACTGATTTTACAAACTTTGTTAACCCTTTAGGTGTTGCACAAGATTTAATGGAAAATAGAGATACAATTTCAAAATTTCACTTTTTTGGCAGATTTTCCATTTTAATATTTTTTTTCCAGTTACAAAGCAAGGGTTAACAGCCAAACAAAACTCATTATTTATGGCCCTGATTCTGTAGTTTACAGAAACACCCCATATGTGGCCGTAAACTACTGTACGGGCACACAGTAGGGCGTAGAGGGAAAGGTGCGCCGTATGGTTTTTGGAAGCCAGATTTTGCTGGACTGGTTTTTTGACACCATGTCCCATTTGAAGCCCCCCTGATGCACCCCTAGAGTAGAAACTCCATAAAAGTGACCCCATCTAAGAAACTACACCCCTCAAGGTATTCAAAACAGATTTTACAAACTTTGTTAACCCTTTAGGTGTTGCACAAGATTTAATGGAAAATAGAGATACAATTTCAAAATGTCACTTTTTTGGCAGATTTTCCATTTTAATATTTTTTTTCCAGTTACAAAGCAAGGGTTAACAGCCAAACAAAACTCATTATTTATGGCCCTGATTCTGTAGTTTACAGAAACACCCCATATGTGGTCGTAAACCGCTGTACGGGCACACGGCAGGGCGCAGAAGGAAAGGAACGCCATACGGTTTTTGGAAGGCAGATTTTGCTGGACTGGGTTTTTTGACACCATGTCCCATTTGAAGCCCCCCTGATGCACCCCTAGAGTAGAAACTCCAAAAAAGTGACCCCATTTTAGAAACTACGGGATAGGGTGGCAGTTTTGTTGGTACTAGTTTAGGGTACATATGATTTTTGGTTGCTCTATATTACACTTTTTTGTGCGGCAAGGTAACAAGAAATAGATTTTTTGGCACGTTTTTTTTTTTTTGTTATTTACAACATTCATCTGACAGGTTAGATCATGTGGTAATTTTATAGAGCAGGTTGTCACGGACGCGGCGATACCTAATATGTATACAATTTTTTTTATTTATGTAAGTTTTACACAATGATTTCATTTTTAAAACAAAAAAAATGTTTTAGTGTCTCCATAGTCTAAGAGCCATAGTTTTTTCAGTTTTTGGGCGATTATCTTAAGTAGGGTCTCATTTTTTGCGGGATGAGATGACGGTTTGAGTGGCACTATTTGGGGTGCATATGACTTTTTGATCACTTGCTATTACACTTTTTGTGACGTAAGATGACAAAAAATTGCTTTTTTTACACCGTTTTTATTTTTATTTTTTTACGGTGGTCACCTGAGGGGTTAGGTCATGTGATATTTTTATAGAGCCGGTCGATACGGACGCGGCAATACCTAATATGTATACTTTTTATTTATTTATTTAAGTTTTACACAATGATTTCATTTTTGAAACCAAAAGAATCATGTTTTAGTGTTTCCATAGTCTAAGAGCCATAGTTTTTTCAGTTTTTGGGCGATTATCTTGGGTAGGGTATGATTTTTGCGGGATGAGATGACGGTTTGATTGGTACTATTTTGGCGTACATGCGACTTTTTTGATCACTTTTATTACCTTTTTTGGGAAGTAAGGTGGGCAAAATTTCAATTTCCTAATAGTTTTTATTTTTTTATTTTTATGGCGTTCACCGTGCGGGGAAAGTAACATGACCGTTTTATAGATCAGGTCGTTACGGACGCGGCGATACCAAACATGTGTAGGGAATTTTATTTTTTTCATTTTTAATCAGTGATAAATGTGTTTTTGGATTTTTACTTTTTTTTTCACTTTTTTTCACTTTTTTTTTGACCCAGACCCACTTGGTTCTTGAAGATCCAGTGGGTCTGATGTCTGTATAATACAGTACAGAACAATATATATTGTACAGTACTGTATTTTACTTACACTTTGTCTGCCTTTAGCACAGATCTGTTCAGCACCATGGACAGCAGGATGCCTGAGAGGGGTCCTGTTGCCATGGGAACCTTCCCCGTCTGCTCAGTAGTTGTCAGAACTTCGCAGACGGGGAAGGGTAAGCACAGGGCTGAGGGGGGCTGTCTGGGGGCTCTCTCCCTCTCCATCGGGGGGCTGCAAAGGCACAGCAGCCCCCCGATGGGAGAGGGAGGGAGCTCCCTCTTACTGTTAACTTTTTCCATACAGCGGCCTCCCGCACCACCCCCACCGCCCACAACTCCCCCCCTGCACCACCCGCCGGCAAAAAATCATGCAGGGGTGCAGGGGGGGGGTGTAAAATATATATTTTAGGGACACTAAAGCTTCTGATCCCCGCGGTCAGGGCCCGCGGGGATCAGAAACTGCACAAAGCGCTGCAAACCGCAGGTCTGAATTGACCTGCGGTTTTCTGCGATCGCCGATGCGGGGGGGTCAAATGACCCCCCCCTGCATTGTTACGGGATGCCGGCTGAATGATTTCAGCCGAAATCCCGTTCCGATTAACCCCTCGGGCGCCGGAATACAGATTTCAAGTTATGACGTACCGGTACGTCATGGGTCCTTAAGGACTCGGGATCCATGCCGTACCGATACGTCCTAAGTCCTTAAGGGGTTAAGCTTTTCAGCTCCTTCTCCCTTCCTTGACAGGGTAAAATTATTTTTTCTTATTGTTCTCATGCTTTCAGAGCCATGGAGGTTGTGTAACTATATTCCTTTGTCCATATGGTGCATATGTGCCATGAGAGAAAACAGAGTGTCCAACTGAGAACTTTCAAGGCATTGTCCACTACTAGAGATGAGCCAATCGAAGCTGACAAAGTGGAATTCGATCTGAATTTCAGGAAAAATTTGATTCGCACGAAAGCCAAATTTCCTCACGATTCGTGGTAACGAATCACATTTTTTCCTAAAATGGCTGCTGCACGTGCGAGGACATGGAGAAAGGAACTCTGGGAAGGCGGGATCACCCATAATGCCATGCATGCAGCCAATCAGCAGCCAGCCCTGTGATGTCACAGCCCTATAAATACCCTCAGACATCTTGGATTCTGCCATTTATCAGTGTACTTAGTGCAGGGAGAGACGTCTGCAGGCGCTAGGGACAGTGTTAGAAAAAACTTCATTGTGCCAAAAAACCGATGTACAAGTGCAGGGAATGATTATTCAAGGTGTAGGGAAATGCTAGGGAGGAATCATTCCACAGCTTTCATTTTGAAAAGGGTTTAGTAGGGGAGTTTACAGCCTGGGTAATAGGAACATTCCGATTACACCTTGCTGCACTAACTGGGGAGCCAAATTGCCATTATACAGCTCTGTAATTCCAGCAAACCATTCTTATTAGGGTGCAAGTGCTGTTTGATACAGGCATTAACAGGGTTTATTACAAGGAGATATTTCTACATCTTATTTGCCCTTGTGCGTTGCAGTTACAGGTTCTAGAGCATTTTTTGGCTTGTATTAGTGGGAAAAAGGGGCTTATTAGCCGTTGTGTGGTAAAGTGCTAAAATTGCAGCCCTTTTTGTCATGTATTAGTGGCAAAAGTAAAATATATTTTACGCTCAGCGGTGCAGTTATATGTTCTAAAGCCTTTTGTGGCGTGTATTATTGGAAAAAGAAAAAATATATTTGTCGCTCAGCGGTGCAGTTATATGTTCTAAAGCCCTTTTTGGCGTGTATTAGTGGCACAAAAAAGTATTTGTTGTGGTGAAGTGAGAAAATTACAGCCATTTTTGGCGTGTATTAGTGGTAAAAAAAAGGGCTTATTAGCCGTTGTGTGCTGAAGTGAGAAACCTAAAGACTTTTTTTTGGGGCGTTTTAATTTCCGATTTATTTATTTGATCTAACAGTATGTCAGAGAGAGAATTCCAGGCCCTGCACAGGGGGGTGGCAGAGACCTAAATGTTTCTGCCGCAGGCAGAGGTCACAGCAGAGTAAGGGGCGTGGCAGCAGAAGTCACAGCGAGAGGCCTGAGCTTCTGGTGTCATCTAGCGGTCTTGACCAGCAACCCAGCGGTTCTTGAATGGTTGACTCTGTCATCTCTGTTTCGGATTCACTCCTGGTTATTTTTGGCATTAGCAATACTGATGGATTACTGACCAAATGCTGACTGAGTGAAGGCGGATGCTCCACAGACAGGATCCGTTTTTTGTGGGTTATTGTTCTGACGGATCAGAGGAAGGGCATCAGTGACGTCAACACAAACTTAGTGCTGACACCCTCTCCACTCTGTCGGGGGGCTCTACTTGTATAAGCGTTTAATAGAACAGGTTGTGTAGACATCCATGTGGAATCAGCTGCCGACGGTGTAAAAGGAGTGCACTTCTTCTTGGCGCTAACATCGACCTGTAAGGCTGAGTTTATACTTGAGTTATTTGGTCAGTTTTGGCCCCGTGACTGCCCTAATAAGGGAAATGTGCAGGGATTCTAAGAGCGACGCCTGTCATCTGCATGTCATATGGACTCACAGTATAATTTCACTACCATAGCAGACTCCCTATGCATGTTACTGCAAGGCACAGTGTTCTACACCACTATAAAGGCTCTCTGCAGCCATTTTTTTAATGCGATTCACTGAAAATAAATTCGGAACTAACCAATTTTTTCCCAAAAAATTCGGCGAATTTTTAATTTTTTAAAAATTTGCTCATCTCTATCCACTACCATAGCCAGTGGTGTACCTGCAAACAGCCTCAAAGCCACATTCAAATAGGTGTAAAATTAAGCCAAACAGGTAAAGAAGAATAGATGTATATTTTTTTTCAAAAAGTTTACTTAAGTTAAAATGCATTCATAGTCATAAAGTATTCATAGTCATATCTAATTCTAGTAGGCAGGTTGTAGTCATTTAAGAGTGGGGTGGAGCCACATGCGTTTGCATTTGTCCTTAGGGAGGGTTATTGGGGCAGGTGTCTCAGGAGCTACTGTAGTTGTGAAAAGGTGGGCCATTTGACACCCGGAAATTAGTTATTGTGGATACATTACTGTACTATTCAAAGGGTAATATCAAATTACATAGTAGAAGAGAACAATCCACACAGCAACAGTAATGATGGGGCAGGGCTACTAAATGTGTAGGGCCACTGAACTGCTAATCCATGTATTTACAACAGTATACCAGAATTTGTATGTAATGCTTTGTTGAGGAGGTTCACTCCAAGAGTTTCAGGTATCTGATAAGACTAGTGACATATCTATGACAGCTGTAATTTTACAACTAAGAAATTAAAGTGCTATTCCAGCCTAATCATAAAGGGTTCCTCTGGGCAGCAAATGGTATAAAAAAATTAATTGCATATACACACTTTACTGCTGCCATTCCTTTAGTCCTGGGGTCCCCACTGTGGTCAACTTTCTGCCCCTCTCTTGACACATCAGGAAATTGCTGGGGATTGCCACTCAACCAATCACAGCATGAGGCGGGTCATCACTGCAGCCAGTGATTGGCTGAGCAGCATTCATAGAGGCAAATAGTAGACCATAGGGGGACCCTGGCAATGTCAGAAGCACTGGGAGATCGGTGAGTTCAGTACTTATATTTTTTTTATATAATTTGCTGCCCAGGGTAACTTATTTTGATTAGAGATGAAACCATTGTCTAACCAGTAGACTAATGCACAGCAGGTATTTATAAAATCGATAAGTCACCACCTCTCTGGAAATTCTCCAAAATCATCTGTAGCTATGTAAAAAAAAACTAAAACAAAAAAATAATTTTTTTTTCTTTCATTTTTTATGTTTTTAGCCACTGTTCCAACATTATATGAAATATGTGCATTGTGTTCTGGAAATTACTTTAGGTTGTTGGTGTACAACTCTTACCACTATTTTGGTACCACCATTTGACCGACTAAAGGCTTTCTGGACAGGATAAGATTCAGGTAAGTGGAGCATAAGGGAACCAAAAAGCCCCCGAACATTAGAATGGTACGACCCAGCAATACCTTTATATAACAAATTAATATGTATATACTTTTTGTAGTTCCATTACATTTCCCAAAACACAAAGGTTAATTCTTCTAAAAGATTTATGTTTACTGGAGTAATATTTTTTTAATATTGGGCTCCTTTTGTCATGCCCTGCTCAGGCTATGTGTGGAGGTCTGCCAGATTAGCTGCACATGTCTAGCCTTCTGTTTTGTTTTGGAGTCAAGCTAGATCCGCCTCCCTTCAGGTGCACTGGGTGGGGTCGTTGGTTTCAGTTTAAATCACACCCACTCCCAGTGTTCCCTGCGGGTTATAGCTTCTGTCTGGCTCTGTGTATGCAAGGAAGGAAAGATTGGCTGTTCCTGCTCAGAAAGATAAGTTGTTTTTTTTATTCTCTTGTGGTTTGCTGTCTAGGCTGAGGGAGCAGGCTGCCTCTATTCCCCTTTCACCATCTTAGGGTTTTTAGGGTATTTTCAGCCCAGGCACGAGGACATATTATTCCCACCTTAAGGGTCTGAATGTGGGCATAGCAGTATAGGGAGAGCTAGTAGGGATTTGCCAGGAGGTGACCTTTATCCCCACTTTCTCGCCTAGAAACTTGTTTGTTCATCCTTCTGTGTATCTTATACCCTGTCCGCCGTGACATTATAACCCGCCAATACTTTGACTGCCATTGCTCAGCGGTTTTGAGATGGAGTCAATTGATGCGATAGTTGATCGCATGCAGGTATTATCCCTAGAGGTTTCAGATCTGCGTAATTCGGTCACACGGTGTCAGAATGCTCTGGCATCAGGTGTAAGTCAAATTTATGGGGAACCTAAAGTCACTTTCCCTGATAGATTTGCAGGGGGTGTGGATGACTTTATCCACTTTAAAGAATCATGCAAGTTGTATTTTCGGCTGCGTCCATCTTCATCTGGTGATGAGAGTCAGAGGGTTGGTATAATCATTTCTCTGCTTAAAGGGGACGCGCAATCCTGGGCCTTTTCTCTGGCCCCCCGGTCAGTGGAAGAATTTTTTAAAGCCTTGGGATTAATATATGATGATCCAGATCTGGTCTCGATTGCGGAATCTAAATTGCGCAATTTATTACAAGGTGAACATACTGCAGAGGCTTATTGCGTTGAGTTTAGGAGATGGGCTACCGAGTCACAGTGGAATGACCCCGCGTTACGTAGTCATTTTTGTCAGGGGTTATCTGAGAGATTGAAGGATGCCCTTGCCTTTCATGAGTATCCGGATACTTTGGAGAATGCTATGTCTTTGGCAGTACGGTTAAATAGACGTATTAGAGAGAGGTGTAAAGCTCCCTCCGAGCAAGGGATCCCTCCTGTGAGTGGTTTAGTCTCACCTGTTCCCCAGGGTGATATTACATGTAACTCTGGGGTAGGGGAGGAACCCATGCAGCTGGGTCAGGTATCTTTCCGTTCTGGTAGTAGAGACTTTAGGAGGTTGCATAAACTTTGTTATTACTGTGGAAAAAGTGTTCATTTTATTTTTTCTTGTCCTTTTGTTAAACCGCATGTTGATGAGAATCACAAAGAGGTTTACTTAAAGAGAAAAAGAAAACATGCCTGACTCTTGGTAGTGTGAATGGAGTGGTGGAGCAAGCAGGTATGCAAGCTCCCTGTAGTACTCGTTTTCTCCTTCCAGCTATGGTGGCGCTAGACTCAAGAATTTTTTTTGTTGAAGTATTCATTGACTGTGGTGCTGGGGTAAACCTTATTGATTTTCTTTTTTTCAAAATCTGGGTCTAAATACTTGCACTTTAGAAAGAGAGATTCCGGTTTTTGCAATTGATTCTTCCCCTCTTTCTCAAAGGAGTCTCACTGATATTGTTCATGGTATTCTGTTAAGGGTGGGTGATTCACATGTTGAGATTATGTCTTGTTTTGTCATCAAGGACTTGCCCGCTCCTATAGTCTTAGGGTTACCGTGGTTGACAAAACATAACCCAATTATAGATTGGCAAGCAAGACAGATCATTGGTTGGAGTGAGTTTTGTTCGGATAATTGTCTTGGCACATCTATCTCTGGTGTGTCTACTATGGCTCTATCTCTGTATCTCTCAGATTTTGCGGATGTCTTTTCGGAGGGAGGGGCTCAGGAATTGCTCCCTCATCATGACTAGGATTGTCCAGTTAATCTCATCCCAGGGGCTAAGTTGCCAAAGTCTCGGCTTTACAATCTTTCTCAACCTGAAAGAGAGGTCATGCAGAAGTATATTGCCGAGAGTTTGGCAAAAGGTCATATTAGGCCATTTAAGTCTCCAGTGGCAGTGGGTTTATTCTTTGTAAAGAAAAAGGATGGATCGCTGAGACATTGTTTAGATTTCCGGGAATTGAACCGTATTACGGTTTGTGATCCGTATCCCCTTCCTTTGATCTCCGATCTTTTTGATCAGATTGTTGGAGCCAAGGTGTTCTCCAAGTTGGATTTAAGAGGGGCCTACAATCTGATCAGAATCAAGGAAGGGGATGAGTGGAAAACGGCCTTCAACACGCATGAGGGTCATTTCGAGAACCTGGTTATGCCTTTTGGGTTAACGAACGCGCCAGTGGTATTTCAGCGATTCGTCAATGACATTTTCCATCATTTTGTGGGGAGGTTCGTGGTAGTTTACTTGGATGACATTTTAATTTACTCTCCTGATCTGAAGACCCATCAGGATCACGTGAGACAGGTTTTGACGATCCTTCGGGAGAATAAATTATATGCCAAATTGGAGAAATGTTTGTTTTCTGTGCAGGAGCTTCCGTTTCTAGGAACGCTTTCTGACTCTGGTTTTCGTATGGACCCCGAAAAGGTCCGGGCGGTTCTGGAATAGGACCGACCGGAGAATCACAAAGCTTTGTTGCGGTTTTTGGGGTTTACTAATTATTATCGAAAATTTATTTCGAACTATTCTACCATTTGTAAGACCTCTGACCGATATGACTAAGAAGGGCGCCGATGTCTCTGTCTGGTCGGATGAGGCATTTCAGGCCTTTTCGACTATTAAGGAATGTTTTGCATCTGCTCCCATTTTGGTGCAGCCCGATGTGTCTCTGCCATTCGTGGTGGAGGTTGATGCATCAGAGGTGGAGGTTGGAGCAGTGCTTTCGCAGGGTTCATCTCCTGGCAAATGGGTTCTATGTGCTTTTTTTTCCAAGAAGCTCTCGGTCGCCAAGAGGAATTATGATGTAGGAGATAGAGAATTGCTAGCCATCAAATTGGCCTTTGAGGAATGGCGTCACTGGTTGGAGGGGGCATCTCACCCCGTTACAGTATATATGGATCATAAGAATTTGGCTTACCTACAATCTGCCAAGCGTCTGAACCTTAGACAGGCCAGATGGTCACTGTTTTTTACCAGGTTAAATTTTGTGGTTACTTTTCGCCCGGGGGGTAAAAATGTTAAGGCAGAGGCGTTGTCTCGTAGTTTTCCTGGGGGATGTAATTCAGAGGACTCTGCTCCGAATTTGGCCGATGGGGTGGTGGTCTCCGCTCTGTACCCCGAATTGGAGATGGAGGTGTTGGGAGCCCAGGAGGGGGCTCCTGGTTCTTTTCCCCCACTGAGGTTGTTCGTTCCTGATGGACTGCTATACAAGGTATTCAAGGAACATCACGATACTGTCCTTGCTGGACATCCTGGTGGTAAGTCCACCTTTGATCTTGTGTCCCGGAGGTTCTAGTGGCCTGGGTTACGTAAGAGCATTGAGGATTACGTGGCAGCTTGTGAAACCTGTGCACGGTCAAAGGTTGCTCATACTCGACCTGCTGGTTCACTTCTTCCTTTGTCTATTCCATCTCGTCCTTTGAAGCACTTGTCTATAGACTTTATTACGGATCTGCCAAGTTCCTCCGGGAAGACAGTAATTTTGGTGGTTGTTGACCGTTTTAGTCAACTTTCGTTCTCTTCGGCTTTTCATCCGCAGTCGAATAGGCAGACAGAGCGTACTAATCAAAACCTGGAGACCTACTTGAGGTGCTTTGTGGCTGAGAATCAGGAGGACTGGTCCTCATTCTTGTCCCTAGCAGAGTTTGCTTTGAATAACCATAGGCAGGAGTCCACGGGTAAGTCGCCATTTTTGGGCGCATACGGTTTTCATCCTCAGTTTGGTACCTTTTCTGGGACTAGTTCCTCTGGGATGCCAGAGGAGGAGAGATTTTCTTCTGCCTTGTCTTCTATCTGGCGGAGGATCCAAGTGAATTTGGAGAAGATGGGTGAGAGGTATAAGCGAATGGCTGACAAGAGACATATGACTGGTCTGGACCTGTGTGTGGGTGATCTGGTGTGGTTGTCTACTAAAAATATTAAACTGAGAGTACCATCTTGGAAACTAGGTCCAAGTTTATTTGACCGTACAAAATATGTGCTGTGGTCAATCCAGTAGCGTTTCGGCTGGATCTTCCGCAGACTTGGAGGATCCATGATGTGTTCCACAGGTCTTTACTTAAAAAATATATGAAACCGGTGGAACCATCGCCATAGCCTCCTCCTCCTGTTCTTGTTGATGGAAATTTAGAGTTCGAGATCTCCAGGGTTCTTGACTCAAGAGTTCTTCAGGGTCCCCTTCAGTACCTGTACACTGGAGGGGATATGGCCCTGAGGAGAGGATGTAGGTTCCGGCTCTGGATGTTAGTGCCAGCCGACTGGTGAAGGCTTTTCACAGATCCCACCCGGATAAGGTTGGGCCGGGTTGTCCGGAGGTCACCCGTAGAAGGGGGGGTACTGTCATGCCCTGCTCAGTCTATGTGCGGAGGTCTGCCAGATTAGCAGCACGTGTCTAGACTTTTGTTTTGTTTTGGAGTCAAGCTAGATCCGCCTCTCTTCAGGTGCACTGGGTGGGGTCGTTGGTTTCAGTTTAAATCACACCCACTCCCAGTGTTCCCTGCGGGTTATAGCTTCTGTCTGGCTCTGTGTATACAAGGAAGGAAGGATTGGCTGTTCCTGCTCAGAAAGATAGGTTGTTTTTTTTGTTCTCTTGTGGTTTGCTGTCTAGGCTGTTAGAGAGACGCCTGCGCCTCCAGGTTCTGAGGGAGCAGGCTGCCTCTATTCCCCTTTCACCATCTTAGGGTTTTTAGGGTATTTTCAGCCCAGGCACGAGGACACATTATTCCCACCTTAAGGGTCTGAATGTGGGCATAGCAGTATAGGGAGAGCTGGTAGAGATTTGCCAGGAGGTTGATCCCCAGCTTCTCGCCTAGAAACTTGTTTGTTCATCTTTCTGTGTATCTTATACCCTGTCCGCCATGACACTTTTGTGCTTTACCCGATTGATCAAATAAATAGAACTAGAAAGAAATAATTTTGGTTTCCTAAAGGTAGCCAATGCCATACAGTCAATAGCGGTCATTCAAAGAATCATTGGGCTGATGGATATTTCCCTGGACTCCTTTCCAAACTACCCATGTACATACTTGGTTCAGCAAAAGGATTGGTGAAAAAAATCAGCTTGACAATTCCTTCTTTCACCCGACATCTGCCAGGGGAGAGTTAGGAGCTCCCCGTACACATTAGATTGTTGGCTGAACCAAACTCTCAGTGGCTTTTACTCTTCCTTTAGTGAAGAAGAAATCCAGGGTGATTTTGAAACACATTTGGAGTCTCAATTAACAATTTAACTTGATTTGAAACTTTATACACCAGGCATCACTAAGAAGGCTGGTAACTAGTGATGGGCGAAGCAAGCTTTAGGTCCTAGCTCCAAAGTTGCTTCGCTCAAAACATTGGATAAATGCTGTATGGAGATCCATTTCCATACAGCATTAAAATGAAAATGTTTTTTGCATCAATGCATCACAAGACCCATAACTTTTTTTTTTTCTTTGTATGGAGCTGTGTGGGGGCTTATCTTCTTTGCGGGCCGACTTGTCATGTTGTACAGTTATATTGTTTTTATGTATAGTTATGTTTCATAGGTATGTACAGTCATATACAGTAGTTATCATTTTGTGGTACATAATACTTTTTGTTTGCTTTTTAATAAAATTTTTTTTTTAGGTGGCAAAACAGCAAAAAACAGCAATTCTGGCACCCTTTTTTATTACGGTCCCACTAAGCACAAACCAAATGAGATGGCATGCAGCTGCAGAATCTTGCTGTAGCCGTTATTACATATCCTCATCATCCCCATGCTTTACAGTGGGAACCACACATGTAGAAATCATCTGCTCACCTTTCCTGCATCTCAAAGAAAAATCTGTTCCCAAATTTTGACTCATCAGACCAACATACAGATTTCCATTGGTCTAATGTCTATTCCTAGTGTTATTGTTAATCAGTAGTAGATTCTTTGCAGCAATATGACCTCATATGGCTGATTGTCGCAGTCTCCCTTGAACAGTTGATGGAGAGAAGTGTCTGGAATTTGATCTCTGTAAAGCATTTAAGTAGGCTCTAATTAGAGGTGCTGTTAATTTGCGGTTTCTGAGGCTGGTAACTCTAATGAACTTATCCTCTGCAGCAAAGGTACAGATGTAGCCGAGCTAAAATTCTGATAACCCGTCAGTGTTATCTTGTGACAAAAGCCATAGAAATACATTGAAAGAGTCAGTTGTAACTCTTGGTCTTCCTTTCGTGGGGCAGGCTTCATGAGAGTTAATTTCTTCAAAGCGTTTGATGGTTTTCATGGCTGTCCTTTAGCATACCTTCTTTGTTCTGGAAACTTTCCTAATTGACTGACCTTCATGTCTTAAAAGTTATGATGGAAACCATTCCAGGTGACTACCACATGAGGCTTACTGAGAGAAAGCCAAGAATGTGCAAAGCTGTCATCAAGGCAAAAGTGAGCTACTTTGAAGGGTCTAAAACAAAAAAACATATTCTGGTTTAACACTGTTCAGTTTACTAACTGATATGTGTTACTTCATCATTTTCTTGTCATTAATATGAATGTACGATGTAGATAAAACAAGAAAAATAAAAAAAAACATAAAATGAAAAGGTGTGTACAAACTGTATGTTCAAATGTATCCAAATAAGCCTGGTTTCAAACGACTTTTAGGTCTTAATTTGAGTGTCTGTTCTGTAGCAGTAGAAACAAATTAGAGACACAGGGGCACATTTATTAGGATCGGCATTTTAGATGCCGGTCTTAATAAAGCCCTAAACTAGTGGTGGATCCGCCAAAGTTATGAAGAGGTGCAGACCTCTCCATGGCTTCAGCATATCCTGCGCCAATTCTAAATATAAAACAACTTCTGAGTGATCTTACATTTAGACCTTTTTCTACGCCTAAAACAGGCGTAGAAAATGGTGAATGAGACGGGCCTGTCGGCCTGTCCCCTTCCCTGCACACACCACCCCTTCAATTTTAGACCTGATGTGAGCGAGGTAAAGTCGCAGATAGCGGCACAACTAACCATTGCGCCGCTATCTGCGCCTGAAATACACCTAATATAGGCATATTTCAGCATAGTAAATGACCCCCACAGTACCCAGAACTTCTCTGCTATGCTGATTTACAGGTCCTATTGTGATTCAAGTTTGGTACAGTAGAACCACCTCCAGCTCGGAGGTTTAGACATTGCTACTGTTATATAAACGCTAAAATGCCCCCACAGTCTGAGTTTCTAAAATTGATCTTACACTTTTCTTTGATTACTGTTTAAGAAGCCATATTTAATTACATCTTTCTACTAGCAGTTGACTGCAGAGCATTAAAATTTTCTGAAAACATATTTTACTTAATTAGAAAAGAAAAGAGCTGTGCCAATTGTACTGTAAAAGTGTATTAAAGCAACTCAATGAGTGAATAAAAAAATACTTCACTCTAAATGGTTAATAATATGTTATAACAGGAAATAATATTTGTTTATAAGCTCAATGACGTTTTGTCAGTGAGTAATGTGCGTAAAATAATTGCCTACAAATTAGTGCATCAGTAATTGATATTTAAATTGATAATTAAAAATAGGTACAGCTCTTTAATGAGTTTGGGCAATTTAAGGAAGATGGTTAACGCAGGGCATGGAAGATCAACTTTCTAAGCTTTCTAAAATTAACTTACAGGAAAAGGTGCAGTAAGAGGTCAGAAAATAATTATACTGAGAGTTTAATCAAAAAGTTAATGGTAGAGAATTAGTGACTTCTGCTTTAACAGAGGGAGATATGAAGCTTTTGTAGCTGGCTAATATGCCCCTGTTAATCTTAGGCTATAAAAATATCAAATCTCTTGAAACATAAAAAATATACTGATTACTATTCTCATAAATAATTGTCTTTTCACTACATTTATATTTTTATTTTTAGCACCTAAATACTGGAGACAATTTGAATATCATCAGATTTAATTGCATTATTTTTAATATTTCATTTTGATTTCTAATATCCCTAATATATTTATTATGATGTAAATTTAGTATATACTTTTTATTTATTTTACTTATCAAAATATAAATAGCATTTTCAAAAATAAAAAATATAAAGTGATTATTAACTTCATTGTCAAGTTTGTTTTCTGTTTTAACCAGACTGTACTACATAAAACTATGTAGTACAGTCTGAAAAGACTTCAGATCACCATACACAAATCTCTAATGACTTCCCCATAGACATATGCAGTCAGATTGCCCGAGCATGCATGTTCTTCTATGAAGAGATGCAGACAAGCCACAGGTCAATCATTTCTGGCAATAACATATCTCCTGGTCTTCACTTATCTCTTGTTGGCCTTCAATTCCAAGTTACCGCCAGCACTTGGCAGACAAGATATGAGGGTTTGAAATTTCACTTAAAAAAATATAAAAATTTAATAAGACCAAAAAGAGGCATGTAATTTAAAAAATAATAATATATATATATATATACACACACACATTTAAAAACTATGGGGAAAATGTAACAAAGATTTTTGTGTATAAATGTCTCACAACATGCCAATTTGCAACCTAATTTTTTTTTCAATATTTTTGCAACATTTAGGAGACACACCACCTTTCACAGCGGTCTATGTTTAAGCCAGAAAAGTGAGATTAGACCTGGATTATGGCACATTTACTATCTGCAACACTTGAAATGTCTCAGAAATGTTGTATCCTACTCCAGGGATACCCTGGTGTATTTTTCATAAAACACAATGCAGTTGCACCAAATACATGAAAATTTCGTACCATTTCATAAATTTCACACAATGCAAACCAGACTTAAATGTGACAAGAAAACGATAATAAAAGAAATTTTGTTTGAAAAAAAAAATAAATAAATAATAAAAAAAATAAAAAAATAAAAAAATAATATATATATATATATATATATATATATATATATATATATATATATATATATATAGAGAGAGAGAGATAGACAGATAGTATCAGGACTTTTTTTTTGTCTTACATAACAGAACAAGACAGAACCATTATTTGTGCCCATAGAACTCTATTAAGATGGATCAAAACGAAATGCCTCTAAAGGGTTTATTTTTGCAGTCCGTCCTTAAATTCTGTAATATTCCATTACAATCCAGTTATAACGGAATGGTATAATGGAATATACAATGCATATGTGAACCCAAGTCGTGTTAAGTCTATTTTTTCCTGAACTTGCGGTCTCACGATAAATACATTTGGTGTCAAAAGTGGGATTTGGGCAAAAAAAATTATAGGCTTATTGTTTATGAACTGATACAAAGAGTTGGAATGGTCTTGTCTCTACGAATGGGATCCCGGGCATCCATTAGATAAGGGAAGAGTTTTAGCTGCCATATAGGATCTCTACAAGTGGCTAAATATATAAACGTAGAGATCATTGATACAGTCGGATTGCCTACTGGAACTTGGGCAATTGAAATTCTGCCCTTTATAGATATTAGAGTTCGTCCAATAGTTAATAAGGATGAGTGCCCAGATGTTTAGGAAACATCATGAAAACACATCTGTGTATTTTTAAGCTTTATTGCCCTGGTGCAGTAGATCAATGTCTGGAATTTTTTTTTTATATTCATGGAGTTAGAGTTAGGAAAAATAAGGTTTAAGGGAAAAATGTATTCCTTTAACTGTGGGTCCCTTTAATCGGGGCTTTAACTGTTTATAAAGGTAAGCTGCCAGCCTCTCCAAGATTTTGTGCTTGGTAGGAGTTTGTATGGGTAAACATATATTTTGGTTTTGAGTCTGCGCAGTTAAAAAAAAAAGAGTTGGGGAGCAGGGACTAACTAAAAGTATGCTGATATACTGTAAGAGAAAATGTAGTGATGGGTTAAATACTGTAAGTGATTTTTGAAATGTTGCATTGTTAATTGCTTTTCCTTGGTTTAGTACAGATTATACACAACAAGAAACAGAGTTAGGCTACTTTCACACTAGCGTTCGGAGCGGATCCGTCTGATGTTTCATCAGACGGATCCGCTCCGATAATGCAGACGTTTGCATCCGTTCAGAACGGATCCGTCTGCATTATAACTTAGAAAATTTTCTAAGTCAGAAAGTAGCCTGAGCGGATCCGTTCAGACTTTACATTGAAAGTCAATGGGGAACGGATCCGCTTGAAGATTGAGCCATATAGTGTCATCTTCAAGCGGATCCGTCCCCATTGACTTCCATTATAAGTCTGGACGGATCCGCTCGCCTCCGCACGGCCAGGCGGACACCTGAACGCTGCAAGCAGCGTTCAGGTGTCCGCTCACTGAGCGGAGCGGAGGCTGAGCGCTGGCAGGCGGATGCATTCTCAGTGGATCCGCCTCCACTGAGAATGCATTAGGGCCAGACGGATGCGTTCGGGGCCGCTCGTGAGCCCCTTCAAACGGAGCGCACAAGCGGACACCCGAACGCTCGTGTGAAAGTAGCCTTAGGGTCCATTTACTCATCCGTGTGTGTTTTGCGGATCCGCAAAATACGGACATCGGCAATGTGCGTTCCGCATTTTGCGGACCGCACCACGCTGGCACTCAATAGAAAATGCCTAATCTTGTCCGCAATTGTGGACAAGAATAGGACATGTTCTATATTTTTCGGGATCGGAATTGCGGACCCGGAAGTGCGGATCCGCAATTCCCGATCTAGGCAGCACATCGTGCTGCCCCATAGAAATGAATGGGTCCGCAATTCAGTTCCTCAAAATGCGGAATGAAATTGCGGATGTGTGAATGGACCCTTAAGAGTAATTATTTAGTTCTTATCTCTTAGGGACCATGTGCAGCATGTGTAGAGAAAAAAAAAATGTGCTTAAATAATGTTATTTTAATGATTATTGCTTGCATATAATATGGGATATCCTCTATATAATGATTAAGTTCACATGGTGTTGTATTGATTTTGTTATTCTGTTATGTGCAATTTTTTGTGTTTTGTCTTGAATAATTGGATTAGCATCTGTTTGTATAACTTTATGTTTGTAGGAGAGAAGAATGCACCTTATTGGCCAGAAACAGGAAATTGAGTTTATAAGATTTTTCTCGCCGCTCTCCTAGTTCATTTCTGGAATGCGTTGTTGAATTACAGGAAAGCTGGGTACTTGTATCAAGGAAAGTAAAGCGTGTGCATACTAACAATAAGGCATATTAACAGCAAGGAAAAAGTGAATGCATAAATTGAGCTACTGCGTGTGTGTGTGTGTGAGTGACATGGGCCCTTTATGTTTGTTTCTATGTCTGTTCAATATATGTTAAATATTATGTTTGTTACTCAATATATGTGGCCCAGTGATCTACCCTCATACAATGCTAAGGAGACCATGACTGGTGGAAAGAGGATCACACAGCCCAATCAGGATGGGTGGACTTAGATGACATAGAGGGGAGGGAGGAGAAAAGGTAAAAAACACAGGACCCAAAGACAACCCCTTTTGCTTCTCCCTTAACCACAAGCCACCCCCAGAAGATTTTTTTTTTTTTCTTTTAGGATGTGTGCTCATTGAGTATACACTTGATATGACATATACACTCTGTATATGTGTGTCAGGTGTACTGTGCATATACAGTATTAATGTGTTTTCATGCAAAAAGACAAAGCTTTTAACTAATGGTATAACATAAGGAAACTGGGTACATCTGCAAACAAAATACCATAATAACACATGAACTAATATACAACATTGGGTACTAGGTGATTCCTGAATAAATGTGTAATAATAATGGTGTTAATTGCTGTTATCAATAATCAAAGGTATATAATTAAACTGATATTGCTGCTCAAAAGGTTCACACTGAAGCTATCAAAAGGTTTATGTTAAAGAAGATATCTACAAATAAAAATACATTAAAACAAATGTGTTTTTTATTTTACCACATTGTGTTATAAATAACTAAAGGAAGTGGCAATATTATTATTACAGGGTTATCACATTACAAAGGCCATTCAAGATCACTGAACATACTGATTGCCATTGTTTAATGTGTTAAGAATAAAGATGAGGTCCGCCATGAAGTGCAACCTACTTTATAAGTTTTTATTTTGGAAATGTTATCACATATTGGGCCAAATACTGAACCAATAATTGAGAATAGTATACGTAAGTGTACAATAACAGTTAGGTACAGGGTTTTGCAAAGTTTTTTGCTTTGGCAGGGGACCTCTTTGTTCCCTTGGGAAATATTATTTAAAAACAGTGTTGGACTGACAAAAGTCATAATGGGATATTAGTTTTATTTAATCAACATGGTGCGGTGGTGGTGGGAAGTAAATGACACAAAGTACCCCCCCCCCCCCCCCCCCCATTGACGGTTCAAGTTGCCATAGACTGAGTTTTGTTGAACTGAGTTGAAACCCATGGACTGAGTTAAACCTGAACTAAATGTATTTTTAAATGGATTTATTCCTGCTAGAATGTGAGCAACTGTTCAAGTTTGTCTTCAATTCTTCCCTAAGTGCCAGCTATATCAGCTGTTTAGCAAAGCCAGGAACCTCAGCAGGGCCTAGGAACTGACAGGCAGCACCTGGGCACTGCTGAGGTTGTCAAAGTTAACACCAGGTGTGGTAAAACACAGCTTTTGGTGGCCTGCCTACCAATCAACAAGAAAAGACTTCAACCATCGGTCTGCAATGCTGAAGAAGGCCTTGCTGTTTGCACTACTGTTGTCTTGGGGTGGACTGCAAAGGTAATCATCAGAGCTCCTGCAGTACACAAACTAACCAACAAGGGACTTCTTGTCACAGCTCCTCCCACAGGCAAGGTTATGGACTGTCCTACAATCACTGAAAAGAGGCTCTGAAATCTGCATTTATGCTTTTTATTTAAATCTTCAATCCACAATCAACACTGAAGAAGGAGGGGTAAGAGTCTGTGCTAGACAAAGTGGAAAAAACTGGACTTTTAGTAAGAGAAGCTGAAAACCAGGAAAGTTCATATCTATATCTGGCATGTAACAACATGCAGTCCAAAACGCCAGTCTTAATAAATGTGCACCTTAGTTTTGAAACAGAGAGATCAGCTCCAATGAAGACATCATTAGGGTAAGATGCTTGCTACCATCACCTCTCTTTGTATCATATGGGTGTCAGCCAAGTAGTGACTGTTACTTCACTTTATCTTTGTAAATCTCTGTGTATATATATATTTTATCATATTTTGCACCTAAGTCGTGTTAAGTCTATTTTTCCTGAACTTCTGATCTCACAATAATGCACCTTTTATTACTAGATAAAGAAAGTCTTTACCTTAAGATTTGTACATGAAAACAATATGAATTAGATTTCGTTTCAAGATCTTTGAAATTTCACACGGTGAATAGGAAAGGGAATGCAAAAAAAAAAAAAAAAGCATACAGTTGTGTTCAAAATTATTCAACCCCCAATGCTGTAAAGGGTTTTAGGGAATTTAGTGTACATTTGTAATTGTGTTCAGAATTAAATCTTACAAGGACTTTTTAAAGAACCAAATGCAACTAAAATGACATCAATTGTTTTTGTAATACAGTATTAAATGTTTTTTTTTGTGATTTCTTCATTGACACAATTATTCAACCCCTTAAAGACTACCACTCTTAAGAACAGAGGTTTATTCAAGTGTTTTCGATCAGGTATTGAAAACACCTGTGGATGTCAAGGAGCTGCAATCAAGCATAATAAGCACCAATTAGGCAGATTTAAAAGGACTGTGATACTCAGCTCCTTCTAGACATTTACTGGTGTGTTTACAAACATGGTGAAGTCAAGAGAATGGTCCAGGAAGACAAGAGAAGAGGTGATTTCTCTTCACAGGAAGGGCAATGGCTATAAGAAGATTGCAAAGATGTTAAACATACCAAGAGACATCATAGGAACCATAATTTGCAAATTCAAGGCAAAGGGCACTGTTGAAACGCTACCTGGTCATGGCAGAAAGAAGATGCTGACTTCGACTGCTGTGCGCTACCTGAAGCGCAAAGTGGAGAAAAGTCCCCGTGTGACTGCTGAGGAACTGAAAAAAGATTTGTCAGATGTGGGTACTGAAGTTTCAGCTCAGGCAATAAGGCGCACACTGCGTAATGAAGGCCTCCATGCCAGAACTCCCAGGCGCACCCCCTTGCTGTCTCCAAAGAATAAGAAGAGTCGACTGCAGTATGCCAAAAGTCATGTGGACAAACCACAAAAGTTTTGGGATAGTGTTCTGTGGACTGATGAAACAAAATTAGAACTGTTTGGGCCCATGGATCAACGCTATGTTTGGAGGAGGAAGAACAAGGCCTATGAAGAAAAGAACACCTTGCCTACTGTGAAGCATGGTGGGGGGTCAATCATGCTTTGGGGCTGTTTTGCTTCTACAGGTACAGGGAAGCTTCAGCGTGTGCAAGGTACCATGAATTCTCTTCAGTACCAGGAGATATTGGATGAAAATGTGATGCAGTCCGTCACAAACCTGAGGCTTGGGAGACGTTGGACCTTTCAACCGGACAATGATCCCAAGCATACCTCCAAGTCCACTAGAGCATGGTTGCAGATTAAAGGCTGGAACAGTTTGAAGTGGTCATCGCAGTCACCAGACTTAAATCCGATTGAGAACCTCTGGTGGGACTTAAAGAAAGCAGTTGCAGCGCGCAAGCCTAAGAATGTGACTGAACTGGAGGCTTTTGCCCATGAAGAATGGGCGAAGATACCCGTAGATCGCTGCAAGACACTTGTGTCAAGCTATGCTTCACGTTTAAAAGCTGTTATAACTGGAAAAGGATGTTGTACTAAGTACTAAGATTGAATGTCACTTGGGGGTTGAATAAAACTGATAATGATGTGAGCACAGAAAAGACATTTGTGGTTATTTCATTATAAATGTTATGTTATATTTGTCTGACTTACAAGTGCCTCTTTGATTTAATTGTAAACAAGATGACTGAAATGATCAAAATCAATGTCAAACTGGCCAAAACACTCAATTTCAGTGGGGGTTGAATAATTTTGAACACAACTGTATGTGTTTGTAAATGACAAAAAGAGAGCAGAATCCTAAAATCTCTGTGACAGATATATTTTAATTTGTTCCATCATATCTTAAGCCTTGAGAGGATTTTCTTGCTAAGAAAAGTCTACAAACTGGAGCTCAACATTTATTCTTTATCACTTTTTGATTTACCGGTATGTAACCTGCTGATAATCTACAGTGATCAGATAACTTCATGTTCAGCACACATTTTACAAAGTGGATTTTGCTGTGAGTTTCATGTGAATTTTACCCTTTGCATTAGATGCCACGGAGGCTAATTTGATGTGGATTGAAAATTCATAGTAGATCCCTCTTTCACTGCAAATCCAGCATAGCCTCACAAGACCTACCTATTAGATCAGAATGTGGAGCAAAATATCTGTGGAATAAGCATTTACTACCGAATTGATACTGGACTTAGTACTAACCAATAGACCTGACAGAACAACAGATGTGCAGGTTGGGGGACACCTGGGAAATAGTGGCCATAAAGTAATAACCTTCCAATTGTCATTCCAAAGAGTGTTTCTTCAGGGAGGAACAAAAATACCAAATGATAAAAAAGCTAAATTTTGCCAACTAAGACAGGCCATAGGCCTAACTAACTGGGACAAAGTACTCAAAAATAAAAATACAGCCACAAAATTGGGTATTTTTAAAAGCATCCTAAAATCTAATTGTGAGAGGTACATACCTTTATAGGAATAAAGGGTTAAGGAACAAGAAAAAAACTGTGTGGATAAATAGAACTGTAATCAAAGCAAGAAATGACAAAAATAAAGCATTTTAATCACTAAAACAAGAGGGTAGCAAGGAAGCACTGAAAAACTCTAAGGAAAAAAATAGAATATGTAAAAAACTAAAAAAAGAAGCCAAACTAGAGACCTAGATATTAATTGCCAAAAAGAGTAAAACTAACCCTAAAATGTTCTTCAATCATATAAATGGTAAAAAGTATAAGTATGAAGGTGTCAGCCCTTTATAGAGTAATGAGGGGGGAGTTGCAGAGAGCGATGATGAGAAAGCAAAGCTATTAAATATTTTTTTCTCCACTGTATTCACTGAGGAAAATAAACTGTCAGATAAAATGCAGAATGTAAAAGTAAATTCCCCATTAAAAGTGCCCTGTCTGACCCAGGAAGAAGTACAGCGGTGTCTTAACACCTTAAGGACTTAGGGCGTACCAGTACGCCCTATTTCCCGAATCCTTAAGGACTCAGGGCGTACCGGTACATCCTAAGTTTAAATCGCGAATGCGGCGCCGCGGGGGTTAATCCGAACAGGATGCCGGCTGAAATCATTCAGCCGGCATCCTGTCACAAAGCCAGGGGGGTCATGTGACACCCCCGTATCGGCGATCGCCGCAAACCGCAGGTCAATTGAGACCTGCGGTTTGCGGCTTTTACCTGCGGTTGCGGCGGGTGTCGGCGGTGCCATCGGGTCCCCATGAGGCTGTAAGGGGGACCCGATGGCATGGAAGGCAGCGCGATGTCTAAGGAAGGCATCGCGCTGCCTTCCGGTGACGAGCCTGTGAGATCCAGCCCCCTGGCAGGATCTCTGCCCCCAGGCAGGAAGCTGTATGAGTAATATACACAGTATTACTCATACAGCCAATGCATTCCAATACAGAAGTATTGGAATGCATTGTAAAGGAATATACCCCCCAAAGTTCAAGTCCCAAAGTGGAACAAAAAATAAAGTGGGAAAAAAAAGTGGAAAAAAGAAAGTTTTCCCCCCAAAAAATTGTAAGTTTCAAGTAAAAATAAACAAAAACATAATTTTCCCCAAATAAAGTTAAAAAAAATAGGTGGGGAAAAATAAAAATAATAGGTGGGGCTCTATAAAAATATCACATGACCTAACCCCTCAGATGAACACCGTAAAAAATAAAAAATAAAAACTGTGCTAAATAAACCATTTTTATGTCACCTTACATCACAAAAAATACAACAGCAAGCAATCAAAAAGGCGTTTGCCCACCAAAATAGTACCAATCTAAACGTCACCTCATCCCGCAAAAAATGAGCCCCTACCTGAGACAATCACCCAAAAAATAAAAAACTATCGACCGGATCTATAAAAATATCACATGACCTAACCCCTCAGATGAACACCGTAAAAAATTTAAAATAAACCATTTTTTGTCACCTTACATCACAAAAAGTGTAATAGCAAGCGATAAAAAAGTCACACGCACCCCAAAATAGTGCCAATAAAACCGTCATCTCATCCCGCAAAAATCATACCCTACCCAAGGTAATCGCTCAAAAACTGAAAAAATTATGGCTCTCAGACTATGGAAACACTAAAACATGATTTTTTTTTGCTTCAAAAATGAAATCATTGTGTAAAACTTACATAAATAAAAAAAAGTATACATATTAGGTATCGCCGCGTCCGTAACGACCGGCTCTATAAAAATATCACATGACCTAACCCCTCAGATGAATTTTGTAAATAACAAAAAATAAAAACGGTGACAAAACAGCTATTTCTTGTTATCTTGCCTCACAAAAAGTGTAATATAGAGCAACCAAAAATTATATGTACCCTAAACTAGTACCAACAATACTGCCACCCTATCCCTTAGTTTCTAAAATGGGGCCACTTTTTTGGAGTTTCTACTCTAGGGGTGCATCAGGTGGGCTTCAAATGGGACATGGTGTCAAAAAAAACAGTCCAGCAAAATCTGCCTTCCAAAAACTGTATGGCATTCCTTTCCTTCTGCGCCCTGCCGTGTGCCCGTACAGCTGTTTACGGCCACATATGGGGTGTTTCTGTAAACTACAGAATCAGGGCCATAAATATTGAGTTTGGTTTGGCTGTTAACCCTTGCTTTGTAACCGGAAAAAAAATTATTAAAATGGAAAATCTGCCAAAAAAGTGAAATTTTGAAATTGTATCTCTATTTTCCATTAATTCTTGTGGAACACCTAAAGGGTTAACGATGTTTGTAAAATCAGTTTTGAATACCTTGAGGGGTGTAGTTTCTTATATGGGGTCACTTTTATGGAGTTTCTACTCTAGGGGTGCATCAGGGGGCTTCAAATGGGACATGGGTATAAAAAAAAAACAGTCCAGCAAAACCTGCCTTCCAAAAACTGTATGGCATTCCTTTCCTTCTGCGCCCTGCCATGTGCCCGTACAGCGGTTTACGACCACATATGGGGTGTTTCTGTAAACTACAGAATCAGGGCCATAAATATTGAGTTTGGTTTGGCTGTTAACCCTTGCTTTGTAACTGGAAAAAAATTATTAAAATGGAAAATCTGCCAAAAAAGTGAAATTTTGAAATTGTATCTCTATATTCCATTAATTCTTGTGGAACACCTAAAGGGTTAACAAAGTTTGTAAAATCAGTTTTGAATACCTTGAGGGGTGTAGTTTATAGAATGGGGTCATTTTTGGGTGGTTTCTATTATGTAAGCCTCGCAAAGTGACTTCAGACCTGAACTGGTCCCTAAAAATTGGGTTTTTGAAAATTTCTGAAAGATTTCAAGATTTGCTTCTAAACGAAGTAGACATGTGGGGAATGTAAAGTAATAACTATTTTTGGAGGTATTACTATGTATTATAGAAGTAGAGAAATTGAAACTTGGAAATTTGCAATTTTTTACAAATTTTGGGTAAATTTGGTATTTTTTTATAAATAAAAATGTTTATTTTTTTACTTCATTTTACCAGTGTCATGAAGTACAATATGTGACAAAAAAAAACTATCTTAGAATGGCCTGGATAAGTCAAAGCGTTTTAAAGTTATCAGCACTTAAAGTGACACTGGTCAGATTTGCAAAAAATGTCCTTTAGGTGAAATAGGGCTGAGTCCTTAAAGGGTTAAAAATATTAAAATAGACAAATCGCCAGGACCAGATGGAATACACCCCTGTAACCTAAGAGAATTAAAGGGAATCTGTCACCTGGTTTGAGCATATTTTGGTGTTACTACTGCCATGTACAATAAAATACCTTATTTCTTGCTATAGTCATTTTTTGTTTCATGGTTTCATTAGCGATAAAATCCAGGTGCCCAGGGGGGTGTTATTATCCTAATCTGGAGCCCAGTAACTCCCCTGTACAGTGCCCAGCCCGCCTTCCTTTAGAGCAAGTAACTGCCCAGAACCCGAACTCTTTGCCGCCGCCCCCTCCGCTATGTGAAATCTCACGCAGGCGCAGTACCGCAGACTGCCTGCGTGATGTAGAAGCTCCTGAGGGCAATAGCTTTAAATTTTTCACTGGGATTGGCGCATGCACAATGACACATTTGAAGCTGTTGCTCTCAGGAGCTTCTACATCGCGCAGGCAGTCCACGGTAATGCGCCTGCATGAGATTTTACATAGCTGAGGGGGGCGGCGGCGGCAAAGAGTTTGGGTGTGGGCAGTTACTTATGCTGGAAGAGGCGTGCTTGGGCTCTAAAGGAAGGCGGGCTGGGCACTGTACAGGGGGAGTTCCTGGCCTCCAGATTAGGATAATAACGCCCCTCTAGGCATCTTGGACACTCATTTGCATAACATAAAAAGTGGATTTTATCGCTAATGAAACAAAAAATGAAGACTACAGCAAGAAATAAGGTATTTTATTGTACATGGCAGTAGTAACACCTAATATACTCAAACCAGGTGACAGATTCCCTTTAAGTAATGTCATAGCCATATTTGAGGACTCTATTCTGACAGGGAGTGTTCCACAGGATTGGCACATAGCAAATGTGGTGCCAATATTCAAAAAGGGTCCAAAAAGAGAGCACGGAAACTATAGGCCGGTAAGTTTAACATCTGTTGTGGGTAAACTGTTTAAAGGTTTTCTAAGAGATGCTATCTTGGAGTACCTCAATTAAAATAAGCAAATAACGCCATATCAGCATGGCTTCATGAGGAATCGGTCATGTCAAACTAATTTTATCAGTTTCTATGAGGAGGTAAGTTCTAGACTTGACAGAGGCAAATCAATGGATGTCGTATATCTGGACTTCTCCAAAGCATTTGACACTGTACCGCATAAAATGTTAGTATATAAAATGAGAATGCTTGGACTGGGAGAAAATGTCTGTACGTGGGTAAGTAACTGGCTCAATGATAGAAAACAGAAGGTGGTTATTAATCGTACACAATCAGATTGGGTCACTGTCACTAGTGAAGTACCCTGTGAAGCCCTATTCTCGTTAATATATTTATTAATGATCTTGTAGAAGGCTTGAACAGTAAAATATACATTTTTGCAAATGACACTAAACTGTGTAAAGTAATTAACACAGAAGAGGACAGTATACTGCTACAGATGG
The DNA here is from genome assembly GCF_905171765.1 of Bufo bufo. Classification (NCBI taxonomy): domain Eukaryota; kingdom Metazoa; phylum Chordata; class Amphibia; order Anura; family Bufonidae; genus Bufo; species Bufo bufo. The sequence continues at coordinate 203,691,958 of NC_053393.1, forward strand.
ATCTGGATAGATTGGAGGCTTGGGCAGAGAAGTGGCAGATGACGTTTAACACTTACAAATGTAAGGTTATGCACATGGGAAGGAATAATGCAAGTCACCCGTACATACTAAATGGTAAAACACTGGGTAACACTGACATGAAAAAGGACCTAGGAGTTTTAGCGAACAGAAAACTAAGCTGTAGAAACCAGTGTCAGGCAGCTGCTGCCAAGGCCAATAAGATAATGGGTTGCATCAAAAGGGGCATAGATGCCTTTGATGAGAACATAATCCTACCACTTTACAAATCACTAGTCAGACCACACATGGAGTACTGTGTACAGTTCTGGGCTCCTGTGAACAAGGAAGACATAGCAGAGCTGGAGAGGGTTCAGAGGAGGGCAACTAAAGTAATAAATGGAATGGATGGACTACAGTACCCTGAAAGATTATCAAAATTAGGGTTATTCACTTTTGAAAAAAGATGACTGAGGATAGATCTAATAACTATGTATAAATATATCAGGGGTCAGTACAGAGATCTCTCCCATCATCTATTTATTCCCAGGACTGTGACAAGGGGACATCCTCTGCGTCTGGAGGTAAGAAAGTTTGCACACAAACATAGAAGAGGATTCTTTACAGTAAGAGCAGTAAGACTATGGAACTCTGCCTGACGAGGTGGGGATGGTGAGTTTACTAAAAGAGTTCAAGAGGGGCCTGGATGTATTTCTGGAGTGTAATAATATTACAGGCTATAGCTACTAGAGATGGGTCGTTGATCCAGGGAGTTATTCTGATTGCCTGATTGGAGTCAGGAAGGAAATAATTTTTTTTCCCCTAAGTGGGGAAAATTGGCTTCTAACTCACAGTTTTTTGCCTTCCTCTGGATCAACTTGCAGGATAGCAGGCTGAACTGGATGTACAGATGTCTTTTTCGGCCTTATAAACTATGTTACTATGTATGTTACTATGTCTGTTATTTCGGTGGGTGACATTAAAGAATGAGGAGAGCATCAAATAAGGAATGTGGACCTGGTCGTGGTGCTGCTGCTGTTGGTGGAGCGTCCTGTTGCAGGGAGAGGACGTGGTCGATCTGTGCCAGCTACAAGCCCAAATGGAACACCTTCCTCAGGTGCACGTAGGCGACAGGACATTCAGCATCATTTTGTAGGCCTGAATACCAGTATACGAATGGTGGGGCCAGAACATGATAGACGGTAGTAGTTTGGATGGCTGACAGTGCCTCCAGTTCCTTCAGATTTTCTCCCACCCGGTCCCCTGCTGAAAGCGGAGAGTTGGCATCTGTCTTTCACCTCACCCCCTTGCAAATCAGCAAAGCAGTCTGAGCTCCAAGTCATGCAGCAGTCTCTCATGCTTTTTGATGACTGCTGGCGCGGGTTTACGTGGGCCATCCACCTAGCCCTGCCCCAGAAGTGGAAGAGACTGAGTGCACTGATGCCCAACCACTTATGTTTCAGGATGTGGACATGGGAGGACCACCGCAACAAGTCTCTGATAATGATGACGAAACACAGTTGCCAACTGCTGCGGCTTTCTGCAGTGTGAAGACAGTCAAGGAGGGCAAGGGTGAAGAGTGGGTGGAAGATGATGGGGAGGATGATGAGGTCCTAGACCCCACATGGAATCAAGGTCATGCAAGTGACATGTGCAGTACCGAGGAAGAGGTGGTGGTCACACAGCACCACCCGCACAGCAAAAGAGGGAGCAGGGTAGTAAAGTAGAGTAGCCATCCCCTAGCCAGTACGCCTGCTACTGCCCACCGCACCCAGGGACTGAGCACACCAAAGCAGGTATCAAGGAGTTCCGTGGCGAGGCAGTTCTTCAGACAATGTGCTGACGACAAGACACGAGTGGTTTGCACACTGTGCAATCAGAGCCTAAAGCAAAGCATAAATGTTCCAAACTTGAGCACCACCTGCATGACCAGGCATCTAAATGCAAAGCACGAGCTGCAGTGGAGGAAACACCTGAAAAACCACGAAAAATCTCAGGCTCCTCCAGCTCTCTCTTGCTGCGGTCTCAGCCTCTTCCTCCCCCTATCGAGTGATAGTGGCACCTGTCACCCCGCAAACAGAGGATGTGGCAGCAGCACCACCACCTCCACCACCATCACCTAGCATCTCCACACTGTTCCATGGAAGCATTCAGCTGTACTTCCCCCATACAATGGAAAGAAAGAGGAAGTATCCCCTACCCACCTACGATCCCTGGCCCTGAATGCCAGCATTTCAAAATTCCTGGCCTTTGAAATGCTGTCATTCTGTCTGGTGGAGATGGAGACTTTTAAAAACCTGGCTGTGGCTGTCCCACAGTACAGGGTTCCCAGTCGCCACTACTTTTCCAGGCAAGTCATCTCTGTCCTGCAGAACCAAGTGGCGGACAAAATCAGGTGTGTACTGCGCAACGCCATCTGTGGCAAGGTCCACATAACCACCAATACGTGGACCAATAAGCACGGGCAGGGACGTTATATCTCCCTAACTACACACTGGGTAAATGCAGTGTCAGCTGGGCCTCAGGCGGATAGCAGATTGGCGCATGTCCTAACGCCAACGAGGATTGCAGGACATTTCTTGTTGCCTCCTCCTCTCCTCCTCTACTGCCTCCTGATCTGGTCAGCATTACAACGGCACCACCAACTTCAGCACAGCCAGGGGGAAACAACAGAAGGCTGTTTTGAAATTCATCTGTTTGGGGGGAAAACCCTATACCGTTCAGGAGCTGTGGACGGGCATGGAACAACAGGCCGATGAGTGGTTGGTGCTGCAGAGTCTTAAGCCTGGCCTGGTGGTGTGCAATAACGGGCGAAATCTCGTAGCAGCTCTGGGCCTAGCTGGTTAGACACACATTACTTGCCTGGTGCATGTGCTGAATTTGGTGGAGCAGAGGTTCCTGAAAAATTACCCCGATATGTTAGAGCTGCTGCAGAAAGTGCAGGCCGTCTGTGCGCACTTTTGGCGTTCTCACCCTGCTGCTGCTCACCTGTCTGTGCTGCAATGTAACTTCGGCCTTCCTGCTCACCACCTCATATGCAACATACCCACAAGGTAGAACTCCACCTTGCACATGCTGGAGAGACTGTGCGAGCAGCATCAGGTGATAGTGGAGTTTCAGCTGCAGCACGCATGGGTGAGTTGCTCTGAGGAATAGCATCACGTGTATGCCGTGTTGAACTGTTTCGAGTACCCCACAAACATGGACAGTGCCATCCTGCATTGGGCGACGATGTAAGAGGATGTGGCACAGAAGAAGGAGGAAGAGGGATTATTTCCACGGTTATCAGGATAGTCATTTACAAGTGGCTTGGAGGGTGGGTTCTGGAGGAGGGGGATGATGAGGAGGAGAAACTGTGTTCACAGCAGGGTGGCACCCAAAGCAACTCATGGGCATCATTGGAGCATGGCTGGGAGAATACAGAGGACACAGACAATACACCTACATGTTGCAGTGCCTGTGCAAAGACAGCCGAGTTGCCCACATTCTAACCAGGGCTGATTACTGGGTGGCCACCCTGCTGGATCCCCGCTACAAGGAAAACGTGCCGTCCTAAATTCCATTATTGGAGTGTGATAGGAAGATGCATGAGTACAAGAGCATTCTGGTAGATGTGCTGCTGGTGGCATTCCCACCTGACAGCAGGGGCTCAGTGGAAGCACAAGGCGAAGGCAGAGGAGGAGGAGGAAGAAGTCGCCAACGTAGCTGGGGCACTGCCAGCACCTCAAAAGGGAGGGTTAGCATGGCCAAAATGTGGAAAAGCTTTGTAAGCACGCCGCAACAACCAGCACCACCAGCTGAAATGGAACGTCTTAGCAGGAGGAAGCATTTCAGCAACATGGTGGAACAGTACGTGTGCACAAGCCTATGTACTGACTGATGAGTCTGCCCCATTCAACTTCTGCGTCTCCAAATTGGGCACATGGCTTGTCTTGCCCTTTATGCCTTGAAGGTGCTGGCCTGCACTGCGGCCAGTATATTTTTCAAATGTGTGTTTAGCACGGCGGGGGGGGGGGGGGGAAGGGGGTAATCACAGACAAGAGCAGCTGCTTGTCTACAGCCAACGTGGACAAGCACTTGTTTATTAAAATGAACCAGGCATCGATCCAACAGGACTTGTCCGTACCTTGTGCTGAGTAGACAAGTATACCAGCTATTGTTATACTCCAGCGCACTTTCTTTTTGCGTTCTCTTTTCCATTTCCCAATGTTTTGGGGCCTCCCCAAATTTAAAAATAAATTCATAAATAAAGGTTGGCTTCCTCCTCCACCGCTGCTTCTACCTACACCGCCACGTCCACCGCCTCCTCAATCTCCTACTCCACTATGACCTCCGCCTCCTAGTTCAAGATTTTTTTTTTTTATTCTATGTTATTTTAAGTCATTTCCCTGTCCACATTTCAGCCCTCTAGCCTTTTACAAACAATTTAGTGCACCAAAGTTCGGGTCCCCATTGACTTCAATAGGCTTCGGGTTCGAGTTCGGGTCAAGTTCGGGTCCCGAAACATCCACGGGTCTGCTCATACCTTGATGTAATGATCAGATGCCACAGTCACTATTTACTATGGCATCTGAGGGGCTAAATGACCAGGATCGGAGATATCCCCAACCATGGGCACTGTGGGCAGCATTATCTGTAATAGACAGCTGGAACCGTGGGCTCAGCTGCTGCATACTCAACTTCCATAATCAGCTTTTGCCATTATGATGTAAATCGACATCAAATGTTGCGAAGGGGTTAAAGAAACCTTATATTATTGCATTATTAATTAAGCAATATTATTAAGCTTAATAGATTGAAATAATTTTTTTGCACTATAAATGTGTTTAGGTTTTACTCATGAGCTGCTTTGCTTATCTTGATTTCAAGCGCTATAAATTAATTAGCCAACTATTCTCCTCTTAGAAATCATTAGTTAGAATAGCAGGGGGTAGAATCAATGGAAAGATTAGTCTATAAAATAGGTTTATAGTTTCACAGGCTAGTTTTAGCTTACAGTGCTACTAGATGCTGCAGATTCTTGATCCAATGTATGTTTTCTTGCTGAAGTATTTGGATGCCACTATAGAAGGAAATTCATAGTACAATACTGCTGTCACGTAAGGAGCTTCCATTCTATAACTTATTTACAATCTAAACCTATTACTTATACCATATAAAACTCACTTTAAATTCCACATTTATAAAATGTGCAAGTGCAGAAAAGTACTGTATTAAAGGGAACCTGTCACCTTGTAATCTGCCAGCAGCATGTTATAGAACCGAAGAAGCTGAGGAGATTGATGCACGGTTTTGTGGGATTGATTGATTCAGCATAACTTGTATTTTATTTATTTAAATTCCTGCTCATTCTGGGCTTTGAAGTTAAGGAGGTGGTCCAATTGATTGACAGATATCTCTGTATACACAGTTATAGATGGAAGGCTGTCAATCACTGATAGGACCGCCTCCTGGACTTCAAAGCCCAGAATGCGCAGGAACTTAAATAAATGAAATACAAGTTTTACTGAATCTTTTCCCACAAAACTATATATCAATCTTCTCAGATCCTCCTGCTCTATAACGTACTACCTTCAACTCAGACACCATGTTAAACATGATAGGTTCCCTTTAGCTATCTAGAACTTATTATATGTGACACTGTTACTAGAGATGAGTGAAGTTTAGAAAAATTTGATTTGGCTGCTTCGCCAAATTTTACAAAAAAAAAATCTCTTTGTGACGAATTACTTCATCACAAAGCGCATTTTTTTTTGTAAGTAGCGGATGCAGTGACTAGTAATGAGCGGCAGGGGTCATATTCGAATTCGTGATATTTCGTGAATATTTCATAGATATTCGTTATATTCTACATTTTTTTACTCGAGACATCGGAAAGGTAATGATCGCGCAATATGCGAATATTACCTGATCAATACAGGCGTGGGTAAAAAACGAATACATAGCTTTATAGAATTTTGTTCCCTTAAGCAGGGAGGAATCATGACTTCAGATGGAAAAAAAATTACGAATATTCTAAGAACAAATATATAGAGCAATATAGCTAATATAGTGCTACAGGGAGTGCAGAATTATTTGGCAAATGAGTATTTTGACCACATCATCCTCTTTATGCATGTTGTCTTACTCCAAGCTGTATAGGCTCGAAAGCCTACTACCAATTAAGCATATTAGGTGATGTGCATCTCTGTAATGAGAAGGGGTGTGGTCTAATGACATCAACACCCTATATCAGGTGTGCATAATTATTAGGCAACTTCCTTTTCTTTGGCAAAATGGGTCAAAAGAAGGACTTGACAGGCTCAGAAAAGTCAAAAATAGTGAGATATCTTGCAGAGGGATGCAGCACTCTTAAAATTGCAAAGCTTCTGAAGCGTGATCATCGAACAATCAAGCGTTTCATTCAAAATAGTCAACAGGGTCGCAAGAAGCATGTGGAAAAACCAAGGCGCAAAATAACTGCCCATGAACTGAGAAAAGCCAAGCGTGCAGCTGCCAAGATGCCACTTGCCACCAGTTTGGCCATATTTCAGAGCTGCAACATCACTGGAGTGCCCAAAAGCACAAGGTGTGCAATACTCAGAGACATGGCCAAGGTAAGTAAGGCTGAAAGACGACCACCACTGAACAAGACACACAAGCTGAAACGTCAAGACTGGGCCAAGAAATATCTCAAGACTGATTTTTCTAAGGTTTTATGGACTGATGAAATGAGAGTGAGTCTTGATGGGCCAGATGGATGGGCCCGTGGCTGGATTGGTAAAGGGCAGAGAGCTCCAGTCCGACTCAGACGCCAGCAAGGTGGAGGTGGAGTACTGGTTTGGGCTGGTATCATCAAAGATGAGCTTGTGGGGCCTTTTCGGGTTGAGGATGGAGTCAAGCTCAACTCCCAGTCCTACTGCCAGTTTCTGGAAGACACCTTCTTCAAGCAGTGGTACAGAAAGAAGTCTGCATCCTTCAAGAAAAACATGATTTTCATGCAGGACAATGCTCCATCACACGCGTCCAAGTACTCCACAGCGTGGCTGGCAAGAAAGGGTATAAAAGAAGAAAATCTAATGACATGGCCTCCTTGTTCACCTGATCTGAACCCCATTGAGAACCTGTGGTCCATCATCAAATGTGAGATTTACAAGGAGGGAAAACAGTACACCTCTCTGAACAGTGTCTGGGAGGCTATGGTTGCTGCTGCACGCAATGTTGATGGTGAACAGATCAAAACACTGACAGAATCCATGGATGGCAGGCTTTTGAGTGTCCTTGCAAAGAAAGGTGGCTATATTGGTCACTGATTTGTTTTTGTTTTGTTTTTGAATGTCAGAAATGTATATTTGTGAATGTTGAGATGTTACATTGGTTTCACTGGTAAAAATAAATAATTGAAATGGGTATATATTTGTTTTTTGTTAAGTTGCCTAATAATTATGCACAGTAATAGTCACCTGCACACACAGATATCCCCCTAAAATAGCTAAAACTAAAAACAAACTAAAAACTACTTCCAAAAATATTCAGCTTTGATATTAATGAGTTTTTTGGGTTCATTGAGAACATGGTTGTTGTTCAATAATAAAATTAATCCTCAAAAATACAACTTGCCTAATAATTCTGCACTCCCTGTATATTCGTTTTTCAGAATATTCTTAATATTCTGAAACAAGAATATATAGCAATATAGCGAATATTCGAAAAAAAGAATATAGAGCAATTTAGCTAATATAGTGCTATAATCAATTTTTTTAATAGTGCTAATTTTTTTCCAATCTGAACTTCAGCTGAGAACAAAATTACAACTATTAGACAAAGAGGATTATAGCACTATATTCGCTAAATTGCTCTACATTCATTTTTTCGAATATTCACTATATTGCTATATATTGTTGTTTTAGAATATTCCGAATATTCTAAAAAAACTAATATATAGCACTATATTGAATATATTTGTTTTTTATAATATTCGTCTTTTTTTTTTCAATCTGTACAGTTGTTCCACTTCGGCATGCTCCTCCCCGACAAGCGTCCCCGTCACCATGGGAACACCTGGGGATTAGAATATACCATCAGATCTGAGTTTTCACGATCTCACTGAGATCGTGAAAACTCAAATTCGATTGTATATTCTCACCCCCAGGCAAGAGTCCCCGTCACCTGGGGGTTAGAATATGCCAAAGTGGAACAACTGTACAGATTGAAAAAAAAAAAAAATACGAATATTCTAAAAAACTAATATATTTGATATAGTGCTATATATTAGTTTTTTTGAATATTTGTAAATTTTTCCCATCTAAAGTCATGATTCCTCCCTGCTTAACTTGCTTGTGGGCCAATGACTCATTGGCCCATAAGCAAGAAGCAGAGAGGAATTATGTTTTCAGATGTTAAAAAATGATGAATATTTGATATAGCGAATATATAGCACTATATTTGAAATATTCACAAATTCTCGAAGTTGCGATATTCCAGATAAATATTCGTAATTCAAATATTTGCGCTCAACACTAGCAATGACAAGAAACAGCAATAGCACCGCTCCCCATCATTGTACCCCTCAGATTCCGCGGTCATACATGTAAAAGCAGTGTAAACATAACAGAAAAAAACTAAATAATTATACTTACCGCCTTTATTTGCTTACGACGGCCTAGCCGCTATCTTGCTTGAAGATCTGGTGCGAAATCTTGCTCAGATCGCGATGACTTTGTCACGCTGGCTGGCGTGGTGACATCATGCGTCACCACGCACAGGATTTCGGCCGGGATCTTCAATCAAGATGCCGAAGGTAAGTATGATTTTTTTTGTTTTTTACACTATTTCATGTTAAATTGATTCACTACCACGAAGCATGAGGAAATTCGGCTTCGCATCAAATCAAATTAATCCAGAAACTCCACTTTGATTCTCTCATCTCTAACTGTTACCGTTAACAAAATTGTACTTTATACTATACTGTACATGGACATCCTAACTGACAACCTTTAAAATTCTAAGACCTTTTAATAAGTTAAAAAATTAAGGAAGTTAATAGAGTTGGGTTTTCCTTTGTTCAGGATCCTCCTCTATTAGCCATAGTAAAGAGACATAGCATTGTCTTGTGAATCTGACATGGTCATGTTTTCCCTTTTCTTCTGAAAGGGTACCATGCAGTGGCGTAACAAGGGGGGGGGGGGCGGTCCGCCGTGGGTGACCGCCCTCAGGGGGGTGCTAGAAGCAATAAGTGCTTCCATCAATACAGATGGAAGCGTTCATTGCTGGAGCGCTGGGGGCTGCGGTCCTGTCACTCACCGCTCAGCTCCCAGCACTCCTCCCCTCATTCAGGCCAGCGGCACACAGAATGGTGAAGCAGGAAGACTTCTCCCCGCTCCACCATTCAGCCTGCAGACACAGATCGCCCTGCCAGCCAGTGTGTGGGCGGCGTCTGCAGCCCAGAAATCTGCATAAGCTTTGCCCACACAGTGCTGCAGAGTGATCTGTACCTGCATGAAAGAGAAGTATGTGAGCTTCATGAAAGGGACAAGGTGAGTAGTTACTGTGTTTTTTTGTTTTTGTTTTTTAATACTGAGGGGCACAGAGGGCTTTATTATTATGGAGGGGGCACAGAGGACTTTATTACTATTGAGGGGGCACAGAGGGCATTAAAACTATGGATGGGGCACAGAGCGTATTACTAATGTGAAGGAGGCACAATGGGCATTTCTACTATAAAGGAGGCACAGAGCCAGAGGTCATTACTACAATGAAGGGGGCACAGAGGGCATTATTACTGTGAAGGGGCACAATGGGGATTTATACTATGGAGGGGGCACCGAGGGCATTACTAGCACAGTGGGCATTACTACTGTTAAGGGGCATAATGGGCATTATTACTATGAAGGGGGCACAGTGGGCATTATTACTATAAAGAGTGCACAATGGAAATTATTACTATGAAGGGGACACAGTGGGGATTATTACTATGAAGGGGGCACAATTGGAATTATTACTGCAAAGGAGGCACAAAGAGTATCACAACTGTGAAATGGGCACATAGAGGGCATAACTACTGTGAGGGGGCACAATGTGGGCATAACTACTGTAAGGGGGCACACATCTTTACAAAACTACTGTGAAGGTTGTACAATGAGGGCAATACTACTGTGAGGGGGTACCATTTTTTTTTAAGTATTGGGGGGATTGCCAGAGAAAGGACCTGCCCCGGGTGCACACCTTAGGCACACCACTGGTACCATGCATTAACTTTCCTGCAGTTGCCACAGGTTTTGCCAGCTGGACATGTGACAATTATTTGGCTTCCAGTGAGTCTGCATTAAAGAAAAGGTTTGGCCTGATGGTGGCATATGTGATAGATGCTGTAACTACCCTCTTCTCATACTTGAATAAAGTATTGTAGACAATTTTTTGGTGGCCAGATATACTGTATGTGGACAAATAACCATCACACCTATATGAGCTTGATGAACATATCCCATTTCAAATTCATGGGGGTTCATTCAGAGCTTGGCTTCCTTCAGCCAAACAAGCAATTACAAGGTCAGGGACTGATGTTGTACAAGAAGGTTGGGCTTTCAATCGGTATTCCAATTCATCCCAAAAGTGTTTGATAGAGTTAAAGTCAACTCTCTATACAGGCCACTCAATTCCTCCACATCAAACTTGTCACTGTCCATTTCAATAGTTAGCATTTCCTCGGTGTCCACCAAACAGGGACTCATATTTCTACTGCTCGGGTTCAGTGGTGGTGTGCTTTACATGATTCCATGCGTTTGGAGATATTGGTGTTCAGCTACTCCACTAAAAAGAAATCCATTTCATGAAGCTCCCAATGTACAGTTCTTATGCTGATGTCACTGTTAGAGAAGGTTTGGAACTCTGTAGTGAGTAATATAATGAGGAAAGGCCATTTTTATGTGTCATATGCTTCATACTCAATAGACCTACTCTATGAGTTTTTATGGGCTAAAAATTTGGGGCTGAGCTGCTGTTGTTAGAAATAGAGTTGACTGAAGCAGATCTAGCAGAATATAAATTTTACAGTCTGACTTGTGGCCTAGGTGGCATCCTCAGATGGTGCCATGTTCAACCCTTTGATGACTACCATATTGTGTTTTTACAGTGCAGTTGACAGGACTTATTCTAAAGTGCCTTCCTTTTACAATAGCACTCAGAACAAGATTATCTCAATATGTGCGCCACAATCCCAACACCAAGACTGTTACTAACAGCCTCGGGCATCATTTTAACCCCTTAGATGCTGCTGTGAAATGCGAGCATAGCATCTAAGGTGTTTGATGCAATGTGATTGTAGGGGAACAATGCATTTCTATGGCAGCTAGGGTGCCTAAAATAGACCCTTAAGCCTGCCATAAGTATTTACCTATTAGGCCAAGTTAGAGGCATAGCCCAAAAGGCTGCCCATCAGTACAGGCAACAATATTACCAAATGCATTTTCAAAGCATTAAAGAAGTAATCAAAATCACTGCTTTAAAGTGGTTGTCTCATTATGGACAATGTGGGCATATCGCTAGGATATCGCACCTATATCGAGAATGGAGCCCCGCAAGGTGGTGGCTGGAGGACTCTGATCTGACCACCACCAAGTCGGCTCCTCATAGAAGTGAATGGGAGTGTATCACGCATGTGCGTCCCTCGCTCCTATTCATTTCTATGGGCCCGATGGAAATAGCCAAGCCAGCGCTTGGCCATTTTCGCTGGACCTATAGAAAATGAATAGAGGGAGGCTGCACATGCGCAGTGCGACCTCCTTCACTTGCGGGGCTCCGTTCTCGATATAGGTGCGGGTCCCAGTGATGGGACACACACCTATAAGACAATAGGGGCATATCCTAGCGATATGCCCCCATTGTCCATGATGAGACAACCCCTTTAAGTTTAAAGTAGATTTTTAGGACTACAATATTGATGTCCTATCATGAGGATAGTTAATCGAATTCTGCTTGGTGGGGGTTCGACTCCCAACAGAACTACCGATCAACTGTCTAAATAGGTCGGTGGAGCTCTGGTGTGCACTGTGGTCTCTCCCTAGGCCAGTGGCATCACGTTCATCGGTTACATAGCCTGGGAACAGTTCAGTCCCATTCAAGTGACTGGTTCTAAGCTGCAATACCAAGCACAGCTGCTATACAATGAAGAGCACTGTGCTTGGCATGTTGTGATAGGGCCACAGTGCTCAGCGGAGTGCTGATATCCTGTATCCTGAGGATAGGCTTGCCCAACAAAAAATGTAATAATTCTAAAACACTTTTCATTATGTAATTTTTTTTTACAATAGTTATAAACAAAAAACATATTTGGTACCATCACAATTGCCACAACCCCATTCCTCTCTATGGGACAAGCATTCTACTATTCCTGGTGGTCCCATATAGGTGAATGGAATGGCAGTGCACATGCTCAACCAGCCACTCCATTCATTCGAAGGGGCCCACAGGGTACCCGATCCCCGTTCTTTTGATCAGTGGGTCACCACAAATCTGATAGCTTTCCCCTAATGGGATAACTTCATCAAATCAGTATACCCCTTTAAAGTTAATCAATAAATCATATGTATTCCAAAATGGTACCAATAAAAAATACAACTCACCCTGCTATATTAATTGAATGAATACAACACATGAATACAAAACATTATAAAATTCAACAATAGAAGTATTTAAAAAATGTACAGTATTGGTCACTAAGAACTAAAAGATGTGGTATTAAGGGATTAAAGTCACTGAACTCTTCAGTATGACCCATAATACCACTGTTTGTCTATGGAGATTGCATGGCTGTGGTGTGATTGATTCTATGCACCTGTTTGAGATGGCTGTGGGTCATACACCTGAACTGGATAAATAGGAGGTCCATCCACACATATCGGCCGATGGTACAAGTATCTAATGAGGCCATTTTGAGGCTGACCCGTCTGGCAATTCCACTTCCATCTTTTCTGGTATTAGTAGGATACACTTCAGCTATCACAAAGCTTATTTCAAAAACTCATAGCTATTATTTCAAAAAAGTAGCTCTACTGTGAGCCATCCTTTTAATTAGCATAAGTTATCTGTCAGTATCTTTGTGCACCTGCAGAAATCGAACCTTCCACTTTTTTCACAGAAATAGAAAAACACAAATAAAAATAATTAGAAGGAAGAAAATAAAAATCTGAATTTTGAAAGTGTACTTGTCAGATCTTAGGGTTATTATAGTCACAAGGAAACAGTATTATTTTCCTGAATGGACTAGATTATTATAGTCCTTAGAAGGAAAAATCATAGCTTGTGGCAGAATGCAAATGAAATGTACAGTGTTACAGGAAAAGCATACATATCCTTTATTACAAAGGATGAATGGGGGGGTCTTCATCACAAAAGGCCTATAATTTAAAAATGTATCACATCAGGCTTTGAGGATTTAAACAGAGCTCAGTATTAGGAATTACAAGTATTTTGTGTATATTATCACTGCTTACATTGACGTAATACTGAATATTTTTTAACACAAATGATAGCTCACAATAAGGGTTCATGCACATGAGGGTATTATGACTCTGTACAGCCTCCAACATGTCTATAGCCATAATATGTCTGCTATAGTAGTCTATGGACCTGTCTGTACACCCTTGTTTCTTCTGATTTCATAAGGAGACACAAATTAAAGAAAAAGTCTGCATGCTCACTAGTGAAAACCCTGTAGTGTGCCACAATATGGAGGAACGTAAGACGTTATACACGGCACCCACAGCTCCAAGTGCAGTAGCCAAGTGGGCTACTGCAAATGGCTTAATTTGCTACTAATGGGTTAATGTCTATTGTTAATGTTAATGCACTTTTAGTTTTTGTGCTCTACTCAGCAGAAAGAGGCTGGCCCTCCCCTATGAGTTAGGACCAAGTGAGTCTGGACTAGAAGGGCTAAAGGTGCATTTCAACGGCCTGAGAATCTGCCTATGTAAATGTGCCGCCAATCACCCGATGAATGAGTGAAATGTCGTTCATGCAGGCACCACCGATCATAGTTTCTGGGCAGCAGATTGTTTGGTCTAAACAGCAATCTGCTACTCAGAAACCATGAATCTGTATGCATATGAGGGATCACAATAGCGAATCCTCGTCCTCATACAGTGAAGGAGATCGTTGCATCGGCTGCAGAATAGTCCTGTCTAAATCCACCTTTAGTGAGAGAAACATCTGCATGTACCTATGCAGAAGTGAGGCCTGCTGCAAGGAACCTTCATCCTCATATGCCAACCAGCTACAACCATCCTCTGTGAGAGAAAGAAGTACAATAGTAGACTGTGTGAGACCAAATTAAATGATTAGTGCAAAGAATAGACAGTAAGTACAATTGCTCTTCTACAACATCAGGCCTTGCTGCTAGTGAAAATGGTACTTTGCTTCAGGTGTACGCCATGCTTTAACTACAGATTAGTTACCCATTAGTAGATATGCACCCCGCTGTGGAAATTGTAGCACATATTGAGAAATTGTGCACCCTTCTGGTCAATTTGGAAAGTAGTGTGGATCAGATAGAAAGAGTCAGCTATCTAACTATCGGTCATCCCATGTTCAGCTTTGTGTGGTGTGTATTTCACCTCAGAAAACTGAATACTATCAACTAATACTTTGAACTGCCTAAACTACCTTAGTGAAGGGAGTGTTTGCTGTTTAACAAAAGGGGTGTCATTATTGGCTTGAACTCATTACCTTCTCTGCACAGCTTGCATCACAAGGCTAGCCCTCACAACATCAAGGACACCCCACCTACAACCAAACAGGTGCCTCGGGGTACACCCTGAGGGAAGAAACTGTGTGCCCCCCATTCTCTGCACAGACCCAGGGACCTTTGGAGAGAGGACAGCCACTGTGAACCACTACCACTCCTATCAGTGCCACAACTACCACTCCCATTTTCTCCACCTCCTATGTGGGCTCGCTGCACCATACAGGCTCTTTGTCTGAGTATTGGTCTAAATGCGTTAGTTTCACAACATCCACATAGTGCCATATAGTCTCTGTGGCACTTTTAGCAAGAAGGAATGCTTAGATATGGAAAGCAATGGACCATAACACCATTTTCTTTTTGGTTATGTTCAAGCAGATACATAGAAAATAGTATAGTTTATTGAATAAAAAACAAGGTTAAAAAATAACTTCAAATATGATTTGCACATGGAAGGACAGCAAAATCGGGCATAAATGAGAGCAATAGGATTAATGTGTATACTAAAGGAGTTTTATACTGATGAACTATTCTTTGGATAAGTATCTGGTCTGTGTAGAATCCACTGAGCTTTGGGGTGCCAGTTAATAATAAATTAAAAGAATAGCTACTGGATCTTTAAAAGGGGACTTAATAGTACAGGGAATTATACATGAAAGGTTAACTATCTAAATAAAGGACAGGAACAAAGGGAATATACAGATCAGGACTAGAGAACTTGTCCAGAACTTTGACCAATGACACATCCATTAGGTGGGACAGGACAGCCAATTGAGACGTCTCAGCACATAGACACACACCCTACCCTATAAATAAACCCGAAAGTAAATAAACATAGAAAGTATATTATAGTGCATTTGTATTGTGCAGCATTTGTGTGCGGTTCTGCCGAGATACTGCAACTATACAGAGGGACAAACGCTATTGGAATAACTAATTGCAACTGGTGTGACATACCAGTTGTCCCCCCAAATATCTGATTGAGGCAGGGGTGTGATATACCTATAATATACTTTCTATATAGTGCATTTGTATTGTGCAGCAGTTGTGTGTGGTTCTGCTGCGATACCGCAGCTATACAGGGGACAAACGCTATTAAAACAACCAATTGCAACTGGTGTGCTATAACAGTTGGCCCCCCAAAAAACTGATTAAGGCAGGGGTGTGATATACCTATAATATAATTTCTATATAGTGCATTTGTATTGTGCAGCAGTTGTGTGTGGCTCTGCTGCGATACCACAGCTATACAGAGGGACAAACACTATTGTAACAACTAATTGCAACTGGTGAGATATACCTGTTGCCCCCCCAAATATCTGATTGATGCAGGGGTGTGATATACCTATAATATACTTTCTATATAGTGCATTTGTATTGTGCAGCAGTTGTGTGTGGTTCTGCTGCGATACCGCAGCTATACAGAGGGACAAACGCTATTAAAACAACCAATTGCAACTGGTGTGCTATAACAGTTGGCCCCCAAAAAAACTGATTAAGGCAGGGGTGTGATAAACCTATAATATAATTTCTATATAGTGCATTTGTATTGTGCAGCAGTTGTGTGTGGCTCTGATGCGATACCACAGCTATACAGAGGGACAAACACTATTGTAACAACTAATTGCAACTGGTGAGATATACCTGTTGCCCAAAAAAAAAAATGATTAAGGGGTTTGATGTACCTGCTTCAAGCAAATAATCATTAAGGGGTTCTATATAACTGCTTCCACAAATACTGCTCTGCTATAGGGACTTTGTCACAGGGTCATTTTTAAAATGACAGACAGAGGAAGAGGCAGGCCATTCCGCAGGGGTGGTAGGGGTCAGGCAGGTGCACCAGGCCGGAGCTTAAGTGGAAAGTTGGAGAAGGTGCGTGCGATTACGTCAAAGGACACACCAGAGTTGGTTGAGTGGCTCACTCAGCCTTCCGCTTCTCCACCCTCCTCATCCTCTGTATGTGCACCCTCCTCACTCTCTGCTGTGTGAACTCCCAAAGAAACCACCACCACCATAACCCCTTCACTTGAGTCAGAGGAATTATTTTCCCATCCATTCACAGACCTTACTGATGCGCAGCCATTCTTGGCATCGGATCAGGAAGAGGAGGTAACAACGGCCACCACCCAGCGGTCTGACGACAGTACCCAGATCAGCCCAAGGATGGAGGTCCCCGCTGTTTCTGCCTACTACGAGATCTCTAATGTCAGTGGCGCTGAAGGTGACGATTATGACGTGTCGATGGATGTCACGTGGGTGCCCACAAGAGAAGAAGAGGAGGAGAGTTCAGAGGGAGAGACAGAGCAGCAGATAGGGGGTAGAAGGAGGAGAAGCAGGCAGTTGTCCGGGGATAGGGGGAGGAGACCGAGCACGACATTTTCCTGGGCGATGAGCAGGAGACAGGCCGCTCCACCGCTTCCAATTTAGTGAAAATGGGGGCCTTCATGCTCCATTGTTTGAAGAGGGACCCCCGTATAAAAAGCATAAAGGGCAAGGACCAGTACTGGGTGGCAACGTACTTAGACCCCTGGTACAAACACAAAATGGTGGACATGTTACCAGCAATTTAGAGGGCGGTAAGAATGCTGTCAGTACCAATCTTACCACGCATGCAAGAGGAGGGCGGTTTGAAGATGTGTTGGTCACTTCGGATATGAGATCATTCTTGCAACCAACCCATCGACCGCCGCCCTCTGGATCCAGTCTCAGGGAACACCTAGACCGACAGGTGTTCGATTTCATCGGGTTAACGGCCGATGTGGACGCTCTGAAAAGCGAGGAACCCCTTGACAACTGGGTGTGCAGGCTTGAACTGTGGCCAGAGCTGGCACAATTTGCCATGGAACTCTTGGCTTGCCCCTCATCGAGTGTCCTGTCCGAAAGGACGTTCAGCGCAGCAGGGGAGATCGTGACCAATAAGCGCACTCGCCTAGCTCATGACAGTGTGGACTACCTCACATTTCGAAAAATGAATAAGGCATGGATCTCTGAGGAATTCAACACCTGTGATGACCACTTTTAATTGAATTTCACCTATTACCATTGGGTTTTTTTTCAAGAGGGGGGATTTCGTTAACAATGTTTTAAATTTTATATTTTTAGTACTTTTAAACATATGTATTTGACATGTATTTGTACTGACCGGCAGTAAAATTGATATCCAATGACCGTCTAATATACCTCCAGCCACATAATCACTTGATGTTTTCTGTCCGGTGAATGAATAATTTTTGGGCCCTGTAGTCCACTGGCCTGCAGTAAAATTGATATCCATTGACCTTCTAATATACCTCCAGCCACATAATCACTTGATCTTTTATTTACGGTGAATGCATAGTTTGTGGGGCCTGTAATCTAACTGGCGAACAGTAAAATTGTTATACGGTGACCACTTAATGTACCTCCAGCCACATTATCAATTGTTCTTTTCTGTCCGGTGAATTAATAATTTTGGGGGCCTGTACATCCAGCTACATAATGACTTGATCTTTTCTGTACGTTGAATGCATAATTTTTGGGGCCTGTAATGTATCTGGCCAACAGTCAAATTGTTATACAGTGACCACCTAATGTACCTCCAGCCACATAATGACTTGATCCTTTCTGTACGGTGAATGCATAATTTTTGGGGCCTTTAATGTAACTGGCCAACAGTAAAATTGTTATACGGTGACCGCCTAATGTACCTCCAGCCACATTATCAATTGTTCTTTTCTGTACGGTGAATGAATAATTTTTGGTGCCTATAGTCCACTGGCCTTCAGTAAAATTGATATCCATTGACCATCTAATATACCTCCAACCACATAATCACTTGATCTTTTATGTATGATGAATGCATAATTTTTGTGGCATGTAATCTAACTGGCCAACAGTAAAATAATTATACGGTGACCATCTAATGTACATCCAGCTACATAATGACTTGATCTTTTCTGTACGTTGAATGCATAATTTTTGGGACCTGTAATCTAACTGGCGAACAGTAAAATTCTTATACGGTGACTGCCTAATGAACCTCCACGCCACATTATCAATTGTTCTTTTCTGTACGGTGAATGAATAATTTTTGGGGCCTGTAGTCCACTGTCCTGCAGTAAAATTTATATCCAATGACCGTCTAATATACCTCCAGCCACATAATCACTTGATGTTTTCTGTTCGATGAATGTCTAATGTTTGTGGTCTGTACTCCCGTGGCCTATAATAAAATTTTTCTAGGCTCCAGCAGGGCACATTTTTAAGAGTTTCCCTTTAACCACTTCCCATCTGGGCCATTTGCCCCCTTCCTGACCAGGCCAAATTTTTCAAAACTGACATCTCACTTTATGTGGTAATAACTTTGGAACGCCTTTATTTATCCAAGTCATTCAGAGATTGTTTTCTCGTGACACATTGTACTTCATGATAGTCATAAATTTGAGTCAAAATATTTCACCTTTATTTATGAAAAAATCCCAAATTTACCCAAATATTTGAAAAATTCGCAATTTTCTAAATTTCAATTTCTCTGCTTTTAAAACAGAAAGTGATACCTCATAAAATATTTATTATTTAACATTCCCCATATGTCTAATTTATGTTGGCATCATTTTGGAAATGTCATTTTATTTTTTTAGGACGTTAGAAGGCTTAGAAGTTTAGAAGCAATTCTTCAAATTTATAAGAAAATTGCTAAAACCCACTTTATAAGGACCAGTTCAGGTCTGAAGTCACTTTGTGGGGCCTACATAGTGGATACCCCCATAAATGACCCCATTGTAGAAACTACACCCCTCAAGGTATTCAAAACCGATTTTACAAACTTTGTTAGCCCTTTAGGCGTTCCACAAGAATTAAAGGAAAATGGAGATCAAATTTTTAAATTTCACTTTTTTGGCAGATTTTCGATTTTAATCAATTTTTTTCTTTAACACATCGATGGTTAACAGCCAAACAAAACTCAATATTTATTACCCAGATTCTGCGGTTTACAGAAACACCCCACATGTGGTCATAAACTGCTGTATGGGCACACGGCAGGGCGCAGAAGAAAAGGAACTCCACATGGTTTTTAGATGCCATGTCCCATTTGAAGATACCCTGATGCACCCTTACAGTAGAAACTCCCAAGAAGTGACCCCATTTTGGAAACTAGGGGATAAGGTGCCAGTTTTATTAGTACTATTTTTGGTTACATATGATTTTTTGATCATTCATTATAACACTTTATGGGGCAAGGTGACCAAAAAATTGGTTGTTTTAGCACAGTTTCTATTTATTTATTTTTACAGCGTTCACCTGAGGGGTTCAGTCAAGTGACATTTTTATAGAGCAGATTGTTACGGACGTGGCGATACCTAATATGTATACTTTTTCTCATTTATTAAAGTTTTACACAATAATAGCATTTTTGAAACAAAAAAATTATGTTTTAATGTGTCCATGTTCTGAGAGCTATAGTTTTTTTATTTTTTGAGATATTTTCTTATGTAGGGGCTCATTTTTTGCGGGATGAGGTGACGGTTTTATTGGTACTATTTTGTGGGACATACGCATTTTTGATCACTTGGTGTTGCACCTTTTGTGATGCAAGGTGACAAAAATTGCTTGTTTTGACACAGTTTTTTTTTTTACGGTGTTCACCCGAGGGGTTAGGTCATGTGATATTTTTATAGAGCTGGTTTTTACGGACGCGGCAATACCAAATATGTCTATTTTATTGTATTTTTTCTATTTTAAATTTTTTTTTTTATTCCTAACTTGGGAACTTTTTTTTTTTTTACATGTGAAACTTTATTTTATTTTATTTTTTCAACCCTTTATTTTTTTTATTTTTTTTTTACACTTTTCGTCCCCCATAAGGTCATACAAGACCTCTGGGGGACATTTGCTTCACTTTTTCTTTTTTTTTTTCACAGTTGATTTCTCCTGTAACTGGGGCTGACATAGTAGCCCCAGTTACAGGACAAATGCACCCCTATAGAGGCTGTACAGCAGCAATCCAGCGCTGTACAGCCTCAGTGCAGGGCTGATCGAGGTCTCTGAGAGACCTCACACAGCCCCTGCACACTCCGGTCACGGCGGTCACATGACCGCCGGGCCGGAACAGGAAGCGCACAGCGCTTCCTGCTCTGCAGACACAGCGCTCGGTGAGCGCTGTGTCTGCAGCGATCTTGAAGGCAGGGACACCTGGGAACTGTCCCTGCCTTGTCTTAGGGTTGCCCTGCTGTCACTGACAGCGGGCAACCCGATCAGCAGCTGCACGATTAGCGTGCAGCTGCTATTTCTTACAGGACGTTTTAAAACGTGCTGTCAGAAATAGACGTCCACCCATAGGACGTTTATAGTCTATGGGCGGACGTGAGGCGGTTAAGATGCATAAAAATGTCCCCCCTATTAAAATACATATTTTTTGTGGGAATTTTTGCCATTGATCCCCCTCCGGTATGTCACTGTCCATGTTGTGGGACGATTTGTGCACTTCTCGTATTTGGTGGCTGCAAATATGACCTGAAGGTTTTTCAGGTTCGCATGCTATTAAAGTGAATGGGGCCCGCCGCGAACTTGTGGTTCGCGAACATTTGATCGCGAATCGTCCCAGCCGTTGTTCGTTGATCACTTGTCAGGAGTAGGGAAGGAAGTGCCTAACTAGGTATCTATGTACATTCTTATATACTAGTCATACATACACACACACATAGCCCATGCAGTGCCCATCCCTGGAACACCTCCTAGATACTGTCTTAGCCAATCAGCACAGCCAATTTATGGTCTGTAAATATAGTTGTAGAGGTTAACACCCTCCTGTTGGTGGCATCCTTCAGTCCAGAGCTGTCCTTCCTCTAAAGGACAAACAAACTTACAGAACAGATCACCGCAGGCCGTGGCTCCTCCCAGGTATGGAAGCTTCATAAATCACATGTTCACAGGTGTGCTCCTCAGGGAGCAAGGAGCTGTATTGTCAGGCATGTTGACTCTTGATTTCCCAGATTAAACAGCAGTGTCTATTGTCTGTCGACCAGATAGGACTCTGCTTTGTGAAAGAGTTGCTTAGGTATTTAGGGTCCATTTCTACTCTGCTGTAAAGCCCTCAAGTCAGGAGTCAATAAAATGTTGGGCTTCCCACAATCGGTGCGGTCCAACACCCACAACCCCCGCCGATCAGCTGTTTGAAAAGGCAGCCGCGCTCACAGTAGCGATGTGGCCTTCTCTGCGATCACCAAGCACATCGCCATGAATTGTACAACAGCTATACTTGGTATCACAGCTCAGCCCCATTCACTTCAAAGGGGCTGAGCTGCACCTAGCCCATGTGACCAATGAAGGTGACATCACATGGCCTTGGCTAAACTCAGAGAAGTCAGCTGCGCTACTGTGATTGTCGATGCCTTCTCAAACAGCTGATCAGCAGGGGTCCCAGGTATCAGACCCTCACTGATCAGATACTGATGACTGATCTAGAAGATTCTTATTTGACTCCATATCGTGACCAAAAAAAACCCCAAAAAACGAATGATTCTTACTTCATACTAACGAGGTTAAGCATTTATAATGCAGACATGCTATTTGAATTCTGGCTGAGGAATTCCCAGGATTTGAACTAATTAGAAAGCACAGTATAATTAATCACTCTGCTTGAAGTAACAGAGGATGGGAGAGCCACATGGGGCGCACCCAAGCTGCTTAGTAAGCAGGAGGTTCCTGTTAGGTGCTTCAAAGCACTTTCCTATAATATTCATTGTTTGTAATATTGACAAGAATAATTATATCCAGACAAAGGAGTATTGGTCAGTTGATTTGTGTTGTACACTGTATATTGTGTTGGTTTATCTTCAGTACTATGGAAGACTTAAATTAATAAAAATACATAAAAATTTTACAAGTTGTGTTAGATAATACATATACACTGTTAGATAAGTGAACCTATAAAAATAAATTCTCTGCCATATAAATCACTCTCATTTGCTGGGAATCAGATTTTGTGAATCGATAGATTAGATATTACACAAATTGAGGAAACATTGCCTATTCAAAAGCAATAAGTACCGTAATATATAAAATTCATGGGAAAAATTCTTAACAGGCCAATGATCAGGGGATTTGGAGAAATAATCGGAAAGGACAGTTTATAGGAATACTGGTAAAGATAGTTTCAAACTAGCATTAAAACTATCCGGCTGGCTATTCTGGCAGAGTAACAGCCTGCTGGAGTTCATCTGATTAGGCATAGATACATAATGCCTTTACCCGCTGGACCCCATTGACTGTAATGGGACTTGGCGAGGATCTGGCCAGTTTCTGGTATAAGCGTGTGGATTCAGATGGACAAAAAATGGTGCAAGCACCAGTTTTCATCTAGACAAATTATGGCACTAATGCTGGAAACAAGCTCCTCACCAGATCCTCAACAGGTACCATTATAGTCAAGGTGGTCTAGCTGTCCTCTGCACCTATCTGGATTGCCTCTGCCGGAACAGCCTGCCAGATAGTTTTAATGGTGTTAAACTAGCCGTACCTATAATTGACCTGTGAAAAGGTGCCTCTGATCATCGGGTGAAAGCACCGTTGATGTAGTCGCTTAAATCATTGCATCTGGGTGGCAGATCATGCTGTTGTGTAAACAGCAATGATTCTCTATTGGGATAAGTGATCACAGGAGCGATTGCTGGTCCCCTTACTGCAGAGGTGATAGCTGCAAGTAAATGAAGCTCTAACCTCCTCTGACGAGCAGGCAGGTTCATTCCCGATTATAGCCTGCTGTGTCAACCCATGTAAAAGGGCCTTTAAAAGAGTGGACACCAGATGATAAATGCACCACAAGAGAAATAAAAGAAGTTTTCCAGCTAGGAAAACCTTTTCTCATATACCCTTTTCAGGAACTTTGACTTAACCGAGAATATGTCCTCTGTTCATGATACTGCTCTCTCAGCTGGAGGAACTTTCATGTCCTGCATTATAGAGACAACCATTGATTCAAACAGACATTTGATTATATGAACATTCAAATAAATGGTTCTCTAAGTTATGCTTGGACTCATTACGTCCTCCAGAATGACGACAATCATAATAGAACTATTTCAGGTAATAATCATATATGATGCAACAACCTCAGCTTAGCTAAAATTCATGGACAACCATATTTTTTATAAACAGACCAGACAAGCGAAAATGAAATTCTAAAGAGCATTTGTCTATAAGACGGGACAGTAATTTTAGACACATGCACATTTAAAATGATGGGTATTTAACACTGTAGAACATCTCCTCTTGTTCATAGCAAAATAAAAAATAAAAAAAATATTAAAGTATCCTACCCTTTATAACTACATTTAGACTAGAACTGAATCTAGACTAGATATGGAGCACAATGCTTAAAAAACTTTCCATTGCCTTGAGCAGAGTAAAGTAATAGTGAGTCGTTAATAACCTAGTGTTTGTTGTTCAGCCACATAAGTAACTGCAGAGAAGTGCACAGATTTCTCAATTTCTACTTTTTGTTTGAAGAAAATCAATAAGCTTCATTATATGGTTACAATGTTAATAATAATAGCAATAAAATATTTCCCAAAGGTTTTGAAAAATGCATACTGAATTACAAAATCCAGGGAACATTGCAATATGGAGAGAGGAAAGATTGGTTAAAGAGAACAGTTGAATTCTGTCCACTACATAAGTATTATCAAACCTTAACCTCTTAAAGGGAACCTGTCACCATGAAATGAAATGCAATCTGCAGACAGCATGTTGTAGAGCAGGATTTGCTGAGTACATTGATATATAGTTTTATAGATAAAGACTCAGTATAACTTGCATTTTATTCCTTTACATTTCTGCTTTTTATGAGCTTAGGAGTCATGTGGGTGGTCATAACAGTGATTGACAGATAACTCTTCATGACTCTGCATAGAAAGATAGCTGCCAATGACAGGTTTGGACCACCTACCTGACTCCTAAGAATGAGCAGAGATTAACCCTTAGAGGATCACGTGATTTTCCATTTTAGCGGTTTTTTTTTCTCCTTGCCTTCCCAGAGCCATAACTTTTTTATTTTTCTGTCCACATAGCCAGATGAGGGCTTTTGTTGTGGGACAAGTTGTACTTTGTAATGCCACCATTTAATATTGCATACAATGTAGTGGGTAGCTGGAAAAAAAATCCAATTGTGTAAGACTTTTTGCTCACTTTTATTAAATTTTTGGGTGAAGTGATTAAAAAAAAAGGTGAATTGGCCATTTTGAAATTTTTTCCGTTACGCTGTTCGCCATATGGGATAAATATTTTTTATATTTTAATAGTACGGGAATTTTCAGATGAGGTGATGCCTATTGTATATATATTTTAATTGTCTACTTTTATTTTAATACTGGAGAAAGGGGTTGATTTGAGCTTTTATATACTTTTTAATTTTTTTTTTCTATTTTTCAGTCATCCTAGGTGATTATGAAAAGCAATCATTAGATTGCCAATTGTATTCTGTGATCAGAGCCCCAAGTAGGCTCTGGTCCATCACTGGAATATAACAGCTTCCTCTATCTCAGCCAGGGCAGGCAGTTTCAGGCATGGGAGCACGCAGCTCCCATATTTTAACTGCTCAGATGCTGTGGTCACATTTCACCATGTCATCTGAGGAGTTAAATGTCTGCGATCAGACATTAGCCCCGGGCCTCTGATGTTTGAAACAGCAGAAATCCATTGACTATGGCCTCTGCCGTTGGTTATCAAGGGATTAAAGTACATTTTATATATACACTGCGTGCAGAATTATTAGGCAAATGAGTATTTTGACCACATCATCCTCTTTATGCATGTTGTCTTACTCCAAGCTGTATAGGCTCGAAAGCCTACTACCAATTAAGCATATTAGGTGATGTGCATCTCTGTAATGAGAAGGGGTGTGGTCTAATGACATCAACACCCTATATTAGGTGTGCATAATTATTAGGCAACTTCCTTTCCTTTGGCAAAATGGGTCAAAAGAAGGACTTGACAGACTCAGAAAAGTCAAAAATAGTGAGATATCTTGCAGAGGGATGCAGCACTCTTAAAATTGCAAAGCTTCTGAAGCGTGATCATCGAACAATCAAGCGTTTCATTCAAAATAGTCAGGGTCGCAAGAAGCGTGTGGAAAAACCAAGGCGCAAAATAACTGCCCATGAACTGAGAAAAGTCAAGCGTGCAGCTGCCAAGATGCCACTTGCCACCAGTTTGGCCATATTTCAGAGCTGCAACATCACTGGAGTGCCCAAAGCACAAGGTGTGCAATACTCAGAGACATGGCCAAGGTAAGAAAGGCTGAAAGACGACCACCACTGAACAAGACACACAAGCTGAAACATCAAGACTGGGCCAAGAAATATCTCAAGACTGATTTTTCTAAGGTTTTATGGACTGATGAAATGAGAGTGAGTCTTGATGGGCCAGATGCATGGGCCCGTGGCTGGATTGGTAAAGGGCAGAGAGCTCCAGTCCGACTCAGACGCCAGCAAGGTGGAGGTGGAGTACTGGTTTGGGCTGGTATCATCAAAGAGGAGCTTGTGGGGCCTTTTCGGGTTGAGGATGGAG
The DNA here is from genome assembly GCF_905171765.1 of Bufo bufo. Taxonomy (NCBI): domain Eukaryota; kingdom Metazoa; phylum Chordata; class Amphibia; order Anura; family Bufonidae; genus Bufo; species Bufo bufo. The sequence goes on from NC_053393.1 coordinate 203,718,215, forward strand.
TCAAGCTCAACTCCCAGTCCTACTGCCAGTTTCTGGAAGACACCTTCTTCAAGCAGTGGTACAGGAAGAAGTCTGCATCCTTCAAGAAAAACATGATTTTCATGCAGGACAATGCTCCATCACACGCGTCCAAGTACTCCACAGCGTGGCTGGCAAGAAAGGGTATAAAAGAAGAAAATCTAATGACATGGCCTCCTTGTTCACCTGATCTGGACCCCATTGAGAACCTGTGGTCCATCATCAAATGTGAGATTTACAAGGAGGGAAAACAGTACACCTCTCTGAACAGTGTCTGGGAGGCTGTGGTTGCTGCTGCACGCAATGTTGATGGTGAACAGATCAAAACACTGACAGAATCCATGGATGGCAGGCTTTTGAGTGTCCTTGCAAAGAAAGGTGGCTATATTGGTCACTGATTTGTTTTTGTTTTGTTTTTGAATGTCAGAAATGTATATTTGTGAATGTTGAGATGTTATATTGGTTTCACTGGTAAAAATAAATAATTGAAATGGGTATATATTTGTTTTTTGTTAAGTTGCCTAATAATTATGCACAGTAATAGTCACCTGCACACACAGATATCTCCCTAAAATAGCTAAAACTAAAAACAAACTAAAAACTACTTCCAAAAATATTCAGCTTTGATATTAATGAGTTTTTTGGGTTCATTGAGAACATGGTTGTTGTTCAATAATAAAATTAATCCTCAAAAATACAACTTGCCTAAAATTCTGCACTCCCTGTATATATATATATATATATATATATATATATATATATATATATATATGCCCAGCACCCCTACTGATGAGCTGTTTGCAGTAGCCAACACCACCAGAGCCAACACAGTGGATGGCGCCAGAAACAGAAAGCTTTGTCCATTGTTTAGTGATAGTGCCAGCTTAATGGAGCTCAGCTCTCATTGTGTTTTTTACGACGCCGGCGGCTGCCACTTACAGCTGATCACTGCCATGCTGGGTGCCAGACCCTCACAGATCTGATATTGATTACCTATTTTGAAGACAGGTCATCAATATATAGAAACCAGAACCCCCTTTAAGGGCAGTATGGTAAGACAGCACTAGAGTCCTTTTAAGAACCCAAGGACTGACTATTTATAAAAAGAGTGGTATGGCAATAAGGTGGAAGGCATGCCTTTTTATTATCTTGTTTCATTATTTGTCTTGGCTGAAGCTGCTACAGCTTGGAGTGCAGTTGTTAATCACAAACCCTTTTCACTGACAGGCACCAAGGTCACAACAAACCATCAATGTTCTGCCAAAGTCCAGGGCTTTGTAGGTAAAATTTGCTGTGAATCTTTAATTAGCAATTGTTTGGAAGAGCAGATTAGCCTATCAAGACTAAATTGTTCACACTTGTCTTTCAGACATATACTAAGATAACCAAATCTTCAATCCTACCTGGATCCAAAGATCATAGCACATACCATTTTCAGATTTAATGGTACTTGAAGGAACTGAGATTTGACCAAAGGAATAAGGACTTCTTTTGATGTCAATCTGGGCCTCTCATCATCTTGAATCATTCATACATACAGGTGGATTCAAAAATAACAATGCAAAATTATAGTCTTGGTATTCATAACTGAGAGAACATAACACAAATGTACTAATGTGAAAAGACACAGTATCTATCCAAGTTTTATCTATATATCACCTAGTTCTGTGCAACCGCATGCCAGCATATGCTCGGATATGGATTCCACTTTTTCAGTGATGTGTCATCTTAAGTCGTTCACATCCTGTGGCTGAGGGGGGCAGATACACGGATGTAGCCCAAAATAAATAAGTTGCAGGGTTTAAGATCTGGTGATTGTGGAGGCCAGTGGTGAATTGTTTATTCTGGTGCCGCAGATACAAACTTCTATATCACATTCTTTGCACAACCTTCTTGTAGAGTTTCATTCAAGTATCAGCAAACATCCAACTGGAAATGAGGAGCACCATCCTGCTGATAAACTACTTTTGGCAAATATTTCTGCATCTGTGGCATAAGCCATTCCCAGGTAGGAGTGGCCAGTGGCAGTATCCTCTGGAAAGATAGCCTTATTGCTGAATACCAGCCTGTCGGTAAATTCTTCCTCTTCCAATCAGACTTGCCAGTCAATGCAAAGGTCACAGCTTTTTGTTTTGTCGTGCAGTTTGAGCTTCTGAAGAATAAGTAACCAGTATGGCTTACTATGCAAACATTTTTGTAAGATACGCTATACTGTAGTTCCATACTAGGTCAGCCTGGTTGGCTTTCTAGGCTTATGCTCATACACAGCTTGAAACCTGTTCACTGTCTCTTCAGAAGTCTTTGAGCAGCCTGGGCATAAACAGCCAGTGAATTCAAATTGCTTCACCCTACACAAATGCAGTTGTAATGTGAAGCACATGTACTAAATTTTTAATGGAACCTCTTCTTGCAAATTCGAACAAAAAAGCTTTTCTTACTGTGATATCACCATCTTAAATCTGGCCCTTTTGTACAGGTATAAAGCTTATATTACACCTGCCGTTTTTTCGGCAGATGATCACTAACGAGTGTTTGTATGAATGCTCATTAGCGATCATCTTGCAGTGTAATACTGCCACCAACTGACCGATGAACGAGCAAATCCAAATCTGTTAAAAAATTATCGTTTGCAGGCAGCAGATTGCGGTGTTTAATCATGATCTGCTGCCGGCAAACCACTATGCAGGAGGAGATCACTATATGTAATATCAGCGTATCCTCCGCTAGCGAGCAGACTATTTCCGGGAGGGAACAGTTCCCTCCCAACAGTTGTCCGCCACATCGGGCTGTGTAATACAGTCTTAAGTTAACTTGTACACATAAGGGCAGATTCACGAAAATTATCTAAAAGAATACTAACTTTGTGCCCATAGCAAACCATTCATTGCACAGCTTTCATTTTTTCAATAGTAAATATAGTTTACTTTGCCACCATCCATTTTTAATCACCCTGTATTGATGACTCTGAATACCAACATCAATTTAGTGACTAGTATATTCAAAAATATTTTGTAATAATGTAGATTTTTATGAAATAGTTTTTTTTTAAAATCCAATGAGATATTATATAGAGATAGTTCTATTTGATAAAAAAGAAAAATACATGGAAGTTAACTTGATATCAGCAGAGGAAGCTTGAGTAAAGAATATATTGGTTTTGTAAGACCGGAGGTCAGTTACTTTAATTGGAAATGTGCTATTCTATTTGTGGGAGTTTGAGGGTCAGGAGTTGTACTTGTAGCAGCTCACTTGGAAAATTATAACAGCAGACGTTATGTGATCTATTCATCCGTTAAAATGAAGTAATCCACAATAAATTTCAGGTAATTGCATGCAGATATAATAACTTCAATACTAAAACAGCATTAAAGGGGAGTTTGATAAAGAAACTGCTTGTCCATGTCCCCATAATGGCATGTGGACAACATCAAAGGTTTGCCCCCTCTATGGATCCCTCCCTATCAGCCACAGAATATAAAATTTAACACATAGCACCATCTTTTTTAATTTTAATAAAGAAAATATGGAATTACAAAACAGCCCGTGTCTGTTTAGCAAACATTGAAAACGTGGCATTTTCTTGCAGTTGATTACTAGAATTCCCACTATACCATAGATATTGACTGTGTTACTCTACAGGCTTTGAACAGACTAGTTCTTAACTTAGGACAGGATGGTTATATTTCCTTGAGTGACAAAGGATAATTACTCAGAAGTTTGAACTAGTTCCATGACCTCAGATTAGTAAACTAAGCGAAGCACTGGCTACAGGATGCAGTAAGCACCCATATGTTCAAAGTGAGGATTGCCATGGATGTGAAATAGAACTTCTCTAGAGTTACTGGTCTCATAAAGGAAAACTGGCTGCTGGAATGGCACCAAACAAACTAGCTGTAATAATTGTATAATAATATTTGCTTTTGGTCAGTGTTGAGCGCGAATATTCGTAGTGCAAATTTGTTTCGCGAATATTGGCACTTTGAGAATTTGTGAATATTTAGAATATAGTGCTATATCTCTGTAATTGCGAATATTCTAGATTTTTTTCATCAGTACCCATAATCCCTCAATGCTTCTTGCTTGTGGGCCAATGAGAAGGCTGCAATATCTTTGACTTTAGCAGTAGGGTTGATTGCGAATTTTTGTATCGCTAATTTTTTATCGCAAATTCTCTGATTGCCGATTTTCGCAAATCAAGAAAATAATGACTAGAGCTCAGGAATTCTCGAATTTGCAAACATATGATGAATATTCACCCAAATATTTGCGAAATATCGCTAATTCGAATATTGCTAGTAGACAATTGCCAGACATTTTACTTGACTTTTCCTGAGATTGTGGATTTAAAAAAATAAAACCACTGGCCAATTAACACCCAAATAAAAAACTTAGTACTTGTTTTATATGGTTCAGTAATTTGGGTCATTTAGCTTTAGGCTCCATCCCAACCACATATCTAAAAGCCCTTCAAAATTCCTTTGAGACTATTTTTATAGACACCAGGCAGTCAGGCTTTGTTAGACTGTTTAGTGCCATACAAATAGATAGTTGCTGAAAATCTAGTATATTTGGAGAAGAAGATTCATCTTTTTTCATTTGTGAAATCTAAGCAAACCACAGTATGTATATCAGGTTTACAACATAGAACACATCTTTACAATGTCATGTCATATTTCTTCAAACACTATGCTAGGCATGACTCTCGGGGCAGACGGTCAATATGGTGCACAATTTCTTCTTTATACTTCTCATTATCACTTCTAATTTATAATACCAAATGACTTTTATCACAGACTTTGACCCTTTTGAACAGATGACCACTTAATGATACAAATGAGGTACAAAGAATATCATAACTTGTTCCGATTTATTCTATTGCCAACACCCAATGGACACTATGCTCATAATACAGTTCCATGCTTTTTCACTGGAGCACAAATCTCATATTTTTGGTTGTTTGTAAATTAAAAATGGTTAAAAGGTTATTCAAATCTTGATAAATGATCAGTGGGGTTTAACCTCTGGGACTCTCTTCAATCCTGAGGATGAAAGAGCCAGGTAAAGACAGTGGAGGGGACATACAGTGTAAAACTAAACAGCTGGTAGCTGTTGTAGCCCCTTCATTTTGAAAATCCCAGAGGTTGGACTCTCATGATCATAAAGTGGTGGCATATTTTACGGATGTACCTTCACTTGACAAGATGGGGATACCCTATTAAGAGGATCATGAACTTTTTCACAGGTGAAGTAACAAAAAAAGCTGTAGTTTTTTGGGGAAATTATTGATATTGAAGACACTTTTGAAATGGATTGTGGTAGGGCATGGAATAGGGCATGGTTTGATCCAGTTAAAAATAAAGCTTAAAGGGGTTGTCTCATTTCAGCAAATGTCATTTATCATGTAGACAAAGATAATACAAGGCACTTACTAATGTATTGTGATTGTCCATATTGCCTACTTTGCTTGACACATAAATTTTTCCATCACGGTATACACTGTTAGTTTCTATGGTTACGATCACCCTGCAATCCAGCAGCAGTGGCCGTGCTTGCACACTATTGGAAAACGTGCAGGACTGTGCGCACTCTTGTAGTCCCAGCCGCCAGAGAGGCCAGCCCTTTTTCTATATTGTGCAAGCACGGCCACCGCTGCTGGATTTCAGGGTGTTTGTAACTATGGAAACTAGTATTGTATAATTGAAAAATTAATCTAGCCAGCAGAGGAGGCAATACGGACATTCACAATCCATTAGTATGTGGCTTGTTTTAACTTTGTCTACATTATAATGCTATTTGCTGAAGTGAGACAACCCCTTTAAAGTATACCACCAGCAAATTTTCCAAATATTCTATATCTATCTACTCCTAGAGCCAACATCAGCAGGGAGGAAGTAAATGTCACTACCAGAGCTTTGGGACGTTCTCACAGCTCTGTTTCTCCACCCCTGTGATGATCTCACTACTAGAGCTGGGAGGAGTTCTCACTGCTCTGTTTACTTTTGGTTTCCTTCCTCCCAGCTGTTCCTCCTCGTTTGATTTCTCTCTCTTTATATAACCCCTCCTCCTATTGTAGGGCGTGGATTATAGTTCTCATTTCAGTTGTAGCTCTTGCTTTAGTATCTTCACTTGTAGCTATCAGTTCACTGGACCTGTGTTCTGCTGCAGCAAGCACTCCGGATATTGCCAGCTGTCCTTTGATCCATCTTCTCTGCGGCTGCAACACCTTCAGCTAAGTGTACAGACATTGTTGTGTACCTGATTATTTTCTGACTGGATCTGAGGTGGCCACGGTTCCCTCCATATACTGAGTAGGGCACCGGTGGCCGTGCCCCTTCCACTATTGTAGGGGTTACAGTGGTCATCAGTCTTAGGCACGTGGGCATGCCTCGTTCCGCCATTTGGATCCGGGCATGTGCTTTAGCAGCATAGGGAGAGCTTTGAGGGTCGGACAGGGGTCACCCTTTATCCTCCCTAGTTTGGGTCCGGTCAGTAGCTCTTTTACTGTGTATCCTATTGTTGCTCACATACAGCCGTGACAGTAAAGGGCTGTAGAGCTTTTCCTAAGAATTGACAGCATAAATATGCTTAATTACTATATAATGAAATCTTTACATCCAGAGACTTCGGAGTAAGGATTCCTGCACCTGTGACAGCTGGACATGACAAGCTACTGTATGTAAACAATGTATGAATCCATTCACTGACAGTTAACAAAGATCTTTAGAATGGTGAGAGGGTTGCACTTATATTATACTTGCATTATACTGTGATTAAACTTTATTTATACAAAAACTAAAACCATTATAATCATGAGCACTATTATATTTTAAAGTATAAGCTCAAATATACTTTTTACATAGCCCTAAACTAACTTACAGCAACAGCATTAATAAATATGCCTTAAGGTGGCGTAGTGGTGAAAATTGTTGTTGTTGTTATATCTCCTCTGTAGACTGGTAATCTACTCCACGACTGAAGTTGAGATCCCTTGCATCACATTGAGATCCTGCAATTCTGGAAACTGTCTGTAATTGCCAGCATCACAAGATCCCTATGCAAGACAAGGAAGCATATGGAGCATCTACGCAAAAATGAAAGCACAAGTCAAAGATAAAGGAGTCTTTCAAAATCTATTTTTCTGATGGTTTGATTTTTAAATATCTTGTTTCAGACCCAGGATTCACATTGATCCAATTAAAAAGAATTCAAGAATACCTTAACAGCTATTTGGTTAGGTCTTATACACTCACCTAAAGAATTATTAGGAACACCTGTTCTATTTCTCATTAATGCAATTATCTAGTCAACCAATCACATGGCAGTTGCTTCAATGCATTTAGGGATGTGGTCCTGGTCAAGACAATCTCCTGAACTCCAAACTGAATGTCAGAATGTGAAAGAAAGGTGATTTAAGCAATTTTGAGCGTGGCATGGTTGTTGGTGCCAGACGAGCCGGTCTGAGTATTTCACAATCTGCTCAGTTACTGGGATTTTCACGCACAACCATTTCTAGGGTTTACAAAGCATGGTGTGAAAAGGGAAAAACATCCATTATGCGGCAGTCCTGTGAGCAAAAATGCCTTGTGGATGCTAGAGGTCAGGGGAGAATGGGCCGACTGATTCAAGCTGATAGAAGAGCAACGTTGACTGAAATAACCACTCGTTACAACCGAGGTATGCAGCAAAGCATTTGTGAAGCCACAACACGCACAACCTTGAGGCGGATGGGCTACAACAGCAGAAGACCCCACCGGGTACCACTCATCTCCACTACAAATAGGAAAAAGAGGCTACAATTTGCACAAGCTCACCAAAATTGGACTGTTGAAGACTGGAAAAATGTTGCCTGGTCTGATGAGTCTCGATTTCTGTTGAGACTTTCAAATGGTAGAGTCCGAATTTGGCGTAAACAGAATGTGAACATGTATCCCTCCTCTGATGGCTACTTCCAGCAGGATAATGCACCATGTCACAAAGCTCGAATCATTTCAAATTGGTTTCTTGAACATGACAATGAGTTCACTGTACTAAAATGGCCCCCACAGTCACCAGATCTCAACCCAATAGAGCATCTTTGGGATGTGGTGGAACGGGAGCTTCGTGCCCTGGATGTGCATCCCTCAAATCTCCATCAACTGCAAGATGCTATCCTATCAATATGGGCCAACATTTCTAAAGAATGCTATCAGCACCTTGTTGAATCAATGCCACGTAGAATTAAGGCAGTTCTGAAGGCAATAGGGGGTCCAACACCGTATTAGTATGGTGTTCCTAATAATTCTTTAGGTGAGTGTATATCATAGAGTAAACATAAATTTTTATCCAAACACATATTTTAAATAAACTACCATTTTTTTATTCAACTTACATTGTATAAGCTAATAAAAAGGAAACATTAGCACAAACAACATGGCATACAGTATAGAAACTACTCAACTCAAGAAGAATAAGTATGAATGAGTCTATGGGACTGGCGAAGACAGCTGACTCAGCTAAATCTTTCAGTCCCATAGATTTTAAATGGTGCAGCAGCGTGCATATTCAACCACCACTATATTCAACACAGGATGCCTATTCTCGTGAACTGTGGGGGTTTAATTGATCACACCCCCAGCAATCAAACAATTAACTCTTCTCCTGTGTATAGGTGATAAATATTGATCCTAGGAAAATGTAATGCATGTTTTAGCCCTTCAAAGAAAAGCAACCATACCACAAATTGTGAACTGAACATTTGTATTTGTAATGTATTTATTTTGTGCATTATGGTAGATCATTCAGTTAATATACAGTCCGTTCCATAAATATTGGGACATCGACACAATTCTAACATTTGTGGCTCTATACACCACCACAATGGATTTGAAACGAAACAAACAAGATGTTCTTTAACTGCAGACTGACAGCTTTAATTTGAGGGTATTTACATCCAAATCAGGTGAACGGTGTAGGAATTACAACAGTTTGCATATGTGCATCCCACTTGTTAAGGAACCAAAAGTAATGGGACAGAATAATAATTATAAATCAAACTTTCACTTTTTAATACTTAGTTGCAAATCCTTTGCAGTCAATTACAGCCTGAAGTCTGGACATCACCAGATGCTGGGTTTCATCCCTGGTGATGCTCTGCCAGGCCTCTACTGCAACTGTCTTCAGTTCCTGCTTGTTCTTGGGGCATTTTCCCTTCAGTTTTGTCTTCGCAAATGAAATGCATGCTCAATCGGATTCAGGTCAGGTGATTAACTTGGCCATTGCATAACATTCCACTTCTTTCCCTTATAAAAACTCTTTGATTGCTTTTGCAGTATGCTTTGGGTCATTGTCCATCTGCACTGTGAAGCGCCATCCAATGAGTTCTGAAGCATTTGGCTGAATATGAGCAGATAATATTGCCCGAAACACTACAGCATTCATCCTGCTGCTTTTGTCAGCAGTCACAGCAAACTCCAAATGCAAATAGCACACTTGAAATGAACTCTGGACCTTTTATCTGCACATTGTAATTGGGATAATGAGGGAATAACACAAACCTGGCCATGGAACAGCTGAGAAGCCATTTGTCCCATTACTTTTGGCCCCATAATAAGTGGGAGGCACATATGCAAACTGTTGTAATTCCTACACTGTTCACCTGATTTGAATGTAAATACCCTCAAATTAAAGCTGGCAGTCTGCAGTTAAAGCACATCTTGTTTGTTTAATTTCAAATCCATTGTGGTGGTGTACAGAGCCAAAAATGTTAGAATTGTGTTGATGTCCCAATATTTATGGACCTGACTGTAACTTAGTAGGTTAATAGAGATGAGCAAATATATTCTAAGTGAACCAAATGTGTTATGAAATTTTACTTCCAAACGAAACTGAAGTTTTGCCAATTTGATTTGGATGAACATGGAAAACGGCTCCTGCCTTTTTACATATCAAATTCAGTACAATAGTAAAGTACACAGGGCAAGGAAGATGAAGACAGAGGATCAGATGATTCTGGGTGGGTTCCTGGCCGGCATACTTACATTTAACGCCTTGCAGTAAGCTTCAGAACCAATCAGGAGGGATTATATTGACTTGTCTATCAAGCATTGTGTAAGGTTCAAAACAGAGACATCATTCTGAGCGCAACCACTGGTGTCTCTGTCGTGTCTGTCACAGCAATTAAACACAGTTTCGGATCTTACAGGAAATGTCCTGTTATGGACTGGGAAGATATATTTATATAGATTTATTTGAATTACTTGATAGAAAAACAAGTTTAGCCCTAGGAACAAGATAGGGTCATTTAGTTTATTGTGGTGTATTTTTCTAGAGTTAATAACTGTAAAATAAATGGATTTTCCAGCATCACCAGCAGCATATATTTTGGCTACAGACGTGCAATTATGCCTTTTTCCAAAAGCTTATTACAAAGTTTCTTCAATTAAAAATCATTAATAAGTATATAATGAGCATATTTTGCAGCGTCATGGTCAGTGTATATTTTTGCTACATCCACTGCTTTTTCTAGAACAACTGTGAGTGTATAAAGACAGGCAGGAATCCACCACCTGTTAAGGGTTCATTTTTGGACTGCTTGTTCAGAACAATCCACTGCTTTTTCTGATGCTACTGTGTGTGTGTATAAGTACCAGCCGGCATCTGCCCTAATAATAGACAATTTTAGAAACAGCTTTTATATTTAAACAAGCATAACAAATCCAACAGTGCAGTGTGCTATTAACCCCTTAAGGACCCACGCCATACATGTACTGCACTGGTGGACGTGACTTAAGGACCAGCGGCATACATATACGGCAGGCTAATCGGGCGGGTTCAGGAGCTGCGCCCGATCAGTGGCAGGGTTCCGGGAGTCACTGAGAGCCGGACCCCTGCTGTAAGCGCCAGCATCGGTGAAAACACCAATGCCGGTGCATTTACCCTTGCACTGCAAAGGTAAGCGCTGCTATGACGGGGACCCGATGGCAGGGAAGGCAGCCCGATGCCTTCCTAAGGCATCATGGCTGCCTTCCGTGACAGCCTGTGAGATCCAACCCCCTGGATCTCACAGGCAGGAAGCTGTAAGTGTATTACATTGGGTAATACATTTACATCCAATGCATTACAATACAGAAGTATTGTGAAGCATTGTAAAGGGGATCACACCCCCAAAAGTTGAAGTCCCAGAGTGGGACAAAAAATAAAGTGAAAAAAAAAGTTTATTTTTTACTTGAAACTTAAAAAAAAATTAAGTAATTTTTTTTTAAAATAGGGAAAAAAGAAAAGTAGACATAATAGGTATCTCCGCGTCCGTATCAACTGGCTCTATAAATATATCACATAACCTAACCCCTCAGGTGAACACTGTCCACTGTCAACTAACATCACTAAAAGTGTTGCACCAAGCGATCAAAAAGGCATATGCCCCCCAAAATAGTACCAATCTAACAGTCACCTCATTCTACAAAAAATTAGCCCCTAACTAAGACAATCTCCCAAAAAATTTAAAAACTATGGCTCTCAGACTATGGAGACACTAAAACATGATTTTTTATTATTATTTTTAAATGCTTTTATTGTGTTAAATGTAAAAAAAAAAAGTAGACATATTAGGTTTTGCCGTGTCGGTAACAACCTGCTCTACAAAAATACCACATGACCTAACCTCTCAGGTGAAAACCGTAAAAAATATAGAATAAAAACTGTGTCAAAAAAGCCATTTTTTGCCACCTTACATCACAAAAAGTGTAATAGCAAGCGATCAAAAAGTCATATGCACCTCAAAATAATGCCAATTAAACCGTCATCTCATCCCACAAAAATGATACCCTACCATAGAAAATCACCCTAAAAATAAAAATAAACTATGGCTCTCAGATTATGGAAACACTAAAACATGATTATTATTTTTTTTAAATAAATATTGTGTTAAAAAAAATTTCAATAAAAAAAGTATACATATTAGGTATTGTCATGTCCTTAAGAACCTGCTCTATAAAATATCACATGACCTAAACCCTCAGGTGAACACCGAAAAAAAAAAAAAAAAAGCCGATATTCGTTACCTTTCAACACAAAGAGGCCTCATGCACACGGCCGTGTCTTGAGAGCGGTCCGTGGTAACCCGGCCGGGATTCCTTCTGACAGCAGGCGCTCCTGCTGTCAGAAGGAATCCCGGCCGGGTTACCACGGACCGCTCTCGGCCGCGGAACACGGCCATGTGCATGAGGCCAAAGTGTAATACCAAGCGATCAAAAAGCCATATGCCCCCTTAAAATAGTACCAATAAAACCGTCATCTCATATTGAAAAAAATTAGCCCCTATATAAGACAGTCGCCGAATATGGAGACACAAAAAAATAAAAAAATAAAAAAAATGCTTTATTATGTAAAACTGAAACAAACAACCAAAAAAGTTGTCATATTTTGGTATTGTCGTGTCCATAACAACCTGCTCTATAAAAATACCACATGATCTAACCTGTTACATGAACATTGTAAATAACAAAAAATAAAAACGGTGCCAAAACCTTGCCTCACAAAAAGTGTAATAGAGAGCAACCAAAAATCATATGTACCCAAAAACAGTACCAACAAAACTGCCACCTTATCCATTAGTTTGCAAAATGGGGTCTTTTTTTGGAGTTTCTACTCTAGGCAGTGGCGTACACAGAGAAGTAAGGGCCCCATAGCAAGGATCAAATCAGTGACTTTTGGGCCATTTTTCTACTGCCATATTTTCTAAAAGTTGTTCATTTACAGGGTAGAGTCCTGACCAAGTTTCCACCCCCAGTAGAAGAGGAGATAATCCCAACTAAGACTGGGCCCCTCTTGCCCTGGGCCCCATAGCAGTCGCATGGTCTGCAGCTATGGTAGTTACTGCCCTGACTCTAGGGGGTGCATCAGGGGGTCTTCAAATGTAACATGGCAACTTAAAATTTTCCCAGTGAAATCTGCCCTCCAAAAACCATATGGAGTTCCTTTGCTTCTGCGCCCTGCCGTGTGCCCGTACATCAGTTTACGACCACATATGGGGTGTTTCTGTAAACGACGGAATCAGGGTAATAAATATTACATTTTGTTTGGCTGTTAACCATTGCTTTGTTTACGGAAAAAAATTGATTAAAATGGAAGTTCGGACAAAAAGTGAACTCATGAAATTTCATGTACATTTTCCTTTAATTTTTGTGGAACACCTAAAGGGTTACTAAAGTTTGTAATACCAGTTTTGAATACCTTGAGGGCTGTAATTTGCAAAATGGGGTCACTTTTTTTGAGTTTCTATTCTAGGCGTGCATCAGGGGGTCTTCAAATGTGACATGGCAACTTAAAATTATCCCAGTGAAATCTGCCTTCCAAAAACCATATGGCGTTCCTTTCCTTCTGCGTCCAGCCGTGTGCCCAGTTTACGACCACATATGGGGTGTTTCTGTTAATTACAGAATCAGTTCAATAAATATTGAGTTTTGCTTGGGTTTTAACCCTTGATGTGTTGTAGAAAAAATTGCAGACTAAAATTTTAAATCTGTTAAAAAAAGTGAAATTTTGAAATTTCATTCCCATTTTCCTTTAATTCTCGCATGGCACCTAAAGGGTTAACAAAGTTTGTAAAATCAGTTTTGAACAGCATGAGGGGTGTAGTTTCTAAAATTGGGTGATTTATGGGTGGTTTCTAATATGTAAGCCCAAGAAAGTGACTTCATAACTGAACTGGTCAAAATCGGGTTTTGGAAATTTTCGTAAAAATTTTAAGATTTGCTTCTAAACTTCTAAGCCTCCTAACGTCCCAAAAAAATAAAATGTCATTTTCAAAATGATCCAAACATGAAGTAGACATATCAGGAATGTAAAATATTTTTGGAGGTATTACTATCTTTTGGTAACTTTTGGATTTTTCATAAATAAAGGTGAAATATATTGACTCAAATTTATCATAAAGAACGAGAAAACAATCTCAGAATGGCCTGGATAATTAAAAGAGTTTAAAGTTATCACCACATAAAGTGACTGATACATGTCAGACTTGCTAAAAATGGCCTGGCCCTTAATGTGAAAAAATGGCAGGGTCCTTAAGGGGTTAAACAGGCTGTTTGTTAAAACCGGCAACTCTGCATTTACCCATAGCTATTTGTCAGAGTCACTCTGACATTATTTACTATTGCTGTCTTTGCATTACAGAGCTTGAGAGAGGAGAGACAGAGAAAGATAACTTTATAAAAAAAAAGAAAGAGAAAGACAAGAGGGAAAAAATCCTAGGAGACCTCTGAGTGTCATTCACAAATTTTTAGGCAAACTGGAACACTTTTGATTTGGGTCAGATATATTTATACCCAAATTGAATCTTTGGACAGTTTTGACTTCAAGCCAATTTCAAGAAATAATCTCATCTCTGTACAGTAGATTAACATACAATCCTAAAAATATAGTTGGGAAAATTTACTAAGCAAAATGAACTCTAATTTGATTGCAATTTTCACCAACAAATAATATGTGTTTTTGACACTTATTACATGTATGACTGCAATATTACAAAAAAGGGACAGAAGCAGGGCCAGAATTAGGTAAAACAGCATGTCTGCGTGAGGCCCTGTAGAAGGGCACTGTTGCTTTGCAGGTTGATAACCATCTTATACTGAAAGTGAAGCATTGGTAGCCTGGTATTCTCCATTCAATTATTTTATAGTTCTAATAAGTTTATTTGAGATTAAATGGAAAACAACCCCCATTTAAAATGAAGACAACTCCAGCTTTGCTCACCAACACTGATCAGCTGTTTTCAACAGAGGAAGCCTTATCTAGGCATATGTCAAGTAGAATTTGCAAGACAACTTTTCCAGTAACATTCCATGAAATACATGGACATACCCAACAAAGCGGAGCCCCAATTTCAGAAGGGCTGTCCATTCTGATACACAGAGGGAGATCCCAAGCAGCTGGCACTCCTTTATCTCTTCTAAATATACATGTGTACAGGGTTAGACTAAAACATACATGTCACTTTTTGCTGGATGTCAGGATATATGGTTAATAATCTCAGCTCCTTGCATTCATCAAACCCTTTGCTCAACAGTTTAGCTGCTTTAAAAGCTGAAAGGCTGGCTTACTCCCTCAGCAGCCGTGGCATATGCCCACAGTGCTTACATAAATGAAAGCATAAATGTAATGAATAAACCCGGAGGTAGCAGCATGAATTATTAAAAGCATTAACATTTCAAAATTGTATGCCTGCATCCCTCTTCCCACGCCTTCTGACCCAAGGTGTTAATTGCATTATAATTCAGGATGGAGAAGAAGGAATGAAGTGCCGGATGCAATATTTTAGCTGTGACTCCTTACAGTCTTAACATAATTAAGACTCCAAGTTGCATTTCATATTTCAGGCCAAAGTAATTAATAAAGACTTGTAGTATTCGCTGTAAAAAGGCAATAAGCAACATACTGTAGGCTTGTTAATATGTACACTTACTTCTGAATACTTTCTAAGATATTGCCTATGCAAATTAATTAAAAGCCTAGGTGTTCAAAAATATTGATATATACCTGGGTAAACATGATAGATACAATTCCCGCCCAGAGTGATGGGGTATTGGGATGGTCCATTCAACACTGAACCCTTGAAGAAAAAGATTAGAAGACAAACAATAAAAGTGCCCAATATAGAAAATATTCCTAACACATATTTAGTGAAACCCTCTGTTCCTTGCTCATAGCCCTAATGTGATTTCTAATGGCTCCACGACTAATACAATGTAATAAGCAAATCCTTTATTACGTGTTCTCTTCCTACTGACATCATAATAAAAATTTAATGGAAAAAAAGTCTCGCAGCCAGAATGAAGAAATGTGTCAGCGGTCACACAGTTGCTTCTTTAACTTGCTGTAATACTATTACCCTTGTTTAGCAGCTCACTAGTCACATCAAAGCATCTGCTGGGTAATTGTTGTGGAAGAGGGTGCATTCAAGCAAGATGTGCACTAGAAGCCAGCGGCTGGTGTGAGCACGTATTACATGGCCTGAGAGCCCATGCTAGACCCAGCTGCCTGCAATGTAACAAGCTCGTAAAAATCACTTCAGAGTTTTTGTGCAATCAAACGGTAATTGTGAATTGTGTCAAATATGCCAAGATTTCTGTGGGCGCATAATGCGCTGGCATCGGCTTTGTTTACATCGAGTTAATGTAGGACGTGTCTGTTACTTTTCTTTAAAACCAAATTCCCTCAATCACTGGAAAATGTTTGGACAGAAACAAATTGTTTATCAGCAGGAAAACCGCGCTGCTTTATTTGGCTGACGTAACGTGTGATTATTCGTTTAATGCAGCATGACTGTCTGGAGCTACGGAAACTTTCTTGTAAAAATTTGTCTGATCTGTCTAGCTTTAGGGGATGCAGAAACAATAGTCACACCAAGATCCTGGTACCTTAAAGGAGTTGTTCTTCTGGAGGGGTCACATTAAGTGGTCATGTTTTGGAAGGAGGGTAAGTCACCTCTATGGTTAGGGTCGGCATGTTGACAGCGTTGGACCAGATGGTTGCAGCGGTGGCAAGGGAATGAAGAAGCTAGGAATTATGGGGAGCAGGTAAGTATGTTTACTTCCACAAGTCCAGCTACAAAGAGGGATTTAGCAGAAAGAACCCCAGAAGATGAACAACTTCTTTAAGCAGGATTTCTAAGATTAGAAAAACATGGTTGCTTTATTCCAAAAACAGCCCACCACCTGTCCATGTCTTGGGTGTAGTTTTGAAGCTAAGCTCTATTAGGCAAGGGCTACACGATGACACTAGTCGTGAGACACCTGTCACGGCCAGGATCGCTGAGCAGCGGTGATCCCATAGAAATGAATGGGATAGCTGTGGCAGTTACAAGAATTCCAGCCTTGTTGGTTGTTTAGCCATATGGACATTATTACTTAGTAGAGATGGCCCGAATAGTTCGCCGGCGAATATTTCCCGGCGAACATAGCTTGTTCGCGTTCGCCGCGGCGGGCGAACATATGCGATGTTCGGTCCACCCCCTTTACATCATCATTGAGTAAACTTTGACCCTGTACCTCAGCAGACACATTCCAGCCAATCAGCAGCAGACCCTCCCTCCCAGACCCTCTCACCTCCTGGACAGCATCCATTTTAGATTCATTCGGAATCTGCATTCTCAGTGAGAGGAGGGACAGTGCTGCTGCTGCTGATTCAATAGGGAAAGCGTTAGCTAGGGCAGTGTTCTGTGTCCACAGACTCATCTGCTGTAAGGACAGCGTCCTGACAGCACCCCAAAAAGCCCTTTTCAGGGCTGGTACATCAGTCAGCTTTTTTTTTTATATATACAGTACAGACCAAAAGTTTAGACACACCTTCCCATTCAAAGAGTTTTCTTTATTTTCATGACTATGAAAATTGTAGAGTCACACTGAAGGCATCAAAACTATGAACTAACACATGTGGAATTATATACATAACAAACAAGTGTGAAACAACTGAAAATATGTCATATTCTAGGTTCTTCAAAGTAGCCACCTTTTACTTTGATTACTGCTTTGCACACTCTTGGCATTCTTTTGATGAGCTTCAAGAGGTAGTCACCTGAAATGGTTTTCACTTCACAGGTGTGCCCTGTCAGGTTTAATAAGTGGGATTTCTTGCCTTATAAATGGGGTTGGGACCATCAGTTGCGTTGAGGAGAAGTCAGGTGGATACACAGCTGATAGTCCTACTGAATAGACTGTTAGAATTTGTATTATGGCAAGAAAAAAGCAACTAAGTAAAGAAAAACGAGTGGCCATCATTACTTTAAGAAATGAAGGTCAGTCGGCCGAAAAATTGGGAAAACTTTGAAAGTAAGGGCTATTTGACCATGAAGGAGAGTGATGGGGTGCTGCGCCAGATGACCTGGACTCTACAGTCACCGGACCTGAACCCAATTGAGATGGTTTGGGGTGAGCTGGACCGCAGATTGAAGGCAAAAAGGCCAACAAGTGCTAAGCATCTCTGGGAACTCCTTCAAGACTGTTGGAAGACCATTTCAGGTGACTACCTCTTGAAGCTCATCAAGAGAATGCCAAGAGTGTGCAAAGCAATAATCAAAGCAAAAGGTGGCTACTTTGAAGAACCTAGAATATGACATATTTTCAGTTGTTTCACACTTGTTTGTTATGTATATAATTCCACATGTGTTAATTCATAGTTTTGATGCCTTCATAGTCATGAAAATAAAGAAAACTCTTTGAATGAGAAGGTGTGTCCAAACTTTTGGTCTGTACTGTACATATATATTGCAGTTGCCTGCCCGTGTGTGAGAGGCTGCAGGCTCAGTCACAGACAGTACTGTGTGCACACCATTCATACAAGGTGTGACAGAAAATACCTCGCAGATAAAAAAGAAATTCTATTTAATCTTTTTCTGTGATATAATCACAGTTGCAAGCCAGTGTGTGTCAGGCCCACGCAGACTGTATTGTGGCCACTGGCTAGGCCTCCACTCATACCGTTACAGGGTGTCACTCACAGGTGTGAGTAAATTGCACGGCGCAGACGCAGTGACCGTGGCGTGGATTCAAACAAAGGGGAGGGAGCCAGCGTTTTTTTAACCATCTCCCCGTTTGAAAAAATCAATTTAATAAATGGACCCCAGATTGGGGACGTAACAGGGATTAAACTGATGAGAATAGTACTACAGAAAATACCACTCACGGGTGTGACAGTAAATTGCACGGCGCAGACGCAGTGACCGTGGCGTGGATTCAAACAAAGGGGAGGGAGCCAGCGTTTTTTTAACCATCTCCCCATTCGAAAAATCAATTCAATTCACCTTTCGGGGATCCTTGGTGTTGTACGTGGCTGGTTGGAGGAAGAAACCTTCAATGACATTGACGGGACATGGCTAGCTTGGTATCCAACCTTGTGCAAATGGGAAGTTTGCGGTTGGGCAAATGGACTGTTTGCGGTGCATTAAAAGGGGAGTTTGGTCTGTCAATGTCTGTGAAGCGGGCGTAACCCTTACACTACCTGATCGATACATCATACCTGATCGTATACACACACTGGATGTTTTAAACCACGTTGTTCAAAAAAAAATTGGATTGTTAGGTGATTTATGCCCTTTATGGATTAAAATCCAACTCTGCATCAACTATGTAATTTTCCATGGGAGTTTTGCCATGGATCCCCCTCCGGCATGCCACAGTCCAGGTGTTAGTCCCCTTGAAACAACTTTTCCATCACTACTGTGGCTAGAAAGAGTCCCTGTGGGTTTTAAAATTCGCCTGCCTATTGAAGTCTATGGCGGTTCTCCCGGTTCGCCTGCTCGCGAACATTTGCAGAAATTTGCGTTTGCCGTTCGCAAACGGAAAATTTTATGTTCGCGACATCTCTATTACTTAGTCGTACAAGCGTGTTGAACCTAATGAAAAACATCATACTCATCTACTCCCTGATGCTCCTTATAGGCACCTTGGCTCTGTTCTCCTCTGTTCTCCCCAGCCTGTAAACTTCTTGATGGAGGACACGTGCGCCATGGCATCCAATAAATGTCCTCAATGGTGACATGTCCACAATTTGCATACCACTACTGTAACATGTGTCCAGAAGATTGAGGAGTAGAGTCAGGGTACTGAAACCACATTGGGGAGCAGGTAGATAATGATTTTTAGGTACAACACACTCCTGGGGCTAGTAAAAAATGCCCCTAGGACTGGATAATCTCTTCAAATAAATAACACCTGCAAAGTTAAACAAATGCCAGGCAAAATAGATAGCACACTGAAGAAATATATGTATGTGTTTGCGTGCATGAGCCCAAATATAAAAGTTTCACAGAATATTTCTTTACTATTTTTTCTGATTTATTTATAATATTTATTTATAATTATTTACTGTATTTTTCGCCCCATAAAATGAACTTTCCCCCCCTAAAATGGGGGGAAAACGTTAGTGCGTCTTATGGGGTGAATACAGGGCAAACAAATAGCAAATGTGCGCCGCGTTGATTATGTGTGGTACATCGCAGCCTGCTCTGCATAGGAACAGCAGCCTGCGATGTACCCAACAGTTACCTGAAGAAAGAGAGCCCAGCGCCCACAGCGCGGGCTTGCTGATGGGGACCGGCCGCAGTGTGCAGGGTGTAGGGCAGCTGGAGTACACTGGTAGAGACCAGCCCTGTATCGCGCTGGTTGACAGGGACCGGCCAGCAGATTTTAGGGACAACATTGGCGGGAGTGCGGGAGAGGCAGAAGAGGGGCAGAGCAGGCTTTCCTGCCACACATGCCTGCTCCGCCTCTGTCTGATCCGTGTACAAGGTATGAGGGATGATGAGAGGCTGGGGAGCTGATGAAAGGCTAGGGGGCTAATGAGAGGCTGGGGGGATGATGAAAGGCTGAAGGGGATGATAAAAGGCTGGGGGGTATGATGAAAGGCTAAGGGGCTGATGAGAGGCTGGTGGGCTGATGGAAGGCTAGGGGGCTGATGAGAGGCTGGGGGATGATAAGAGGCTGGAGAGATGATAAGAGGCTGGGGGGCTGATGAAAGGCTAGGGGACTGATGAGAGGCTTGGGGATGATGAGAGGCTAGGGGTCTGATGAGAGGCTAGGGGCTGATGAGAGGCTGGGGTCTGATCTGAGGTCTGAATGGGGGTCTCATTTATATTGGGGCTCTTATCTGAGGTCTGATTGGGGGTCGTACACCTTGGGGTCTGAGCTGATATCTGATTGGGGGTCTGATCTGAGGTTTTATTGGGGTCTGATTGCTGGTTTGACCTTAGGTCAAATGAAAAAAAAATATATTATTTTCTTCCTCTAAAATGCAAGTGCGTCTTATAGGCCAGTGCATCTTATAGGGCAAAAAATACGGTACATTATTTATATTATTTATTTATAATATCTATTTTGATTTAAGGCATTTCCTTATAAACATAACATTGGTGGTTTATTTTTGAAATGCTCACATCATTGAATTGCCTCCCAAATTCTGAGTTTGATTATTTTTTTTTTATAAGAGAATAACTGTTCGGTCTCTGGCAGTTGGTTATGTGATATTCCAGACAACCTTGCAATGCTGTGCTGGAAACAACTGCTTTATCAAAAGTATTAAATTGTACATTAAGCTGGCTTATATCTGCATCAATGGCTGTAGGTGTATTGAAGTGATTCCAACAATAACCTTTCAGTAGAGCATGTGAATATATAAAACTTAGCAATCAAGAAAAAAATACATCATCCTCATCTTCTGGAAGCCTACAGTTTGTCCTTCCTTATCAAAGGGGTTGTCTGACTAATCTTTTTTTCCCAAAGGGTCAGAATGGCATGAAAACAAAGGGATTCACCATTCCTGCGTCATTCTCATCCTGAGGCTTTCCAGGTCCCCGTTGGTTTGTATATCCTGGTCCCTCTTGACACATAGGAAATAACTACACAGCTAATAATTGTGTGTTGATGCAGACCAGGAAGAAGAGACCAGTAGGGATTTAGGAAGCAGTGGGGTATCAGTGACCCTTTTTTTAATAAAAAAGACCATCCTAACAACTCCTTTAATATTCAATAACCTTCTCAATTCTCTAAAAATCCACCTGCAGTAATATAGTCAATAGAAACAGGGAGGAGGGGTGCTGCTGCATTTTTCTCTCTTCAGTGTTCCTTCAGTATTAAGGCCTCATGCAGGGGCGTAGCTATAGGGGGTGCAGAGGTAGCAGTCGCTACCGGGCCCAGGAGCCTGAGGGGCCCAAAGACCCTTGTGCCACATAAGACACTGGTATTATAGAAAGTGTATGCAAGATACACCTCTGTACTGGCTGGACAGAAAGGGTTAGGTTAAGAATTTGGTATGGAGGAGGGGGGTGCAGTTTCAATTTTTGCCTCAGGTTTGAGGGAAGGGGGGCCCAAGCTGAACTCTTGCACCAGGGCCCATGAGCCTTTAACTATGCCCCTGGCCTCATGCACATGATCTGCATTTTTTGCGGGTCGCACACGGACCTATTCATTTCTATGGGTCCTCATGAAAAGGACAGCACATGGATGTAATACCTTACCCCAGTTAGGCAAAAAGACGCAAACTGTGCAGGTCAGGCACACATTTTTTGCACTCCTAATACACATCTGTAACTATATAGTAAGTCGCTGTGATTCTGTTAAACAATAGATATGCTTTAACTCATTCACAATCTTAAAAGTACCTCCCAGCAGGAGCTGCAATTTAAAGTTAAGATCTGCTATCAGTACACCATACTAAACCATAAGGTCAATGATTAGTAGCAATAGGACAGCTACATCAAATATAAATTATTGGATAGGAACAGACATATTATACTAAAATATTGTATCTGGTGCATTCCCTCTGATTTGTATAGTCCATCCTATCATATTAACTCATGTGGTTCCACCTGTACAGAGGATGAGTGGATGATGTGACCATTAGACATAAGTTCAGTATGTCTAATGGTCAGCTGCTTTTTTAAATTTGTAAAGATGCCATCTGCCATAGATGATACATTAGTAACTTGTTGATTTTGTAATTTATTTTCTTCTAGTTCTGATAAACCTCCTTGATATATAGGAGCTAGGTGGCATGAACAGAAGCTCATGTGGAGAGGAAAATTTACTTAGTAATACTGTGTGTAGCAAAGGGTAGCAAAGTCACTCCAATTAATTGAGGAACCTACAAAATTAGAGGAAATAATAGTCCTTAGGCTACTTTCACACTAGCGTTAAAGTTTTCCGGTATTGAGTTCCGTCCTAGGGGCTCAATACCGGAAAAAAATGCTTCAGTTTTGTCCTAATGCATTCTGAATGGAAAGCAATCCGTTCAGTATGCATCAGGATGTCTTCAGTTCAGTCAATCTGACGGTATTTGGCCGGAGAAAATACTGCAGCATGCTGCGGTATTTTCTCCGGCCAAAATTCCAAAACACTTGCCAGAATGCCGTATCAGGCATTATTTTCCATTGAAATGTATTAATGCCAGATCCAGTACCAAGTGTTCTGGAAAAACGGATCCGGTTTTCCGGTCTGCGCATGCGCAGACCTTTATAAATGTGAAAAAAAAAAATACCGGATCCATTTTTTTCCGGATGACACCAGAGAGATCCAGCATTTGTCAGACGGATACGGATCTGGAAACAAATACTATCCGTTTGCACACAGATTTCCGGATTCGGCAGGCAGTTCCGGCAACGGTAGTGTGAAAGTACCCTTAGGTAGCACTCCACTAAGATACATATTATTACAGGGCCAGATGAGATTGCTGGGGAGGAACCTTACCCTGTCAATCATGAAACTTCTATCAGGGAACACCCCAACACCCGCATATGAAAATAACCACCAA
Source organism: Bufo bufo (assembly GCF_905171765.1). Classification (NCBI taxonomy): domain Eukaryota; kingdom Metazoa; phylum Chordata; class Amphibia; order Anura; family Bufonidae; genus Bufo; species Bufo bufo. The sequence goes on from NC_053393.1 coordinate 203,741,510, forward strand.
TGTATATCAAAATATATCTTTATTCAAATATTAAGACTGAAATACAAAATACATACATAGATTGGCAAAGACAAATATCCACATAAGGAGTATGCCAGCAAGAAGGTGGGGGGAGGGTCGCTGCTAGTCCAAGATAAAGTAAAAAGTGCATATAGGAGGGTAAAAATAATCACCATGTGGCTAACCTTCCTAACAAAAAGAAACTATCAAAGTCACATGAATATGAAGTACAGACCCGATTGATGGCACCTCTACAAACTCCAAGGTGCCATCAATCGGGTCTGTACTTGGGGCCTGTTGTGTTTAGGTCTGATTGGTTTTCTATCAATTAATGAAGGAGAGGGAGGGCCGGTAGAGGAATTAGGAGGAGTATCTTGGGCCCATCCTTGTCCATTTGCATATGGATTCTCCAGAATAATGCAATGGATTGCTAAGTAAAAGGTATCTTTACATTCTGCTGATCTAGTCCTACAAGATTTTGTCCATGGCTTAACAGTGAATTTTCACTTTGTAGCAGAATGTACAATGAGAGATAGGAAACCAGAACAGAACAGTTCAGGGAATGTAAGTTCTCTGCAGGTACTTCCATGACCCTGTTTATTCTGATAGAAGTAGGAACCTATTGCTGAAATCCCCACCCCCCACCCCACGAATTTCATTTTCATTTAATGCCCTGCCCGCAATTTTATTAATTCAAATATTTTAGGGAAATGCCATTCAAGCACAAAATGTTATATTAATGATTTTGAAGCAGACATGAGGTATATGCAAACTATATAAATGTAAAATTATTTACATCAAATTGTCCCTTAGAAGAACCGTAAGATGCAAGAATAGTCAATCCGCAATGTAAACTGTCATTTACGATTAACCTGAAAATCACATACGCAATATTGTCTTGTCTAAATACTGCATATGATGGACTGAAGGAAGAGATTAAGAAAAGCTAAGTGATGAATAGCACATTTCTATCGTATAGGGTGGTGGAGCAGTTCCCTCTAGTGGTAAGCTTCACATGTAGTAGTCGTAAAGGCTCAAAGTTGTTGACACTCGTGTCTCCTGTACATAGTTGATGCACATCGTATACAAAGTACCTCTTTTTAATAAAAAATACTTTGAACGTGAAACGCTTACAGCAAGTACAGGTGTAGTACAGCTGGCTTTGTCAATACAGAAGATGCAAGTTTTTTTTTTTTTTATATGACACAAACTTCTGTCTGTGGTTCTTAGTGAATTTATCACATCTAAGGAGAGAAGAGTTTGCCATTAAATACGTTAAGTCTGTCACTGAAAAATTAGTCTGCAACTATCTTCAGTATAAAAGACTCTATACCACTGAAGAAAATACACAGCCTTCCCCCAAAAGAAGACCTGCAATTAAACATTAGTTAAATGCTTTTACTATTATATTTTTACTATTATTTATGTGTTCATTATCCATTTTGCTTTGTCATCGCCACTTGTATGTATAGTTCTGATTTCATGGAACTTAATACAGTATATGAGCTATGGCCCTGTCTCAGCAATCATTTGTCTTAGTACATATGCAGCATTATTACAATATGGTAATATTTAGCTGTTATATTTTACATGTTACAAGTGGTTTGGTTTCTTGTAGTTTTCATAAAAACAGGAATCTTGATATACGGTAGGTAAAATCAGTAATCGATGCTTCGTCTACCTAGTGCTCTTAGGGTGGAATTGAGCTTATGGACAAACAGCTGGCGTGGAAAGTATTTATGTTTTTTTTAGACTATCCATTACATGATGTAATTCAGATTACAGCTGTACTATACCAGCGCCACAAAACTGCCTGTCATTCAATATTAAAGAAAATAACCAAAGTAGGTATGCACTGTCCACATGTTCTAACCTCTATATGTCTGAGAACAACTTTTGTTTTAAATAATTGAACATATATACAGATTTAGCTGAACTGGATTTATTATATCATAGTTAATTTGTGCTTTGTGGTAAGGCACAACATTATATGATGCTTTATTATGTACAAACACTTAGTAGATTTATGTATTTATTTTTTAGCTACTTGGCTTGAAATAATATTTTTTGGACAGGTAGTGCCATTGCACAGTCCAATACTTTTATACACATTTTATATGATGAGAGAAAGAAGAATGACAGGTCTAAACGAATTTCACATTTCTTGTGTGCCGAACTTGTGCATTTTGGGGTCAACGTTAATAATAACTGGTCTGGAAGCAGCAATCCAGCCAATATTGTAAGCGAAGACAAAATCCCATGAGATTAGCAGCTCCATTTAACAACTTACAGTTACAAGCACTATATACAGGTATGTGACATGTCTGTACATGAGTATGTGATGTTTATTACTGGAGGCAAGTTATGATGGATGTTGTTATTACTGGAGGCAAGTTATGATGGATCCACTGTATAACAGATGCCGATGGATCCCACTGACTTCTAATGGGTAGGTTTCCATTTTATTTATAGGAAAGAATGGGGCAGAAAACTACACTATTCCGACTATCGACATGCAAAAGTAAGCTGGCAGAATGGACCTCCTCAGTGCATTTGCATTCTGTGAATATTTAGATATATTGAGCAAAGACCTAATTGTGCAAAAACATAATATCTTTACTGCAATACAATTCTAATCAATTTGACTGATTCATTAGTGCAGTGAGTTCCATTGCTTTAAAAGGGTATACTAATCTCAGTTGTTCATGGATGAGATCAGAATTCCCATCCTATGCAGCAGCCAGAGGTTGCCAAGATGTGTCAAGGTTGTGCAGGATGTGCCATGGGCTTTCCATAGCTTACACAGAAGTGAATGGGCGTTAAAAAGGTTTTCTGAGACTTAAATACTGATGACCTATCCTATGGACAGGTCATCAGTATCTGACCGGTGGGGGTCTGACACCTGGGACCCCTGCAGATCAACTGTTTGAGAAGGCACCGGCACTTCGTGATTGCCGCGGCCTTCTTCAGGCTCACCAAGTACAGCTGTGCTTTGTATCATGCTCAGCCCCATTCACTTCTATAGAGCCGAGTTGCTCCTAGGCCACATGACCGATGAACGTGTTTTCACTGGCCTAGGGAAAGCTGTGATAAGGCCATGGTGCTCACAGGATCACTGGTACCTACTCAAACAGCTGATCAACAGGGGTCCTGGATGTTGGACCCCCACTGATCAGATACTGATGACCTGCCTAGAGGATAGGTCATCAGTATTTGTCTCTGAAAATGACTTTAAGTAAACAGCATATCATTGCAAGCTACGCTGTCCCCAAAACTTGGGATCTACGTAACAATATAGCTCCCTGTGCTATGCTGTTTATGTGGCTTCCATTCACTGCAATGAGAGTTATGGAAACAGCGTAGCACAACCCGCTTGGCTGTCTCCATAATCCCAGCCACCTCTGGCCTCTGCAGAGAATAAGCTTTACAATCTCAGCCACAAATGAGTAAGATCTGAGAGCCTATGCTATGGACAGAAACAATACAGTATGTATACTGTATATATGTTGGGTCATATGTCACAAACATGAACCCCTTTCAAAAGTTATACTCAAGATGATGGCTTGCACTGGGGGGAGCGGTATGAAGTGTATCTCATGCATGGTCTTAATTGTTCAACTACTGTAGATCAATCTTAGTTTGTTCCTGGGATTTTGATTCACCCTATGTAACGATTAAAAATTAGCTGTCTTCTCTGGACAATCCCAATTTGTTAGAAGTGATAACACTTGGACCCCCAGTGCCCACCTGTAATGTGTGAGGGAATCCGGTAGCAAATGTTCAATTACCAATGCTGTCACAGGGGAAATAAAGCATTACACTATTCTCATTGAAATCAGTGGGCTTTGCGTGTAATGCATGTCTATACTGAGTCATCTAGACACTTTGTGCTCTTTTGCTCTGCTAATAAATGAGGGTCATGAAGGAGAAACACCCCTCTATTAGCTATTGGATAATGGCTTTTCTAAACCAGATACGCTCTAAATATTTATTAAATAAACATGCAATTTTGATTACTATTTGTAACATAATATACCAAATAAAATAAATATTAAGATAGGAAGAAATACAAGAAAAAACAAAATAAGGTCATAAACGGTTCATGTAAATGTATTACATGTCCTTCGCAATATATTTCTTCCTACAAAAGCATAGCTAAAATGTTTATGTTATTCCACAATGCTCTTCCCCCTCCGCATATAATGGGATACATCACTTTTCCTGCATACTGCATCAGTCTTCATTTACATTTGACCTGGAAAAAAAGCTTGCAATCCCAAGGGATTCCCTTGGGAAGATCCAAGCTCCATGTGCATCTATTGTGTAACAATATACAGTATACACTGCAAATAAATCCCATTTCTATGGAGTCTAGCCTGTTCATCACCAGCAAACTGACATTTCCATGGCTACTGCATTCAAAGAAAGTAGTTAAAATGGATTTTTCATGGTCTTCGGAAGCAGAAATACCTTTTATTGTATTAACAGCATTTTTTTTTTTTTCGCTCTACCAATAAACTGCATTATTGGCTATGACAATATAATTTCCCTTTATCCTGTCATCAGCCAAAAGTTATAGTAGTCACTGAGCTGCATAGGGTGCAGAATATTAATAATGCAACATTCAGTGTTAGAGAGTCATGGGTCCGATGACCAGGCTTTATTAATAGGAAATGGGCAGATAACTGTAGTCTATAATGCGAGGTTCCTAGACTGTATTACATATGGTGTAACATATACCCTAGTAAACTGTGCAGAATGAAGGAAGGTATTACAAATCCCCAAGGCCAATTAGCATGGTAAAGAAGGCAAGAACAAGTGCTTTACAACTAATTTCTTCTACACATATTTTAGACACACACTCATTCCCTCATGCTTTATGCTATATATAATATATGAATCCTCCTATGAGATACTGTATACGATAGAAACATAGAATGTGTCGGCAGATAAGAACCATCTAGTCTGCCCAATATACTAAATACTCTGAATAGCCCCGACCCTATCTTATATGAAGGATGGCCTTATGCCTATCCCATGCATGCTTAAACTCCTTCACTGTATTTGCAGCTACCACTTCTGCAGGAAGGCTATTCCATGCATCCACTACTCTCTCAGTAAAGTAATACTTCCTGATATTACTTTTAAACCTTTGCCCCTCTAATTTAAAACTATGTCCTCTTGTAGCAGTTTTTCTTCTTTTAAATATTCTCCTCTTTTACCTTGTTGATTCCCTTTATGTATTTAAAGGTTTCTAGATAGATAGATAGAGGGACAATACACGTACATAAAATGTTAGGGAACTGAAAATTTCTCACAAGGTAATCTTCAAAAGAAGGGGATCTTTTGTGTTAAGTTTCACTAGATCTATATCTGTAAATAAGATCTTATAATATGCAGTCTAAGGCCTCCTGCACACGACCGTATTTTTTTGCGGTCCGCAAAATGGGGTTCCGTTTTCCCGTGATCCGTGACCGTTTTTTCATCCGTGGGTCTTCCTTGATTTTTGGAGGATCCACGGACATGAAAAAAAAAGTCGTTTTGGTGTCCGCCTGGCCGTGCGGAGCCAAACGGATCCGTCCTGAATTACAATGCAAGTCAATGGGGACGGATCCGTTTGACGTTGACACAATATGGTGCAATTTCAAACGGATCCGTCCCCCATTGACTTTCAATGTAAAGTCAGGAGTTAATATACCATCGGATCGGAGTTTTCTCCAATCCGATGGTATATTTTAACTTGAAGCTTCCCCATCACCATGGGAACGCCTCTATGTTAGAATATACTGTCAGATTTGAGTTACATCGTGAAACTCAAATCCGACAGTATATTCTAACACAGAGGCGTTCCCATGGTGATGGGGACGCTTCAGGTTAGAATATACTAAAAGAACTGTGTACATGACTGCCCCCTACTGCCTGGCAGGTGCTGCCAGGCAGCAAGGGGCAGCCCCCCCCTCCCTGTAGTTAACACATTGGTGGCCAGTGCGGCCACCCCCCCCTCCCCTGTAGTTAACTCATTGGTGGCTAGTGCGGCCGGCCCCCCTCCCTCCCCTGTAGTTAGCTCGTTGGTGGCCAGTGGGCCCCCCCTCCCTCCCCTGTAGTTAACTCGTTGGTGGCCAGTGGGCCTTCTCCCCTCCCCCCTATCATTGGTGGCAGCGGAGTGTTCCGATCGGAGTCCCAGTTTAATCGCTGGGGCTCCGATCGGTAACCATGGCAACCAGGACGCTACTGCAGTCCCGGTTGCCATGGTTACTTAGCAATTTGTAGAACCATTATACTTACCTGCGAGCTGCGATCTCTGCGTCCGGCCGGGAGCTCCTCCTACTGGTAAGTGACAGGTCCGGCCGGGAGCTCCTCCTACTGGTAAGTGACATGACCTGTCACTTACCAGTAGGAGGAGCTCCCTGCAGTAGCGTCCTGGTTGCCATGGTTACCGATCGGAGCCCCAGCGATTAAACTGGGACTCCGATCGGTACACTCCGCTGCCACCAATGATAGGGGGGAGATTTTAATTAGGAGGGGGAGGGAGGGGAGAAGGCCCACTGGCCACCAACGAGTTAACTACAGGGGAGGGAGGGGGGGGCCCACTGGCCACCAACTAGTTAACTACAGGGGAGGGGGGGGCCCACTGGCCACCAATGAGTTAACTACAGGGGAGGGAGGGGGGGGGGGCCGGCCACACTGGCCACCAATGTATTAACTACCGGGGGGGTGGCTGCCCCCTGCTGCCTGGCAGCACATTCCAGGCAGCAGGGGGCAGTCATGTACACAGTTCTGTTAGTATATTCTAACCTGAAGCGTCCCCATCACCATGGGAACGCCTCTGTGTTAGAATATACTGTCGGTTCTGAGTTTTCACGAAGTGAAAACTCAGCTATGAAAAAGCTTTTATGCAGACGGATCTTCGGATCCGTCTGTATAAAAACTAACCTACGGCCACGGATCACGGACACGGACGCCAATCTTGTGTGCATCCGTGTTCTTTCGCGGACCCATTGACTTGAATGGGTCCGTGAACCGTTGGCCGTGAAAAAATAGTACAGGTCATTTTTTTTTTCGCGGCCAGGAAACACGGATGCGGCTGCAAAACGGTGCATTTTACGATTTTTCCACGGACCCATTGAAAGTCAATGGGTCTGCGAAAAAAAAAGGAAAACGGCACAACGGCCACGGGTGCACACAACGGTCTTGTGCATGAGGCCTTACTATATTTAAAACCTTACAAAAGATTTATACTGATATTACAGTTAGAATGAGCAAAGCTTTGAAAGATTCTATTCAGCTGCTGAAGTTCCACAGGAAATTTGATTCCTTACAATTTAATTAGTAATAAATCGCTATAAATCAAGTATAGCAAGGCCACTCAGCCTTAGGGCTCGTTCACACGAACGTGTGAAGCCCGTGCTCATGCTGTGGACAGCAATGCACGGGCACCTTCCGTGGGGCAGGCACATGGGGATCGAAGACCCATTTGCTTGAAAGGGTCCGCGATCCCTCCATTCCGCAAAAAGATAGAGCATGTTCTATCTTTTTGCCGTGCGGAGGCACAGAACGTAACCCCAGAAAGCACTCCGTAGTTCTTCCGTAGTGTTCCCTTCCGTGCTTCCGTTCCGCACCATTCTGCATCTCCGGATTTGGGGAGCCATTGAAATGAATGTGTCCGCATCTGTGATGCAGAATGACAACGGATCTGCAATACGTGAACGGGACACCAACGGTCGTGTAAACGAGCCCTTAGGGTATGGCCACACACAGCGGTCCTGCTGCGAGCGGATTGTGGCCATGCTGCAGTGAAGAACAGCGCAACCAATTAGCCCGCAGCTGTCTTTCATTTAATAATGAAGACCGGACTGTATAGTCCTTCATTGTTAATGGCTGTGCGGCACTTTTAAGGCACCTTTAAACAGGGGCTGATGCTAGTATGTGGTTTGGCTAGTTAGGTGGGGGCACAATATGCAAGCGCAAATATATTGGAGCACTCTATCTGCATATTAAGCTATTCTAATGTTCTGCCGTGTCACCCATTTTCTCCAGTCTCAGGAAACTTATACCAGCTTAAAAAATGTAGCATAAGTGACCCACGCCGATATTTCGCAAGCATTATGCAAATAATAGATTGCCGATTTTCGCAATCAAGAATATAATCTCGAATTATCGAATTCAAGAATATATGAGGAATATTCTACTAAATATTCGCGAAATATCGCAAATTCGAATATTGCCCCTGACGCTCTACACTAGTAAACACAGACTATTAATCAGCTCTGGTATACCCACTTCTCCGACCCCAGCACTCTCCTGCCCTACAGGTGGGAGCCCTTCTTCTGCCATCTGCTTTTTCTCCTATTCCAAATCATCTAATATTGATTGGAATATGTCATCAGGAACATCCAGCTCCTCCTCTCTCTGCATCTTGCTGACTATTCTAAGACATGGTGACTTTGAAGGATGATTTGGAAGAAGTAAAGCCAGCAAAAGATGAGGAATGTCATCATTAAGACCTGGCCCCCCTAAGGGGTGCAGACTGCATGATATTGGTTTGGCACACTGCCATCAGAATAATGAAGGCTTCCATTTTATTGGTATTGGGTTTATAGGGCTGTGACATCACAGAGGATGGCTATCTGTGGATTGGCTGGCTGCACAGAATTATGGGTGATCTTGAAGAGGCTTGCCTCCTCTACACTTAGTTTTGCCAGCATTTTAGGAAAACCTGATTCGTTATCATGAAGTGCGAGGACATTTGGATTAATTGCAAAATGAAGTTTTCCTAAACTTCAGACCGAATTCCGCTTCAAATGCTTTGGTTCCCTCAACATTAATTACAGTGCTACTAGGAAAATCCCGGCACCCATGCCGATCGGCTGTTTCATGGAGGAGCCTGGTGAGCACAGCCGACTCCCGGCAGCTTTCCAAAAACAGCGTCATACATTGATTTTGGCTGTGCTTAGTATTGCAGCTTAGCCCCATAGACTTGGCTGAGGTGCAACTATACCATGTGACTGATGCACAGTGACGTCACATGGCCTAGGAAGAGGCCACAGTGCTCATAGAACACCCGGCCTCTTCTAACAGCTGATCAGCGGGGTCCTGGGTGTCGGGTTAATATTCCATATATTTGTGCTACTTCTTATCCAACATGCAACTATATCAGCAGCAAGATATGGGAAGTAAAATACATGTAGGATAATTACATACAGGGAGTGCAGAATTATTAGGCAAGTTGTATTTTTGAGGATTAATTTTATTATTGAACAACAACCATGTTCTCAATGAACCCAAAAAACTCATTAATATCAAAGCTGAATATTTTTGGAAGTAGTTTTTAGTTTGTTTTTAGTTTTAGCTATTTTAGGGGGATATCTGTGTGTGCAGGTGACTATTACTGTGCATAATTATTAGGCAACTTAACAAAAAACAAATATATACCCATTTCAATTATTTATTTTTACCAGTGAAACCAATATAACATCTCAACATTCACAAATATACATTTCTGACATTCAAAAACAAAACAAAAACAAATCAGTGACCAATATAGCCACCTTTCTTTGCAAGGACACTCAAAAGCCTGCCATCCATGGATTCTGTCAGTGTTTTGATCTGTTCACCATCAACATTGCGTGCAGCAGCAACCACAGCCTCCCAGACACTGTTCAGAGAGGTGTACTGTTTTTCCTCCTTGTAAATCTCACATTTGATGATGGACCACAGGTTTTCAATGGGGTTCAGATCAGGTGAAGGAGGCCATGTCATTAGATTTTCTTCTTTTATACCCTTTCTTGCCAGCCACGCTGTGGAGTACTTGGACACGTGTGATGGAGCATTGTCCTGCATGAAAATCATGTTTTTCTTGAAGGATGCAGACTTCTTCCTGTACCACTGCTTGAAGAAGGTGTCTTCCAGAAACTGGCAGTAGGACTGGGAGTTGAGCTTGACTCCATCCTCAACCCGAAAAGGCCCCACAAGCTCATCTTTGATGATACCAGCCCAAACCAGTACTCCACCTCCACCTTGCTGGCGTCTGAGTCGGACTGGAGCTCTCTGCCCTTTACCAATCCAGCCACGGGCCCATCCATCTGGCCCATCAAGACTCACTCTCATTTCATCAGTCCATAAAACCTTAGAAAAATCAGTCTTGAGATATTTCTTGGCCCAGTCTTGACGTTTCAGCTTGTGTGTCTTGTTCAGTGGTGGTCGTCTTTCAGCCTTTCTTACCTTGGCCATGTCTCTGAGTATTGCACACCTTGTGCTTTTGGGCACTCCAGTGATGTTGCAGCTCTGAAATATGGCCAAACTGGTGGCAAGTGGCATCTTGGCAGCTACACGCTTGACTTTTCTCAGTTCATGGGCAGTTATTTTGCGCCTTGGTTTTTCCACACGCTTCTTGCGACCCTGTTGACTATTTTGAATGAAACGCTTGATTGTTCGATGATCACGCTTCAGAAGCTTTGCAATTTTAAGAGTGCTGCATCCCTCTGCAAGATATCTCACTATTTTTGACTTTTCTGAGCCTGTCAAGTCCTTCTTTTGACCCATTTTGCCAAAGGAAAGGAAGTTGCCTAATAATTATGCACACCTAATATAGGGTGTTGATGTCATTAGACCACACCCCTTCTCATTACAGAGATGCACATCACCTAATATGCTTAATTGGTAGTAGGCTTTCGAGCCTATACAGCTTGGAGTAAGACAACATGCATAAAGAGGATGATGTGGTCAAAATACTAATTTGCCTAATAATTCTGCACGCAGTGTACAGTATACATAAGCCCTATTATGTTTTTTTTACATTTTTATTTCCTTTTTCTCAAAAACATACATTTCAACAAACATATGCAAAATTATATCAAAAACTCCTCCCACCCTACAGAGAGAAAAAAAACATACGACTCTTAAATTTTCTTAATGTCCTATTAAAATATATTGCTAATCACAGAGAATTAGGCTATTGAAAAAGAAAAGGGGCAAAAGATGATATATGGCATTCAAACATATGGTCACCAGTATGGCACATGACTACAGTGGCCACTGATTGGTTGCCGTAGTCACATGTTGTCGGGTTGGCAAAAGCTAGTAGGAATCACCGAAGCATCTGCGCTGGATCGGTGGGGGATTAAAGTGATTAATATAGTTTTGTTTTGTTTTGTTTTTTTTGCTTATTTTAGAGCATTTGCTACTATTCTTTTTTCTTCCAAGGAGTCAGAAAACCCATTCTTGGCTGTAAAGAAAATCTCTTAACTTTGGGCATATGGGTTTGGTCGCTGAGAGACAGATATAGTAACAGATGAATAGATCTCAATGGCAGTCTATTTGTAAAGCTGGAAACTTATCACATAAAAAATCTGATCCATTCAGATTTTGCACATTGCCCATAGCCTAATAATGATCCTCTACGTTTAGAGCTGTGATGCCCAACCTGCTGCCCTCCAGCTGTTGTAAAACTACAACTCCCAGCATGCCTGGACATCCTACAGCTATTAGGGCATGCTGGGAGTTGTGGTTTTGCAACAGCTGGAGGGCCACAGGTTGAGTATCCCTGGTTTAGAGTGATGATAATAAAGTAATAGGGCTTCAACTCAGCAAGCACTATATTTTCGACCAGTTGCCTAAAATATGATGTTTGTAGTCACTCTAGGCTTATACTGTCCCACAAAGCTCTGAATGATCTGACATTTAGCACATTTATCCACTCAGGTGAAGGTTTAGCCATATGAAGGTATGAATTATCACCTCCTTTATAAACTACTTGATATTAGATTCAATATGAAAACTTTAATTTAAGTAAATTCTATCTAAACAGCCACAGAGAGTAAATGAGAAGTTATAGTTTTCTCTCAAGTATACTTAACGGATAAAGTGTTCTTTCCAGTGCTAAGCTCTGTAAATACACTTTAATGAAGGAGAACAAGCTTATAATTGCCAGGCCAGGGAACATGCTCCCCAGCTGAGGAAATGCTGAGGAAATGTTCAATAATGAAAAAAACATGAGCAAATGAATCTTTCATACAATTTATGTAATAGTATGATTCTCACTATAGTGACACAGAAAGCATGAATTCCAATATCAACCAGATACCGAATGAGCTGAATGTGCAACCTTGTCATTTGTGGCAACTTTTAGGCTGCGTTCACACTTCAGTTATTTGTTCAGTTATTTCCATCAGTTATTGTGAACCAAAATTAGGAGTGGATCAAAAACAGGGAACAGGTGCAGATGTTTGCATTATACCTGATCTCTGTAGAGGATTCACTACTGGTTATGGCTTACAATAACTGATGGAAATAACTGAAGTGTGAACTCAGCCTAACAGTATCAGACTGAAGTTGCTTGGGCCCACCAAAAGAAATAATTCTGATAGCCCAACCTCGGTGTATAGAGGATCTTAAGTGCCCTGTTTTACTAGGGGTCCATTAAAGTCAGAGCATGAGCCCACCAGAGGATGCTCTGGTTTTCTGGTGGGCCAGTCCGACCCTGGCAACTTACTTAAAGTTAACTGTGCTTTTATCCGTTGTCATATATGGAAAACAATACACAACACATTGCAGGATCATAATGAACAGTGCCAAATGACAAATTCATGTCTTTGTGGCCACTGTTTTCCAGGCAGGGAGTATAAAGGGATTTCTACTTATCTGTACAGACAGAACTATGGGGATACCCAGGAGTTTCCTACTGTTCTGTATGGATGTAATACGTTCATGTATACCCCTTCCACTTCAGTCCTCCTCCATACTGGCATATTATCTGATTAAAACGCTACTGATGCCCTTTAAATTTAAAAAATACCTAGACTTAAAGGGGTTGTGTCACTTCAGCAAATAGCATTTGTTATGTAGAGAAAGTTATTACAAGGCACTACCTAATGTATTGTGATTTCCATATTGCTTCCTTTGCTGGCTGGAATCATTTTTCCATCACATGCACTTCTCATTTCCATGGCTACGACCACCCTGCAATCCAGCAGCAGTGGTCATGCTTGCACACTATAGGAAAAAGCACCACCCTATGTGCAGTCCCTCGGTCCAGGCCGTCAGAGAAGCTGGCGCCTTTTCTTATAGTGTGCAAGTACGACCACCACTGATGGATAGCAGAGTGGTCGTAACTAGTGTTGGGCGAGTATGCTCAGCCGAACACCAGTTCGGCTTGAGCATCGGTATGCTCGCGGTGTTTGGCCGAATATTGCGCGTGCTCGAGCGCAATGCTCAAGTCAGTGTATTTAAATCTAATTTAGCCTCTATTTCTGAAAAGTTTCTGGCGGGATTTGAGCTCACAGTCAAGAATGTTAACCACTACACTAGTAGTAGGTATTCCTATACAACAGAAGTCTCATATTATTTTTTTTAAGTAACTAGCCATGCAGTTCTATAGTGTAGTGGTTAAGGTTCTTGGCTGTAATGTAGAAGGTTGTTCAAATCCCGCCAGAAACATTTTAGAAATAGAGGCTAATTAAATTTATATATTATTTTTTTTTTTTTTGTTATTGTAAAAAATTTGTAATTACTTAAAAAAAAAAAATATATATATATATATATATATATATATATATATGAAATCATACTTCTGATGTATATGAATGCATAATATGTGGGAAACTACTACTGATGTTTTAGCCATAATATATTTATATATATTATAATATATTATATATTCTAAATATTTAATAATATATGCAAATATATTATGGCTAAAAACGTATATATATGTTTAAATTAAATGTAAGTTTCTGGTGGGATTCAAACTCACAACCTTCTACATTACAGCCAAGAATCTTAGCCACTACACTGTAGAGCTGCATGGGCAGTTACTAGAAAAAAAAAAAAAAAAAGAGACTTCTGCTGTTTAGGAATACTTACCATATTTGTGGCCATGCAGCTCTATAGTGTAGTAGTTAAGATTCATGGTTGTAATGTAGAAGGTTGTGAGTTTGAATCCCACCAGAAACTTTTCAGAAATAGAGGCTAAATTAGATATAAATACACTGGGTACCCCAAGCACTGACTCCATATATGGACATAGCTATATATGGAGTCGGAGCAGGGACTCCTAAGCCAAACTAGAGTCCCGATACCCTCCCCTCTTCAGAGCAGGGGGAGCCTGGTTTAATGTTCGGGTACTCCCATAGACTTCCAGTAGAGCACCCGAGCATCGGAAAGTGTTTTATTCGAGCACACAAGCACTTTGGTGCTTGAGCAACACTAGTCGTCCCCATGGAAATGAGCAGTGCATAATATGATGGAAAAATGAATGCAGCCAGCAAAGGAAGCAATATGGACCATCACAATACATTAGGAAGGCTTGTATTAACTTCCTCTACATAATTCCTCTACATAATTTGCTGAAGTGACACAACCCCTTAATGTTAGGTGAGTGTAACATTGAAAAATCTGTGAATCAGCAAAGAAAGCAATCTACTGCATATATCATGTCACGGAGCACTAATTGCTGATGACAAATGCACCTCGCAGACAGCAGAGAAGGCTTTGCTGGGTAAGAAGTGTGGGTGATGCCACCGAGGCAAGCAGCAATCTCTGATTCACCTGTTTCACCCTCTCTCTCACACATCCCAAAGTGTGATTCACTCCAGACATGAAGATTTTCTATATCTAGTGTCTGATCACACTACACTTTGTTCTGAGGGTGATGGAAGGCGTTGAGTATGACACTATTTTATGATGCTTTAAGTGCCGATTACAAAACACACACACTGTTACAGCTATATACACACATACACATGGCTAGTGTATGTAGTTTATGTAGAATTATTACTACTACTATTATCTGTGAATATCATTTTCCATTGCAAATGGTTGGAATTATTGCTATATTTATCATGTTAACTCACTGATGTTTTCGCCAACTAGATCTGCATGCTTCATATGGGGTAAAAGGTATTAGAATTTGAAGTTTTGTCATTTACTTCCGGTTACACATAATTGGTGAACTGTATTCTACGGACCTGGAGAAACGGGAGGACACTTTGCAGTTATTTTTTCTCCTACGGTACATCATTGTATATTCTCAATATCATTTCAATGGGTCCACAAAAAAAAAAAAAAAAAAGTTACTAAGGGTGTATTCCGTTTCCATATGTCAGTTCCGCGAAAAAATTTAACATGTGCTATTATTGTCCGCAATTCGGATAGGGATAGGACTATTCCATTAGTAGGGCATCTGTTCCGTTCCACAAAATACGGAATGTACACGGATTTCATCTGTATTTTTTGTGGATCTGTGTTTTGCGGACCGCAAAATACATACGGTCGTGTGCATGAGCCCTATAGCAGAGCTGAGTTTATCATATAACTGTTCTGTTTATTGAAAATTGAGTCATTATAACCTATTATATTGATTCAATATACAAGGGACATGCACCAGATACACCTGCAATCGTATTGAAAATCACAGATGGCAAGCACATTGTGGATGTTTTACGCAAGATGACAAACTTATCGCTGCTACATTGGTGGCAAACTCAGTATGTGTATATATATATATATATATATATATATATATATATTAGCCAAGTTGTAATTCCTTCTCTAGATTAGGTTGCCCTTTATTTAATAAAGTGGCACAGGTAAGTCCATAGTGTATGTTGTACTCTGCTCAGATTTGAATAATATAATCAAATTGGATGCAATCCACGGTGATAAATGGACAGGATGGGCTGTATCTGTCACTCCACATTACCCCTAACACCAGCAATGAAAAGGGGCTTTAATAATTTAAAGGAATCCCCAGCCTGGCTACAGTACATGCAGTAAAAGTGTAATACAATGACCACAAGCACTGTTTGCACAGAATCGACTTCAATACTTTATATATTATTGTATACTGATTTACTATACCATAATGCCGTTTTACAGCATGCTTGTGCCATTCTAAATATAGGCTACAGTTATCAAACGGATGATAGAAAGGTTACATTGAGGATCACATTACATAACCTTAGCTTGGATTCAATCAGGAGCCTTTTATGTCCTTAAATCTTATGGACAATGTATGCATTGCATGGGGAGAGGATAATAAAGTGATAAGACATTTCTGAAAGTTCTTCATAACTGGAAACAATTACAATGGAACAAGGAAAGACAGATTATCTGCATAATTTACCTGTATGTAGCAATAAAGTGAAGATGCAGCTAGTCCTGGTATGCTTTACAAAGTTCCTTGCTTGTAGCTGTCTTCCAATCCCTGCAGTTACATAAGGAAGAGGATCTTATAAGCAGAGGAGTTTGAAGATACCTCTGGAAATCCTATCTCCATTCTCAAAGCCTGAGGAAGGTGAGGGTTGCCTGGGGCAATGCAGCTGTTCCAAGATCTTCTCAGAGCTGATAGGAGTACTAGAGCCACTCAGGAGGGAGAAGGAGATGTGGAGTGGAGAAAGTGGGATAGAAGGAGTGAGAGGTCTGTGGTGAGAAGACAGCACACACAATGAGAACAATCCACCTTCACTGGCTCATCACAATCTCATGCTAGATCCAGCTGCTCCCCAGAACACTGAGCCCAGGCGCCCTCTAGTGGTTCACTTCCAATTATCACAACTAGGTTGTGCAGATAAATTCCCATGGGTTGCATCTTCAACATTTGCTGTATACACACTTTAACCAGACTTTCCTAAAGCTTTAAAGAAACCGAGCAGGAAAAAAAAAAACACATTCTGGATACATAATTTTTTATTTTTTTTAAACCAGTGCTTTTCAATTGTGAAATACATACTAAAATCTGTTACTCAGTATTAAAAATATTTATTTCAGAGGAATAAATCTACGATACTTGAAGTGCTGTCAACCATTCTACATTATATATGATATTTGTTTGTCCAAGGTGAGCACTTTCATATTGCCCTGGATATACTACATATAAAGTTAAAATTGCAAGGATTAAATGTATAATCAGGTTGCAGTTTCGGGCTAAGTCAGTTAGTTTATGCCTTTTTTGGGCTGCTGTCACTCGCTCTACATTCTATTTAAGAGGTGGTTAACCTCATGGATACTCTGTGGCCATGTATCACCGCAGGTTAGCAGGTGTGTTTCCAATGGTGAATTATTTGGTGTCCCTATACAGTAGATCCTAAGTATAGGAGTTTCTATAGTAAATAGATGAGGTGTATTCCTATATCCCTATGCGACAGACGTCCATGATTCATTCACACATCTCACACGCTGGGAGATCAGGCAGTTTGCCTCTGAACATTTGCACAATATGTATTGAGCTGGACAATGATTACGATCCTACTGGTTGTGGATCTTGCCCTATACTGCAACCTGTCTAAAAATTGTAGATTCTCACTACCCCACTAGTGACAGAAGTAGCCCCATGACAGAGAGGGGGTGGTTGCAGCAGTGGAAGTAACAGTGACAGTAGTGGCTTCATGACAGAGTGTGGAGGGTGGAAGCAGCAGTGACAGAAGTAGCCCCATGATAGAGTGGAAAGGGTGGCAGCACAGGCAGTAGCAGTGAAAGTAGTGGTCCCATGACAGAGTGGAGAGGGTGGCAGCAGCAGTTGCAGTGGCAGTAGCAGTGACAGTAGTAGCCCCATGACAGAGAGGGGATGGTTGCAGCAGTAGCAGTGACAGTAGTGGCTTCATGACAGAATGGGGAGGGTGGCAGCAGTTGACAGTAGTGGCCCCATAATGGAATGGGGAGGGTAGCAGCAGCAGTGGCAGTAGAAGTGACAGTAGTGGCCTCATGACAGAGTGGGGACGGTGGCAGCAGCAGTAGGCCTGTGTTCACATCAGTACTGGTCAGTCCAAAACAGAGATACAATTTTATAGAAATATTTGCATATCTTCTGTGTTTTGACTTACAAATACTGACCAAATACTTACTGTGGAAAAAAGGCCTTATGCTCAATTTGCATCCATTTTGGCCATTTATGTCTGAAATCGTTTTTTTTAACACTGAAAACAGTCCTGCATGCAGGACTTTAATGGCCTCTATCACGCAATCAGTATTATTTGATCAGTATTTGTAAGCCAAAAACAGGAGTTGATCCAAAACAGAGATAAATGTAAACTCCTGCTTTTGGCTTACAAATATAGATCAAATATTGACCAAATACCGACAGTGTGAAAGAGGCATTACTGATGCTCAAAATATAGGATCCTTTTTTTTCTGTTCTTCTGACGGATTAGAAGAATAGAAAAATGAATGGTGATATCAACATGGCCAAACATGGACAATAGTGGCCCCATAACAGATTGGGGAAGGGGGTCAGCGGCAGTGGCAGTAACAGTGAGAATAGTGGCCCCAAAACAGAGTAATGAGGGGGGGGGGGGGCAGCAGCAGTGGCATACAGAACAAGATGGTTGCAGATCACAGTAGTAGAAGAACACAACAACAGCAGTGTGATAGCAAGGGTTAGTGGTATGCATATCCTTGTAAGAATTGAACATGTACATACGCGTAGCAGTAGGCCAAGAGGCCCTATTGTAGGTATGGCAGCAGCAGCATATGGCCAGAAGTAACGTCTCATTTTGCAGAATATTCTGGTGTGGCAGCACACTACAGTATTATCATTAGTGGCAGAATGACCTATTCTGTTGCATCAGGCATCAGTGTCTGAAAATCATGGTTGATCCACACCCGATATATTTTTATTAAGGTTAGTCTCTCAACATTTTGGGAGAAAAGGAGAGTTCTCTTAGGAGTAACTATGCCCCCCACCCCAATGAACATCTGATGCCACACACTAGTTGGGCAAAAAAGCATGCCCACGACAAACTCAACGAGTTGCGACCACACTTCAAGTTTGCGTGCCCAGTAGTCCAGGGAATTTTGGATCATGGGTGACAGGGTGCAGTCCAAGTATGCAACAACTAGCGGGTTGAGGTTGTGCTGCATGTCCCGCTGCTGCTGCTGCTGGGTGGTTTCTTCAGAAGGCTGCTGAAGAAAATTGCTCATCAAAGACTCCAGACTTAAGTTGCTGCTTATGGAGCTGGTGCTTTTCCAAATCCCCCCTAGTCATGGCAGTGGAACATAAGCACAGAGGGTCCCCCAGTCTTCTCCTCCTGCTCCTCTCCTGTCGCTTGGGCAGATAAACCTCCTAGTTTTCTATAAAATTCCTGGGCGTTTATGACCTCTTCCTGATCCTCATCCTTCTCTTCCTCCTCTTCATACACCTCAGGGCTCAGGTGGCTGTGAGATGTAGTCGCTAAGTTTTCTGTCCCCTCGTCAATCATATTTCTCAGCATCCCCTCTAGTATGTGAAGCAGTGGAATGACATTGATATCGCAGTTCTGCCTACTGACAAATAAAGTGGCCTTCGCAAAGAGCCTGACCAAACAGCACATGTCACGCATAAGCTGCCACTGGCTAACGTGGAAGTTACACAGGGGAGTAGACCTGTCCATCTGCAGCATTCCAAATTCATTGACCGCCTTTCTTTGCTCATACAGGTGATTTACAAAATGGAGTGTGGAGTTCCATCGGGTGGAAACGTCACATTTCAGGCAATGTTGGGAAAGGTTTTTTGTATGGTAAGAGTGGCTGAAGTGCCCACACAGTTTCCTAGACATTTTTAACAGATCTCGCAGTTCAGATAAAAAACCAGGTGACAGTGAGATTGAAGACATGCGCCATGCAGGGTGAATGGGTCAGCCCTCAATGACGCAGTGCAGACAAAATGTTTTTCCCATTACCAGTAACCATGGTTCCCACCTCCAGTTGGTGAGGAGACAGCCAGTGTTTGATTTCTTTATTGATGATGCAGAGCAGTTGCTACCCGCTGTGTCTCAGTTCACCAAGGCTGACTAAATGCAGAACCCTGTGACAACGCCTATCTTTGAATAGGTAATATGATGAAGGACCACTGTAAACTGTGCCTAGAGGGGAGGGTGAGGTCAAGATGGAGGATGAGGAGGCAGAGTAGGACATTGCCACAGAAATTCCACAATTACAATGCAAAGATGGCATTGCCATCACCTGGCCACATTGCTGGTGTGCTTGACGCGGAATAACATTTACCCAGTGGGCTGTGAACTACATATATTGTCCATGACCATAGTTATAATTCCATACATCAGTGCTGGCGTGAACTCTACCAGACACTAAGCGTCCCAAGGACTGGTCCACCTCCTGCTCAACGTACGTCTGCATGGCTGATACAGGTTTTTAGGAAAAGTAATGTCGGCTTAGAACTCTCCACCTTGGAAGGGCACAAGCCATCAGTTCTCTGAAGTGTGCAGAGTCAACTGCATAAAAAGGGAGGGACTGTAGAACCAGCAACTGGGCCAGAGGATGGCGGCCAGGGAAGGTGTTCTTTACAAACGGCTTGAGAAGGGAGCAATGGAAGACTGGGTGCACCCTGATGGAATGTGGGAGGTCCAGCCGGAAGGTGACTTCAGAAATCCGGAAAGGCCCCAAGTATTTTTGGCCCAATTTCTGAGCAGGTACCTTCAGTCTTAGGTTTCTTGTGGAGAGCCACACTTGATCTCCTATCTGAAAGTCCGGAGCAGGTCTACGACGTTTGTCTGTCGCCCGCTTAAAGCGTCTCTGAGCCTCAAGGAGATTATTGGAAATGTTCTCTTGTGCCTCTTGTAAATTTGCCAGGCGTTCGGCCACAGCTGGAAGCGTGGAGGTGATGGGCAGGCGTGGGATGAAAGCTGGATGCAGGCCAGTGTTGGCGTAGAAAGGACTGTAATGGGTGGAACTGTGTTCCGCATTATTGTAGGAAAACTCAGCCGTAGGAAGGTGGTCCAACCAGTCATCCTGCAAATGAGTGATGAAACAACGTAGGTACTGCTCGAGGGTCTGGTTTGTTCTCTCTGTCTGCCCATTAGACTGGGGATGGAAAGCGGAGGACAGGTTTACCGTGATCCCAAGGGCCAGGCAGAAGTCTTTCCAGAATTTAGAGGTGAATTGCACTCATCGGTCAGAGACCACATCATCCGGAAACCCGTGTAACCTAAAGATTTCACGGAATACTAGGTCAGCCGTCTGTTTGGCGGTGGGTAGGCCCTTGCAGGGGATGAAATAGGGCCAACTTGGTAAGGCGGTCCACGACGACCAGTATGGTGTTCATCCCTTTTGAAGGGGGTAGGTCAACCACAAAGTCCATAGAAATTGAACCCGAAGGGCGGGAGGGGATGGGGCATGGTCGCAGCAGCCCCACGGGTGAAGAGCGGGGAGTCTTGTTGCGGGCACAGACCGTGCATGAGGAGACAAACCTTTTAGTATCTTTCTTATACGTCGGCCACCAGAAGGAGCGGGACAGGAGTTTCTGGGTCTTTCTTGTACCTGGATGGCCAGCCAACTTGGTATCGTGGTTATATTTTAGTACATCGAGCCGTGCCATTTCTGGTACGCACAGTTGTCGACCCAGGTATACCCAGAAGCCACCCTTGAGGGTGAGGTTGACGTCTTCTGCTGGGTGGGTGAGGAAGGGGTCCTTTTCATAAGCCTTCTTGATTGACCCCAGGAGTTCCTTTGGGTAAGTAACTCCTAAGACCTTTTTCTCGGGTAGAATGCTGGCTTGGCCCTTGTTGTCCTGTGAAGGTTCAGAGAACATCCTGGAAAGGGCATCTGCTTTGCCATTCTTCGACCCAGGGTGATATGTGATAATGAAATTGAATCGAGAAAAAAAAAACTCCATCTGGCTTGTCTGGCGGAAAGCCTCTTGGCAGAACGGATGAATTCGAGGTTTCGGTGGTCAGTGAACACAGTTATGGGATTGATGGCCCCCCCAATAGATGTCTCCACTCCGAGAAGGCATCTTTGATTGCCAGTAACTCCTTATTCCCGATGTCATAGTTCCTCTCTGCGGGGGACATTTGGCGAGAGAAGAAGGCGCAAGGGTGTAAAAGCATCTTTTCTCCCGTACGTTGTGATAGGACAGCGCCTACTGCGGTGTCGGATGCGTCCACTTCGATTGTGAATGGCAGTTCGGGATTAGGATGGATCAGAATTGGAGCAGACGTGAAGAGGGATTTAAGCTTGGTGAAGGCTTCCTGTGCTTCGGGTGTCCAGGAAAAGGGCACAGTCTTTTTGGTTAACTGGGTAATTGGAGTAATGATTTTTGAGAAGTTCCGAATGAATTTTCGGTAAAAGTTGGCGAAGCCGACAAACCTCTGTATTTCTTTTTCATTCTTAGGGGGAGGCCAATCTATTACAGCCTGAATTTTCCGAGGATCCATACTCAGCCCTTCCGGGGAGATGATGTAACCGAGAAACTGGGTGGTGGTCTGTTCGAACTCGCATTTCTCGAGCTTGATGTAAAGGGACTGCTCACGAAGTCTTTGTAACACCCTGCGGACATGTTCGCGATGTTGATCGAGATTTTCCGAGAAAATTAAAATATCGTCCAGGTATACCACTACGAACAGATCCAGCATGTCCCTAAGGACGTCATTAATGAAATGTTGGAAAGTGGCTGGGGCATTGCAAAGTCCGAAGGGCATAACTAAGTATTCAAAATGTCCATATCGTGTGCGAAAGGCGGTCTTCCATTCATCCCCGGGGCGTATGCGAACCAGATTATAGGCCCCTCTAAGATCGAGTTTCGTAAAGACTTTCGCCGCCCGGAGTCTCACGAGAAGTTCCGAAATCAGGGGGAGAGGTTAACGGTTTTTTACAACGGTAACATCATTCAGCTTGCGGTAGTCAATGCAAGGGCGTAGAGAGGAGTCTTTTTTCTCCACGAAGAAGAAGGGTGCTCCCGCGGGGGAGGTGGAGGGTCGAATGAAGCCCTTCTTTAGGTCCTCGTCCAAGTAGTCCTTCAGGGCCTTGAGTTCAGGCTCCGAGAGGGAGTAGATGCTGCCGAAGGGTATTTCAGCCCCAGGTAATAATTCAATTGGGCAGTCGTATGGTCGATGCGGGGGCAGCTTGTCTGTGTTTTTTTTTTCGCAGACATCCTGAAACTCGCTATATTGTGGAGGCAACAGCTCCTTGACCGTTGGTTCCGAGATGATAGATACTTTGGGTGTTGGGGAAGCAGGTTCATGCAGACAGTTCAAAGAGCAGAACTCGGATGTGAACCGTAGACAGCAGGTTTTCCAGTCCACCGAAGGGTTGTGAGTGGCTAACCACAGGATGCCCAAGATCACCGGAAACTTGGGGGAGGCAATCAAAGAGAAGTGGATCGTCTCGTGGTGGTCGGTTTTAATGTGGAGCTGTAAATCTGTGGTCTGATGTGTAACGGGTCCCGAGGAGAGTGGGGACCCATCCACCGTTTCCAGATCGATGGGGGCTGTCTTGGTTACAAGCGGAATGTTGTTCTCGTGAGCAAAAGTTTGATCCATAAAATTGTCGCCAGCCCCGGAGTCGAGCATTGCAGAACAGAGAAGTTGTCGATCCCCGATGGTAATGACAATTGGAACGGTGAAGTGGGACCCGGTGGCTGCTAACTCAGTTGTCTCTGCCGTCACCGGTGGTATTGCGGTCTGCCGCTGCTCTCGCAGTTTAGTGACGGCAATGGTTCTGCTGGATTTGTTGGGGCATTTGATGGCAATGTGCCCTGGCTCCCCACAGTAGAGGCAGAGGCCTTCGGCCAGTCGTCGTTCTTTTTCTGCTACGGACAGAGTCTTGCGCACTGCGTCAACCAGCATCGGCTCGATGGGAGGTTGGGCGACCTGCTGGATAGTAGAGTAAGTGGGTCTGTCGCCTTGGAACCAGAGCCTTTCTTTCCTTCTCTCGGTGAGCCTCTGATCAATACGGACGGACACACACCTGAATGAAGTCGTCCAAATCATCCGGGGCTTCAAGTCTGGCAAGTTCATCTTTGATCGCCTCCGATAGACCTCGCCGAAATTGGCTCCTTTGAGCAGCTGGGTTCCAGTTGGTGTCTGAGACCCAGCAGCGGAACTCGGCGGCGTACTCGGCGACAGAGCGTCTTCCCTGTCGAAGACTGTGTAGTCTTGCCTCAGCTGTCGCACAGCGATTGGGGTCATCAAAGACCTGGCTCATAGCTGTGATGAAAACATCCAGATCGTGCAGCAGACGGCTATCGATTTCCACGTATGGAGACGCCCATGCCAGAGCCTCATCCGTCAGGAGGTTAACAATGAACAATACTTTCTTCTCGTCAGTGGAAAAGGGGGCCGGATGCATCCAGAAGTAGATACGGCACTGATTGAGAAAGCCCCGGTACTGGCGACGATCTCCATTGAATTTTGAGGGTAGTGGCATGCGGGTGTCTGCAGCCGCGCCGCGTATGTCCAGGAGTTGCCATTGGAGCTCAATGATCTCCCCCTGTTGACTCTGTACCAGGCCTTGGATTTGAGAAAATGTCTCCTGGTAGGTGGTGCCAAACTCTTGCAGCTCAGACACCTGCTTGCGCAGGGTGGCCACTGCGGACTCAATTTTTTTTTAGGCTGGTTATTCTGTTAAAGAGTAGTGTCAATCGAGGCTCACCTGAGTCTGAGGACACCCGAGCTGGAAGTATGGAGTCCAGTGGCAGAGGCCCACAGAAGCAGGAGGCAGGTAGCGTGGTCGATCAGTCCGGGTCGGCAGCAGAGATGGCAGCGAGATAACAGCAGGAGTAGACGGAGGCGTGGTCGGTGGTAAGCAGTGAGTCAATGCAGGCGACAATTCAGCGAGGTCAAAACGGTCCGGGTTGGCAACGATGGTAAATCAGCAATAGCGGTGGAGGTGCAGAGAGGAAGCTTGCTACAGGCTTGGAGGCACAATAACCAGCAAAGGGCTGGGTTCAAGGGCTGGGTTTTAATAGGGAAGTAGCAGGTGCAAGAGATTGGAATAATCAGCAAGTCAAGGCAAGGACAAGACGGTAGCCTAGTAGGTAGAGCTACCGCCTGGGACATGACTGGCCACAGGTTCGAGCCTGACAAGTAGATGCAGATGTTGTACAGTGACGGAGGCGCGTAGATGTGCACTAGCTCCCACCCCCTCACTTATGATACGGGGTATCGTACCACTATTTAAAGGGTGCGTCAACCTACTGTCAAAGGAGCACAATTGGCAACCTTGTACGCTTCAGACCAGCATTAAAACCTGATGGCAGTTAGCCCTACAAACAATGATAGACACAGTGTTGATGCCGTGTCTATCCAAGGCTCATGAGAGAGCCCACTGTAGAAGTATAGTCCAGCCGGACTACCTTCAACTAATTCACTGTGGAGTAAGAGGCTGCGTTTAAAAACTAACACTGCCCCCCGACATGTTTCACCAGACTTCTGGCTTCTTCAGGGGAAATGGGCAACATAGTTTTGGTTTGTTAAAATTAAAGTAAATAATAACAAACAATCATTGGCACTCATTTTCACATATGTATTTTATATAATTAATAATAAAAGTGAAGTATTAATTTTACCTGGGTCAAGATAGGTCTCATTTGTTAATACATCAAAGAAAAGGAATATGTGGTTTCAAAGTAAAAAGTAACACAATTTCATATGGAAGTTGCTCAAAATCCTAGAGCAGTTGTTCCATTCCGGTTCATGATCCACTAGAATCCATAGTAGCTATTAGTAGCAGTGGTGGTAACTCTATATGCCAATTGTTAAGGATCTTATTGATGTAGATACTAGTGATGAGCGAACCCGAACTGTATAGTTGGGGTTCGTACCGAATTTTGGGGTGTCCTTGACACGGACCCGAACATTTTCGTAAAAGTCCGGGTTCGGGTTCGGTGTTCGGCGCTTTCTTGGCGCTTTTTGAAAGGCTGCAAAGCAGCCAATCAACAAGCGTCATACTACTTGCCCCAAGAGGCCATCACAGCCTTGCCTACTATTGGCATGGCTGTGATTGGCCAGTGCAGCATGTGACCCAGCCTCTATATAAGCTTGGGTCACGTAGCGCTGCACGTCACTCTGCTGATTCAAGCATAGGGAGAGGTTGCTGCTGCGACGTTAGGGCGAGATTAGGCAGATTAACTCCTCCAAAAGACTTCATTCTGTGATCGATCTCCAGCTGTGGATCATTGAAGTGCTAATATCGAATTGCTAACTTTTTTTAGGCTGCCCAGAGCGTTTTTATATCACTTTTTTCTGGGGTGATCGGCGTCCATTTTGTGGCTTGTGGTGCGCCAGCACAAGCTACCACCAAGTGATTTTAACCATCAATAGTGTGGTTATCTTTTGCTATATCCTACATCAGCTGCAGGCTGAGCCTGTGTCACCGAAGTGCATTTAACCATCAACAGTGTGGTTATTTTTTGGCCATATACTACATCAGGTGCAGGCTGAGCCTGTGTCACCCAAGTGCATTTAACCATCAACAGTGTGGTTAATTTTTGGCCATATACTACATCAGGTGCAGGCTGAGCCTGTGTCACCCAAGTGCATTTAACCATCAACAGTGTGGTTAATTTTTGGCCATATACTACATCAGGTGCAGGCTGAGCCTGTGTCACCCAAGTGCATTTAACCATCAATAGTGTGGTTATTTTTTGGCCATATACTACATCAGGGGCAAGTTGAGCCTGTCACCCAGCGCCTAAAAAATAGACCTGACATTTATATTCCTCCAAATCAGTACTGTTTTAGCTGGTCAAGTTATTTGTAGTGACCGTAAAAGCACAGTTTTTGTTCTGGGTTGAAAAACTATTCCCAAATTTGCCATTCTCAAAATAAGTAGTTTCTGCTATATCAGGCCTACTTTAAATCTATCCCAAAAAGGATATCTTAGATTCAAGGTGCTGATAGTGTCATTCAGAAAAACTTAACACACACGCTACCGTGCAGATACAAGTCTAATTCTGTGATTAAACGTATACCTTTCACACAGCGCAAAAAAAATAGGCCTCACATTTCTATTCAACCAAATCTGTACTGTTTTAGCTGGTCAAATTATTTGTAGTGACCGTAAAAGCACAGTTTTTGCTCTGGTTTGAAAAACTATTCCCAAATATGCCATTCTCAAAATAAGTAGTTTCTGCTATATCAGGCCTACTTTAAATCTATCCCAAAAAGGATATCTTAGATTCAAGGTGCTGATAGTGTCATTCAGAAAAACTTAACACACACGCTACCGTGCAAATACAAGTCTAATTCTGTGATTAAAGGTATATCTGTCACAGAGCGCGAAAAAAATAGGCCTCACATTTCTATTCAACCAAATCTGTACTGTTTTAGCTGGTCAAATTATTTGTAGTGACTGTAAAAGCACAGTTTTTGTTCTGGGTTGAAAAACTATTCCCAAATTTGCCATTCTCAAAATAAGTAGTTTCTGCTATATCAGGCCTACTTTAAATCTATCCCAAAAAGGATATCTTAGATTCAAGGTGCTGATAGTGTCATTCAGAAAAACTTAACACACACGCTACCGTGCAGATACAAGTCTAATTCTGTGATTAAACGCATACCTGTCACATAGCGCGAAAAAAATAGGCCTCACATTTCTATTCAACCAAATCTGTACTGTTTTAGCTGGTCAAATTATTTGTAGTGACCGTAAAAGCACAGTTTTTATTCTGGGTTGAAAAACCATTCCCAAATTTGCCATTCTCAAAATAAGTAGTTTCTGCTATATCAGGCCTACTTTAAATCTATCCCAAAAAGGATATCTTAGATTCAAGGTGCTGATAGTGTCATTCAGAAAAACTTAACACACACGCTACCGTGCAGATACAAGTCTAATTCTGTGATTAAAGGTATATCTGTCACACAGCGAAAAAAAAATAGGCCTCACATTTCTATTCAACCAAATCTGTACTGTTTTAGCTGGTCAAATTATTTGTAGTGACCGTAAAAGCACAGTTTTTGTTCTGGGTTGAAAAACTATTCCCAAATTTGCCATTCTCAAAATAAGTAGTTTCTGCTATATCAGGCCTACTTTAAATCTATCCCAAAAAGGATATCTTAGATTCAAGGTGCTGATAGTGTCATTCAGAAAAACTTAACACACACGCTAGCGTGCAGATACAAGTCTAATTCTGTGATTAAACGCATACCTGTCACATAGCGCAAAAAAATTAGGCCTCACATTTCTATTCAACCAAATCTGTACTGTTTTAGCTGGTCAAATTATTTGTAGTGACCGTAAAAGCACAGTTTTTATTCTGGGTTGAAAAACTATTCCCAAATATGCCATTCTCAAAATAAGTAGTTTCTGCTATATCAGGCCTACTTTAAATCTATCCCAAAAAGGATATCTTAGATTCAAGGTGCTGATAGTGTCATTCAGAAAAACTTAACACACACGCTACCGTGCAGATACAAGTCTAATTCTGTGATTAAAGGTATATCTGTCACACAGCGCAAAAAAAATAGGCCTCACATTTCTATTCAACCAAATCTGTACTGTTTTAGCTGGTCAAATTATTTGTAGTGACCGTAAAAGCACAGTTTTTGTTCTGGGTTGAAAAACTATTCCCAAATTTGCCATTCTCAAAATAAGTAGTTTCTGCTATATCAGGCCTACTTTAAATCTATCCCAAAAAGGATATCTTAGATTCAAGGTGCTGATAGTGTCATTCAGAAAAACTTAACACACACGCTACCGTGCAGATACAAGTCTAATTCTGTGATTAAACGTATACCTTTCACACAGTGCAAAAAAAATAGGCCTCACATTTCTATTCAACCAAATCTGTACTGTTTTAGCTGGTCAAATTATTTGTAGTGACCGTAAAAGCACAGTTTTTGCTCTGGGTTGAAAAACTATTTCCAAATTTGCCATTCTCAAAATAAGTAGTTTCTGCTATATCAGGCCTACTTTAAATCTATCCCAAAAAGGATATCTTAGATTCAAGGTGCTGATAGTGTCATTCAGAAAAAACTTAACACACACGCTACCGTGCAGATACAAGTCTAATTCTTTGATTAAAGGTATATCTGTCACAGAGCGCGAAAAAAATAGGCCTCACATTTCTATTCAACCAAATCTGTACTGTTTTAGCTGGTCAAATTATTTGTAGTGACCGTAAAAGCACAGTTTTTGTTCTGGGTTGAAAAACTATTCCCAAATTTGCCATTCTCAAAATAAGTAGTTTCTGCTATATCAGGCCTACTTTAAATCTATCCCAAAAAGGATATCTTAGATTCAAGGTGCTGATAGTGTCATTCAGAAAAACTTAACACACACGCTACCGTGCAGATACAAGTCTAATTCTGTGATTAAACGTATACCTGTCACACAGCGCAAAAAAAATAGGCCTCACATTTCTATTCAACCAAATCTGTACTGTTTTAGCTGGTCAAATTATTTGTAGTGACTGTAAAAGCACAGTTTTTGTTCTGGGTTGAAAAACTATTCCCAAATTTGCCATTTTCAAAATTGTGGTGAACGGGAACAATGAGGAAAACATCTAATAAGGGACGCGGACGTGGACATGGTCGTGGTGGTGTTAGTGGACCCTCTGGTGCTGGGAGAGGACGTGGCCGTTCTGCCACAGCCACACGTCCTAGTGAACCAACTACCTCAGGTCCCAGTAGCCAGCAGAATTTACAGCGACATTTGGTGGGGCCTAATGCCGTTCTAAGGATGGTAAGGCCTGAGCAGGTACAGGCATTAGTCAATTGGGTGGCCGACAGTGCATCCAGCACGTTCACATTATCTCCCACCCAGTCTTCTGCAGAAAGCGCACAGATGGCGCATGAAAACCAAGCCCATCAGTCTGTCACATCACCCCCATGCATATCAGGGAAACTGTCTGAGCCTCAAGTTATGCAGCAGTCTCTTATGCTGTTTGAAGACTCTGCTGCCAGGGTTTCCCAAGGGCATCCACCTAGCCCTTCCCCAGGGGTGGAAGAGATAGAATGCACTAACGCACAACCACTTATGTTTCCTGATGATGAGGACATGGGAATACCACCTCAGCACGTCTCTGATGATGATGAAACACAGGTGCCAACTGCTGCGTCTTTCTGCAGTGTGCAGACTGAACAGGAGGTCAGGGATCAAGACTGGGTGGAAGACGATGCAGGGGACGATGAGGTCCTAGACCCCACATGGAATGAAGGTCGTGCCACTGACTTTCACAGTTCGGAGGAAGAGGCAGTGGTGAGACCGAGCCAACAGCGTAGCAAAAGAGGAAGCAGTGGGCAAAATCAGAACACCCGCCGCCAAGAGACTCCGCCTGCTACTGACCGCCGCCATCTGGGACCGAGCACCCCAAAGGCAGCTTCAAGGAGTTCCCTGGCATGGCACTTCTTTAAACAATGTGCTGACGACAAGACCCGAGTGGTTTGCACGCTGTGCCATCAGAGCCTGAAGCGAGGCATTAACGTTCTGAACCTTAACACAACCTGCATGACCAGGCACCTGCATGCAAAGCATGAACTGCAGTGGAGTAAACACCTTAAAAACAAAGAAGTCACTCAGGCTCCCCCTGCTACCTCTTCTGCTGCTGCCGCCTCGGCCTCTTCTGCTGCTGCCGCCGCCTCGGCCTCTTCCTCCGCCTCTGGAGGAACGTTGGCACCTGCCGCCCAGCAAGCATGGGATGTACCACCAACACCACCACCTGCGTCACCAAGCATCTCAACCATGTCACACGGCAGCGTTCAGCTCTCCATCTCACAAACATTTGAGAGAAAGCGTAAATTCCCACCTAGCCACCCTCGATCCCTGGCCCTGAATGCCAGCATTTCTAAACTACTGACCTATGAAATGCTGTCATTTAGGCTGGTGGACACAGACAGCTTCAAACAGCTCATGTCGCTTGCTGTCCCACAGTATGTTGTTCCCAGCCGCCACTACTTCTCCAAGAGAGCCGTGCCTTCCCTGCACAACCAAGTGTCCGATAAAATCAAGTGTGCACTGCGCAACGCCATCTGTGGCAAGGTCCACCTAACCACAGATACATGGACCAGTAAGCACGGCCAGGGACGCTATATCTCCCTAACTGCACACTGGGTAAATGTAGTGGCGGCTGGGCCCCAGGCGGAGAGCTGTTTGGCGCACGTCCTTCCGCCGCCAAGGATCGCAGGGCAACATTCTTTGCCTCCTGTCTCCTCCTCCTCCTACTCAGCTTCCTCCTCCTCTTCTTCCACCTGCTCATCCAGTCAGCCACACACCTTCACCACCAACTTCAGCACAGCCCGGGGTAAACGTCAGCAGGCCGTTCTGAAACTCATATGTTTTGGGGACAGGCCCCACACCGCACAGGAGTTGTGGCAGGGTATAGAACAACAGACCGACGAGTGGTTGCTGCCGGTGAGCCTCAAGCCCGGCCTGGTGGTGTGCGATAATGGGCGAAATCTCGCTGCAGCTCTGGGACTAGCCGGTTTGACGCACATCCCTTGCCTGGCGCATGTGCTGAATTTGGTGGTGCAGAAGTTCATTCGCAACTACCCCGACATGTCAGAGCTGCTGCATAAAGTGCGGGGCGTCTGTTCGCGCTTCCGGCGTTCAAACCCTGCTGCTGCACGCCTGTCTGCGCTACAGCGTAACTTCGGCCTTCCCGCTTACCGCCTCATATGCGATGTGCCCACCAGGTGGAACTCCACCTTGCACATGCTGGACAGACTGTGCGAGCAGCAGCAGGCCATAGTGGAGTTTCAGCTGCTGCACGCACGGGTCAGTCGCACTGCGCAACAGCACCACTTCACCACCAATGACTGGGCCTCCATGCGAGACATGTGTGCCCTGTTGCGCTGTTTCGAGTACTCCACCAACATGGCCAGTGGCGATGACGCCGTTATCAGCGTTACAATACTACTTCTATGTCTCCTTGAGAAAACACTTAGGGCGATGATGGAAGAGGAGGTGGCCCAGGAGGAAGAGGAGGAAGAGGGGTCATTTTTAGCACTTTCAGGCCAGTCTCTTCGAAGTGACTCAGAGGGAGGTTTTTTGCAACACCAGAGGCCAGGTACAAATGTGGCCAGACAGGGCCCACTACTGGAGGACAAGGAGGACGAGGATGAGGAGGAGGTGGAGGAGGATGAGGATGAAGCATGTTCACAGCGGGGTGGCACCCAAAGCAGCTCGGGCCCATCACTGGTGCGTGGCTGGGGAAAAACACAGGACGATGACGATACGCCTCCCACAGAGGACAGCTTGTCCTTACCTCTGGGCAGCCTGGCACACATGAGCGACTACATGCTGCAGTGCCTGCGCAACGACAGCAGAGTTGCCCACATTTTAAAGTGTGCGGACTACTGGGTTGCCACCCTGCTGGATCCCCGGTACAAAGACAATGTGCCCACCTTACTTCCTACACTGGAGCGTGATAGGAAGATGCGCGAGTACAAGCGCACGTTGGTAGACGCGCTACTGAGAGCATTCCCAAATGTCACAGGGGAACCAGTGGAAGCCCAAGGCGAAGGCAGAGGAGGAGCAAGAGGTCGCCAACGCAGCTGTGTCACGGCCAGCTCCTCTGAGGGCAGGGTTAGCATGGCAGAGATGTGGAAAAGTTTTGTCACCACGCCACAGCTAACTGCACCACCACCTGATACGGAACGTGTTAGCAGGAGGCAACATTTCACTAACATGGTGGAACAGTACCTGTGCACACCCCTCCACGTACTGACTGATGGTTCGGCCCCATTCAACTTCTGGGTCTCCAAATTGTCCACGTGGCCAGAGCTAGCCTTTTATGCCTTGGAGGTGCTGGCCTGCCCGGCGGCCAGTGTTTTGTCTGAACGTGTATTCAGCACGGCAGGGGGCGTCATTACAGACAAACGCAGCCGCCTGTCTACAGCCAATGTGGACAAGCTGACGTTCATAAAAATGAACCAGGCATGGATCCCATAGGACCTGTCCATCCCTTGTGCAGATTAGACATTAATTACCTCCCCTTAACAATATATTATTGTACTCCAGGGCACTTCCTCATTCAATCCTATTTTTATTTTCATTTTACCATTATATTGCGGGGCAACCCAAAGTTGAATGAACCTCTCCTCTTTCTGGGTGTCGGGGTCTAAATATGTGACAGTGGCCTGTTCCAGTGGTGGGTGACGTGAAGCCTGATTCTCTGCTATGACATGAAGACTGATTCTGTGCTGACATGAAGCCTGAATCTCTGTTACGCGACCTCTCTCCCCTGTCTGGGTGCCGGTGCCTAAATACGTGACAGTGGCCTGTTCCAGTGGTGGGTGACGTGAAGCCTGATTCTCTGCTATGACATGAAGACTGATTCTGTGCTGACATGAAGCCTGAATCTCTGTTACGGGACCTCTCTCCTCTGTCTGGGTGCCGGGGCCTAAATATGTGACAGTGGCCTGTTCCAGTGGTGGGTGACGTGAAACCTGATTCTCTGCTATGACATGAAGACTGATTCTCTGCTGACATGAAGCCTGAATCTCTGTTATGGGACCTCTCTCCTCTGCCTGGGTGCCTGGGCCTAAATATGTGACAGTGGCCTGTTCCAGTGGTGGGTGACGTGAAGCCTGATTCTCTGCTATGACATGAAGACTGATTCTGTGCTGACATGAAGCCTGAATGTCTGTTACGGGACCTCTCTCCTCTGTCTGGGTGCCGGGGCCTAAATATGTGACAGTGGCCTGTTCCAGTGGTGGGTGACGTGAAGCCTGATTCTCTTCTATGACATGAAGACTGATTCTCTGCTGACATGAAGCCTGAATCTCTGTTACGGGACCTCTCTCCTCTGCCTGGGTGCCTGGGCCTAAATGTATGACAGTAGCCTGTTCCAGTGGTGGGTGACGTGAAGCCTGATTCTCTGCTATGACATGAAGACTGATTCTGTGCTGACATGAAGCCTGAATCTCTGTTATGGGACCTCTCTCCTCTGCCTGGGTGCCTGGGCCTAAATATGTGACAGTGGCCTGTTCCAGTGGTGGGTGACGTGAAGCCTGATTCTCTGCTATGACATGAAGACTGATTCTGTGCTGACATGAAGCCTGAATCTCTGTTACGGGACCTCTCTCCTCTGTCTGGGTGCCGGGGCCTAAATATGTGACAGTGGCCTGTTCCAGTGGTGGGTGACGTGAAGCCTGATTCTCTGCTATGACATGAAGACTGATTCTGTGCTGACATGAAGCCTGAATCTCTGTTACGGGACCTCTCTCCTCTGTCTGGGTGCCGGGGCCTAAATATGTGACAGTGGCCTGTTCCAGTGGTGGGTGACGTGAAACCTGATTCTCTGCTATGACATGAAGACTGATTCTCTGCTAACATGAAGCCTGAATCTCTGTTATGGGACCTCTCTCCTCTGCCTGGGTGCCTGGGCCTAAATATGTGACAGTGGCCTGTTCCAGTGGTGGGTGACGTGAAGCCTGATTCTCTGCTATGACATGAAGACTGATTCTGTGCTGACATGCAGCCTGAATGTCTGTTACAGGACCTCTCTCCTCTGTCTGGGTGCCGGGGCCTAAATATGTGACAGTGGCCTGTTCCAGTGGTGGGTGACGTGAAGCCTGATTCTCTTCTATGACATGAAGACTGATTCTCTGCTGACATGAAGCCTGAATCTCTGTTACGGGACCTCTCTCCTCTGCCTGGGTGCCTGGGCCTAAATGTGTGACAGTGGCCTGTTCCAGTGGTGGGTGACGTGAAGCCTGATTCTCTGCTATGACATGAAGACTGATTCTGTGCTGACATGAAGCCTGAATCTCTGTTATGGGACCTCTCTCCTCTGCCTGGGTGCCTGGGCCTAAATATGTGACAGTGGCCTGTTCCAGTGGTGGGTGACGTGAAGCCTGATTCTCTGCTATGACATGAAGACTGATTCTGTGCTGACATGAAGCCTGAATCTCTGTTACGGGACCTCTCTCCTCTGTCTGGGTGCCGGGGCCTAAATATGTGACAGTGGCCTGTTCCAGTGGTGGGTGACATGAAGCCTGATTCTCTGCTATCATATGAAAACTGATTCTGTGCTGACATGAAGCCTGAATCTCTGTTACGAGACCTCTCTCCTCTGTCTGGGTGTCGGGGCCTAAATATGTGACAGTGGCCTGTTCCAGTGGTGGGTGACGTGAAGCCTGATTCTCTGCTATGACATGAAGACTGATTCTCTGCTGACATGAAGCCTGAATCTCTGTTATGGGACCTCTCTCCTCTGCCTGGGTGCCTGGGCCTAAATATGTGACAGTGGCCTGTTCCAGTGGTGGGTGACGTGAAGCCTGATTCTCTGCTATGACATGAAGACTGATTCTCTGCTGACATGAAGCCTGAATCTCTGTTATGGGACCTCTCTCCTCTGCCTGGGTGCCTGGGCCTAAATATGTGACAGTGGCCTGTTCCAGTGGTGGGTGACGTGAAGCCTGATTCTCTGCTATGACATGAAGACTGATTCTGTGCTGACATGAAGCCTGAATGTCTGTTACGGGACCTCTCTCCTCTGTCTGGGTGCCGGGGCCTAAATATGTGACAGTGGCCTGTTCCAGTGGTGGGTGACGTGAAGCCTGATTCTCTGCTAGGACATGAAGACTGATTCTCTGCTGACATGAAGCCTGAATCTCTGTTACGGGACCTCTCTCCTCTGCCTGGGTGCCGGGGCCTAAATGTGTGACAGTGGCCTGTTCCAGTGGTGGGTGACGTGAAGCCTGATTCTCTGCTATGACATGAAGACTGATTCTGTGCTGACATGAAGCCTGAATCTCTGTTATGGGACCTCTCTCCTCTGCCTGGGTGCCTGGGCCTAAATATGTGACAGTGGCCTGTTCCAGTGGTGGGTGACGTGAAGCCTGATTCTCTGCTATGACATGAAGACTGATTCTGTGCTGACATGAAGCCAGATTCTCTGTTACGGGACCTCTCTCCTCTGTCTGGGTGCCGGGGCCTAAATATGTGACAGTGGCCTGTTCCAGTGGTGGGTGACGTGAAGCCTGATTCTCTGCTATGACATGAAGACTGATTCTCTGCTGACATGAAGCCAGATTCTCTGCTATGGCATGAAGAGACTGATTCTCTACAGCCTTTTTAGTGCCGAAAAGTTCGGGTCCCCATTGACTTCAATGGGGTTCGGTTTCGGGACGAAGTTCGGGTCGGGTTCGGATCCCGAACCTGAACATTTCCGGGAAGTTCGGCCGAACTTCTCGAACCCGAACATCCAGGTGTTCGCTCAACTCTAGTAGATACCTGTAGGGATCCCCGTATAGATATAGGGCTACATATAGCTGTATAAGCCTATACCGATTATAGTCATAACATCCAGATCGGGGGATAGAGTAAAAATTTTGCAGATAAGAAATGTATATTGTTCATAATGTAAATAATGTTGTTATGGGAATACAGCGGCACCAGGTATTCCCATAACAACATTATTTACATTATGTACAATATACATTTCTTATCTGCAAAATTTTTATTGGATTTTGAGCAACTTCCATATGAAATTGTGTTACTTTTTATTAAATCTTGATATTTCTGGAGTTTTTCTATATACTAGTTGTCAATGGAGCAGGGGGCTTAGGAGGTGAGGTGTGGGTCACAGCAGTTGAATTCAGGAGGGCATGTGTAGTCGCTGGCTGGGTACATGAGTACCTGAATCTCACAGCAATAATTACTGTTGAGAGCTCATTATGTACACATCGGTGGCAGATAAGAGGACTTGGGTGGCCACCTGGGGCATCGGCCCACCGGAATATTTCCCTGTAGGGTCTATGGCCAATCTGCCCCTGGATGAGTGCACACATACTGTTGTCATTTTGCAATTGCCTTGGTGATCAAATGCTGTTGAAAAAAATGACAAGGAGTAGGAGGAGCATCAGGAGCAACAGACGACATTTAGGTCGATCTGCTGACTAGTGATGGACGAACATCGGCCGGGACGATTCAAATGTTTGCAAACCTCAATTTCGCGGCGAGCCCTATTCATTTTAATGGCAGGCGAACCCGAAAAACCTTCAGGTCATATTTGCAGCCACCAAATACTTACTAGAAGTGCACAAATCGTCCCACAACATGGACAGTGACATACCAGAGAGGAATCAATGGCAAAAATTCCCACAAAAAATATGTATTTTAATCAGGGGCCATTTTTATGCATCTTAAAGGGAAACTGTCAAAAATGTGGCCTGCTGGAGCCGAGATAAATGTTATTTTATGCCACGGGAGTACAGGCCCCAAACATTAGGAATTCACCGGACAGAAAACATCAAGTAATTATGTGGCTGGAGGTATATTAGATAGTCATTGGATATCAATTTTACTGCAGGCCATTGAAGTACAGGCCCCAAACATTAGACATTCACCGAACAG
Organism: Bufo bufo; assembly: GCF_905171765.1. Lineage (NCBI taxonomy): Eukaryota > Metazoa > Chordata > Amphibia > Anura > Bufonidae > Bufo > Bufo bufo. The sequence continues at coordinate 203,778,515 of NC_053393.1, forward strand.
AAAAGAACAAGTGATTATGTGGCTGGAGGTATATTAGACGGTCATTGGATATCAATTTTACTGCAGGCCAGTACAATTACATGTCAAATACCTATGTTTAAAAAAACAAAAAATATAAAATTGGATTAAAAACATGGCTAACGAAATCCCCCTCTAGAATAAACCCCAAATGATAATAGGTGAAATTCGATAACACGTGGTCGTCATAGGTGTTGAATTCCTCCAAGGCCCCAACAATTAGACATTCACCGTACAGAAAGGATCAAGTGATTATGTGGCTGGAGGTATATTAGACGGTCAATGGATATCAAATTTACTGCAGGCAAGTGGACTACAGGCCCCCAAAATTATTAATTCACCGGACAGAAAAGAACAATTGATAATGTCGCTGGAGGTACATTAAGTGGTCACCGTATAACAATTTTACTGTTGGCCAGTTAGATTAAAGGCCCCAAAAATTATGCATTCACCGTACATAAAAGATCAAGTGATTATGTGGCTGGAGGTATATTAGATGGTCAATGGATATCAATTTTACTGCAGGCCAGTACAAATACATGGCAAATACATATGTTTAAAAGAACAAAAAATATAAAATTGGATTAAAAACATGGCTAAGGAAATCCCCCTTCTTGAAAAAAAACCAAATGATAATAGTTTAAATTCGATAGCACATGGTCGTCATAGGTGTTGAATTTCTCCGAGGTCCCAATCATTAGGCATTCACCAGACAGAAAAGGTGTTTTATGTCACTGTATTTACATAAGACAGGGACCATTATTTGTTCTAAGTGGTGGCGGATATGTGTGGGCTGGCATGAGGAAATTCAATTAAACGTGGTCGTCACAGGTGTTGAATTCCTCCGAGATCCATGCCTCATTTATTTTTAGAAATGTGAGGTTGTCCACACTTTCGTGAGCTAGGGGAGTGCGCTTATCGGTCACGATCATCCCTGCTGCGCTGAACGTACTTTTGGACAGAACACTCGACAAGGGGCAAGCCAAGAGTTCCATGGCAAATTGTGCCAGCTCTGGCCACAGGTCAAGTCTGCACTCCCAGTAGTCAAGGGGTTCCTAGCTTCTCAGAGTGTCCACATCGGCATTTAACCCAATGTAGTCGGACACCTGCCGGTCTAGGCATTCACTGAGGCTGGATCTGGAGGCCGGCTGTCGATGGGTTGGGTGCAAGAATGATCTCATACCTGAAGTGACCAACACATCTTCAAACTGCCCTCTTCTTACATGCGCTGTAGGATTGGAACTCGCAACTCTTTCTCTGTGGGTGGAAATTCCACTGCCAGCGCCCGCAATAGCAGAACTGGTTCTTGCCCTTTATGCTTTTTATACGGGGATCCCTCTTCAAACACTGAAGAATGAAGGCCCCCATTTGCACTAAATTGGAAGCGTTGGAGCTCCCTGGCTCCTGCTTATCGCCCAGGAGAATGTCATCCTCGGTCTCCTCCCCCTATCCACGGACAACACCAGGGATCCCAGAAAAGTTTAACGCCTGCTCTTCTTGGTCCTTCTCCTCCTCCCCCCAGGCACCATCCTCCTCTGACTCCTGATGACTTGTCTCAGATGGAGTAGCCCCCCCTGGTAATTCATTTAGCATTGCGACTTCCTCATCTTCCTGCTCCTCGACGGCTTGATCAATGACACGACGCAAAGCATGCTCCAGAAAGAAGGCGTAAGGTATGATGTCACTGATGGCGACCTGGCTGCGACTGACCAGTTTGGTGATCTCATCAAATGGCCGCAGAAGTCTGCCTGCATCGCGCATGAGCACCCACTGGCATGGTGAAAAAAAAAAAAGCTTCCCAGAACCTGTCCTGCCGCAGAGTTCATACAGGTAGTCATTAACGGCACGTTTCTGCTGGATCAGGCTATCAAGCAAATACAAGGTGGAGTTCCAGCGCGTTGGGCAGTCACAAGTCAGAAGTCTGACAGGCAAATGGTGTTGCTGCTGAACGTCAGCAAGGCGAGCCATGGCCGTGTAAGATCTTCTAAAATGACGTGCCATGCATGGCACGTGTGTCATTTTTCTCTGTTTCAGTGCGCTTAGCAGATTGGCACCGTTGTCGCACACCACTTTACCAGCTGTCAAATTGAGTGGGGTTAGACACTGATCGGCCTGTGACCGCAGAGCTGAAAGGAGTGCAGGACCAGTGTGGCTCTTGGCTTCTAGTTACAACATCCGCAGCACAGCATGGCAATGTTTCACCTGGCACGTGAAAAAGGTTCTGGGGAGCTGGAGGTTGCAGGGGAAGAGGCGGTAGCAGTGGAAAAGGAGGAGTCAGCCGAGGAGGAGACGGAGGATGTAGTAGGAGGAGAAGAAGAGGCCTGCATGCTTTCCGTGGCAGTATGACCAAAGCCACACGGGTGCCACGGGTTGCATGCTTGACAGCCGTCAGAAGGTTCACCCAGAGGGCAGTAAAAGTTATGTACCTTCCCTGCCCATGTTTGCTAGACTACGTGTCTGTGGATCAGATGTATCTTGGCACCGACACTGTGTGCCAGAGATTCATTCACTTGCCCCTGAACATGTCCATATAGCTCTGGGATGCCCTTCTGGGAGAAATATTTCCTTCCGGGGACATTCCATTGCGGTGTGCCAATGGCCACAAATTTTCTAAAGGCCTCCGAGTCCACCAGTTTATATGGCAGTAGTTGGTGGGCTAGCAGTTCCGACAAGCCGGCGGTCAGCCATTGGGCAAGTGGGTTATCCGGCGGCATCAACTACGGCACGGTGGAAGGTGGAGTGGAGGACAAATGGGAGGAAAGAGGAGAAGGAGAAAAGGCAGGACGTGGAGCGCAGGGAGTGTGGCTTTGTGGGTTCTGACGGTGTTGCTCCCACTGGGCTCTGTGATGGGAGGCCAGGTGCCTTCTTAAGGCGGTCGTCCCTAGGTGAGTGTTGTGCTTACCGCGATAACAGCACAGGCTGCAAATGGCAACATTATTGTCAGCAGCTGACAAGTAAAAAAAAGCCCACACTGCAGAGCCATGTGCCGGCGTCCTGGGAGCGCCAGATGTGACCGTACGTGGTGGATGGCTCGCTCCAGATACATTTGCAGTCTGCTTTTTGCCTCCTGTGCACTGCGAGTTCTGCCTGCTTCTCCTCCTTCTCCTCCCTATCTGCTGCTCCGTCTCTCCCTCTGAACTCCCCTCCTCTTCCTCTCTTGTGGGCACTCACATGAAGTCCATCGACATGTCATCATCGTCACCTTCACCACCACTGACATTAGAGATCACGGAGTATGGAGCAACAGCGGGGACCACTCTCCTTGGGCTGATCTGGGTACTGTCGTCAGACCGCTGGGTGGCGGCCGTTGCTACCTCCTCTTCCTCATCCGATGCCAAGAATGGCTGCGCATCGGTAATGTCTGGGAGTGGATGGGAAAATAATTCCTCTGACTCAAGTGGAGGGGCTATGGTGGTGGTGGTGTCTTTGGGGGTGCACATAGCACAGAGTGAGGAGGGTGCAGATACAGAGGATGAGGAGGGTTCAGAAATGGAAGGCTGAGTGAGCCACTCAACCAACTCTGGTGCGTCCTTTGACATAATTGCACACAACTTCTGCAACTCCCCACTTAGGCTCTGGCCTGCTGCAGCTGCCCGACCACTACCACCCCTGCGGAATGGCCTGCCTCTTCCTATGCCTGTCATTTTCAAAATGAACCTGTGACAAAGTCTCTATAGAAGAGCAGCATTTGTGGAAGCAGGTGTATAAAACCCCTTAATCAGTTAGTTTGGGGGCAACAGCTCTGCTGTATAACATCCATCCATTATGACCTCGGGAACACACTTTAAGGGCCATCTGTAGATGTTACTAGACGTGTGTACATGCACGGAAAAGGGTGTATGTCCCTGTCTGAATAGTAACATGATTACACAATTAAACATGCATTTTTGTTCATATATAAATCAGTGGACATTTTGACATGTTTTTCAAGTATAATGTGCCAGATGTCCGGTGTACATTTCCATTGCTTGGAGGGATGAAGTTTTGCCTATATACTTGTTGAATTATCTAATTATACAACTATTATACAACTATATCATAATAATAATTGTATCACGTGTATCTATGTAACCTTTAATTGTTCAATCATATGTATTGTAGCTGCCTTGAATGAACCCTGTTACTCCTACTATCATAAGGATATAAAATAAAGCCATTCAGAGGCGGACCTCAGATCTCCGCAGATACAGCCCTCTTGTGATTGTGTCTGCGTTATTTGCCAATGGGCCTAATACCTGTTTGTTGATTGCTTTGTACCTGAAATTAATTACTCTAACAATTTTGGAGGCCCCAGCGAGATATCCACACTGGCTGGTTTGGGACTGAAGCACAAAGAAGCGCCACCCCCGGGTTGAGGAACGCAAATCCTAGGTAATTGAGTCGTTGTTGACTCACTCGCTTTCCTAAGGCTGTGGGAAGTGCTTTCAGGATCAGTCCACCTTGCAGGTTTCGAATATAATTCAGGCAGAGAGTAATCAAATGAATTGATCCATATCAATGTTCTTTATTGTGCCATTGTACCATTGTACAGTTTGTATTGTACTGTTATTGTATTGTACGATGTTACTAACCTGCTCAAAGCTGTGGAAAGTGTGTGTTTGATGACGTGAATCTTGTTTGTTTTGTCTACTGGCATCCTGTGTCCTATGAAGGGTTAATTGCATTTCTGTGAATCTGATTAGGGGCGTGAGTGGAGTGGCTACTCTTTGCAACAAGAGGAGTCCATGCAAGTCGGGATAAGGGCTTTTGCGGTTCTTGGTGGAACAACCCGGAAACGGGGACATCTAGTCAGAAGCCAGTCTGTTTTTGTTATTGTCAGTCTGTGCTGTTTGTCTTACATCCGCTACTGAAACACTTTGCTTATATTAACCTGAGAAGTTAAGCTTGGAGGTTGGACATTCTCCAGACGCTGTGGCTGCTTTTGAAGCAGGCAGAATACATATGTTCTTATAAGGTACGTACTAACACACTATCCAGTAAACTTAGAACTGCAGAATAATAGGATATTAGACATTGAGATAGTGATTTGCCAACTATGCTGGTCTAATGTATGAGGAATATATAGGAGTTACTGTTGGGCTGTCCTTATATATTTCTGTGTGCATTTACAGTCATGGCCGTAAATGTTGTCACCCCTGACATTTTTCAAGAAAATGAAGTATTTTTCACAGAAAAGTATTGCAGTAACACATGTTTTGCTATACACATGTTTATTCCCTTTGTGTGTATTGGAACAAAACAAAAAAAGGAAGGAAAAAAAGAAAATTGGACATAATGTCACACCAAACTCCAAAAATGGGCTGGACAAAATTATTGGCACCCTTTCAAAATTGTGGATAAATAAGATTCTTTCAAGCATTTGATGCTCCTTTAAACTCATCTGGAGGGAAGTAACAGGTGTGGGCAATATAAAACAAATGACCTGACCCAAGAGTGAGTCAAAAAGAGCCACCCCATGAATGCACATCCGACCATAAGGGAGTATAAAAATGTATATAAAGTTTATTAAACACAACAACACACACGCATTAAAAAATTGTATACAATATAAAACAAAGTGCGGTATGCAATAAAATGTATGTAACCGACACACACAAGTCCACTGAGTTACCACAAATAGATGTATGCGTTATCAACCAGCATATAAAGCAATACAATGGGTCCCATAAAGCAAATGTAAGGTAAGGTAAGACCACTAGAAATGAGGATGAAGACAGACCAACATAAGGTCAGATATCAAGAGCCAAACCTACGTAGCCAGCTGGTACAGTGGGCCTGGAAACATGACAAGTGCCCAACACATATCGCAGGAACAATCCGGCTTCCTCAGGGGTAAAGAACTGTGTGTTGGGGTGTCACATAATATAGGGTATTAAACAAGGTGTAATTGAATTCACCTGTGCAGCAGAAAAAGCTGTGGGCGGTGTGTGGGCATATCCAATAGTCAAACCGGAAACCGGAAGTGTGGGAGTCACATGATCGGCAGGTGGAACGCATATGCGTTCCACCAGCCAAAACACAGCCATATAGCAAGAAAGGGAAGGGGGCACTGATATAATGAATTGGCATTGATTAATGCAGCCAATAGAGGTCACAATAACGATACCAGACAAGCTGGTGAGCAGTGGAGGCGATATTCCCGGACCGGATGTGGATAATCACATGACCGGAAGTTAGATGCCGCAGTGGAACGCATGGTGGAACGCATAGTGCGCTCCACAGTGAATAGTGGAGCGCACGATGCGCCCAGCACACGTATGGAGGCATCGGAGTCATAACAGCATGCTGGAGGGGATAGAGGGAGCAAACCTAAAAAATGGGGGCAATATAATAATCATGGGCAGGACGTAACTTAATCTGTGTACCTGTCTATGTGTCACTACCAGAGCTTTGGGACGTTCTCACAGCTCTGTTTCTCCACCCCTGTGATGATGTCACTACTAGAGCTTGGAGGAGTTCTCACTGCTCTGTTTCTCCGCCCCTGTGATGAAGTCTTTACTTTCTGTTTCCTTCCTCCCAGCTGTTCCTCCTGCGGTTTATTTCCCTGCCTTTAAATCACCCCTCCTCCTATTGTAGGGCGTGGATTATATTTCTCATTTCAGTTGTAGCTCTTGCTTGAGTATCTTCACTTGTAGCAATCAGTTCACTGGACCTGTGTTCTGCTGCAGCAAGCACTCCGGATATTGCCAGCTGTCCTTGGATCCGTCTTCTCTGCGGCTGCAGCTCCTTCAGCTAAGTGTGCAGACATTATTGTGTACCTGGTCATTTTCTGACTGGATCTGAGGTGGCCACGGTTCCCTCCATATACTGAGCAGGGCACCGGTGGCTGTGCCCCTTCCACTATTGTAGGGGTTACAGTGGTCATCAGTCTTAGGTACGCGGGCATGCCTCGTTCCGCCATTTGGATCCGGGCATGTGCTTTAGCAGCATAGGGAGAGCTTTGAGGGTCTGACAGGGGTCCCCCTTTATCCTCCCTAGTTTGGGTCCGGTCAGTAGCTCTTTTTACTGTGTATACTCTTGTTGCTCACATACAGCCGTGACATTATAATCCACCAAAACCGTCCTTTTTTGACATGGATCCGCTTTCTGGCCTGGTTGACCGCATGCAGGGTCTTTCTTTGGAAGTAGTGGATCTCCATCAATCTATGACTCAGCTTCAAGCGTTGGGCTCTGCTCCGGCTCATGGAGTCTGTTGCGAGCCAAAGGTCTCACTTCCGGAAACGTTCTCCGGGGGCAGTGAGAATTTTGTTCGCTTCAGAGAGGCATGCAAACTCCATTTTTGCTTGTGTCCCCACTCCTCTGGTAAGGAGGAGCAGAGGGTGAGGATTGTCATCTCCCTGCTCAGGGGTAATGCTCAGACTTGGGCTTTTTCGCTGCCATCAGGGGATCCCTCCCTTCGATCTGTGGAAAGATTTTTTGTGGCCCTGGGGCAGATATATGATGACCCGGATCGTGTTGCTCTGGCCGAATCTAACTTACATGTTTTATGCCAGAACAAACTGTCTGCGGAGCTTTATTGTTCTGAATTTCGGATATGGGCAGCTGATTCAGGTTGGAATGATGCTGCACTCCGGAGTCAGTTCTGTCATGGTCTCTCAGAGAGATTGAAAGATGCATTTGCTTTCCATGAGAGACCAACGTCCTTAGAGTCTGCCATGTCATTGGCGGTACGCCTTGACAGGCGTCTAAGAGAAAGAAACAAGACCTCTCTGTCCAGCCATTGTCAGTCTAGGGGCAGTGGTGCGGACTCATTCAGTGTGCAGGGGCCTTATCCTGTCTCGCTCCCCTCTGAGGAGAAGCCCATGCAGCTAGGTCGACTTGCCCCTGATAAAAGAGGATTTAGTCCTCAGAGTATGGTGTGTTTTTGTTGTGGGGGCATAGGTCATTTGGCAAATTTTTGTCCGTCTAGGAGATTCTTGAACTGTACTAAGAGCGATAATAAGAGAAAAACCTCAAAAGGTAAATCATCAAATTCTGCTTCATCTGTTACTTTGGGCAAAGTTGATGTAGGAATTGATGCTTTTCCTCTGACCTGCAGTTCCCGTTTTCTCCTGTCTGCCAGGGTGGCGCTAGAGAGCAAAGTCATTTCTTGTGAGATTTTTGTCGATAGTGGAGCGGCCGTCAATCTTATTGACACTCAATTTGTAGCCATGCATGGTTTTCAGGTTTGCACATTAGAAAAGGATATACCTGTTTTTGCTATTGACTCTGCTCCACTCTCACAGAGATCTCTGAAGGGCATTGTTCACAATATCCGGCTAGCTGTAGGTGACACTCATGTGGAAGATATATCTTGTTTTGTCCTTAACGGATTGCCTTCTCCTCTAGTTTTGGGGTTACCCTGGCTCACTAGATATAACCCCACTATTGATTGGCAAGGAAGGCAAATAAATGAGTGGAGTGACTTTTGTAGAGAGAATTGTCTCACAGCGACTTTTGCAGAGGTGTCTACTAAAACTGTGCCATCATTTCTCTCAGATTTCTCGGACGAGAGCGGTGTTCAGGAGCTACCTCCTCACCGGGAGTTTGACTGTCCCATTAACCTCATTCCCGGCGCCAAGCTGCCAAAAGCACGCCTCTACAATCTCTCACAACCGGAAAGAATCGCAATGCGAACCTATATCTCCGAGAGTCTCGATAAGGGGCATATTCGTCCCTCAAAGTCACCTGTGGCCGCGGGTTTTTTTTTTTGTTAAAAAAAAAGATGGCTCTCTGAGACCTTGCCTAGATTTTAGGGAGCTGAACCGTATCACGATTCGCGATCCCTATCCCCTTCCTCTGATCCCGGACCTCTTCAACCAAATTGTTGGGGCCAAGGTGTTTTCCAAATTGGATTTGAGAGGCGCGTACAACCTGGTCAGGGTCAGAGAGGGTGATGAATGGAAAACGGCCTTTAATAGCCCTAACGGGCATTTCGAGAATCTCGTTATGCCTTTTGGCCTGATGAATGCTCCGGCCGTCTTTCAGCATTTTGTTAATAGTATTTTCTACCATTTAATGGGGAAATTTGTATTGGTGTATCTTGATGATATTTAGATTTTTTCCCCTGATGTTCAGACCCATCAGGATCATCTTTTTCAGGTTCTGCAGATTCTGCGGGAAAATAAATTGTACGCCAAGCTGGAGAAATGTCTTTTTATGGTATCGAAGATTTAATTTCTGGGTTTTCTCCTCTCTGCTTCTGGTTTTCGCATGGATCCGGAGAAGGTCCGTGCTGTACTTGAGTGGGAGCTTCCTGAGAATCAGAAGGCATTGATGCGCTTTCTGGGTTTTGCGAACTATTACAGAAAGTTCATTTTGAATTATTCCTCTGTTGTCAAACCCCTTACTGACATGACAAAAAAGGGGGCGGATTTTTCCTCTTGGTCGGAGGAGGCGCTTGCAGCCTTTTCTAAGATTAAAGAGAGTTTTGCGTCTGCTCCCGTCTTGGTGCATCCCGATGTTTCCTTACCTTTTATTGTTGAGGTGGATGCTTCCGAGGTGGGTGTGGGTGCAGTTTTGTCCCAGGGCCCTTCTCCTGCCAAATGGCGACCCTGTGCCTTTTTCTCTAAAAAACTCTCCCCGGCAGAGAGAAACTATGATGTGGGAGATAGGGAGTTGTTGGCCATCAAGTTGGCTTTCGAGGAATGGCGCCATTGGTTGGAGGGGGCCAGGCACCCTATCACCGTTTTTACCGACCATAAGAATCTGGCATACTTGGAGTCGGCCAGGCGTATGAATCCGAGACAGGCCAGATGGTCTCTATTCTTCTCCAGATTCAATTTTGTCGTTACATTCCGACCTGGGATCAAAAATGTGAAGGCTGATGCTCTCTCTCGCTGTTTTCCGGGAGGAGGAAACTCCGAGGACCCGGGTCCCATTTTGGCGGAGGGGGTAGTTGTTTCTGCTCTATATTCCGATTTGGAGGCCGAGGTCCAGGCTGCCCAGACTGAGGCACCTGCCCGTTGTCCTTCTGGGAAGTTGTTCGTGCCTCCTGAGCTACGTCACAAACTCTTCAAGGAGCATCATGATACGGTTCTTGCTGGTCACCCCGGGAGTAGAGCCACGGTAGATCTCATTGCTCGGAGATTTTGGTGGCCGGCTCTTCGTAAGTCGGTGGAGGGTTTTGTGGCTGCTTGTGAGACGTGCGCTCGCGCTAAGGTCCCTCGTTCACGGCCTTCAGGTTCCCTTCTCCCGTTACCCATACCTTAACGTCCTTGGACACACCTGTCCATGGACTTTATCACGGATCTTCCTCGTTCCTCAGGGAAGTCGGTGATCCTGGTGGTGGTGGACCGTTTTAGCAAGATGGCTCATTTCGTACCTTTCCCTGGTTTACCCAATGCTAAAATGTTGGTGCAAGCTTTTGTCGACCATATTGTTAAATTGCACGGCATTCCCTCTGATATTGTTTCCGATAGAGGCACGCAGTTTGTGTCCAGGTTCTGGAAGGCTTTCTGTTCTCGCCTGGGGGTTCGGCTGTCCTTCTCTTCTGCTTTTCACCCGCAGTCGAATGGTCAGACTGAGCGCCTCAATCAGAATCTGGAGACATATTTGCGCTGTTTTGTGGCAGAGAACCAGGAGGATTGGTGTTCATTTCTCCCTCTTGCTGAGTTTGCTCTGAACAACCGTCGTCAGGAATCTTCTGATAAGTCACCATTCTTTGGTGCATATGGGTTCCATCCGCAGTTTGGGACATTCTCGGGAGGGGCTCTTTCTGGTTTACCTGAGGAGGAGAGATTTTCCTCGTCTTTGTCTACCATTTGGCAAAAGATTCAGAGTAATCTTAGAAAGATGAGTGAGAAGTATAAGCGTGTGGCTGATAAGAGACGTGTGCCTGGTCCGGACCTGAATGTGGGTGATCTGGTGTGGTTGTCTACAAGAAATATTAAACTGAAGGTTCCCTCCTGGAAATTGGGTCCCAAGTTTATTGGGCCTTATAAAATCTTGTCAGTCATCAATCCTGTTGCCTTCCTTCTTGATCTTCCACGGGTTTGGAAGATACATAATGTATTTTACAGATCTCTCTTAAAACCATATGTCCAGCCCACGGTACCCTCCTCTTTGTCTCCTCCTCCGATTTTGGTTGATGGCAATCTGGAGTTTGAGGTTTCCAGAATTGTGGACTCTCGCATTGTCCGCGGTTCTCTTCAGTACCTCGTTCATTGGAAGGGTTATGGTCCTGAGGAGAGGATGTGGGTTCCGGTGTCGGACATTAAAGCCACTCGCCTCATCAGGGCATTTCATAGGGCTCATCCTGAGAAGCTGGGTCCTGGGTGTCCGGAGTCCACCCGTAGAGGGGGGGGGGTACTGTCACTACCAGAGCTTTGGGACGTTCTCACAGCTCTGTTTCTCCACCCCTGTGATGATGTCACTACTAGAGCTTGTAGGAGTTCTCACTGCTCTGTTTCTCCGCCCCTGTGAGGAAGTCTTTACTTTCTGTTTCCTTCCTCCCAGCTGTTCCTCCTGCGGTTTATTTCCCTGCCTTTAAATCACCCCTCCTCCTATTGTAGGGTGTGTAGCTCTTTTTACTGTGTATACTCTTGTTGCTCACATACAGCCGTGACACTATGCATGCACCTAGGGCAGATGATATTGGGCACGCACAGGCAGAGATAGTATGGTGTGCACCAATAATATAATAAATAAGTGCATAAATAAACACTAATATATGCATGAATAATGTAATATAGCAAATGAACAGCAGTATGGACACAGATGGACAAATAGAGTCAGACATGTATATGAATGCATTAGATACAAAATATATACTAATTCATGTGTATAATGCATGAAGAAAGACATAGATATGTATTATATATGACACTGTCAGCGCACATAAAGACATATATATATATACACTGCTCAAAAAAATAAAGGGAACACTTAAACAACACAATGTAACTCCAAGTCAATCACACTTCTGTGAAATCAAACTGTCCACTTAGGAAGCAACACTGAGTGACAATCAATTTCACATGCTGTTGTGCAAATGGGATAGACAACAGGTGGAAATTATAGGCAATTAGCAAGACACCCCCAATAAAGGAGTGGTTCTGCAGGTGGTGAACCTGACCACTTCTCAGTTCCTATGCTTCCTGGCTGATGTTTTGGTCACTTTTGAATGCTGCCGGTGCTTTCTCTCTAGTGATAGCATGAGACGGAGTCTACAACCCACACAAGTGGCTCAGGTAGTGCAGCTTATCCAGGATGGCACATCAATGCGAGCTATGGCAAGAAGGTTTGCTGTGTCTGTCAGCGTAGTGTCCAGAGCATGGAGGCGCTACCAGGAGACAGGCTAGTACATCAGGAGACGTGGAGGAGGCCGTAGGAGGGCAACAACCCAGCAGCAGGACCGCTACCTCCGCCTTTGTGCAAGGAGGAACAGGAGGAGCACTGCCAGAGCCCTGCAAAATGACCTCCAGCAGGCCACAAATGTGCATGTGTCTGCTCAAACGGTCAGAAACAGACTCCATGAGGGTGATATCAGGGCCCGACGTCCACAGGTGGGGGTTGTGCTTACAGCCCAACACTGTGCAGGACGTTTGGCATTTGCCAGAAAACACCAAGATTGGCAAATTTGCCACTGGCGCCCTGTGCTCTTCACAGATGAAAGCAGGTTCACACTGAGCACATGTGACAGATGTGACATAGTCTGGAGACGCCGTGGAGAACGTTCTGCTGCCTGCAACATCCTCCAGCATGACCGGTTTGGCATTGGGTCAGTAATGGTGTGGGGTGGCATTTCTTTGGAGGGCCGCACAGCCCTCCATGTGCTCGCCAGAGGTAGCCTGACTGCCATTAGGTACCGAGATGAGATCCTCAGACCCTTTGTGAGACCATATGCTGGTGCGGTTGGCCCTGGGTTCCTCCTAATGCAAGACAATGCTAGACCTCATGTGGCTGGAGTGTGTCAGCAGTTCCTGCAAGACGAAGGCATTGATGCTATGGACTGGCCCGCCCGTTCCCCAGACCTGAATCCAATTGAGCACATCTGGGACATCACGTCTCGCTCTATCCACCAACGTCACGTTGCACCACAGACTGTCCAGGAGTTGGCAGATGCTTTAGTCCAGGTCTGGGAGGAGATCCCTCAGGAGACCGTCCGCCACCTCATCAGGAGCATGCACAGGCGTTGTAGGGAGGTCATACAGGCACGTGGAGGCCACACACACTACTGAGCCTCATTTTGACTTGTTTTAAGGACATTACATCAAAGTTGGATCAGCCTGTAGTGTTTTTCCACTTTAATTTTGAGGGTGACTCCAAATCCAGACCTCCATGGGTTAAAAAATTTGATTTCCATTTTTTTTTTTTGTGTGATTTTGTTGTCAGCACATTCAATTATGTAAAGAACAAAGTATTTCAGAAGAATATTTAATTAATTCAGATCTAGGATGTGTTATTTGTTTGTTCCCTTTATTTTTTTGAGCAGTGTATATATAAAAAAATACATATCCAAACACATATAATCATGGCATTGCCAGTGATCACAATATACATCTCTACAAGGACATATAAGTTGTTAAAGGGGGCAATAATACACTTAATTATTATGCAATATACGTGCATAATAATGGATGACCCTAATCTAAGATCCGGAACCTGTGGAGGACCTGAAAAGGGAAGGAAAAGAAGTGATTAAGTGATAAAAGCATGGGAAAGACCACGGGTGTGGAAGTGAAAAGAATTGTGGATACAGGTGTGCACGAAACGTGTGTGTGAGAAAGTGAGTGTAAGTGAAAAGGTGAAGAAGACCTGTGAGGAATGAAATTGATAAGTCAATAGAAATGATAAGTATAATCATTATAATAAAGTACCAATAATGGTGATAGACGCAAACCATGTATGATCTTTGTCCTATCTGCAGCCCCTAGCTTGAGCCCCTATATAAACGATGGATGACCAGTGCCCAATGCATGCCCAATGTATGGCAAATGCCAGCCTCAACGCAATGCCTGCACAGCGCGCTATGGAGATGAATGCATACACATAGAACATAGACCCCCTAATTTACCCCCACTATAGGTGCTCTGGTGGCACAAGGCAAGGTTAACCGATATGGTATAAACCCTGCTGTTCCTGTGCTCCCAGCATACTTTTAGTGATGGACCCCAAATATCAAAATGAAGGGAAAAAGACATAAGTCGATGGCCCCACCACAGGGTTCAGAAGCGAGCCCCGGATCAGGTATAGGAAAAGCCAGTGAACGTAATCCATGAGGGGCCACTGTGTCCAGGTTGAAGATCCATTTGGAAAATGCAAATGTGATCGCACACTACATCCAGCACTCTGCCCTCCATGCTGGATGAGACATTGGTTTATATTTTGGCCAAAGCATAGTAAGCCACTCACCGCGTCAAGGTCGTCTCATGAGTGGTCCCTAACTCTTGTTCCTACCTGTTCATGGGCCATGACAGCCACATAAAATCCAGGGAATGCAGGTCAGCATGCAAGCCAAGTACACTTTGCTTGTAACCCCGTCCGGTGCCATTACAGCTTTCATCGGATCCAGGGATGCAAGTACCAACATGCATGCTGAACCCACCATATACTTCTCCTGGAGCCAGATGGCTAATGGTAGGTTCTATACAAGCAGACTCAGTTTTATACTGACTTTAAAACCAGCCTCAAGGACAGATTAACTGGTCAGGTGTGCAATGACTCCAAGGAGATCGCCACGCCTCCAATATATACTACAAAGAAAAAAATAAGGGGTTGGGTCAGCACAACCTGCCTGTAGGTGCAGATCACTATGGCGAAATACATATATAAACGGAAAATGCAAATGTGATCGCACACTACATCCAGCACTCTGCCCTCCATGCTGGATGAGACATTGGTTTATATTTTGGCCAAAGCATAGTAAGCCACTCACCGCGTCAAGGTCGTCTCATGAGTGGTCCCTAACTCTTTTTCCTACCTGTTCATGGGCCATGACAGCCACATAAAATCCAGGGAATGCAGGTCAGCATGCAAGCCAAGTACACTTTGCTTGTAACCCCGTCCGGTGCCATTACAGCTTTCATCGGATCCAGGGATGCAAGTACCAACATGCATGCTGAAGATCCATTTGGACTCGAGACGCAGTAGCTGAGAGGTAGCCGATCCTCCCCTCAAATTCATGCGCACCAAGTCAAGTCCCGCAATCCTAAGTCCGGAGGTTATGCACTGATGACAGTCCAGAAAGTGCACAGCGACCAAGGTTAACAGTTTCCTTGCTTCGGCCCGATCCCGTCGAGCCAAGGCAATATTTGATAAGTGTTGCTGAATACGTTTCCGTACATCCTGGCCGTTCTGACCCACATATATATTTCCACATTTACAGATGAGTGCGTAAACCACATTTCTTGTACGGCAGTTGATGTAGTGATCCAGAGATATCACGGCCGGAAGCCTACAGGTAGAGAAGGAGTCAGCACAGATCATAAATTGGCAGATGTTATAGTTTCAGCATGGGTATGTCCCGCGCATTCTAACACCCCTCCCCAACCCCTGTGTAGGCCTCTGGAAATGGCTACGTACCAGTTTGTCCCGTAGATTTGGGGCTCTGCGTGCGATAATCTTCGGACTTGGATTTACATGACCGCTCAGCTTGGGATCCGCCAATAAGAGATGCCAATGTGCATTTAGTATTGTGTATAAATCACCATCATATTTGGTGATAAGATGGACCTGAATGCTCCGGGGGTTTGGGTTTAGGCTTCAACAATTCCAGGCGATCAGTTGTCTTTGCCCTTTCGAATGCCCCTGATATTACTTTCTTGGGGTAGCCACGTGCTCAAAATCTATTCGTCAAATCAATAGAGGCCTTACTGAAGTCAGGGGTGGTGGTGCAGTTGCGGCGTAATCTTAGGAACTGGCCCTTAGGGATCCCTCTACGCAGGTGGGCCGGATGAAAGCTGTCAAAGTGTAACAGACTGTTAGTTGCCGTTTCCTTACGGAATAGCGACGTGCGAATACCCTAGTCATCAAGTTTCAGTCGCAAATCCAGAAAATCAGCAGTGGTATCCAAAATCTTGTAGGTAAGTGAGATGTTGAGTGAGTTGGTATTCAACATGCTGACAAACTCAGTTCACTGTTCCACTGTGCCCTGCCAAAAAATCAAAAGGTCATCAATATAGCGATACCATGCGAGAACATGTTCACCATACATGGCAGTGGGGTACATGTGTGTCTCCTCCCACCAACCTAAAATTAAGTTGGCGTAGGAGGGCGCACATCGTGCCCCCATCGCAGTCCCCGACACTTGTCTGTAAAAGACACGGTCGAACACAAAATAATTATGGTGGAGGACAAACTCCAAGAGGCTCACCAGAAATGTGTGGTGTGCCGGATCTCCAGAGGGTGATTTTTGGAAGAAGTACTGGGTAGTCTCTAAGATGCGACTGAAGACCTAATACAGAGGGTTGTAAAAAGAAGTCGAGGTAAATGCAGGCTTGTTCACATAAACCCCCTATCCCCGCCACAATTGGACGGCCCGGAGGTACAGCCAAGTCCTTGTGTACCTTGGGGAGCATGTAGAAGGTGGGGACTATAGGACAATTGACTTCCAAAAACCCCTTCTCTTTTTTTGGTGATGATGTTAAATTGACATGCAGAGGTAAGGAGTCTATCCAATTTCTTCATAAAAGTTACAGTGGGGTCTGTAGGCAATGGAGTATAAAAATGACGGTTATTCAATTGTTTTCTAGCCTCTGCAGTATATAGCCCAGTCTCCCACAACACTACATTACCTCCTTTGTCAGCCTCCTTGATGACAAAAGCCACATTATTCTGTAAATTCTTGATCGCCAATAATTCTGCCTTGGACAGGTTTTTGTCGTGGATTATGTTCACTTGTAATTTCCTAATTTACGCTACCATGACCTGAAAGAACAATTGAATGTTAGGAAAGAGGTTGAGTGTGGGGGTAATGATGGATGGTTTGCGTGGTGTAAATTGCCGCCTTCCTGTCTCACACTCACTTTCCTTCAATAGATCCATCAGATCCATGAAGACACCCCTTTCGTCCTCAGGTAGCTGTTGTACCAAGGAAGGTTGAGCATATATTGCTCTGAAGCACAACTGTCTGCAGAATAAGTAAATATCCTTAATAAATTCAAATTTATTCAGCATATTCATAGGGGAAAAAGGCCTCTTACCAGCACCGATCTTTCCATTTGTGTAAGTGAATATGTTGAGAGAATGATAATCCTTAAAGCGTCCTCCTCGGTTGGGGTGTTCAGAATAGAAGCACCCATTAATGTTGGGGTCGTCGTTTGCGGGTCGCATGATGATGATTGCTGCCCCTCTGCTGTGCAAATGTCCTCTTTCTTGTATTTACGTAATCCTCGCCTATTGCGCCTTTGTCGCTTGTCTCGGATAAAAAAACATCGTTGGAATTGCTGTTGATACCAATAGAACTAGATGCCACATTATCGCTGCGGTTGTTGGAGGTGTTGTAATTCGCACGACCCCGACTCATGTTACGTGGGTTACCAGCATGTTTCCATTTGTACGCCTGTTTACATTCAAAATCAGATTTATCCCTCTGAAATTAATTTTTCTTCCCAGTCATGACTTCCTTCTCATAACTCTCTAAATTGGCCTGCAACTTGACCTTAAATGCTGTGACCTTATCCTCATCCTTATCATGGTCAATAAGCATACCCATCATACCCATTGGACTTAAATTCGGGGGTGACCTCCCACGCTGGAAATTTCTGAACTCTGAGTCCCCTAGGGGCAATGGAGCATTTTAAATATTCCTCCAGACTACGGATATTCCACCAGACCCGGGTGAACAACCTCTGTGCCTCCGTAAGCTCTGTAGTCAATTGTCTAAAATCACTGCTGTTATTGCCTGCATCCATGTCCATATCATGGAATACAGCTGTGACCTGCGAATTCCACATGGCTTCCTTAGCCTCCAATGAGACAGCCATAACAATATAGCTGCACAAACACACCAGACAAGAAAACACACTGCAGATAAAAGAGAGAAGTTCACTTAGTCTTTGCATTGTGTGTCTGTGTGCGCCACACTAAGCATGGACAACAGAAAGAGGAGAAGAGAACTGTCTGAGGAATTGAGAACCAAAATTGTGGGAAAATATTAACAATCTCAAGGTTACAAGTCCATCTATATTTGCCTTTGTCTACAGTGCACAACATTATCAAGAAGTTTGCAACCCATGGCACTGTAGCTAATCTCCCTGGGCGTGGACAGAAGATGGTGGATAAGCAGCCCCAAACAAGTTCCAAAGATATTCAAGCTGTCCTGCAGGCTCAGGGACCATAAGTGTCAGCGCAAACTATCCATAGACATATAAATGGAATGAAACGCTATGGCAGGAGATCCAGGAGGACCCCACTGCTGACACAAAGATGTAAAAAAGCAAGACTACATTTTGCAAAAATTTACTTGAGTAAGCCAAAATCCTTCTGGGAAAATGTCTTGTGGACAGATGAGACCCAGATAGAGCTTTTTGGTAAAGCACATGATTCTACTGTTTACCAAAAATGGAATGAGGCCTACAAAGAAAAGAACACAGTACCTACAGTGAAATATGGTAGAGGTTCATTGATGTTTTGGGTTTGTTTTGCTGCCTCTGGCACTGGGTGCCTTGAATGTGTGCAAGGTATCATGAAATCTGAGGATTACCAACGGATTTTGGGTCGCACTGTGGAGACCAGTGTCAGAAAGCTGAGTTTGCGTCCGAGATCTTCGGTCTTCTAACAGGACAATGAACCCAAACATATGTCAAAAAGTACCCAGAAATGGACAAAGCGCTGGAGAGTTCTGAAGTGGCCAGCAATGTGTCCAGATCTAAATCCCATTGAACACCTGTGGAGAGATCTTAAAATTGCTGTCCAATAAGAGACCTGGAGCAGTTTGCTAAGGAAGAGTGGCCCAAAATTCTGGGTGAGAGGTATCAGAAGCTTATTGATGGTTATAGGAAGCGACTGATTTCAGTTATTTTTTCCAAAGGGTGTGCAACCAAATATTAAGTTAAGGGTGCCAATAATTTTGTCCAGCCCATTTTTGGAGTTTGGTGTGACATTATGTCCAATTAGCTTTTTTTCCTCCCTTTTTTGGTTTTGTTCTAATACACACAAAGGGAATAAATGTGTATAGCAAAACATGTGTTACTGCAATACTTTTCTGTGAGAAATACTTCATTTTCTTGAAAAATTTCAGGGGTGTCAACATTTACGGCCATGAAGGTACCTTTGGTAAAGAATCTGTCTGAAGGCCAGGGAGGTGCAAGCTTCTTCTCCAGATATACCTCTCATTTCCTATGCACGGTTTACAGATGTATAGCCTAACCCAACTATAAAATCTGTAACCTAAACTAAAGAGATTATAGATAGCAGAAATAACCAAAAAGTTCGAGGATCGCTACCTTGTCTGGTTTGCTATGGGAACTAGTTCTATCAAGCGAAAAGGGGGAGAAAAGGGTCGTCCCAGGATTACAATGAAGCACTTGGTAGAACTAGAGCATGGGAAATGGGCAGTTAGGAATGCTACTGCTATCCTTAAGAGAGCAGAAATGCCAGAGATCGGGTGTTTGGATCTCGACAGGTGGAGAAGATTCAAGGAAAAGGAGAGGGAGTGGATAGAGAAACAGGGATATGAGAGGCAGGTGGAAGCATGGCTAAGCACCTCAGCTAGGCATGATCCCCTATATAATACAAAGGAGGATGATGAGGAATTTAGGGGGGGTGGGGGATAGTAAGGCAGGCTCCCAGGAGTGTTAGTTTCAGTGTACAACCCAGCATCTCTTCTGCAACTGATCCCCCACCCTTCTCAGATGCTCAGAGTGTAGGGAATAAAGTGTATCCAGAACTGTCAGGATCTGGATCAGACTTTACAATGCCCAGTAACAGTACAGAATATGGTGATATGACGAGACAAGAGCAAACATATATCAGACCACTGCCTATGTATTTTAGTGTGATACAGTGGAGATCTCCTCAACACTTTCCACTCCTTCCTTTAGAGAGGATGATGATGGTTGGAAATGTATATATTGTGGAAAATGCAATCCTTTCAATATAAACCAATGTGTGGATTGTCATACTCCACGAGATGAATTTGCAAAAGCATGCTGGAGACCAGAGGAGTCATCACACTCTTCTCCTAGTATGCTACAAGCCCCTCCTCAGAATACGTCCACGCCTGTTCCTAGTACTACTCTGAGTACCTCCGAGCAGGTGGTCGCTCACTGGCTAAAGGAGCCTGGAAAAGGATGGCGTGTAGTAAGGGAAAAAGCAGATATTAAGAGACCCACCATGGATTTGCGATCCGAAAAATGGTTTTGCAAATGTGGGCAGGCTCACAGGCATAGTGGAACCCCCAGATGTTCGGATTGTGGGGAAGTCGCTCCAAAATCGATTCTCATCCCTCCAGTGTTTGAAACCTTTCCTGTATTGACTCAGGTAACCAGAGCCTGCAATGACCAGGGTGCTCCAGATAGGACAATCCAACAAGTAGATTGGTATAAACCCTGGAGCCAGGGAGAGCAACTCATGATGATAGACAAGTTACCTGATCCCTATAAGGATCCAAATGGTTTTTACAAAGGATTGACAAAAATTAATTGCAACTACGACACGGTATGGGACAATTTATATGCATTGTGTAGTGCAGCAGCAGGTTCCCCTTTCGTAGAAAAGATAAAAAAGGTTCCCACTGCTGGTGAGATCGAACCTGTCCCACAGGATGACGATGCAAGATTAAGGAAATCAGGGGAGATGTTCCTAAAAAGACTTAAGGTGGTTGCTAAAGCCAGTTGGGAGCAGGACTACCAGAAGCTTTCCAAGCTTCGGATGAAACAGTTGATAAGTATCATGCTCAGTTGGTATCCATTTTTTCAGATCAGGATTTTGATATAAGTGATCCGAACGGGAGAGATGGCCGAATACCCTTCCTTGACAAGTCATTAGTTGTTATCCGCAGCTTAGAAGAACAGTTGAACAAAAAGAAAAAGAAACCAGCTGCTAAACAATCAGTTTCTGTGTTGATTGTTGCGTAAGCTGGTCAGCAACAGACAGGAGGAAAGGGGGCCATGCAGGGAAGGGGGGAAACTTGGAGAAGTGACAGTGGGAAGGGAATGACAGTGAATGTGGAGGAATATAGGCGTAAAGGATTGTGCTTCGGCTGTGGTGGCTATGGGCATATGAAGAGAGATTGTCCCTCTAGAAAACAGAAGACTCAGGACAGAAAAAAAGACCAGATGAGTCCCAGAGGTACACAAATCCAGCTGGTCTCTGTCGACCAGCAACTGCAGGACTAGGATTTAGGCAGCCCCCAACAAGCCGATCACAAGGTAGTAAAAATACCACCCCTCCCAGGTCCAAAGACTTTAATAAAATTGACACTACCTGACAGTAGGGAAGTTGACTGTTTGGTTGACATGGGGGCGAGCCGTACGATTCTAAAAGCTCATGACGTAGCAGAGAAATATCTAAGCCCTGATCAAGTAATGGGAGTGGGGTTGGGAGGAAAGCCATGTGCTCTAAAGCAAACAAACCCACTACAAGTCCGTATTGATGACACTACTGAAATATGTATGCAATTGTTGGTGTCTGAAAGTTGCCCTGTGAATTTGCTAGGAGCAGATGTATTGAATGCAATAAATGTAGTTATCAGATTTAGGAAAAACTGGGTATCTGTAACAGGGCCCCTTATGGAACCCGTCTTCACAGTATTGAGTGCTATATTAGACCCACTTAGCGAGGATGAATTACAAGGTGAGAACCCCACCCTAGACATAGAGGTTGAGCATATGCTTGCAAGAGTGCCTCCAGAGCTGTGGGTAAAGAGTAAGACAGATGTTGGCCTGCTCCAGGTAAACCCTGTTCAAATTAAATTGAAGCCTGGTGTGGTGCTTGTTAAAATGAAACAGTATCCCCTGAGCAAAGAGCAAACTGCTGCAATAGCAGTACAGGTAGAAGAATATCTCAAGATGAGAGTTGTAAGGGAATGCCGATCCCCTTATAGTACATCACTTTTTCCTATAAGGAAATTGCCTGAGCCTGGAAAACCCCAAGCATACCGAATGATGCATGATCTCAGAGAAATTAACATACTAATGATGATAGATACACCTATTGTACCAAATCCACACATGCTGCTTAATCAGATCCTTTCTAACTCGGTGTACTTTACTGTAATTGATTTGGCAAATACTGTCTTTTCAGTTCCTGTGGAGGAGGAAAGTCAGCTGTTTTTGGCTTTCACCTTCAATGGGAAACAATATTGCTGGACCAGATTACCTCAGGGAGGTGCAACATCTCCCTCTGAGTTTTCTGAAGCTATTGCAAGAGTGCTCCTTTCTTGGCACCCTAAAGATGAGAACACTCAGCTGCTTCAATATGTGGATGATCTACTTCTCTGTACCACCAATAAGCAATCTGTCTTAAGGAAACATATTCACTTTTGCTGGTTTTGCAGATTGAAGGGTGCAAGGTCTCCAGAGACAAACTGCAAGTTGCCAAATTGAAGGTGGTATTTTTGGGCCACTGCATTTCCCAACAGACAAAACATATAACACCAGAACGTAAAAAGGCAGTTGCTCAGTTGAATGAGCCTACCACTGTCCGAGAATTGAGGACATTTGTAGGCCTAGTCAGCTATGTCAGAGAGTGGATTCCCTCTGCTTCATCACTTTGATGTTTTGGCAGCCTGTAATAAGGGTCAACCTCAACTCCCAGTCCTACTGCCAGTTTCTGGAAGACACCTTCTTCAAGCAGTGGTACAGGAAGAAGTCTGCATCCTTCAAGAAAAACATGATTTTCATGCAGGACAATGCTCCATCACACGCGTCCAAGTACTCCACAGCGTGGCTGGCAAGAAAGGGTATAAAAGAAGAAAATCTAATGACATGGTCTCCTTGTTCACCTGATCTGAACCCCATTGAGAACCTGTGGTCCATCATCAAATGTGAGATTTACAAGGAGGGAAAACAGTACACCTCTCTGAACAGTGTCTGGGAGGCTGTGGTTGCTGCTGCACGCAATGTTCATGGTGAACAGATCAAAACACTGACAGAATCCATGGATGGCAGGCTTTTATGTGTCCTTGCAAAGAAAGGTGGCTATATTGGTCACTGATTTGTTTTTGTTTTGTTTTTGAATGTCAGAAATGTATATTTGTGAATGTTGAGATGTTATATTGGTTTCACTGGTAAAAATAAATAATTGAAATGGGTATATATTTGTTTTTTGTTAAGTTGCCTAATAATTATGCACAGTAATAGTCACCTGCACACACAGATATCCCCCTAAAATAGCTAAAACTAAAAAAACTAAAAACTACTTCCAAAAATATTCAGCTTTAATATTAATGAGTTTTTTGGGTTCATTGAGAACATGGTTGTTGTTCAATAATAAAATTAATCCTCAAAAATACAACTTGCCTAATAATTCTGCACTCCCTGTAATTTCAACTGGTGTGATATACCAGTTGCCCCCCCCAAAAAGTGATTGAGGCAGGGGTGTAATATACCAATAATATACTTTCTATATAGTGCATTTGGGTAGTGCAGCATTTGTTTGCGGTTCTGCTGCGTTACCGCAGCTACACAGAGTGACAAACGCTAATGGAACAAATCATTTCAACTGGTGTGATATACCAGTTGCCCCCCAAAAAACTGATTGAGGCAGGGGTGTGATATACCTATAATATACTTTTTATATAGTGTATTTGGGTAGTGCAGCATTTGTGTGCACTTCTGCTGCGTTACCACAGCTACACAAAGTGACAAACGCTAATGGAACAAATAATTTCAACTGGTGTGATATACCAGTTGCAAATCTGGCCACTCCCTGCCTTTATGCCAGCATTTGGCTAGACAAATATCACTGCATGCAACAGTTTTTTATCGGCCGAATCTAAGCATAAATGCCGGGGAGTGGCTGGATCCTTGTTGGTTCCCAATATAGTCAATAGGGTTTAGCATTTAACGGTAGTACCCAGCTAGACCAGATCCCGAGAACTCCGGCATGCTGTTCCTCTGCCGTAACAGCTTGCTTGATTGCTCTGTAGCATGTGCGAATGTAATAGTAGATAGAATGGATTTTATAACCAAATGTTCTGCAGTTTTGTTTTTGTTTTTTAATAATGGCTATACAAGAAACTTCTGTAATTCGAATCAGTTTAGTTGTATGCTTAGAATCGTTGTCACAACAGAGGGTAGGGATAAGAGCAGCCCTAAACTCCACCCCACCTCTGTCCCTGCCTACTTGCACGGCCCGTCCTAACCGATGGCATACAACTTGGCGACAGTCCCTTGCTTAGATACGTGCAGGGGCCTAAAAAGATAGAGAAGTACCCTAACAGAGAAAGGCAAGCCAAAGTCAAAGCCAGGAGGTCATGCAGGTACACAGGGAGCAATACAATAACGAGGTCAAAGCACAATGCGGAGTCAGAAGCCAAGAGGTCATGTCAATTCCAGGGAGGTCACAAGGTCAAGGTCAAAAACAGAGCCCAGGTCCAAAACACACACACAGAAGGCACAATACAAAAATGCTGGTGAGCATTACAAGACCAATCACATGCAACCTGTGGCCAGCAGGCTGCCTGTTAAAATAGACCTAAGTGATGAGTGTCATGTGACTCATGCTACACAATTCAATACAGCTGAGTGCCGACTCACCATTATCGGCGCTCAGCTCCCCTGCAGCTCATTGTCTAGGGGATGAAGGACACCGGCTGCGCTGAGGAGACGTGCGTGGCCGGGTCCTCCTCGCCCCCTGGTTACTGTGGAAACGAGGACGCCGGCTCCACTACATGCACTGGATGCCAGCGGCGCTGCGAAGGGGAAGCGCGTCGCCGGCTCCCTGTTACAATAATTGTGTGTTTGATAAAATTAACTAGGGCTATTTTATTAAAGGGTCACTGAGTTTTCAAAATCCTTTTGATATGTCATAGAGACATATAAAAAAAGTTTTGATCTGTGGGGGTCTGATCGCTGCAACCCTCACCGATTTCTAGAATGAGGACAGAGAAGTGCTTGCATATCGCGCTGTCTATCCTCACTGCAGAAAATGGGTTCAATAGAAGTCTATGGGCCCGTCTCAATTCCATCATCTGCAGTGAAGAGTGACTGCAATGTGCGACTGCTTCTCTCTCATCCTTAAGTTCTAGCCATCATTGGTGGTCTCAGCACTCAGACCCTCACTGATCAAAATTTTTGACATATCTCTATGACATCAAAATTTTGCTCAAAACTCTGTAACCCCTTAAGTACAGATTTTTGTGATATATCTGCTGGGGGGGAGGCATAGTGAGCTGTTTCATTTAGGGTCTGGACAGAGATCTATTCATTAGGTTGCTGTAAAATGGTGAAATAATAGTAAAATAGAAATAAAGGAAAAGTATGATTTTTGCAGAGGACTCAATTTGAATAGTCTAAGTAATATAATTAAAATATTTTAGTCATTATTGCTCAGTATAAGTTCAACAAATCCTATTTCAGCGTTAAAGCTATAAAATGATCTACAATAAAAGTAGACGTTCTCAATTTTTATTAAAATATTAGTTTGCTTGTTTACTAAAATAAATGAATTATATATGGCACTTAAGAATTTGTCAGTCGAGACTCCACTTTTAATGCATAAGTTATCATCATTATGTTGTCATATGAAATAATCTTCTTTCCTAAGGCTGAAATGGTGTATATTGTAGATGAGCTCCATGATCCACGAGCCTTAGTAAAACATATACTAATAGGATTTCAGGGGAATAAAACCAGCACAACAGATTTATTTCTCTAGAATCTGGTGATGTGTACATCATCTGCAATCAAATGGTTATGAAGGAAATAACAGCGTGACCAGATGTGAATATTTAATCCATGCAGATGAGTGACGACTTCTAAGGGATTTCAATAGTCATTTAATATTTAATGCCTCTAGAAATTGCTAAAATGTACCCAGTTTATTGCAAGGAAATCTGAAATCCCCAGGGATTGCTGTATTTACTGCGTACTCTATCAAGATCTAGGGAATGTCGTGTAAATCTGCATCCTTGCTAAAAGAATGACGTGTCCTTTACAAAATATCCATCAAGAAGAAACCTTATGACTCATCAGGGCTTGTTCATAGGAGTTTGGCTATTGTAACGATAGCTTAATAGGAATGCTTGGTAAATAAGATATACAGTCATGGCCGTAAATGTTGGCACCCCTGAAATCTTTCAAGAAAATGAAGTATTTCTCACAGAAAAGTATTGCAGTAACACATGTTTTGCTATACACATGTTTATTCCGTTTGTGTGTATTGGAAAAAAACGGGAGGAAAAAAAGGGAGGAAAAAAAGCAAATTGGACATAATGTCACACCAAACTCCAAAAATGGCCTGGACAAAATTATTGGCACCCTTAACTTAATATTTGGTTGCACACCCTTTGGAAAAAAATAACTGAAATCAGTCGCTTCCTATAACCATCAATAAGCTTCTGACACATCTCACCTGGAATTTTGGACCACTCTTCCTTAGCAAACTGCTCCAGGTCTCTCTTATTGGAAGGGCGCCTTTTCCGAACAGAAATTTTAAGATCTCTCCACAGGTGTTCAATGGGATTTAGATCTGGACTCATTGCTGGCCACTTCAGAACTCCCCAGCGCTTTGTTGCCTTCCATTTCTAGGTGATTTTTGACGTATGTTTGGGTTCATTGTCCTGCTGGAAGATCGAAGATCTCAGACGCAAACCCAGCTTTCTGACACTGGGCTCTACAGTGCGACCAAAAATCCGTTGGTAATCCTCAGATTTCATGATGCCTTGCACACATTCAAGGCACCCAGTTCCAGAGGCAGCAAAACAACCCCAAAACATCAATGAACCTCCACCATATTTCACTGTAGGTACTGTGTTCTTTTCTTTGTAGGCCTCATTCCGTTTTCTGTAAACAGTAGAATGATGTGCTTTACCAAAAAGCTCTATCTTGGTCTCATCTGTCCACAAGACGTTTTCCCAGAAGGATTTTGGCTTACTCAAATAAATTTTTGCAAAATGTAGTTTTGCTTTTTTATGTCTCTGTGTCAGCAGTGGGGTCCTCCTGGGTCTCCTACCATAGCGTTTTATTTCATTTATATGTCGACGGATAGTTCGCGCTGACACTGATGCTCCCTGAGCCTGCAGGACAGCTTGCATATCTTTGGAACTTGTTTGAGGCTGCTTATCCACCATCCGGACTATCCTGTGTTGACACCTTTCATCAATTTTTCTCTTCCGTCCACGCCCAGTGCCATGGGTTGCAAACCTCTTGATAATGTTGCGCACTGTGGACAAAGGCAAATCTAGATCTCTGGAGATGGACTTGTAACCTTGAGAATGTTGATATTTTTCCACAATTTTGGTTCTCAAGTCCTCAGACAGTTTTTTTCTCCTCTTTCTGTTGTCCATGCTTAGTGTGGCGCACACAAACACCCAATGCAAAGACTAAGCGAACTTCTCTCCTTTTTATCTGCTTTCATGTGTGATTTTTATATTGCCCACACCTGTTACTTGCCCCAGGTGAGTGTAATGGAGCATCACATGCTTGAAACAATATTATTTTTCCACAATTTTGGTTCTCAAGTCCTCAGACAGTTCTCTTCTTCTCTTTCTGTTGTCCATGCTTAGTGTGGCGCACACAAACACCCAATGCAAAGACTAAGTGAACTTCTCTCCTTTTTATCTACTTTCATGTGTGATTTTTATATTGCCCACACCTGTTACTTGCCCCAGATGAGTTTAAAGAAGCATCACATGCTTGAAACAATATTATTCATCCACAATTTTGAAAGGGTGCCAATAATTTTGTCGAGCCCATTTTTGGAGTTTGGTGTGACATTATGTACAATTTTCTTTTTTCCCTACCTTTTTTGGTTTTGTTCCAGTACACACAAAGGGAATAAACATGTGTATAGCAAAACATGTGTTACTGCAATACTTTTCTGTGAGAAATACTTCATTTTCTTGAAAAATTTCAAGGGTGCCAACATTTACGGCCATGACTGTATTGATTAAACCATTTTTCAGTTCTAAAACTGGTTACAACTGTCACAGGAAAGTGAGATAGGGAGAGGTATTGATTTATGCCTTTAAATTGGTGCCTAAAATAAATTTTTACATATGTTTTAATATGCACGTACTTCACAGTTTATCAGATCATTTAATATTTATATAACTCTATATATCAGGGACCCGTGCCCATTACTGTCCCACTCTCCTGAGCAGGTACAGGTGCCACTTAATTCATTAATCTCTTTCCTGTTTTTCCGGTGCCTGCACCTGCCGCTCTTCCCCTGTTGCCTTGCTGTGGGCCTGGCAACCAGAATCTCCACAGTCCCTCTCTTTTGCAGGCAGCAGCCTGCTTCCTGCAATCAGACCTATTCCCTGTGCTTGTAGGGAACACATGCTAGTTCCCCTCAGGCTCTTAAAGGGCCAGTACTTGCACCCTAATTAACACCATCTAATGGCTGATCACGTGAAAAGGTGAATTGCATCCTGTTGTTTGCCCATGTACCAACTTCTGCCCGTTAACTGGATGTTGACCCTCTGCTACCTGACCTGACCTGTGCCTGAACTTTGTATTGACCATTTGCTGACTGCCCTGACTTCAGACTGGTTATAGGATTGCTCATACTCTGCTTGCCCTCACGTTGGCTTGTCCCTTACTACAATTTTGATCCCTCAGTGTTCCACAATGGTGTCTCTGACCCCCGTGGATCAGCTATCATCCACACAGAGACTACGATAGAGGTCTAGTGGCTCCCCTGCAGCATAGTTCAGAATCCTGTATAAGGGTTAAAGAGTGAAGAACAGGGGGCAGCCTGGATTTGCAGGTTAGGTTTAGCCCTAAGTCATATCTGTTGGTTGACTCAGTGGTTCCACACCCATTGCTGTAAGAATAATTATCGTCTCATTCATTATGTTACAAATGAAAATTTAAAAAGTGGTCACCATATTATGAACTCACAACTCTGAACTTTTATATACAAAGGGGGTTGTTTGGTTAAGACAGTGGTGGGCAACCTTTTTTTTCAACTGAGCCAAATCTCGCCAAAACCACGATTGAAATTTATTTTGAGAGCCACATTTTTAAAACCGAAAATACATAGGATGGTACACTGTTTTTAGTTTCAATAAGTTTTTATTGAGAATATTGTGCATGCAAGTATCCACATAGGTCGGGTACTGTGGGACTCTTTGCACCGGCCCTGTAACGTGGACGTGACCAGAGCCTGTGCAAGGATTTTTTGGCAACACAAGCGAAGCTACATCTCGGTGACCCCCCCCTCCCCCCGCCCCGCCCGCAGCTCACCTGGTCCTGGTTCTGTCTGCAGCAGCTGGCTTCTCCTCTGTGTGGTCCTGATATCTTCGCTCTGCTTCAATCTGGTTTGAGGACTGTACTTTTCGCCCTATAAGATGCACATAGGTTTTAGAGGAGTATAATAAGAAACAATATTTTCCATTATACCTCAGGTCAGACCACCAATCAGACCCCCAATGTTAATCATACCTCAGATCAGCCCCCCATATCAGCCGTCAGCACCCCATCCATCATGACCATGTCAGCCGTCAGCCCCCATCCATCATGCTCCCATGTCAGCCGTCATGCCCCTATGTCAGCCGTCAGCCCCCCATGTCAGCACCCCATCCATCATGCCCATGTCAGCCATCAGCACCCCATCCATCATGCCCATGTCAGCCGTCAGCACCCCATCCATCATGCCCATGTCAGCCGTCAGCACCCCATCATGCCCATGTCAGCCCCCATCCATCATTACCCCCCATGTCAGCCATCAGCCCCCCATGTCAGCCATCATGCCCCCCATGTCAGCCGTCAGCACCCCATCCATCATGCCCATGTCAGCTGTCAGCCCCCATCCATCATGCCCCCATGTCAGCCGTCATGCCCCTATGTCAGCCGTCAGCACCCCATGTCAGCCGTCAGCCATCAGCCCCCCATGTCAGCACTCCATCCATCATGTCCATGTCAGCCGTCAGCCCCCATCCATCATGCCCCCCATGTCAGCCATCATGACCTTATGTCAGCCGTCAGCCCCCCATGTCAGCACCCCATCCATCATGCCCATGTCAGCCGTCAGCACCCCATCTATCATGCCCATGTCAGCCATCAGCACCCCATCATGCCCATGTCAGCCCCCATCCATCATTACCCCCCATGTCAGCCATCAGCCCCCCATGTCAGCCATCATGCCCCCCATGTCAGCCGTCAGCACCCCATCCATCATGCCCATGTCAGCTGTCAGCCCCCATCCATCATGCCCCCCATGTCAGCCATCATGCCCCTATGTCAGCCGTCAGCATCCCATGTCAGCCGTCAGCCATCAGCCCCCTATGTCAGCACTCCATCCATCATGTCCATGTCAGCCGTCAGCCCCCATCCATCATGCCCCCCATGTCAGCCATCATGACCTTATGTCAGCCGTCAGCCCCCCATGTCAGCACCCCATCCATCATGCCCATGTCAGCCGTCAGCACCCCATCCATCATGCCCATGTCAGCCGTCAGCACCCCATCATGCCCATGTCAGCCCCATCCATCATTACCCCCCATGTCAGCCATCAGCCCCCCATGTCAGCCATCATGCCCCCCATGTCAGCCGTCAGCACCCCATCCATCATGCCCATGTCAGCTGTCAGCCCCCATCCATCATGCCCCCCATGTCAGCCGTCATGCCCCTATGTCAGCCGTCAGCACCCCATGTCAGCCGTCAGCCATGAGCCCCCCATGTCAGTACTCCATCCATCATGCCCATGTCAGCCGTCAGCCCCCATCCATCATGCCCCCCATGTCAGCCATCATGACCTTATGTCAGCCGTCAGCCCCCCATGTCAGCACCCCATCCATCATGCCCATGTCAGCCGTAAGCACCCCATCCATCATGCCCATGTCAGCCGTCAGCACCCATCCATCATTACTCCCATGTCAGCCATCATGCCCCCCATGACAGCCGTCAGCCCCCATCCATTATGCTCCCTAATGGGGGACAATGTTGGAGTCTGCACCATCGGGGGGGTGACATGATGAGGGACAATGTTGGAGTCGGTACCTGATATATCACTGGGGTCTGGCTGGAGTGGGGTCGGTCTGGTCCTGGCTCCAATCTCAGCTGGCTCTGCCTTAAGGTGTCTTCTCCAGAGTCCAGACTAGAGTCCAGCAGGGTCGGCCAAGTTCCAACAAGTCGTGCCTCAGTGTTACTCTGTGACTGTGTTCTTCTGCTGCCAGCCTGGAGGGGCAGCTTTTACAGGCCATAGCAGACAGAGCAGCTCCGCCTCCTCGCCTCCCTCTGCCGCGGCCCCACTGACAGTCAGTGACGCCTCCTTTGGCCTGAGCGCCGCACGGCACACATGTAGGCAGGACAGCCGCAGGCTGCCGCCCCCGAGAGGAGGGAGGGGAGCGGGCGCCCGGCACACAGAACAGTGCTCCAGACTAAAAAAAAATCCTAGTAGCCATTGGCTCCTGAACTGAAAAATTTAGGAGCCAAATCAAATTTTTAGTCGCCAAATCGAAACTGAATCAAAATTTTGGTATCGTGACAACGCTACGCCGATCAGATCGGCGTAGGGTTGTTTTGAAACCAAAATTTTGATTCGCTTTCGTCACCATAAAAAAGTATTGTGATACTCAATACCGTGCAAAAAAACAAAAACACCAAAAAAAGCTGCGTGCATTTCGCATTTTATGAAACATTCGGCCCATAATAGAACAGTCCTATGCTATTTTTTGGGGTGACAAGGTGACTAAAAAGGCTATGTAATATGTTTATTTATTTATTTATTGTTTATATATTTTATATGTAAAATTGGGAAAGGGGGGATTTAAACTTAATATTTTAAAGTACTTTCACATTAGCGTTTTTCATTTCCGGCACTGAGTTCCGTCACAGGGGCTCTATACCGGAAAATAACTGATCAGTTTTATCCCCATGCATTCTGAATGGAGAGTAATCCGTTCAGGATGCATCAGGATGTCTTCAGTTCAGTCATTTTGACTGATCAGGCAAAAGATAAAACCGTAGCATGCTACGGTTTTATCTCCGGCGAAAAAAAATGAAGATTTGCCTGAATGCCGGCTCCATAGGAATGTATTAGTGCTGGATCCGGCATTCAAAATACTGGAATGCACCCGCACTAAATCCGGACCCATTCACTTCTATGGGGCTGTGCACATGAGCGGTGATTTTCACACATCACTTGTGCGTTGCGTGAAAATCGCAGCATGCTCTGTTGTGCGTTTTTTGCGCAACGCAGGCCCCATAGAAGTTAATGGGGCTGTGTGAAAATCGCAAGCAAGTGCGATTTTCACGCATGGTTCCTAGGATGAAAGTCTATTCACTGTATTATTTTCCCTTATAACAACATGGTTATAAGGGAAAATAATAGCATTCTGAATACAGAATGCATAGTAGAAGGTCGATATAATAAACATTGGTGGCGCAGTGCGCCCCCCCCATCACCCCAATATAATAAACATTGGTGGCGCAGTGCGCCCCCCCTCAATATAATAAACATTGGTGGCGCAGTGCGCCCATCACCCCAATATAATAAACATTGGTGGCGCAGTGCGCCCATCACCCCAATATAATAAACATTGGTGGCGCAGTGCGCCCCCCTCAATATAATAAACATTGGTGGCGCAGTGCGCCCCCCCCATCACCCCAATATAATAAACATTGGTGGCGCAGTGCGCCCCCCTCAATATAATAAACATTGGTGGCGCAGTGCGCCCCCCTCAATATAATAAACATTGGTGGCGCAGTGCGCCCCCCCATCACCCCAATATAATAAACATTGGTGGCGCAGTGCGCCCCCCTCAATATAATAAACATTGGTGGCGCAGTGCGCCCCCCCCATCACCCCAATATAATAAACATTGGTGGCGCAGTGCGCCCCCCCATCACCCCAATATAATAAACATTGGTGGCGCAGTGCGCCCCCCTCAATATAATAAACATTGGTGGCGCAGTGCGCCCCCCCATCACCCCAATATAATAAACATTGGTGGCGCAGTGCGCCCCCCCCATCACCCCAATATAATAAACATTGGTGGCGCAGTGCGCCCCCCCAACACCCCAGTATAATAAACATTGGTGGCGCAGTGCGCCCCCCCATCACCCCAATATAATAAACATTGGTGGTGCAGTGCGCCCCCCCTCAATATAATAAACATTGGTGGCGCAGTGGGCAGTGCCAATGAGGGTTAAAAAATAAAAAAATAATTAACTCACCTCCTCCAATTGATCGTCTCCTGTTCTTACTTCTTTCTAGTTTCTTCAGGACGCAGGACCTGTGGTGACATCACTGTGCTCATCACATGATCCATCACCATGGTAATGGGCCATGTGATGAGCTCAGTGACGTCACCACAGGTCCTGAAGAAACTAGAAAGAAGTAAGAACAGGAGACCGGCAGCTACCTGATCAACTGGAGGAGGTGAGTTAATTTTCTTTTATTATTTTTAACCCTCATTGGCACTTCCCACTGTGCCACCAACGTTTATTATACTGGGGGGGGGGGGCGCACTGTGCCACCAACGTTCATTATACTGGGGGGGGGGGCGCACTGTGCCACCAACGTTTATTATACTGGGGGGGGGGGGCGCACTGTGCCACCAACGTTTATTATACTGGGGGGGGGCACTGTGCCACCAACGTTTCTTATACAAATACAGGAGGCGGGTGCCGGAATCAAATAGCCGGCACCCGACCTTTGTGACAGGGAGCTGCGATCAGCGGCAGTTAACCCCTCAGGTACCGCACCTGAAGGGTTAACTCAACTGCAGCGGATCGCAGCTCCCTGTCACAGAGGTCGGGTGTCGGCTATTTGATTCCGGCACCCGCCTCCTGTATTTGTATTAACAGGTCAGTTTTCTTCATTGGTGGCGCAGTGGCCACAGCCCCTCCCCTCCTCCTCCCGTCTCTTCTTATTGGCAGCGGCGGGGGCAGCAGCACAGGGGGGAGGGAGAGACTCCTCCTGCGCTGCTGAGAACGATCATCTCCTGTGCCCGCCGCTGTATTGAGCAGAGCTGCGGCGGCGGGTCTAGTCGCAAATGGCATCTGGAGCCCTGCAGAAGAGCCGTATTAAAGTGTGTAAAGAGCCGCATGTGGCTCGCGAGCCGCGGCTTGCCGACCACTGGGTTAAGACAACACAATCTGTATTGTTGGTTCCCTTGCCTGCAGATTGCTGGTGATCATCACTTAGTTTGATAACTTTTTTTGTTGCTTCCCGTCACGCCATCATTGAGCAAAATAAAAAAAATCTATTTACCTGAAGCTGCTACTAGAAGGAGCCCCTGCATATAGAATTATACATTAAACTTCATATGCAGTGAGCTGGTGGCTTCTAGCATTTTATTATTTTACAGTGTTAGATTAAACCACTTTAGCCAAGGTGTTTAAAATCAATATAACAGCTGGAAAACATAATTGGTAAACTACATAGGTGCAGGTTAACTAATGCAGATTAATGTTAAGACAGTAAAAATCTGGACAAGACAGTCTAAAGATGCATAACATTGATCACAATGGTTAATGCTGTATGATCTTTTTGGTGTATTATACCATATGTACACTTCCGAGAGACATGCAAAAAGTTTCGGAAACACTATATATAATCAATGTGGCTCATTTTGATAAGTAATTCATTCTCATAGACTCCTGATGTATTTTGAACTTTTTAGTGATACCAGGGAGTCTCAACCAGCATTCAGGTGTACATGTTGTGTGACACAATATTAAGTGTTACAGATACCTTTTGAGCATTTTTAGAGAAGGTGGAGTGCCTTAGTGAGAAAGAGGAGTGGGAAGGGTTGTGTCTTCAATGAGCACTAAAATTGTGCTGAACTTTTGTCGCAAAGTTTACCAACCAATATTTGATGTAGTTAGATAAAAGTTTTAAAGCTGAACCAGATTTATCATCCAGTGTGAACCACTGTCTGTGGTGTACCTTCAGGTTGCTAGTCTAAGGAGGCAATGTATAAAAGCCATTGCACCAGTAAAGTGGAATGCTTTTTTTATTTTTTTATTTTGTTGGTGGAGTAGCTTTTATGACATATTTTTAAAGCATTTGCCAGATTTTATTTGGTTTGTAGGCAAATAGTTGGTATTTAGTAAGAGGCAGAGAGATGTTATGTGGCTAGAGCTACATCATTGCCATTTTAAGAAGTTGCAAAAAAAGTGTATTTCAGTCTCCTGGTGAAGTAGATAATTATAACACCTTTATAATAAACTAGCAGAAGGACCCGGCTTCGCACGGGTATATTTCATCTAATTCACTTAATGTTTGTGTGTGTCGTTAAAAGATGTCGACAGTATCCCCCATAACAGTGACCTCTACAGCACCCCGCCCCTTTAACAGTGACCTCCACAGTGAACGCCCCTTTAACAGTGACCTCCACAGTGCCCACCTCCTTAACAGTGACTTCCACAGTCCTGCCCCTTAACAGTGACATCCACAGTGCCCGCCCCTTTAACAGTGCCCTCCCTCTTAACAGTGCCCTCCCTCTTAACAGTGACCTCCACAGTGCCCGCCCCTTTAACAATGACCTCAACAGTGCCCGCCACTTTAACAGTGAAAAAAATTCCACAGAAAAAACTAAGATAAAAACATCCTGCACGATATGATATACAAATGTGCGGATGTCCCTGGCCATATTATTGAAGAAAACCACAGAAATAAGATAATAATGCACTTAGTAAAGTAGATGCAAGCATTATATATGGACAAAGTCCTCACTCTGATATGATAATATCTGACACACTTAGTCAATATTTTTTGATCAATACACATCTAAGCCCGCCTACCAAGCGCCAAGGTGGTCTCAGGTCAGGCGGGTCCTACGCTAAACCTACCTAAGCCATTGGGCTTCTATGTTCAGGAGCGCAGACGCCGCACATATGGTGTGCTGCTCCTAGTCACCTCCATGTGCATGAAGCAACCACTTTAACAGTGACCTCCACAGATCCTTCCCCTTTAACAGTGACCTGCACAGTGCCCGCCCCAATAACAGTGACCTCCACAGTGCCTTCCCCTTTAACAGTGACCTGCACAGTGCCCGCCCCAATAACAGTGACCTCCACAGTGCCCGCCCATTTAACAGTAACATCCACAGTGCCCGCCCATTAAACAGTAACATCCACAGCACCCTGCCCCTTTATTGCTAGGGCTACAGGACGACATGTGCCGCGCAACATTTTTTATAATGATAGGCTATGGTGTCACACTGCGATATGCGACATGCTTTGATTGCGACATGACAGTCACAAAAAATCCATCCAAGAGTGATGCATATAGTAACGTAGTTGTGCCCTATGTGTGGTGCAACTTATTGTCGTCCTGTAGCCCTAGCCTAA
Source organism: Bufo bufo (assembly GCF_905171765.1). Classification (NCBI taxonomy): domain Eukaryota; kingdom Metazoa; phylum Chordata; class Amphibia; order Anura; family Bufonidae; genus Bufo; species Bufo bufo. The sequence continues at coordinate 203,814,865 of NC_053393.1, forward strand.
AGCTCACCTACAGCAGTGAAGAAAAATGGCTGGGATGTTATGGAAACCTGGAGTAAAGCTGTGTGTATGTAGAGACTAAGGGTCTGAGATCTTCTATTGGCTGATAAGGGACATGTGACCCTGTGTATGGCAGTTGGGATATGAGTGAATGACTTGCAGGCTTGTATAGGCTAATGCAGGTAATTTTTGGGAAATATCTCGGGAACGGTACGTCCTAGAGAGCTGAGACTTACACAAGATTTCTTTTCAGGTAGCAAGGGATGTATATACCAAGTTTAGTTGAAATCGATGGTTGCGTTTTTGAGTGATCGCGGACCATACACACATACATACACACATACATACACACATACATACATAGATACATATATATGTCCTTCTTTATGTATATAGATAAATGCGACATTTTTAATTAAACAAAACACTCTAGAAAAATTAGGTCAAAAACTCATATCTTGATATATTACCCCTAAAGTTTATCCTATGTTATTACTAGACAGACACATGAGTAAATCTTCCTCATGTGTCATGTCACTTACATTCTCCTTTGTTTAACCAGATGAATTACAGTGCCTTGAAAAAGTATTCACACCTCTTGAACTTTTCCACATTTTTTCACCTTACACCCACAAACTTAAATGTATTTTATTGGGATTTTATGCGACAGTTTAACACAAAGTAGCAAGTATGTGTGGAATGAAAAGAAAATGATACATGGTTTTCAATATTTTTAATAAATAAAAATTAGAAAAGAACGGCATGCATTTAAATTCAGCCCCCTGTACTCTTATACCCCTAAATGAAATCCAGTGTGACCACTTGCCTTCAGAAGTCACAGAATTAGTAAATCGAGATGGCCTTGCGGTTCGCTCGGTGATCGTTTTGCGGCAAACTTTGCTCATTCGCGGTTCGCCGAACGGGCGAACATATGGCGATGTCCACCGGCGCCATATTCTTTTACATTGTGAAGAACTTTGACCCATGACACATCCATCAGGTGGTACAAGACAGCCAATTGAGATGTTTCAGCACATGGACATGCCCCCTACCTTATAAATAAACCCCATCTCGCCGCCATTTTATATTCAGTCTTTTGCCACTGTAGGGAGAGGTTGCTATGTGGAGCAGGGACAGACTGCTAGGGACACCAAACGCTAGCTAATAGGGCCACAAAAGTCCTTTTAAGGACTAGTATAGGTGTGCTATTGATAGGTGTGACTTACTGAGGGGTGTGATATACTGTACTTATAATATACTTTCTAACATAGAAAGTATATTATAGTGAATTTGTATTATTTTATTATTATGCAGCATTTGTGTGTGTTTCTGCTGCGATACTGCAGCTATACAGAGGTGCAAACGCTCTTGGAACAAATAATTTCAACTGGTGTGATATACCAGTTGCCCCCCAAAAAAAGTGATTGAGGCAGGGGTGCTATATACCAATAAAATACTTTCTATATAGTGCATTTGGGTAGTGCATGTGGCAGTTGCAGCACTATGCCTTTTGCTCTGTGGCATTAGAAGAATTTTGATATTTTAGTCTAACCAGACTGTCCATTACTCTGTAATTCCTCTAGCGCCGTTTTATGGAAACAGTAGGTTTAAAGACCACACCAAATGCTTGAAATAACTTCTTTATTAACTTCAACTTTTCTTCATATATAACACTGCCGTCTCCGCAGCAGATAGTCCATTATTATTATTATTTATTATTATTTATTATTAAAGCGCCATTCATTCCATAGCGCTGTACATATGATGAGCGGTGCACATACATAATACAGACAATTGCACTAATCATAAACAAGACAAGTTACAAACTGGTACAGAAGGAGAGAGGGCCCTGCCCGTGAGGGCTTACAATCTATATGGTATGGGTGAAGGACACAGTAGGTGCGAGTTAAGTTGGTCATGGCGGTATAGAGGCAGCGGGGTCACTGGTTGTAGGCTTGTCTGAAGAGGTGGGTTTTCAGGTTTCTTTTGAAGGATTCCAATGTTGGTGAGAGTCTGATATGTTGGGGTAGCGAGTTCCAGAGTATGGGGGATGCACGGGAGAAATCTTGGAGTCGATTGTGGGAAGAGGCAATAAGAGGAGAGGAGAGAAGGAGGTCTTGTGAGGCTCGAAGAGTGCGTGTGGGGATGTATCTGGAAAGTAGCTCAGAGATGTAGGGAGGGGACAGGTTATGGACGGCCTTGTATGTATTTGTTAGTACTTTGAAGTGAATTCGCTGGGCAATGGCGAGCCAGTGAAGGGATTGGCAGAGGGGAGAGGCAGAGGAGTAATAGGGTGAGAGGTGGATTAGTCGGGCAGCAGAGTTGAGGATAGATTGGAGGGGTGCGAGAGTGCTAGATGGAAGGCCACAGAGGAGAATGTTGCAGTAGTCTAGGCGAGAGATAATGAGGGCATGTACAAGAATTTTCACAGATTCAAAGTTAAGGAAAGCACGGATGCGGGAGATGTTTTTGAGTTGGAGGCGGCAGGTGGTGGAAAGAGCTTGGATTTGCGGTCGGAAGGAAAGTGCAGAATCCAAGGTCACTCCAAGGCAGCGGACTTTGTTGACCGGGGAGAGTGTGCAGCCATTGATCATGATAGATAGGTCTGTTGAGGGGGTTGAAAAAGATGGGGGAAAGATTATGAATTCTGTCTTATCCATGTTAAGTTTTAGAAAGCGAGAGGCGAAGAAGGATGATATAGAAGATAGACATTGTGGGATTCTTGATAGTAAGGTGGTGATTTCTGGACCAGAGAGGTAGATTTGTGTGTCGTCAGCGTAGGAGTGATACTGAAAGCCATGGGACTCTATGAGCTGTCCCAGGCCAAAGGTGTAGATAGAGAAGAGCAGGGGTCCTAGGACAGAGCCTTGCGGGACACCAACAGAGAGGGAATGAGACGAGGAGGTGGTGCGAGAGTGGGAGACGCTAAACGTCCGGTCTGTGAGGTATGATGTGATCCAGAAGAGGGCCAGGTCGGTGATGCCGAGAGATGAGAGAGTTTGCAACAGAAGGGAGTGGTCAACAGTGTCAAAGGCAGAGGACAGGTCAAGGAGAAGGAGGACAGAGTATTGTTTCTTGGTTTTGGCTGTCAGTAGGTCATTGGTGACTTTGGTAAGGGCAGTCTCGGTCGAGTGGTGGGGTCGGAAGCCAGATTGTAGGCGGTCAAAGAGGGAGCAGGAGGAGAGGTGGGAGGACAGTTCTGAATGGACATGTTGTTCAAGTAGCTTTGAGGCATACGGAAGAAGTGAAATGGGGCGATAACTGGACAAGGAAGATGGGTCAAGTGAAGGCTTTTTGAGGATGGGTGTAATGGTAGCATGTTTAAAAGCAGAGGGGAAGACACCAGAGTTTAGTGATAGGTTGAAGAGATGAGTTAGGGCTGGGATAAACACTGTGGTGAGGTTAGGGATGAGGTGGGATGGGATTGGGTCAAGTGCACAGGTGGTCAGATGGGATTGGAGAGTAGAGTGGAGAGTTTTTCTTCTGTAATGGTGGAGAAGCGGGTTTTGGGAGAAGGGGACCGAGCCGTTGTGTAGAGGGTCTGTGGGGACTGTGTGGTGAAGCTTTCTCTGATGTTGACTATCTTTTGTTTGAAATATTTGGCAAAGTCCTCAGCTGAGAAGAGAGGAGAGGCTGGGGGCGCTGGGGGGCGGAGAAGGGAGTTAAAAGTGCTAAAAAGTTGTTTAGGGCTGTGTGACAGGGAAGATATGAGAGATGAGAAGTAGGCCTGTTTTGCATCAGCGAGTGAGGATTTAAATATAAGGAGGGATTGCTTGTATGCGGTGAAATGATCATTTGAATGGGATTTCTTCCATTGCCGCTCAGCAGCCCTGGAAGCTTGTCTGAGTTTTTTGGTCAGGTTGGTGTGCCAGGGTTGTCTGTTGATTTTTCGGGTTTTGTTGTGTGTGAGGGGGGCAACAGTGTCCAGAGCTGTACTTATTGTGGTGTTATATAGGGTGGTAGCAGCTTCTGGGTCTAGGAGGGAACAGATGGTAGAGAGTGGGAGAAGAGAGTCGGAAAGCAAGTGAAAGTCGAGATGTTTAAGGTTCCTGCGGGGGTGTGTTAGTGTGTGGACCGGGGGAGCAGCAGAAGAGACCAGTGAAGAGAAGGTGAGAAGGTTGTGGTCGGATAGGGGGAGAGGCTAATTAGAAAGGTTAGATAGGGAGCAGAGGCGGGTAAAGATCAGATCCAGAGTGTGACCATCTCTGTGGGTGGGAGCTGAAGACCACTGTGATAGGCCGAAGGAGGAAGAGAGTGACAGGAGTTTAGAGGCGGCCGAGTGGCATGTGTCAATAGGGATGTTGAAGTCACCCATGATGATAGTGGGGATGTCGGCAGAAAGAAAGTGTAGTAGCCAGGTGTTAAAGTTGTCAAGAAAGATGGTGGCTGGGCCTGGAGGGCGGTAAATGACGGCTACTTGAAGGTTGGAGGGAGAGTAGATGCGAACAGAGTGTACTTCAAATGAGGTGAGCGTAATGGAGGGTGGCAGTGGAATTGGGCTGTAGGAGCAGGTGTCTGATAGGAGGAGACCAACTCCTCCACCATGTTTGCAGCCGGGACGGGGGGTGTGAGTGAATTGAAATCCACTATAAGAGAGTGCAGCAGGGGAGGAGGTGTCTGAGGGTGTCAGCCATGTTTCAGTGAGACCCAGAAAGGAAAGGTTTTGAGAGATGAACAGTTCATGAATGTATGACAGTTTGTTACAGACAGAGCGCGCGTTCCATAATGCTCCTGCAAGAGGAACCAAAGGAGCAGGGGTCAGAGGAATGGTTATTAGGTTTAAGGGGTTGGAGAAATTTGTAGAAGGAGATTTGTGGTGGGACATGGAGGTGATAGTGGGGATTTGCTGAGGGGGTCCTGGATTTGGAGAGATATCACCAGCAGTAAGGAGAAGCAGAGAAAGTGTTAATAGATGAGAATAAGAGAGGGCATGAGGAGTGTGTGTGTGTTTGGGAAGGAAGTGTTTTATGTTGGCAAACAGGTTTGTGCAAGCGATCAGATGAGAAGGTAAAATGTAAGAAGAGATTAATAGTTCCTTGCTGGGTGAATGGATGTGTGGGTATTTCAGGAGGTGTTGGAAAAGTGGGAAGAGTAAGAGGAAAAATTGAAACATTGTTTGCATTAAAAATGTCTAATTACCTGTGATCCCCTTCTGGTCCAATTCTGGTATAATTCAGTCAGTGCACTTAAGAGTGGCACCTGAGAGATGTGGCATTTGGAAAGACCAAGGTCTGGAAGACCAAAGGACTTAGATTTATACCACTCAGTGTTCAATCAGGTGTGACCAAGAGGGGAGGGACATATGGTCTAATCAAGGGGCACCAGATACAGGGGTGAAATAGTCAATGCAAACAAATACTCAATAAATCTAGCAGGGAAGGAGACATTAATGCTTCAGAAAAGACATACCAGGATTTAGAAGGAGAGATGAGAGGGGTGGACAAGATCAGACTGTGGAAAAGCTGGGTGTAGCAGTTAGCTTCAATGCAGACATACCAGGATTTAGAAGGAGAGATGAGAGGGGTGGACAAGATCAGACTGTGGAAAAGCTGGGTGTAGCAGTTAGCTTCAATGCAGACATACCAGGATTTAGAAGGAGAGATGAGAGGGGTGGACAAGATCAGACTGTGGAAAAGCTGGGTGTAGCAGTTAGCTTCAATGCAGACATACCAGGATTTAGAAGGAGAGATGAGAGGGTGGACAAGATCAGACTGTGGAAAAGCTGGGTGTAGCAGTTAGCTTCAATGCAGACATACCAGGATTTAGAAGGAGAGATGAGAGGGGTGGACAAGATCAGACTGTGGAAAAGCTGGGTGTAGCAGTTAGCTTCAATGCAGACATACCTGGAGATGAGAGAGTTGGGTGATGGTCAGTAGGCAGTGATGACAAAGAGGATTCAATATCCATAATATTACATTCTGGTATAATTCAGTCAGTGCACTTAAGAGTGGCACTTGAGAGATGTGGCATTTGGAAAGACCATAACACGTGCTGAAAAGATATCACAAAATGGCGGTATGCATAAGATGGTGGTTCAACTGTTCAATCTTATTCAACATAAAATGGTGGATATATTTCCCCCGAGTATCTGTACTCTCACTTTAAGTTATTTAAACACTTTATGATCTCTCTGATTGGTATATCTGAGGCCTAACTAATAGTTCACTTGCTGAATTTGGTCACAATTTGCAATATGCAGTTTGCAGATTGGTTGAGTATGATCTGGTATGGTTGTATGCAAGACTCCTGCTGTGTGTGAGGATGGCTGTCATTGGTCTAGACTCCTGCCCAGCAACAACAGTTTAACTCTATGCTTTCTGTTGTTTCTGCTGTGTCATTGAGCTTACCTCACATCCATATAATGAATCTTAAAGGCATATTATCTTTTCTGCTTCTGTGAACACAATATATATAACAGTTATATGACATCCAAACATGAAGTCACTGTAAATAACTCTGCTTTTGTCTTTAACACACAAACATATTAACTGTATTAAGGTTATTGGCAGGCTTAGCTGTATAAACATATAAGCTATATTAGCAACCTAGGACAGGTCTTAGCTGGCCAGATACAATCCCACCAAAATTACCTATAATTCTATGTTCATAGTGGTAGAACTTGAACATGAATTTAAAGAATTTTCCATCAAGTTCTCAACCTCCAAGTGTCTTTTATCACTCTCAAGTAAATCAACTAACTTCTGTATAGGACGTTCCAACTTGAGTGGAGTAGTGAGATGTTTTCCTTTTTTGTCAAGTTTTGAGTCTCCTATTTGTAACAACTCTTTTCTTAGTAGTTTGTTTTCCTCCTTTTAAACTTCTAGAACTCTGGCCAATTTCTATTGACTTCTATGTATATCTTCTTCTTTCACTAACACTATGCAACCAACTTGGACATTTCTTCTGGGTGTTTGCCATTTACTTCTTAGCATAAGATTGGCTAAGTACTATTTTCTCCATCTATTCCAAAACTGTTCTGATAGATATTGAACTCTTCGCCATCTTCTTTTAGCATAAAAACCTCTTTGATGAACCTGCCAGGTGGTGGCTGTATGTAATCAGACTTAAGGTGAAGTAGATGGTTGGGAGTTAAAGGGTCTAAACTTGTTGGACCGTTGATGTTATCAGCTGTAAGTGGACGACTTAACAATAGACATTACTTCATAGAACAGGGTCCTAAGTGAAGCATCATCCATTCTTCTGCCGTTCTTTTTCAACACTTAACACATTTCTTACAGTTATGATTTGTCTTTCCCAAACTCCTCCTGTATGGCTTGCATGTGGAGCATTCATGTGGAAATCACAGTTTCTCTAACAAATACTCAGTTACTTTTTCTTTATTGATCTCTTTTAGAGCTTTCTTCAATTCATTTATTGCCCCGACAAAATTAGATCCTTGGTCAGATCTAAGCTCTCTGACAGTACCACTAATGGCTATGAAACATTTCAAGGCGTTGATGAATGTGTCAGTTGATATATCTTCTAACATTTCCAGGTGAATTTCTCCAGAGCTCAGACATGTAAATATTAGTCCATATCTCTTGTACTCCTTGTGGTTCTGTTTGGTGATGAATGGGCCAAAACAATCCATTCTGCTATAAAGAAATGGTGGGGATGGGTTTACACGATCTGCTGGTAAATCTGCCATTCTTTGTTCTTCGGTAGGTCTATGTGCCTTTCTGCAGACTACAGATTTACTTATATACTTTGCTATAACTTTGCTTCCTTTCACTATCCAGTAACCACCTTCTCTCAAACAGCTTTGGGTAAAGCTTCTTCCTTGATGTAAGCATTTGTTGTGGTAGTGATCAATAATCAATCTTGTGAAGGTAGAGTTTTGGGGTAGAATTGCTGGATGCTTCACTCTGCTAGGTAACGATGCATTTTCCAGTCTCCCTCCCACCTTCAGTATACCATCCTGCAGAACAAGATTAAGCTTGTACAATGGGTGATTGTTTGGAAGCCTTTTAGGTTCTTGACTAAGTTTCTTCAACATTCAACAATTCCTTCTTTATGATTCCCTTTGCCAAACGTTGAATTTGAGCTACTACGTTTATGAATGTATTCCATTTTGAACATCTGGCTAGTCTTCCATGTATGTCATCTTGACACTTGGCAGCAGTGCTCAATGTTTGTACAACTTTTACTTCTGGATCACACATAGACAATTCTGTGTAACCTTTACTGGGCGTGATTTTCTTTTCTCAAAGAAACTCTGGGCCTGTGAACCAATTAGAATTTTTCAATTCTGTTACATTTATGCCTCTTGAAGCATGATCTGCTGGGTTATGCTTTGTGTCAATATGATGCCAATGTTCTGGATTCGTTATTTCCCAAATTTTCTCAACTCTGTTGGTGACAAAGAAATGGAATCTCTGAGCTTCCTTGTTTATGTATCCTAGGACAACTTGTGAGTTTGTCCAAAAATATTCTTCATCTATTTTCAATTCCAATTCTTCTGTCAGAAACTTGCTTACTGATGCTAAAACTACGGCTGGTCCTTTAAGTAGATGATCGTTCAATCTAACACCATCGTACTTTGCTCAGCAATCAAATACCACTCTAATCTTATCTGGTTTCTTTTTAGTGGTAGATACCTTGATGTGGGATGTACCACACTTCTCCTTCTTTAGGCTGATTATTAACTTTTTCTGCATGTCCTTCTTTAAAGATGCGCTCATTACTGTGCAAGTTGAGGATCACTATAACTTCGCTCTTTGAGGGAAATAGTTCCACTGTGGCAGACGCAGCACTATTCAAGTTTTGCGCTGTGGCATTAGAAGAATTTTGATATCTCTGACTTTTAGTCTAACCAGACTGTCTGTTACTCTGTAATTCCTCTAGCGCCATTCTATGGAAACAGTAGGTTTAAATAGCACACCAAATGCTTGAAATAACTTCTTTATTAACTTCAACTTTTCTTCATATAACACTGCCGCCTCTGCAGCAGATAGTCCATGTACAAAAAAATTGTTTAATAAAGTATCACAAATTGGAGGTGTGCATAGGATGGTGGTCAAACTGTTCAATCTGGTCATTCAACATAAAATGGTGGATATATTTCCCCCGAGTATCTGTACTCTCACTTTAAGTTATTTAAGCACTTTATGATCTCTCTGAGAGGTATATCTGAGGTCTAACTAATAGTTGAATTTGGTCACAATTAGCAATATGCAGTTTGCAGATTGGTTGAGTATGATCTGGTATGGTTGTATGCAATTTGGATTGCAATATGGAATTTGAATTTGGATTAGTATACACTTCAAATTACTATATTAACAGTAGGAACATTATATAACTGTTTAAATACCTATTTTGGCCTCCCTAAAACACAGCTCTCTCTGGTGAATAATAATGGTGAATAATAATTTCTAGCAGCTACTGCTAGGGAATTTCCCACACAGGCTGTGTGTGAGGCTGGCTGTGATTTGCCAAGACTCCTGCTGTGTGTGAGGCTCGGTTTGATTGGTCTAGACTAGGGTTGAGCGAAACCGAACTGTAAAGTTCGGGTTCGTACCGAACTTTAGGATTTTTGGACCCCGGACCCAAACCCGAACTTTTCACTAAAAGTTCGGGTTCGGTGTTCGGCTATTTTATGGCGCTTTTTGAAAGGCCGCAGAGCAGCCAATCAACAAGCGTTTAACTCTGTGCCCTTAGAAGCCATCACAGCCATACCTACTAATCGCATGGCTGTGATTGGCCAGTGCAGCATGTGACCCAGCCTCTATATAAGCTGGAGTCACGTAGCAATTCACGTCACTCTGCTGTTACTAGTGTAGGGAGAGGATGCTGCTGCTGTGAGGGAGAGTATAGGAAAGAATGTTTAATCAGAAGTGCTTGTTAACTCAGCTATCTACCTAGATTTAGTTTTGCGGGTGCAGTGCACAATCTTTTTACCCTGCCCTGAGCCTAGTGACAGAGAAAAATAACTTTTATCCGTCTGTTAGTTAGGTGGGTGGCCATTTTATGCAAGCTCAGTGCACCAGCACAGCATATGTGCTTTTGTGACATTGAAATCCAAGATTGAAATACTGCAATAATAATCTGGGTTTAAAAAAAACACCCATTCTTGGCAATATCCTACATTTGGTGCCTTTGCAGCATTTGTGAATGTAAAATAGAAGCTTGCAATATTTCAATGATTTTCTGGGTTTAAAAAAATCACCCATTTTTTGCAATACCCCACATCTGGGGCCTTTGCAGCATTTGTCAGTGTGAAATCCAATCTTGGAATACTGCAATAATTTTCTGAGTTAAAAAAAACACCCATTTTTGGCAATACCCCACATCTGGGGCCTATGCTGCATTTTTTTTGTGGGAAATACAAACTTGAAATACTGCAATAATAATCTGGGTTTAAAAAAACACCAAATTTTGGCAATATCCTACATCTGGTGCCTTTGCAACATTTGTCAGTGTGAAAGACAAGCTTGAAATTCTTCAATAATTTTCTGGGTTTAAAAAAACACCCATTTTGGGCAAAAAACAATTGTGTGAGATACACGCGTTAGATACTGGTGTTCTATTCTGTTATTAAAAAAATACCCATTTTGGGCAAAATACTTCATTTTGCAGCCTATGCTGCATTTGTTAGTGTGACATACAAGCTAGAAATACTGCAATAATAATCTGGGTTAAAAAATACAAACATTTTGGGCAATATCCTACATCTGGTCCCTTTGCAGCATTTCTCAGTGTGTAAGACAAGCTTGAAACACTTCAATAATTTTCTGGTTTTAAAAAAAACACCAATTTTTGGAAATACCCTACATCTGGTGCATTTGCAGCATTTGTCAGTGTGAAAGACAAGCTTGAAATACTTTAATAATTTTCTGGGTATAAAAAAACACAAATTTTGGACAAAAAACAAAATTTGCAGCCTTTGCTGCATCAGTCAATGTGAGATACACGCGTTAGATACTGGTGTTCTATTCTGTTATTTAAAAAAACACCCATTTTGGGCAAAATACTTAATTCTGCAGCCTATGCTGCATCTGTCAGTGTGAGATACAAGCTTGAAATACTGCAATAATATTCTGGGTTTGTAAAAAACACCCATTGTTGGCAATATCCTACATCTGGTGCCTTTGCAGCATTTGTCAGTGTGAAAGACAAGCTTAAAATACTTAAATAATTTTTTGGTTTAAAAAAAACACAAATTTTGGACAAAAAACGAAATTTGCGGCCTTAGCTGCATCAGTCAGTGTGAGATACATGCGTTAGATACCGTTGATTTATTCTGTTATTAAAAAAACACCCATTTTGGCCAAAATACTTAATTTTGCAGCCTATGCTGCATTAGTTAGTGTGACATACAAGCTATAAATACTGCAATAATATTCTGGGTTTAAAAAAACACCCAGTTTAGGCAATACCCTACATCTGGTGTCTTTGCAGCATTTGTCAGTGTGAAAGAGAAGCTTGAAATACTTCAATAATTTTCTGTGTTTAATCACTTGCCATCTGGGCCATTTGCCCCCTTCCTGACCAGGCCTAATTTTGCAAAACTGACATATCTCACTTTATGTGGTAATAACTTTGGAACGCCTTTATTTATCCAAGTCATTCAGAGATTGTTTTCTCGTGACACATTGTACTTCATGATAATCATAAATTTGAGTCAAAATATTTTACCTTTATTTATGAAAAAATTCCAAATTTACCCAAAAATTTGAAAAATTCGCAATTTTCTAAATGTCAATTTCTCTGCTTTTAAAACAGAAAGTGATACCTCATAAAATATTTATTACTTAACATTCCCCATATGTCTACTTTATGTTGGCATCATTTTGGAAATGTCATTTTATTTTTTTTAGGACGTTAGAAGGCTTAGATGTTTAGAAGAAATTCTTCAAATTTTTAAGAAAATTGGCAAAACCCACTTTTTAAGGACCAGTTCAGGTCTGAAGTCACTTTGTGGGGCCTACATAGTGGATACCCCCATAAATGACCCCATTGTAGAAACTACACCCCTCAAGGTATTCAAAACTGATTTTACAAACTTTGTTAACCCTTTAGGCGTTCCACAAGAATTAAAGGAAAATGGAGATCAAATTTTTAAATTTCACTTTTTTGGCAGATTTTCCATTTTATTCCAATTTTTTCTTTAACACATCGATGGTTAACAGCCAAACAAAACTCAATATTTATTACCCAGATTCTGCGGTTTACAGAAACACCTCACATGTGGTCATAAACTGCTGTATGGGCACACGGCAGGGCGCAGAAGAAAAGGAACTCCACATGGTTTTTAGATGCCATGTCCCATTTGAAGCCCCCTGATGCACCCTTACAGTAAAAACTCCCAAGAAGTGACCCCATTTTGGAAACTAGGGGATAAGGTACCAGTTTTATTAGTACTATTTTTGGGTACATATGATTTTTTGATCATTCATTATAACACTTTATGGGGCAAGGTGACCAAAAAATTGGTTGTTTTAGCACAGTTTCTATTTATTTATTTTTACAGCGTTCACCTGAGGGGTTCAGTCAAGTGACATTTTCATAGAGCAGATTGTTACGGACGTGGCGATACCTAATATGTATACTTTTTCTCATTTATTAAAGTTTTACACAATAATAGCATTTTTGAAACAAATAAATTATGTTTTAATGTGTCCATGTTCTGAGAGCTATAGTTTTTATATTTTTTGAGAGATTTTCTTATGTAGGGGCTCATTTTTTGCGGGATGAGGTGACGGTTTTATTGGTACCATTTTGTGGGACATAAGAGTTTTTGATCACTTGGTGTTGCACCTTTTGTGATGCAAGGTGACAAAAATGCCTTGTTTTGACACAGGTTTTCTTTTTTTTTCTACGGTGTTCATCTGAGGGGTTAGCTCATGTGATATTTTTATAGAGCTGGTTTTTACGGACGCGGCAATACCTAATATGTATACTTTTTTTTATTTGTTTCACTTTAACACAATAATAGCATTTTTGAAACCAAAAAATGATGTTTTAGTGTCTCCATGTTCTAAGAGCTATAGTTTTTTTATTTTTTGAGAGATTTTCTTATGTATGGGGCTCATTTTTTGCGGGATGAGGTGACGGTTTTATTGGTACCATTTTGTGGGACATACACGTTTTTGATCACTTGGTGTTGCACCTTTTGTGATGTAAGGTGACAAAAATTGCTTGTTTTGACACAGTTTTTTTTTTTTTTTTTTACGGTGTTCACCCGAGGGTTTAAGTCATGTGATATTTTTATAGAGCTGGTTTTTACGGACGCGGAAATACCAAATATGTCTATTTTATTTTATTTTTTCTATTTTTAAATTTATTTTTTTTATTCCTTACTTGGGGACTTTTTTTTTTTTACATGTGAAACTTTTTTTTATTTTATTTTTTCAACCCTTTATTTTTTATTTTTTTATTTTACACTTTTCGTCCCCCATAAGGTCATACAGGACCTCTGGGGGACATTTACTTCACTTTTTCTTTTTTTTTTCACTGTTGATTTCTCCTGTAACTGGGGCTGACATAGTAGCCCCAGTTACAGAAGAAATGCACCCCCCAGAGAGGCTGTACAGCATAATTCTGCGCTGTACAGCCTCAGTGCAGGGCTGATCGAGGTCTGTGGATGACCTCACACAGCCCCTGCACTCTCCGGTCCCGGCGGTCACATGACCGCCGGGCCGGAACAGGAAGCGCACAGCGCTTCCTGCTCTGCATACACAGCGCTCGGTGAGCACTGTGTATGCAGCGATCCAGAAGGCAGAGACACCTGGGAACTGTCCCTGCCTTCTCTCTGGGTTGCCCTGCGGTCACTGACAGCGGGCAACCCGATCAGCAGCTGCACGATTAGCGTGCAGCTGCGATTTCTGAAAGGACGTTTTAAAACGTGCTTAGAGAAATAGAGGTCCACCCATAGGACGTTTATATCCTATGGGCGGACGGGAGGAGGTTAAAAAAACACAAATTTTGGATAAAAAACTAAATTTGCAGCCTTTGCTACATCTTTCAGTGTGAGATACAAGCTTGAAATACTTCAATAATATTCTGGGTTTAAAAAAACACCCATTTGTGGCAATCCCCTATATCTGGGGCCTATGCTGCATTTGTTTGTGTGACATACAAGCTTGAAATACTGCAATAATATTCTGGGTTTAATAAAACACCCATTTTTGGCAATACCCTACATCAGGGGCCTAAGCTTCATCTGTTAGTGTGAGATACACGCGTTAGATACTGGGGTTCTATTCTGTTATTAAAAAAACACCCAATTTGGGCAAAATATTAATTTTGCAGCCTATGCTACATTTCTCAGTGTGACATAAGAGCTAGAAATAATGCAATAATAATCTGGGTTTAAGGGGGCGTGGCCTGACGAGCTTGATGGCGGCTGCTTGAGAGCGGAGCTCCCGCTACTAGATTCTGCTTCAGCCCATTTCTTAGCACTACCCGAGTGATGGGATGAAGATCCAACCTAAAGAACTAACTAGAGTCTCTACTGACCAGAAGAGAGACTTACCACAGAACTCCGACATGGAGAAGTTCCTTCAGACACCAGCTTCCCAGATACCCGCGCGCACAACTAAGATGGCACTGAAGCGGCATGGGGAAGAAGAAGATTCTGGTGATACGAGCTATGAAACATCGTGTGGCGAGCCGAGAGAGGTGAGCGGATCGCATACAGGGGAAGAGACAGCGGCACTTACCCGCAACTTCTTGGAAAGAGCACTTCATAAGGCTTTAGCCCCGATTGCAGCTGATCTAGCCACTATTAAGGCAGACGTCCGCCATATTGGGGACAGAGTCGAATCCCTGGAGCAAGTACAAGACGCCATGCTCTCCTTTAATACAGCGGTCAAAAGCTCACTAGGCTCGCATACTAGAGCCATGAACAGCTTACTACTCCAGATGGAAGATCAGGAAAATAGGAGTCGGCGACGCAATATAAGAATAAGAGGCCTACCAGCAGAGGATAAAGAAGGTCTGCTGAATGTTATGGGATCACTTTTCACTTCTCTGCTAGGCCCAGAAAGAGCCAAAGGCATTACAGTCGAGAGGGTGCACCGAGCATTGCGACCTAAGCCTGGAACCTCAGAAAACCCCAGAGACATCATTTGTGGCATATTAAGCTATAGGGACACAGAAGAAATTCTACAAAAAGCAAGGGAAAAAGGAGATGTGAACTTGCAGGGGAGAAGCATTCAAATATATCAAGACCTGGCGGCTTCTACACTTCAAAAAAGGAGAGTGCTGAAACCACTAACAGATCTTCTACGCACCTCGAAGATTCCATATAGGTGGTTATTCCCATTCGGCATGCTGATCACAGCAGGGAACCGCCGGTTCACTGTTAGAACGCCTGCAGACCTGACGCCCGTCTGGGAAATGTTAGATCTAACACCTGTTGATGTTCCCTCCTGGCTACCAATCCCCTCTGAAGAGGAACTGCCACCGCTACCAAAGACTTCGCCTTGGATGAAGCCGAAGCAGCAGCGGAGCGGACGAAGCAGGAAAGCAGCAAGCAGAGAGCTGGACACCTGATTCTATGATCGACAAGCTGCTGAATACGGTCATGTATGCCTATGGGGACGCTTATCCTCAGGGCAGAATGATTAGTGAAGTTAGCCCTTGAGGAAACACTTATTGTTTACTGTTAACCCTATGTTGCGATGCCACTGTTAGCTTAATAGTTCAAGAGCTTTCTCCACTGTTTAACGATCTAATCTACTCAAATAGGATATGAATCTATGTTAGAAATGGGTAGTTATTTGCCATGTAAAGTCTATCCAAATGGGTTGTTGGAGGGATCTAGGGAATATTGATGATAATTGATTACCCCCCCCACTAAACAGAATTCCATATGGGATTCAGCTGTTCCTACATTTTTATACAGTTCGTATAAGGTTTATTGTTGATTTTCTGATGCACCCAATACTAACTGCATCAAAAGGAGTTAGTATTGGGTTGAAAAAGAACGTACCTTTCACCTTACATTCTCAATTATTAGACCCAGAGGGCAGATACCTCCTATTGAACTGCGAAATAGGCCATACGAAAATCACCTTATGTAATCTTTATGCTCCGAATGTTAAAACAGTTCATTGGTTATTGGAAACTCTAGACAGAATAGCTGCCTTCGCCTTTGGTTGGATGATAATAGGAGGAAATTTTAATCTGACCTTGAACCCACTATTAGACTCTTCATCCCAGAAGTCAGCTATTTCGTTTAGGGCATTAAAGTCCCTGCAGACACGTTTAAGGGATCTACATGTCATAGATGTATGGCGGTCAATTCATGGGGAAAGAAGGGACTACATTTTCTATTCAAACCCTCATAAGTCTTATCAAAGATTAGATTATTTTATGATACCGGAGAATAACCTGACTTTAGTTAAGTCTGCTACAATCGACAGCATAATAATATCAGATCACGCTATTGTATATTGCGCCATTCAGCTCCCAAATTTAAGAGGGAAGGAGTGGTCATGGAGAGTATACCACACATTGCTAGATACTCAGGCACATGTAGACGCTATCTCGAAGAAATTAAAGGAATACTTTGACCTAAATGTGAATACTGCAACGACACCCGCTATTACATGGGAGGCGCACAAGGCGGTAATACGAGGGGAATTTATAGCTCTTGGATCACATATTAAAAGGGAACGAACAAAGCAATTGATAGAGTTGTTAACCCGTATTTCCCAATTAGAAAGATCACACAAGAAATCTTTAGCATTGAAAGATTTTGAGTCACTGGTAGCACTTAGACAAGAACTTAAGTCATTACTCAATATTAAAACTGCTAAAGCGTATTTAAGAGTGAAGCATAAGCATTACATTCATGGGAATAGAGGCAGCAAAGTCTTGTCGGCAATGATCAAATAGCGAGTAGAACAATCTTACATCAAACAAATGATAACTCAAGATAGTACGCTAACTACAGACACCAATGAGATATCTAAAGTGTTTACTGCATACTATCATGATTTATATAACTTACGGAAAGACGAGCCTAGCGAAGCAATACAGACCAGACAAGAAAAAACAGCATCCTATTTGCAGGAACTTAACTTACCAGTGTTATCAAAAGCAGATAAAGAGATACTAATAGCTCCTATAACAATAGAGGAAATAGGGAAAGTCCTAAAATCAACCCCCAAAGGAAAGAGCCCAGGAGCCGATGGTTTAACAGTAGCTTACTACAAAAAATTTATCTTTAATTCCCTGTTAAGCGGTATTCCACTACCTAGGCAATCTCTAGAAGCACATATTACGGTATTACCAAAACCAGGCAAAGACCCAAATCTCCCATTCAGCTATAGACCGATATCGCTGCTTAATGTAGATATCAAACTATGGGCAAAAATTTTGGCCTTTAGAGTCTCATCCTTACTTAAATGTTTGATCTCCCCAGAACAGTCCGGCTTTGTGGGAGGCAGGGAGTGCAGAGACAGCACATTCCGGGTCATACAAGCTCAGCAATATGCCTTATCTCATGGTCAAAGAATTACTTTTCTGAGCACTGATGCCGAAAAGGCATTCGACAGAGTGGATTGGCGGTATATGGAAGCCACCCTAAACAAATTTGGCTTACCCCCTCAATTTGTGGCCGCTCTGATGTCTCTGTACTCCTCACCCACAGCAAAAATACGCATTAATGGAAACCTCACTACCCATTTTGATATCCGTAACGGGACCCGGCAAGGATGCCCATTATCACCAACCCTACTCATCCTTTGTCTGGAAACATTCTTACAGGCCATAAGACAAGATAGTGAAATACAAGGGCTTTGTATTGGTCCTCAAACACATACAGTAGCGGCATTTGCAGATGACATGCTTTTATTGCTTTCTAACCCAATGGTAGCGTTCCCAGCGCTTCTTAGACAGTTAGATAAATTTGGGAATCTATCTAATTTTAAAATAAATTTAGCCAAATGTGTGGCTTTAGGTATTAATACCCCTCAGTCGACCATAGCTCACCTTAAAGCAAATTACCCCTTCCAATGGAGGACAGATAGTATTAGCTACCTGGGAGTTCAAATAACAAAAAACCCAGAACAACTTTTTTCCCAGAACTACCCCAAACTGTTAGATGACATCAAACTCCAACTAAAAGAACTAAAAATACCCCTCTTAACTTGGTTAGGGAGGAAAAACGTAATAAAAACATATGTACTGCCTAAATTACTATACTTGATGCAGACTTTACCAGTAATACTACCCCATCACTACCTAGCTCAGATCCGAAAAACATTTTCTGCATTTGTCTGGAACCAAGCTAAACCCAGAATAGCTTATAAGAGACTGATACTACCTAAACACAAAGGAGGTTTTGGATTGCCAGATGTAAGCGGATACTATGGAGCAATCCAAATAAGGCTACATTCAGAGATAATTAATCTAAAAGTTGATAAACTAGGCTGTCAAATTGCAAGGAAACAACTAGGGCCTAAAGTGTTAGCCATGCTATGGGATACTCGTAGAAAACCTCAACACAGAGAAGGAATACCTAGCTCGTTGAGAGGTATGGTAGACTCTTGGTTCAAATTGTCTAAATACCTACACCCCTCTAGCTGCCTTTCACCTCTCACACCTATCAGACATTTGCCTTACTTGTTTAATGCAGATTTTAAAGATGATATGGGACTATGGGCAGCATTAGATGACGTGGCAGTAGGAGACTTTCTGGAAAACCGTCTAGTCCCCAATATACAAACTTTGAAGTCTCGGTTTAGGCATATTCCCTGGACCTTAACACATTACTCCCAATTTAATAAGATCTGTACGCAATACTTAACAAATACCTCGAGTAACTATATTCCTACTTGGACACGATATGGAACCAGCCAGTAAGCAAAAAAGGCACAGTCTCACAACTCTACAATACAACTCTATAATACAGTTTATTGAACAATAAGGGAAGGAGATGGGTCATTCTATAGATGAGGACACTACAGGGAGAATACTTGCCCACTCACATGGATACTCACGATGTATAAAGATACAGGAAAACTCCTGTGAGGCTAGAGGCACCATGTATCATAATATGGTGGTCATGTCCACTAATTAAGAAATATTGGGACATGGTCTCTAAAGAGGTTCAAAGAATATGCACAATAAACTCCCCTATCACCCCATCAGTAGCTCTCCTCAACTTACCCGACTGCAATTATAAACTAACAAAACACTCCCTGCCTGCGCAATTGATTGCAGCTGCAAAATTGCTGATACCAAAATATTGGTTATCCAAGGAAATACCTAGTCTAAAAGAATGGGTATACAAGGTCCAGGAAATATGCCAACTTGAAGAATTAACAAGCTGGGAATCGTTGACACATGATAGATTCTTAATGGCCTGGGGAAAATGGTCAGAATGGTATAAGTCCATATCAAGTGATTAAGTGAGGGAGTAGATATATGTGTATTCTTTTAGCGGGCTTTACTCATGGATAATTGTGAACCCTGTGTGCACACGTTTGATTAAGCCAAGACAGGAATCACGGTTATCTTATTTTGTGACAGTTATAATATGGATATGTACAATATGCATCACTGACCCATGTGCTATGTTAAAGTGGAAATATTGCTAATTGCATGTCATTACCTGCAACTTTTCTATCTATGTGTACCCTTGCATACAACACTGATAATGATGATTGTGTGACCAACATGGATTATGGAGTAGTTTATTGTTATCTGTTATCACTTAGAAATGTCTTAACAATTGCTGAACTATGGCAAAATAAAATAAAGATTTGACAAAAAAAATAATAATCTGGGTTTAAAAAAACACCCATTTTTGGCAATATCCTACATCTGGTGCCTTTGCAGCATTTGTCAGCGTGTAAGACAAGCTTGAAATACTTCAATAATTTTCTGGGTTTAAAAAAACACCCAGTTTAGGCAATACCCTACATCTGGTGCCTTTGCAGCATTTGTCAGTGTGAAAGACAAGCTTAAAAAATTAAAAATAATAAATTTTAAAAATAAATAATTTTCTGGGTTTAAAAAAACACCAATTTTGGACAAAAAACTAAATTTACAGCCTTAGCTGGATCAGTCAGTGTGAGATACACGCGTAAGATACTGGTGAATTATTCTGTTATTAAAAAAACACCCATTTTGGCCCAAATACTTAATTTTGCAGCCTATGCTGCATTTGTTAGTGTGACATACAAGCTAGAAATACTGCAATAATATTCTGGGTTTAAAAAAGCACCCAGTTTAGGCTACTTTCACACTAGCGTTCGGGGCTCCGCTTGTGAGCTCCTTTTGAAGGCTCTCACAAGCGGCCCTGAACGCATCCGTACTGCCCCAATGCATTCTGAGTGGATGCGGATCCACTCAGAATGCATCAGTCTGGCAGCGTTCAGCCTCTTGCTTGCAGTGTTCGGGTGTCCGCCTGGCCGTGCGGAGGCAAATGGATCCGTCCAGACTTACAATGTAAGTCAATGGGGACGGATCCGTTTGAAGTTAACATAACTGACAAATGCTTTCACACTGACAAATGCTGCAAAGGCACCAGATGTAGGGTATTGCCAAAAATTTGTGTTTTTTTAAAACCAGAAAATTATTGAAGTAAAACTAACCCTAAAATGTTCTACAATTATATAAATGTTAAAAAGTATAAATCTGAAGGTGTTGGCCCTTTAAAGAGTAATGAGGGGGGAGTCGCAGAGAGCGACGAGGAGAAAGCAAAGCTGTTAAATATTTTTTTCTCCAATGTATTCACAGAGGAAAATAAACTGTTGAAATGCTGAATGTTGAAATAAATTCCCCATTAAAAGTGTCCTGTCTGACCCAGGAAGAAGTACATCAGCGACTTAAAAAGATTAAAATAGACAAATCGCCAGGACCGGATGGCATACACCCCCGTATCCTAAGGGAATTAAGTAATGTCATAGCCAGACCCTTATTTCTGATATTTGCGGACTCTATACTGACAGGGAATGTCCCACAGGATTGGCGCATGGCAAATGTGGTGCCGATATTCAAAAAGGGTCCAAAAACAGAGCCTGCAAACTATAGGCCGGTAAGTTTAACATCTGTTGTGGGTAAACTGTTTGAAGGTTTTCTGAGAGATGCTATCTTAGAGCATCTCAATGGAAATAAGTAAATAACGCCATATCAGCATGGCTTCGTGAGGGATCGGTCATGTCAAACTAATTTAATCTGTTTCTATGAGGAAGTAAGTTCTAGACTTGACAGCGGCGAATCAATGGATGTCGTATATCTGGACTTCTCCAAAGCATTTGACACTGTACCACATAAAAGGTTAGTATATAAAATGAGAATGCTCGGACTGGGAGAAAACGTCTGTAAGTGGGTAAGTAACTGGCTCAATGATAGAAAACAGAGGGTGGTTATTAACGGTACACACTCAGATTGGGTGACTGTCACTAGGTGGGGTACCTCAGGGGTCAGTATTGGGCCCTATTCTCTTCAATATATTTATTAATGATCTTGTAGAAGGCTTGCATAGTAAAATATCAATTTTCGCAGATGACACTAAACTGTGTAAAGTAATTAACTCTGAAGAGGACAGTATACTGCTACAGAGGAATCTGGATAGATTGGAGGCTTGGGCAGATAAGTGGCAGATGAGGTTTAATACTGACAAATGTAAGGTTATGCACACGGGAAGGAATAATGCAAGTAACCCGTACATACTAAATGGTAAAACACTCGGTAACACTGACATGGAAAAGGATCTAAGCAACTAAGCTGCAAAAAACAGTGTCAGGCAGCTGCTGCCAAGGCCAATAAGATAATGGGTTGCATCAAAAGGGGCATAGATGCCCGTGATAAGAACATATTCCTACTACTTTACAAATCATTAGTCAGACCACACATGGAGTACTGTGTACAGTTCTGGGCTCCAGTGAACAAGGCAGACATAGCAGAGCTAGAGAGGGTCCAGAGGAGGGCAACTAAAGTAATAACTGGAATGGGGCAACTACAGTACCCTGAAAGATTATCAAAATTAGGGTTATTCACGTTATAAAAAAGACGACTGAGGGGAGATCTTATTACTATGTATAAATATATCAGGGGGCAGTACAGAGATCTATCCCATCATCTATTTATTCCCAGGACTGTGACTGTGACGAGGGGACATCCTCTGCGTTTGGAGGAAAGAAGGTTTGTACACAAACATAGAAAAGGATTCTTTACGGTAAGAGCAGTGAGACTATGGAACTCTCTGCCTGAGGAGGTGGTGATGGTGAGTACAATAAAGGAATTCAAGAGGGGCCTGGATGTATTGCTGGAGCGTAATAATATTACAGGCTATAGCTACTAGAGAGGGGTCGTTGATCCAGGGAGTTATTCTGATTGCCTGATTGGTGTCGGGAAGGAATTTTTTATTCCCCTAAAGTGAGGAAAATTGGCTTCTACCTCACAGTTTTTTTTTTTGCCTTCCTCTGGATCAACTTGCAGGATAACAGGCCGAACTGGATGGACAAATGTCTTTTTTCGGCCTTATGTACTATGTTACTATGTTATTTCAAGCTTGTCTTACACGCTGACAAATGCTGCAAAGGCACCAGATGTAGGATATTCTGGGTTTAATAAAGCACCCATTTTTGGCAATACCCTACAACAGGGGCCTAAGCTTCATCTGTCAATGTGAGATACACGCGTTTGATACTGGGGTTCTATTCTGTTATTTAAAAAACACCCATTTTGGGCAAAATACTTAATTTTGCAGCCTATGCTGCATCTGTCAGTGTGAGATACAAGCTTGAAATACTGCAATAATATTCTGGGTTTAAAAAAACACCCATTTTTGGCAATACCCTACATCTGGGGCCTATGCTGCATTTGTTAGTGTGACATACAAGCTTGAAATACTGCAATAATATTCTGGGTTAAAAAAAACCACCCATTTTTGGCAATCCCCTACATCTAGGGCCTATGCTGCATTGCACAGAGTAAGAAGATACGAGACGGCACTCACCATGAAAGTCCAATCTTTACTTTATTAAGGTACGGATGGAGTAGAGTTAACACTCCATTTTTTCTGAGATTTCTGAGTTGTGTTATCTAATCTAAGCAAACACCTTCAATTGCTTTTCAATGGCTTTTGTCTCAAGATAACACGATGAGTTAAGAAATTTGAGTTAAGAGCTGGAGTGCTAACCCTGCTCCATCTGTGAAAGGCATGCGGGCAGGCAATCAAAGCGTAGTGCGCCACACAGGCCTCCTGACGTAGTGACGTCAGATGCGTCACTTTTATACATAAGCACAAACATGCGCAGAAACAGTGCTACATACAATACATATAAAATGTGTAAGACAATAGTCTATTAAGGTGCAGTAATCAACAGGATTTATAGAAATACACTTAAGTCATTCCGGTCATTCAGACCCAAAGGACCCAGGGCCTTAGCTTTTATAATCCAACTGGCTTCTTTACGTAAGAGCTGAGTGTGTCTATCCCCCCCTGTAGGAAGAAAGGGGACAATTTCTAGGCCTGAAAATGTCAATACCTTGGGGTCGCCTCCATGCATTTCTTTCACATGCTTGATTAAACGTGGACATCCCCTACCCGATGTCACTGATCCAAAATGTTCCCTTATCCTTTCAAATAACGGTCTAATGATTTTTCATATATAGAAGCGACCACAAGGGCACATTATCAGGTACACTAGAAACCTAGCCCTACTAGCTTCCCAGATGCCTGTGTTAGTCGTCAAAAGGGCCCCTCTGATCGATTAATCATCTAATGACAGTGTCCTATATTAGTGTCGGGAGACTTTAACTCTATTATGGATAATAGGGACAGGGTATCCGAGTATAGTGGAAGGGGGAGTATTAATGATCAACCCACGATCCTCAGCGGGATCTGCCAGGAGATGGGTCTTATAGATGTGTGGCAGTTCTTGTACGGGAAAAAAACTGCCTTTTCCTGCTTTAGTAGATCTTGCAGGGCCATGTCTAGGATAGATCTATTTCTAGCAAGTGCAGAATTTTTGGAACTGATTAAAAAAATGAAGTACGAACCACATGGTATATCTGATCATACTCCGATGTTAATTTCGAGGGCTGACTCTCTACCCTCTGTGGGGAAAAAACCCTTTAGGTTAAACCCACATTGGATACAGGTGGTCGGTGACCAAGAAAAAATTGGGAAAGATATTACAGAATTCTGGGCACTAAATTATGGATCCACACACATACATTATGTGTGGGATTCCTTGAAGGCCATGATAAGAGGGTCATATAGTATGAGGATTACGCGGAAAAGGGCGGAATATGCTAATACTGAAAAGGGATTGGTAGAGAGGGTCGGGGCGCTTGAGGCGGCCTTGGCCAAACAAAATGAGAATGGCACTCGATCATTACTAATGGAGGCAAAGAGGGAATACCAGAATTTTCTTTATGAAAAGGCGCAACATAGACGCTTTTTCGCTGGACAGCAAGATTTTTTGGAGAAAGGCAAGACTGGTAGAATGCTGGCATCGGTGATTTCTAGTCAAAGGGCCCAAATCCCAATAAAGCAAATAAAACTTCCAACGGGTGTACTAACTAATGACAGCTTTAAAATCAAAACTGTAATCGTAGAACACTTCACTAAAGTATATCGGTCGGACCTCGGGGTGGATGACGGGGCCCAGGCTCTTTTCTTTGAAGGTATGGCACTCCCTTGCCTCTCCGGGCAAGATAGTGCCAAACTAAATTTGCCACTCTCTCTTGAAGAGGTGGAGAAAGCTGTTGACAGCATAAAGGGTAATACGGCTCCGGGAAGGGATGGCATACCCTTTGAATTTTACTGAGAATATCGTAAAACCGTATTGCCTCTTCTTTTGCAAATGTTTAATGAATCTTGGAGGAGTGGTTCACTCCCCCCCTCCTTGAGGGAAGCCTCCATTTCCTTAATCCTGAAGAAAGATAAAGACAAGACAGAGGTGGGGGCGTATCGCCCTATTTCGCTACTTAACACCGATTACAAGATACTAGCGAAAGTGCTTGCAAATAGACTAAGGGGGGTTGTTCACCGTCTGATCCATCCGGATCAGACGGGTTTTATCCCAAAACGAGACATACAATCTAATATCCGCAGGGCCTTTCTAAATGTATATGTTGGGGAGGGGGAGGATCGCTCCATCCTGTCTTTGGATGCCGAGAAGGTCTTTGACAGGGTGGAGTGGCCCTTCCTGTGGGCGACTTTGGATAAAATGAACTTGGGTGAACATTTTATTAAATGGATACAGTTACTTTATTCAGATTCTAGGGCCAGGGTTAAGATAAATGGGATTGACTCAGAACAGCTCCCCTTACAGCGAGGTACTCGACAGGGTTGTCCCCTTTTCACCTCTGATATTTGCCCTAGCTCTGGAACCTCTCGCCTGTAAATTCCGGCAGTCTAGTCAGATTGTAGGATTTGGAGGGAGAGGAGAGGAAGATAGGATTAGTCTATACGCGGACGACATTCTCGTATTTCTGAGGCAGGGATGGAAGACCGTTACACCTGTAATGAATATCTTGAAAGAATATGGGGCGATATCGGGGTATAAAGTAAACTGGGATAAATCTGAACTTCTCCCTCTGGTTCGAGTGCCCCCTGATAGGTCCTTAGGCATTAAGGTTCTTGGATTAAATGACTCCATCCGATACCTGGGTATCAGCATAAGCGCGGACCTGTCCCGATATAACTCCTTAAATATAACTCCTATGATTAATAAGATCAGGGAGAAGATCCGGTCCTGGCAGAAGCTGCCTTTGTCACAGGAGGAAAGGATTGCATTGATTAAGATGGTGGTCCTCCCTATTGCATTATACCCTCTGACAGCATGCCCGATATGGATTGATGACTCCACTTTTGGGTTAGTGGACAAATTGATGAACGACTTAATCTGGGGGAGGGGAAGGGTTAGGATTAAGCAAAAATATCTTTGCATATCGGAGAGAAGGGGTGGCCTTTCCCTTCCATTCCTCCAGGGATATTATATTGCAGCACAGATAAAGTGGTGTTTGGGAGGGGGGAGGGCAGAAAGTCAGGCCGCTTTGCTGTTGGGTATCCTCTCAAGGGATTTCCAGGGGCCATATGGGGAAGTCTTGGAGACTGGTCATTTGGACATGAGGAAAAAACAATGTTTGATTAGTGATACACTAAACAAGGTTTGGAATAAGATAAAAAAAAATACTGGGTGAGACATTCCCTACTCACTTTACTCCACTTTGGCACAATTATAATTTAAAAGAATTTAAGTCAATTGTAGACTATAAATATTGGAATTCACGTGGAATTAACCGCTTAACTCATATAATATCACATGGTAATATTATTCCTTTAGATGCACTAATAAAAGGTATACCGTCCTTTGTAGATAGATATAGGTATGCACAAATTAGTCACGCATATATGAGCACTCAGGACAAAAATTTATTGGCCATTAGGACAAGCCCCTTTTTGGATTATTGTTTTAGATTTAAGGATACTCAACTTACACTCTCTCAAATATATCATAAACTCCGGGACTGTTTGGGGAAAATAACCACATTTAAAAGTGAGGGAGGCTGGGAAGCTGAATTGGGCGAAGGGAACAGCTTGGAATGGTATATCGTATATCAAAACATAAAAAAAGTATTGATCTCTCAGAAATACAGATTGATACAGTTCAAGATTGTTCACCGCCTATACTACTCCCCCTCCTTCCTCGCCAAGATATACAAGGAAAGGAAGGACCTGTGTTGGAAATGTTCATCAGAAAATGCGGCGTTAAGTCACCTACTATGGGATTGTCCGGAAGTGTGGGGGTATTGGACTAGCATTTATGAGGAACTATATAAAAGATATAAGATCAAATTGAAGCGAAGTTTTACGCAGGCAATATTGGGTCTTTTCCCCCACTCTGAACTGACCCCCTACCAATTACGAGTTAGCATGGAAAGTTTTATGGTCGCAAAGGCCTTGATAATTAAATATTGGGGTACGAAGAATAGTCCTAGCTTTAATGAATGGAGGGCTCGGCTAGACACTATTGAGGCCTATAGAAGAATGGCAAGGAAATTGGAGTGATTGCTCCTGCGGGGGCAGGCTCCCTTACTCGCTTCAGGCCCCCAGGATCCCTTATATTGGGAATTTCTGGAAACAGAAGTTAAGGTAGATATTAAAATGCGGATGGACCCCGCAGCAGGGAAGCAAAAGGGATGGGGTGAGTTAAAAGGAACAAGTGTATTAACTTGTATAAAGTATATTTGTAAATTTTAACTGGTTAATATGAGAATTTGTATATTTGTTCCAGAAAATAATAAAGGATTTAAAAAGAAATAAAAATAAAAATGACAGAGTTTCTTTCATCATCAGTACATCAAACAGGCTATCCATGGGAGCTAAGTACTATCTCTATTTATCTCTCTATTTATTTTCTGTTATTCCCTACGATTATTTACTTTATATCACCCCCTGATGAGCTGCCGTGTGCAGGTGAAACGCGTTGGAATTTCCTTGAATACATATAGACATCTTTATGTTTTTTGTTTTTTGGATTTATATTCTATCCATTTGTTGAGTAGGGATTTATTAGGGCAATAGATATAGGTACGGGGGCAGGGTACCTCCACCATCAAGGGTATCCCTTTGTACAGGTTATTAGACCTATAGGGTTATCCAGGGAAAGATATTTATTCCCTATGTAATAACCTAATCACCCCTTGCCTTGGTAACATTGGCTCTATCTGTCCCCCTAAACTACCTATACTATCCTATTTATAGTAGGAGTATTTTTAAGAGTATCCATCTCTTCTATATATAGGATATCACTTGAGCAATTTTTTGCTCCATAACCCAGTTAATAATAAAAGGAATTGTTTCAATAAGCACGTTAGATTCTACTTAATTTTAATTAATTTGGTACGTGTCGACTATCTATATTATCTTTCTAGTCTTTTTTTTTTTTTTTTTTACACTAGAAACCTACTTCGACAAGTAATTAAATGGTTAACCCTATGTTGTAACCCTCCAAAGCATACCACCCTGTACTGGGGGTTGTAACGACCAAATGAACAGTTTCCACATTTGCGATTGCCTTTAGGTACATGCTCAACAATGTGTCCGGTCTTTTTTCTAAATACCTGCTTCTAACCAACCTATCTTTCAAGGTATGGCTATGCGTAAACGCAATAATAGGTTTGTTCTGTTCCAAGTCTCTCAAGGATTCGTCACCTCTCAATATGTCCCAATTCTGGTATATATATTTTATGGATGGCATCCGCTATCGGACTATATTTGAATGAGAACAAAAACCTATGAGATTTCATGTTCCTAATCTCTCTTTTAGGACTTTTTTTTACCCATTAACAGTGCATCCTGGGTGAAAAGTGTAGCTTTTTTCATTGCCTTATAAAGGTCCATAAGGGGGTAGCCTCTCTTCAACAAACGTTTAGTGAGGTCAATGGCTTGGGATTTTAAATCTTCATCCCAGCCAGTGATTCTCCTTAATCTTATATATTGACCATAGGGTACAGCTGTTTTTACACTCTGTGGGTGGAAGCTCTCATGGTGTAACAGTGAGTTGGTCGCCGTGCGTTTTCTGTATTCCCTGGTGACCAACTAGTTTTCCTCCACTATCACCAGGACATCGAGAAACTCCAACTCATAACCTCCAAATTTATATGTGAACTTCATGTTCATATAATTTTTTGTAGTGAGATAGTCAACAAACTCACTGAATTGGCACTCCATGCCAGACCAAACAATGAACATATCATCTATATAATGGAAAAACAGTTGTATATAGCGCAGAGATGGATTAATCAATGAATAGACAAATTTGTCTTCAAACCTAGAAGGTACATGACACCGGAGTCCCCGTTGCAGTACCATGTTTTTGATTATACCACTGCTCCCCAAATCTGAACACATTATTACCCAGTATAAACTGGAAGGCCTCCCCAATAAACTGGATAAATAAAGCGCTTTTATCAGTGCCCTCTAAAATCTCCTTGATGGCCTCCACTCCCGCCTCCTGAGGGATGTGAGTGTAGAGGCTCTCTACATCCAAATGCCTATGCTGCATTTGTTAGTGTGACATACAAGCTTGAAATGCTGCCATAATATTCTGGGTTTAATAAAACACCCATTTTTGGCAATACTCTACATCAGGGGCTTATGCTTCATCTGTAAGTGTGAGATAAATGCGTTAGATACTGGGGTTCTATTTTGTTATTTAAAAAAACACCCATTTTGGTCAAAATAATAAATCTGCAGCCTTTGCTGCATCTGTCAGTGTGAAATACATGCATTAGATACTGGTGTTCTATTCGGTTATTAAAAAAACACCCATTTTGGGCAAAAAAATAAAATTGCAGCCTTTGCTGCATTTGTCAGTGTGACATACACGCGTTAGATACTGTTGCTCGATGCTGTTATTAAAAATACACACATTTTGGGCAAGATCCTTAATTTGAGAAATATGAAGAGAGCGTCAAATAAGGGACGTGGCCCAGGTCGTGGTGCTTCTGGTGGAGCTGTGCCAGCTACACGCACAAGTGAAACCCCTTCCTCAGGTGCGAGTAGGCGACAGAACCTTAAAATGCGGCTCTACGAATGGTGAGACCAGAACAAGTACAGGCAATAGTAGATTGGGTTGCTAACAGTGCCTCCAGTTCCTTTACATTGTCTCCCACGCAGTCTCCTGCTGATAGATCAGAGTTGGCACCTGCAGCCGATGTCCATCAGTCTTTCACTTCACCCCCTTGCAAATCAGCCAAGCAGTCTGAGCCCCAAGTCATGCAGCAGTCTCTTCTGCTTTTTGATGACTCTGCTGTGTTTCCCAGGGCCATCCACCTAGCCCTTCCCCAGAAGTAGGGACATTGAGTGCACCGATGTCCAACCACTTATGTTTTAAGATGAGTACATGGGAGGACCACCGCAGCACATCTCGGATGATGACGAAACACAGGTGCCAAAGTGTGCAGACTGACAAGGAGGGCAGGGATGAAGACTGGGTGGAAGATGATGTGGAGGACGATGAGGTACTCAACCCCACATGGAATTAAGGTCATGTGAGTGACCTGTGTAGTTCGGAGGAAGAGGCGGTGGTCGCACAGAGCCACCAGCACAGCAGAAGAGGGAGCAGGGTGTAAAAGCGGAACGGCAATCCCCTAGACAGTACGTCTGCTACTGCCCACTGAAGCAAGGGACCGAGCACACCAAAGCCAGCTCCAAGGAGTTCCCTGGCGTGTCCGTTCTTCAGACAATGTGCTGATGACAAGACACAAGTGGTTTGCACGCTGTGCAATCAGAGCCTGAAGCGAGGCATAAACATTCTAAACCTGAGCACAACCTGCATGACCAGGCATCTAAGTGCAAAGCACGAGCTGCAGTGGAGTAGACACCTCAAAAACCATGAAAAGTCTCTGGCTCCTAATGCTTCCTCTTCTGTTGCAGTCACGGACTCTTCATCCACCTCTAGAATGACAGTGCCACCTGCCACCCCGCAAACAGAGAATCTGCCAGCAACACCACCACCTGGGTAACCAAGCATCTCCACAATGTCCCACGGAAGCGTTCAGCTCTCCATCTCCTAAACACTGGAGCGGAAGAGGAAGTACCCCTCTACCCACCCACGATCCCTGGCCCTGAATGCCAGCATTTCAAAATTATTGGCCTTTGAAATGCTGTCATACCGTCTGGTGGAGACAGAGAGTTTTAAAGGCCTTATGGCGGTGGCTGTCCCACAGTACGTCGTGCCCAGCCACCACTACTTTAACAGGCGTGCCATCCCTTCCCTGCTCTGCATAGGTGACAGGGAATTCAATTTCATAAAATTCTTCTTTAATTGACGCGCGCCCCCTCCTTTTATTCAACGCTCAAACTTTAACAATTTGTTACATGTTTGGGTGAAATTCACCAATTTTTTGGTGTGATATACCCCTGCTGTACCTAGTAGACAGGTAAAAACATTTCACTAATTTGTCTGTTACATTTTTGGGTGAAATTCACAATAAAAGTGATAAAAAAAATTGCATGTATGCCAAAATGGTACCAATCAAACCGTCATCTCATCCCGCAAAATCACACCCTACCCAAGATAATCACCCAAAAACTGAAAAAACTATGGCTCTTAGACTATGGAAACACTAAAACATGTGTTTCAAAAATGAAATCATTGTGTAAAACTTACATAAATAAAAAAAAAGTATACATATTAGGTATCGCAGCGTCTGTATCGACCGGCTCTATAAAAATATCACATGACCTAACCCCTCAGGTGAACACCATAAAAAAAAAAAAAAAAAAAAAACGGTGTAAAAAAAGCTTTTTTTTGTCATCTTACGTCATAAAAAGTGTAATAGCAAGCGATCAAAAAGTCATATACACCCCAAAATAGTGCCAATCAAATCGTCATCTCATCCCACAAAAAAATGAGACCCTAACTAAGATAATCGCCCAAAAACTGAAAAAACTATGGCTCTCAGACTATGGAGACACTAAAACATGATTTTCTTTGTTTCAAAAATGAAATCATTGTGTAAAACTTACATAAATAAAAAAATTGTATACATATTAGGTATCGCCGCGTCCGTGACAACCTGCTCTATAAAAATACCACATGATCTAACCTGTCAGATGAATTTTGTAAACAACAAAAAATAAAAATGGTGCCAAAAAAGCTATTTCTTGTTACCTTGCCTCACAAAAAGTGTAATATAGAGCAACCAAAAATCATATGTACCCTAAACTAGTACCAACAAAACTTCCAAACTATTCCGTAGTTTCTAAAATGGGGTCACTTTTTTGGAGTTTCTACTCTAGGGGTGCATCAGGGGGGCTTCAAATGGGACATGGTGTCCAAAAAAACAGTCTAGCAAAATCTGCCTTCCAAAAACCGTATGGCATTCCTTTCCTTCTGCGCCCTGCCGTGTGCCCATACAGCAGTTTACGACCACATATGGGGTGTTTCTGTAAACTGCAGAATCAGGGCCATAAATAATGAGTTTTGTTTGGCTGTTAACCCTTGCTTTGTAACTGGAAAAAAAATATCAAAATGGAAAATCTGCCAAAAAAAGTGAAATTTTGAAATTGTATCTCTATTTTCCATTAATTCTTGTGGAACACCTAAAGGGTTAACGACATTTGTAAAATCAGTTTTGAATACCTTGAGGGGTGTAGTTTCTTAGATGGGGTCACTTTTTTGGAGTTTCTACTCTAGGGGTGCAGTTTCTACTCTAGCAAAATCTGCCTTCCAAAACCCATATGGCGTTCCCCTCCTTCTATGTCCTCCCGTTTGGCCAAACAGTAGTTTAGGACCACATATGGGGTGTTTTTGCAAATTGCAGAATCAGGGCAACCCATATTCAGTTTTGTTTGGCAGTTAACCCTTGCTTTGTTCCTGGAAAAACTTGATTATATTGGAAAATTTTCCAAAAAATCTAAATTCTTAAATTTTATGTCCATTTGCCATGAAGTCTTGTGGAAGACCTAAAGGGTTAACAAAGTTTGTAAAATCACTTTTGAATACCTTGAGGGGTGTAGTTTCTAAAATGGGGTCATTTTTGGATAGTTTCTATTACTTAAGCCTCACAAAGTGACTTCAGACCTGAACTGGTCCATAAAAAGTAAGATTTGGAAAATTTCTGAAAAAATTCAAAATTTGCTTCTAAACTTCTAAGCTATGTAACATCCCCAAAAAATGAAATATCATTCCCAAAATTATACAAACATGAAGTAGACGTATGGGAAATGTAAAGTCATCACAATTTTTTAGGGTATTACTATGTATTACAGAAGTAGAGAAACTGAAACTTTGAAATTTGCAATTTTTTCAAAATTTTTGGTAAATTAGTTTTTTTTTATCAGTGTCATGAAGTACAATATGTGACGAAAAAACAATCTCAGAACGGCCTGGATAAGTAAAAGCGTTTTAAAGTTATCAGCACTTAAAGTGACACTGGTCAGATTTGCAAAAAATGGCCTGGTCCTTAAGGTGAAATAGGCCTGTGTCCTTAAGGGGTTAAGGACTATTTCATGTCTGAAGTCACTTTGCGGTGCCTACATAGTGGAAACCCCCCATAAATTACTTCATTGTAGAAATTACACCACTCAAGTTACTTAAAACCGATTTTACAAACTTTGTTAACCCTTTAGGCGTTCCACAAGAATTAAAGGAAAATGGAGATCAAATTTAAAAATGTTACTTTTTTGGCAGATTTTCCATTTTTATCCATTTTTTTCTTTAACACATCGATGGTTAACAGCCAAACAAAACTCAATATTTATTACCCAGAATCTGCGGTTTACAGAAACACCCCACATGTGGTCATAAACTGCTGTATAGGCACACGGCAGGGTGCAGAAGAAAAGGAACTCCACATGGTTTTTAGATGCCATGTCCCATTTGAAGCCCCCCCGATGCACCCTCACAGTAGAAACTCCAAAGAAGTGACCCCATTTTGGAAACTAGGGGATAAGGTGCCAGTTTTATTGGTACTATTTTTGGGTACATATGACTTTTGATCATTCATTATAACACTTTATGGGGCAAGGTGACCAAAAAATTGGTTGTTTTAGCACAGTTTTTATGTATTTATTTTTACGGCGTTCACCTGAGGGGTTAGGTCAAGTGACATTTTTATAGAGAAGATCATTACGGATGTGGCGATACCTAATATGTATACTTTTTCTTATTTATTTAAGTTTTACACAATAATAGCATTTTTGAAACAAAAGAATGGTTTTAATGTGTCCATGTTTCTGAGAGCTATAGTTTTTTTTATTTTTTTTGAGATTTTCGTATGTAAGGGCTCATTTTTTGCGGGATGATGTGACAATTTTATTGGTACCATTTTGTGGGACATACGCCTCTTTGATCACTTGGTGTTGCACTTTTTGTGATGTAAGGTGACAAAAATTGCTTGTTTTGGCCCCTTTTTTCTTTTTTTCTTTTTTTACGGTGTTCACCCGAGGGGTAAAGTCATGTGATATTTTTATAGAGCTGGTTTTTACGGACACGGCAATACCTAATATGTATACTTTTTTTTATTTATTTCAATTTAACACAATAATAGCATTTTTGAAAGCCAAAAAATTATGTTTTAATGTGTCCATCTTCTGAGAGCTATATTTTTTTTTATATTTTTTTTAGAGATTTTCTTATGATGGGGTTAATTTTTTGCGGGATGAGGTGACTGTTTTATTGGTACCATTTTGTGGGACATACACCTTTTTGATCACTTGCTGTTGCACTTTTTGTGATGTAAGGTGACAAAAATGGCT
This sequence comes from Bufo bufo, assembly GCF_905171765.1. Lineage (NCBI taxonomy): Eukaryota > Metazoa > Chordata > Amphibia > Anura > Bufonidae > Bufo > Bufo bufo. Next base: position 203,849,045 of record NC_053393.1, read on the forward strand.
TTTTTTGACAGTCATTTATTCTTATTTTTTTCACTGTAGTAGCCCCAGTTACAGGAGAAATACAACCCCCCCGGAGAGGCTGTACAGCGCAATACAGTGCTGTATAGCCTTAGTGCAGGGCTAATCGAGGTCTCTGAAAGACCTCACACAGCTCCTGCACTCTCCGGTCACGGCGATCACATGACCGCCGGGTCGGAACAGGAAGCGCGTGTATGCAGCGATCCAGAAGGCATGGGCACCAGTGCACTGTCCCTGACTTCTCTCTGGGTTGTCCTGCTGTCACTGACAGCGGGCAACCCGGTCAGCAGCTGCACGATTAGCGTGCAGCTGCAGTTTCTGAATGGACGTTCTGGAACGTCCATTCAGAAATAGAGAACCACCTCCCGGACGTTTATAGTCTATGGGCGGACGGGAGGTGGTTAAGCAAAAATCAAAGATGTGGTAGGCAATAACAAGTGCTCGTCGGCACTAAATCAGGTGCTCCTACCACAATCCGGGGGGTTCCAGTGCACATCCATGAATCCCGGAGGGAAAGCAAAAAACATCTATCCCTGGGCTAGATGATGTGGTATTGAAGGACAGGGTGGGCAAAGAACTGTCCCTGATATTGCCCTACAGGGGGGTGCTATTCTGGCCCTAATAGCCTAACCACAGACCACCCGCACTGATAAGAGCGACCCCATCCGATACCTTACCCTATATAAAAATGGCCCTAGTAAGCCCCTAGCCCCTAGGCCCCTGACTTCCAGGTGATCACTATATAGATCTATGTGTTTTTGACTCATTATAAAAGTATATTATAAGTACATTGCACCCCTTTGTGTATCACACCTTTCGATAGCACACCTATACCAGTCCTTAAAAGGACTTTTGTTGCCCTATTAGCTAGTGTTTAGTGTTCCTAACAGCCTGTCCCTGCTCCACACAGCAACCTCTCCCTACACTGGCAAAACACTGAATGTAAAATGGCGGCCAAATCAGGTTTATTTATAAGGTAGGGGGTATGTCCATGTGCTGAAACGTCTCAATTGGCTGTCCTGTACCACCTGATAAATGTGTCATGGGTCAAAGTTCTTAACAATGTAAAAGAATATGGCGGGCGCGAATATCTCCATATGTTCGGCGATTCGCGAACACGCAAAGTTTGCCGCGAAACTACCGCCGAGCGAACCACAAGGCCATCTCTACTAGGTAGTGTTGATCGAGCACCGAAGTGCTCGAATAGTACACTTCGGGATGCTTGGGTGGTCTACAGATTTTAGAGGAAAAATTATTAGGAAACATTCTTTCCTGTATATTTACTTGTATATAAAGTGCAAGTGCTGCCAAAAATTACAAGCAAGAGGCACTTCGATACAACCTGTATATCACATAAAGGAGGGCCTCATTCACATTGTGGTACAATTTTTCAGGTAGTGGGACTCCTACACTCATAAAGCCTATGCACTAAGTGAAAGGGCTGCAAAAAATTACAAGGAATCGGCACTCCAACACACCCTTTATTACACATAAAGGAGGACATCATACACACCCTTAAAAAATTATGATTGATGGCTTGCTGGTGACCCTCAAAAACATTAGGGGCGAGGGCCTGCTGCTGATCTGACCATCTAAAACATTAGGGGTGAGGGTCTGCTGCTGATCTGACCATCTAAAACTTTAGTGGTGACGGTATGTTGCTGAGCTGACCCGCTAAAACATTAGGGGTGAGGGCCTGCTGATGATCTGACCATCTAAAACATTATGGGCGAGGGCCTGCTAATGACCCTTTAAAACATTAGTAGTGAGGGTCTGCTGCTGAGCTGACCCTCTAAAACATTAGGAGAGAGGGCAGCCTAATAAGCATGTTGATATGATGGAGGAGGAGGAGGACAACAAGAAAAGGAAGATTGAACCATATACCCTTTTTTAGTGGTGACGGTATGTTGCTGAGCTGACCCTCTAAAACATTAGGGGTGAGGGCCTGCTGATGATCTGACCATCTAAAACATTATACCATATACCTTTTTTTTGTGGTGGAAGGGGTGCATGGGAATACTGTGTATTCAATACACCATAAAAGCAAAATATAAAGTGCCTATATGTTCAGTCGCTTTCCTCTGGTGGAGTAGAGATGTCAGGGGCAATCCAGGCCTTGTTCATTTTGATGAACAGCTGGATGCGCTTATCAGTTATTATGCCCCCAGCAGCACTAAATACCCGCTCTGCCAAAACGCTGGTGGCAGGGCAGGCCAACACATCCAAGGCATAGAGCGCCAGTTGGTGCCATTTGTCTAGCTTGGACACCCAATAGTTGTAAGGCACAGAGGGATCACTGAAGACTTTGACATGGTCTGCTAGGTACTCCCTCACCATCTTCCAAAATGTTTCCCTCCTTGTGACACTAGGCAGTGCATCAGGGTGAGGGTGCTGGTGGGGTGTCATGAAACTGTCCCAGGCCTTGGAGAGTGTGGCCCTGCCTCTGTTGGAACTGCTGTGTGTTCCCCTCGTCTCCCCTCCTCGGTTGCCGAAGGAATTACGTACTCTGCCGCCAGCATAGTCAGCTGGAAATTTTTGGAGCAAGGACATTCTGGTATTGCACCATTTTGCTAGTCCTCTCCACCACAGGGATAAGAGATGAGAAGTTCTCTTTATAGCATGGGTCGAGAAGGGTGAACAACCAGTAATCAGTGTTGGCCAAAATGCGTATAACGCGAGGGTCACGGGAAAAGCAGCATAACATAAAGTCAGCCATGTGTACCAGAGTCCCAAACGACAAGACTTTGCTGTCCTCATCAGGAAGATGACTCTCAATCTTCTCATCCTCTTCCTTCTCTTCGGCCCATCCACGCTGAACAGATGAAATAATCCTGCTATGGGTACTACTATCTGTAGCAGAGGCAACAGTCTCCTACTCCTCCTCATCATCATCATCATCCAATTCGCGCTGAGAAGACAAACTGAGGGTGGTCTGGCTATCACCCTGTGTACATTTTCACCTCGTCCACATGCAAAGTGTCTGCCTTCGTTGTGAGCAGCGAGCGTTTCAGTAGACACAGAAGTGGGATGGTTACGGTGATAATAGCGGCATCACCGCTCACCATCTGTGTTGATTCCTCAAAGTTGCGTAAAACCTCACAGAGGTCAGACATCCATGCCCACTCGTAGCTTGTGAAGAGCAGATGCTGACTAGAAAGGCGACGACCATGTTGCAGGCGCAGCTGGTATTACACTACTGCCCTCACAAAGCCTGGCCAACATGTGGAACGTGGAGTTCCAGCACGTGCTCACGTCGCACAACAGTCGGTGAGCTGGGAATTGCAAGCGCTGCTGCAATGTTGCCAGACCAGCGGCAGCTGTAGATGACTTTCGGAAATGGGAACACATGCTGCACACCTTCATCAGTAGCTCAGGCAAATTGGGGTAGGTTTGGAAAAACAGCTAAACCACGAAGTTTAAGACTAGTCATGGGAAGTGTGTGAGCTTGCCGAGCTCCAAAGCCGCCACCAAGTTACAGCCATTATCACACACAACCATGTCCCCTAAGCATTTCAGCTTCAGCACGGCCTGTTGACACTTCCCCACTGCAGTGCTACACTGCTTCCAGCTACCGGCTGATGGCTGACTGGTGCTGCACGCGGATAATTCGGATGTGGAAGTGTAGGAGGAGGCGGAGGAGGAGGAGAAGTGGGGGTTGGAGCCACTAACGTAGGTGCTGGCGGAAACCCTGATCGACATAGGGCCCGCAATCCTTGGCGTCGGTAGCAACTGTGCCTTCCCAGGGTACGACTCGCTCCCGGTCTCCACAACGTTCACCCAGTGTGCCGTCAGGGAAATGTAGCATCCCTGGCCAAAAGCACTTGTCCATGTGTCAGTTGTTAAGTGGATCTTCCCAATAACTGTATTGGTTAGGGCACATGTGATGTTATGGGAAACACGCTGGTGTAAGGCGGGGACGGCACATCGGAAAAAATAGTGGAGTCTGGGGACTGAGTAACGAGGGATGGCCACCGCCATCAGGCTGCAGAAAGCCTCAGTGTCCACAAGCCTAAATGGCAACATTTCCAGGGCCAGCAATTTGGAAAGGTGCGCATTTAGTGCTATGGCCTCTGGGTGGCTGGGTATTTGCGCTTTCGTTCAAAGGCCTGGGGTATGGACATCTGTACGCTGCGCTGGGACACAGAAATGGATGTGCTAGCTGATGCTGCGTGCAAAGTTCCAGGTGCAGGACGAGAGGCATCCGGGCCTGCATCTTGGACAGGGGATTGGCCAGCACGTAATACAGGGGAAGAGGAGGGAGTGGTGTGACCCGCAGACACTGATTGTGGACCCAGAAGTTCGGCCCACCTATTAGGGTGCTTTTATGCCATGTGGCGGATCATGCTGGTGGTGGTGAGGTTGCTAGTGTTCACACCCCTGCTTATTTTGGTATGGCAGAGGTTGCAAATGACAATTCTTTTATCGTCCGCACTTTCCTCAAAAACGCGCCAGTCTGCTAAACACCTACCCCTTGGCAAGGGATATTGCCGCAAGGGGGTGCTCCAGGGAACAGTTGCAGGCTTGTTTGGTGTGACCCGCCTTCTCCCTTTTGCCACCCCACTGCCTCTTCCAGCCTGTTGCGGTGCTGCGGATCCCTCCCCCTCTGTACTGTTGTCCTCGCTCAGCTTGCCACCTTCCCAGGTTGGGTCAGTGATTTCATTGTCCACCACCTCCTCTTCTACTTCCTCACTCTGGTCTTCATCCTGACTTGTTGACCTAACAAGAACCTCACTTATTTACAACTGTGTCTCATGCTCATTATCAACCTCTTGAGACACTAATTGCTGTTGACTTATTGGCAACTGTGTCTCATCATCATCATCATCATCCAACTTGTGAAACACTAATTTCCATTCCCCACCGTCAGCTTCTTCTGACTGTGAATGCTCAAGAGTTTGGGAATCAGTGCACAAGATCTCCTCATGTCCCTCTTCAAGCGGGCTTGGCGAGAGGCCCAAATCAAGGAATGGCTCTGAAAAGAGCTCCTCGGAATATCCGAGGGTGGGATCACTTGTATGCCAAGACTCTCCATGATAGGAGGAAGGAGGATCAGGGTGAGGATTCTGTTGACCTGTCTTTGTGGGTGCTATATAGCAGCCGATGACGCGTTCCGGCCAGCCAATCACTGTAATGCCAGTAACCAACATTGCTACGGCATTACAGTGAGTGCCAGTACTTTCCCGCATGTTTATTGGCTGCGTAGCAGCCAACAAAAGTGCGGGGAGGAGACTCAACCATCGCACCTCGAGCACACGCAGTGTTGGGCCGAACAAAGTCAAAATGGTGTTCGGCCAAAAATGCTCGCCCAACACTACTATTAGGTAGTAGTACATGAAGGATTCCCAAAGTTTTGCTTGGGGCTCTTTTCCTTTTTAGTTATACTGAAAATGTAAAAGATGAAAATAATATTTTTTTTTTACTTAAAATACAAAAGGAATGTTTAATCTTTAACTGTATGCCTTTCGGAGATTTCAACTTCAACCTGCTTAACTGTTTACAATAAAAATACCTTTGCCTAAACTTTTGTATGCCACTGTATAATAAAAAAAAAAAATAGGTACATACTATAGAAGTGATCAATAGGATATCAGTTTTGTAATAAATGAAGTGGAGGATTAAACTGGTTGAGATATTTCAATTAAAAGAAAATGAATTCATTTTCTGTAAATGTTTTTGGCAGCTTTCTGACACATGGAAATGTTTTAACAACACTTTATTTACTGATTACTTTTCAACTAGATGTCATTAATCTGTCAAAATAAAATCAGAATTCATCAGCTGCACAGAATAGCATGATGTATTATGTATATAATACTTGAGAAAAGAATACATTAAATAAAAAATAGTTATGCATATTCTATTTATTTTCATTATTACATAATGGTAAATGAGAGACAAGAGTTTAAAATGAGAAGAGTTTAAATTAAAGTGGTTGTCTCACTTTAGCAAATGGCATATATCATGTAGACAAAGTTAATACAAGGCACTTACTAATGTATTGTCCATATTGCATCCTTTGCTGGCTTGATTCATTTTTCCATTGCATTATACACTGATCATTTCCAAAGGTTACGGCCACTGCTGCAGCCGAGATATGAGGTGTCCGGGACAAGAGTTGCTTCACATGCATGCCTATACGCTGTCCCGATGTTATACAAGCAGGTGTGGACCCACTGCGCCACTGACTGGCTATACTCTACTATACTCTAACAAAGCAAATACCTGGTCTTCACTAGATCCTCTGATGGTGAGGATAGACTTGGGCCATTAGGGTAGCTGCCAGGTGCCACTACAGAGCAGTCCCCGAGTCAGTTGCAGCTGACCAGGGGGCCAGAGATACCAGTGCAAACACCATGGGGAAGGACATGGTCAAGAAGTCTGAGGTCAGGGCAGGAAGCGATTAAGTAAGGTCTGGGGGGAAGCAGCGCTGTCACAGACCGCTTGGCTAACAGAACCCCCCTCCTTACATTCCCTCTTCTCAGGCCTGGCCCTAAACAAAAAAGAAGAGGGGCATTAATGTTTTCTCTAGATTCCAAAGATCTTTCCTGAGGGCCAAACCCCTTCAAATCCACAAGAAACAGGGTTTTACTTCTACTCTTTTTCATCCCCAGAATAGCTTTTGCCTCAAACGTTTTCATCACTGATCGCAACAGGAGCTGAGATGATTGTTGTACGAAAATTCAGCCCAGGGCAATAGTTCAACCCAGATGTCGTGATGATCATTAGTGAAGTAGAGCAAAAAGTTTGTAAGAATGTAATTGACATGCTCCACTTGACCATTGGACTGTGGATGATATGCTGAAGAGAAGTCCAGGGATACATTCAGTTGCTTTCAGAGAGCTCTCCAGAATTTTGACGTGAACTGTACGCCTCTATCCGACTCAATAAGGAGTGGGAAGCCATGGAGACGGAATATGTGTTCAATAAATTTCTTGGCTAGTTGGGGAGCAGAAGGGAGTCCAGGCAGAGGAATGAAATGCGCCATTTTAGAGAAGCGGTCTACCATTACCCAAATCACAGAACAGCCAGAGGAAGTGTGTAGATCCGTATAAAGTCCATGGCTATTTGTTGCCAGAGAACCTTAGCAACAGGAACAGGAAGCAGAAGGCCATCTGGACGCTGTTTGGAAGTCTTATTTTACGCACAATACGGACAAGCAGTGACAATTTCTTGGATGTTTTGTCACATGGACAGCCACCAGTACCATTGCGCAATGAATCTGAAGGTCTTTCGCTGACCGGCATGACCCGCCACTTTAGATGAATGGCCCCATAGTAAGACCTGCTTTCTGAGAGACTCTGCAACAGAGGTCTTTTCAGAAGGAATCTCGGATAGCTTAACAGGGCAGGCAGAGATTTTAGCGGGATCGATGATATGTTGGCGCTCCTCCTTCTGGTTGGTAGAATCAAAGGATCTCGAGAGAGCATCTGCTTTGATGTTCTTATCTGCAGCACGAAAGTAAAGAACAAAATCAAAATGAGCAAAGAACAGGGACCATTTAGCTTGTCGAGGATTAAGTCTCTGTGCAGACGGAAGATAGGTGAGGTTCTTATGGTCAGTATAGATCATCACAGGATGACTGCCTCCCTCCAGAAGGTACTGCCATTCCTCCAATGCCATCTTGATGGCCAACAACGCTCTGTCCCCAATTGAGTAGTTACGCTCAGAAGCGGAGAAGGCCCTGGAGAAGAAGCCACAGGTTGTCCTCTTAGCTGAGGGAGACTTTTGTGAAAGCACCGCCCGAGCTCCAATAGACGATGCATCCACCTCCAGAATCGCTTACTGGCATCAGGACAATTGAGTACTGAAGCCATAGAGAAGACCTGCTTCTAGGCTTGAAAGGCTCATTCAGCCTCAGTACTTTTGGGATTCGCCCCTTTGCGTGTCAAGGCTGAGATAGGAGCTGTAGCGCAATCTGGCAGTTTGAGTTGGCGAACCCCAGGAAACGCTGAATTGCTTTTAAACCAGAAGGACGAGGCCACTTCAAAATCGCTGACAGCTTCTCAGGATCCATCTGCAGGCCAGTATCAGATATTATGTACCCCAGAAATGGAAGCGAGGATTGTTCAAAGATACATTTTTCAAATTTGGCGTACAGATTCTCTCTAAGCCTTTTTAGGCTACTTTCACACTAGCGTCGGGGTTCCGCTTGTGAGCTCCGTTTGAAGGGGCTCACAAGCGGCCCCAAACACATCCATCCAGCCCTAATGCATTCTGAGTTGACGCGGATCCGCTCAGAATGCCTCAGTCTGGCAGCGTTCAGCCTCCGCTCCGCTCAGCAAGCGGACACCTGAACACTGCTTGCAGCGTTCGGGTGTCCGCCTGGCTGTGCGGAGGCAAGCGGATCCGTCCAGACTTACAATGTAAGTCAATGGGGATGGATCCGTTTGAAGATGACACAATATGGCTCAATCTTCAAACGGATCCGTCCCCCATTGACTTTCAATGTAAAGACTGGACGGATCCGTTCAGGCTACTTTCACACTTAGAAATTTTTTTAAACTATAATGCAGACGGATCCGTTCTGAACGGATACAAACGTCTGCATTATAGGAGCGGATCCGTCTGAGCAGACACCAGACGGACCCGCTCTGAACGCAAGTGTGAAAGTAGCCTTAGAACCAGACGGACCTGTTTCCGGTGGGAGACAAAATCTGAGGAGAAGATTAGAATGTTGTCAAGATAGACCACAACACAGGAATATAGTAAGTCTCTGAAGATATCATTGATGAATTCTTGAAATACCACCGGGGCATTGCTTAGCCCAAACGGCATCACCAGATATTCATAGTGACCGCCACGGGTGTTAAAGGCGGTTTTCCACTCGTCCCCTTGACGAATTTGGATCAAGCTGTAGGCCCCACGCAGATCTAATTTAGAGAAGATCTTAGCTCCTCTGAGGCAGTCAAACAACTCTGGAATAAGGGGAAGAGGGTATTTGTTCTTGACTGTGATCTTATTTAGACCCCTATAATCGATGCATGGCCGGAGAGAACCATCTTTTTTCTTAACAAAGAAGAAGCCAGCGCCAGCCGGATAAGATTATTTCCGGATAAATCCTCTATCAAGATTTTCTTTAATATATTCAGACATGGCTTGTGTCTCTGCTGGAGACAGGGGATAAATGCGACCATGGGGAAGTGAAGAACTAGGAACCAGGTCAATAGGACAATCATAGGGCCTGTGCGGAGGTAACGTCTCAGCCTCCTTCTTATCGAAGATGTCGGCATAGGCGTGATATGCTGCAGGCAGATCTTCAAGATTTGATGGCACCCGGGGTAACGGAGCAGGCTGAACAGGAGAAAGACATTTTCCAAGGCTGGGCTGTCCCCAACAAAGTACCTCTACGAACTTCCAATCAAGAACAGGTTCGAGGATACGGAGCCATGGTAATCCCAAAAGGACAGGATGAGACAGACTTGGAAGAATCAAGAACAAAATCTCTTCCGTATTAAGAGCTCCCACCTGTAGTTTCACAGGTTCAGTAGCAAATTGTCCGGACTCAGATAGAGCCCTTCCATCGACAGAATACACAATCAATGGTCTCTGCAGGCGTCGGATTGGAATACGATATCGATCCACTATGGCTTGCTGCAGAAAGTTTCCTGCTTATCCGGAATCCAGAAGAGCTGTCTCTGTGAATCGATTATCCCTTGTGTTGAGCGAGCATACTCGGCCAAACTGCTGTTCGGCTCGAGCATTGCTATGCTCGGCACATGGTGGTACTCGGCCGAGTACCGCATGTGCTTGAGCGCCATGCTTGAGTCTCCTCCTCGTACATTTCTCGGCTGCTATGCAGCCAATCAACATGCAGGTAAGTACTGCCATCACTGTAATGCCGTAGCCTTGTTGGTTACTGGCATACATTGTGTTTTGTGGGTGCAGGGCACAATTTTTTATCCTGCCCTGAGCCCAGTGACCGAAAAAAAATTACTTTAATAAGTCAGTTAGGTGGGCGGCGGTGGTCATTTTATGTAAGATGAGTGCACCAGCACTGCATCCGAGCTTTTGGGACATTGCAAATCCAAATTTTTTGGGCAATATACAACATCTGGATTAGTCAGTGTGCAATTTAAGCTAGAAATACAGCCATCATTTTCTGGGGTTTAAACCCCTTAAGGACTCAGCCCTATTTCACCTTAAGGACCAGGCCATTTTTTGCAAAATCTGACCAGTGTCACTTTTTAAGTGCTGATAACTTTAAAACACTTTGACTTATCCAGGCCATTCTGAGAATGTGTTTTTTTGTCACATATTGTACTTCATGACACTGGTAAAATGAGGTAAAAAAAATAATAATTTATTTATAAAAAAAAAATGCCAAATTTACCAAATCTTTTAAAAAAATTGCAAATTTCCAAGTTTCAGTTTCTCTACTTCTATAATACATAGGAATACCTCCAAAAATAGTTATTACTTTACATTCCCCATATGTCTACTTCATGTTTGGATCATTTTGGGAATGATATTTTATTTTTTGGGGATGTTACAAGGCTTAGAATTTTTTAAGCAAATCTTGAAATTTTTCAGAAATTTTCAAAAACCAAAATTTTAGGGACCAGTTCAGGTCTGAAGTCACTTTGCGAGGCTTACATAATAGAAACCACCCAAAAATGACCCCATTCTATAAACTACACCCCTCAAGGTATTCAAAACTGATTTTACAAATTTCAATATTTCACTTTTTTGGCAGATTTTCAATTTTAATAATTTTTTTCCGGTTACAAAGCAAAGGTTAACAGCCAAACCAAACTCAATATTTATGGCCCTGATTCTGTAGTTTACAAAAACACCCCATATGTGGTCATAAACCGCTGTACCGGCACACGGCAGGGCGCAGAAGGAAAGGAATGCCATACGGTTTTTGGAAGGCAGGTTTTGCTGGACTGTTTTTTTTGACACCATGTCCCATTTGAAGCCCCCTGATGCACCCCTAGAGTAGAAACTCCATAAAAGTGACCCCATCTAAGAAACTACACCCCTCAAGGTATTCAAAACTGATTTTACAAACATCGTTAACCCTTTAGGTGTTCCACAAGAATTAATGGAAAATAAAGATACAATTTCAAAATTTCACTTTTTTGGCAGATTTTTTATTTTAATAATTTTTTTCCAGTTACAAAGCAAGGGTTAACAGCCAAACCAAACTCAATATTTATGGCCCTGATTCTGTAGTTTACAGAAACATCCCATATGTGGTCGTAAACAGCTGTACGGGCACACGGCAGGGCGCAGAAGGAAAGGAATGCCATACGGTTTTTGGTAGGCAGATTTTGCTGGACTGTTTTTTTTGACACCATGTCCCATTTGATGCCCCCCTGATGCACCCCTAGAGTAAAAACTCAAAAAAGTGGCCCCATTTTAGAAACTACAGGATAGGGTGGCAGTATTGTTGGTACTAGTTTAGGGTACATATGATTTTTGGTTGCTCTATATTACACTTGTTGTGAGGCAAGATAACAAGAAATATCTGCTTTGGCACCGTTTTTATTTTTTGGTTAGATCATGTGATATTTTTATAGACCAGGTTGTCACAGATGCGGCGATACCTAATATGTATACTTTTTTATTTACTTATGTAAGTTTTACACAATGATTTCATTTTTGAAGCATAAAAAATCATGTTTTAGGGTTTCCATAGTCTGAGAGCCATAATTTTTCAGTTTTTGGGCGATTACCTTGGGTAGGGTATGATTTTTGCCAGATGAGATGACGGTTTTATTGGCACTATTTTGGGGTGCGTGTGACTTTTTGATCGCTTGCTATTACACTTTTTGTGATGTAAGGTGACAAAAAATTGTTTATTCAGCACAGTTTTTATTTTTTACGGTGTTCATCTGAGGGGTTAGGTCATGTGATATTTTTATAGAGACGGTCGATACGGACGCAGCGATACCTAATATGTATACTTTTTTTATTTATGTAAGTTTTACACAATAATATAATTTTTGAAACAAAAAAAGAATCATGTTTTAGTGTCTCCATATTCTGAGAGCCATAGTTTTTTCAGTTTTTGGGCGATTATCTTAGGTAGGGTCTCATTTTTTGCGGGATGAGATGATGGTTTGATTAGCACTATATTGGGGTGCATATGACTTTTTGATCGCTTGCTATTACACTTTATGTGATGTAAGGTGACAAAAAATGTTTTATTTAGCACAGTTTTTATTTTTTACGGTGTTCATCTGAGAGGTTAGGTCATGTGATATTTTAATAGAGCCGGTCGATACGAACGCGGCGATACCAAATATGTATACTTCTTTTTATTTATGTAAGTTTTACACAATAACAGCTTTTTTTTATTTTTTTATTATGTTTTAGTGTCTCCATATTCTGAGCCATAGTTTTTTAATTTTTTGGGCGATTGTCTCAGGTAGGGGCTAATTTTTTGCGGGATGAGGTGACGGTTAGATTGGTACTATTTTGGTGGGCAAACGCCTTTTTTATCGCTTGCTGTTGAACTTTTTGTGATGTAAGGTGACAAAAAAATGGTTTATTTAGCACAGTTTTTATTTTTTATGGTGTTCATCTGAGGGGTTAGGTCATGTGATTTTTTTATAGAGCCGGTCGATAGGACGCGGCGATACTGAATATGTATACTTCCCCCCCCCCCTATTTTTTACCAATTTTTTTTTACTTTAATTGGGGAAAATGACGTTTTTGTTTATTTTTACTTGAAACTTTAAAAAAAATTGGGGAAAACTTTATTTTTTCAACTTTTTTTTTCACTTAATTTTTTTGTCCTACTTTGGGACTTGAACTTTTGGTGGTATATTCATACATTGTTAACCCTTTAGGTGTTGCACAAGAGTTATTGGCAAATGGGGATGAAATTTGAGAATTTCATTTTTTTGTATAATTTTCCATTTTAATCCATTTTTTCCACTAACAAAGCAAGGGTTAACAGCCAAACAAGACTGTATCTTTATTGCCCTGACTCTGCCGTTTACAGAAACACCCAATATGTGTCCGTCAACTACTGTACGGCCACACAGCGGGGCGTAGAGTGAAAGGTGCGACGTTTGGTTTTTGGAAGGCTGATTTTTATGGACTGGTTTATTTACACCATGTCCCATTTGAAGCCCCCTGATGCACCCCTAGAGCAGAAACTCCCTAAAAGTGACCCCATCTAAGAAAGTACACCCCTCAAGGTATTCAAAACTGATTTTACATATGTCGTTAACCCTTTAGGTGTTGCACAAGAGTTATTGGCAAATGGGGATGAAATTAGAAAATTTCATTTTTTTGCCTTATTTTCCATTTTAACCCATTTTTTCCACTAACAAAGCAAGGGTTAACAGTCAAACAAGACTGTATCTTTATTGCCCTGACTCTGCCGTTTACAGAAACACCCAATATGTGGCCGTAAACTACTGTACGGCCACACAGCGGGGCGTAGAGTGAAAGGTGCGCCGTTTGGTTTTTGGAGGGCTGATTTTTATGGACCGGTTTATTTACACCGTGTCCTGTTTCAACCCCCCTGATGCACCCCTGGAGTAGAAACTCCCTAAAAGTGACCCCATCTAAGAAACTTGCACTTGCCATGCTCTTAACCAAATTTTGACGACATTAGCAGACCTCTAGCCCTTTCTATGACATTTTTACAGCTATTTTAGCGCTCAAAAGTTCGGGTCCCCATTGACTTCAATGGGGTTCGGGTTCAAGTTTGGGTCAAGTTCGGGTCCCGAACTCGAACTTTTTTCCGAAGTTCGGCCAAACCCGTCGAACCCGAACATCCAGGTGTCCGCTCAACTCTAGTCATATTCTTAAATTTAGAATATGACGAATATTCTAAAAATCTAAGTTATAGCAATATACCAAATAAATTCGTTATTTAGATCTCAGGGAAAACTCAGATCCGATTGTATTTTCTAACCCACAGGTGTTCTCATGGTGACGGGGACGCTTGTCGGGGAGTATGTGAACGACCGTACAGATTGGAAAAAAGAAAAGTGAATATTCTAAATAACGAAGTTATAGCAATATAGCGAATATATTCGTTATTTAGAATATTCGTCTTTTTTTTTCTTTTCAATCTGTACTGTTATTCCACTTTGGCATACTCCTCCCGGACAAGCGTCCCCGTCACCATGGGAACGCCTGTGGTTTAGAATATAACATTAGATCTGAGTTTTCACGATCTCAGGGAAAACTCAGATCCGATGGTATTTTCCAACCCACAGGCATTACCATGGTGATGGGGACGCTTGTCGAGGAGGAGTATGCGAACGACTGTACAGATTGGAAAAAAAATGTGAATATTTAAAATAACGAAAATATTCCCTATATTGCTATATATTCCTTTTTGAGAATATTCGTCATTTTATTTTCCATATGAAAACATGATTCCTTCCTGCTTAACCACCTCCCGTCCGCCCATTGCATATAAACGTCCGGGAGGTGGATCTCTATGTCTGAATGCACATTTTAGAAAGTCCATTCAGACATCGCAGCTGCACAGGAGTGCAGGATCTGTGTGAGGTCTTTCAGAGACCTCGATCAGCCCTGCACTGAGGCTGTACAGCGCTGTATTGCTAAAGTTAAGTAAATGTCCCCCAGAGGTCTTGTATGACCTTATGGGGGACAGAAAAGTGTAAAAATATATATATATATATATATATATAAAGTGTTAAAAAAATAAAAATAAAAAAGATTTCACATGTAAAAAAAATAATTCCCCATGTAATGAATAAAAAATGTTAAATGTTAAAAATAGAAAACATAAAATAAAATAGACATATTTAGTATTTCCGCGTCCGTGATCGTCGGCTCTATAAATATATCACATGATCGACCCAGTCCGATAAACACCATAAAAATATAAATAAAAACTGTGTCAAAAAAAGCCATTTTTGTCACCTTACATCACAAAAAGTGCAACATCAAGTGATCAAAAAGGCATATGTCCCACAAAATGGCACCAGTAAAACCGTCACCTCATCCCGCAAAAAATGAGCCCCTACATAAGAAAATCTCTCAAAAAATACAAACACTATAGCTCTCAGAACATGGATACATTAAAACATAATTTTCCTGTTTCAAAAATGCTATTATTGTGTAAAACTTAAATAAATAAGAAAAAGTATACATATTAGGTATCGCCACGTCCGTAACAATCTGCTCTATAAAAATGTCACTTGACCGAACACCTCAGGGGAACACTGTAACACATAGTGATGGGGACGCTTGTCGTGGAGGAGTATGTGAACGACCGTACAGATTGGAAAAAATTGAATATTCGCTATATTGCTATATATTTGTTTTTTAGAATATTCGTCATTTTATTTTCCATATGAAAACATGATTCCTTCCTGCTTAAGTTGCTTGTGGGCCAATGACTCATTGACCCACAAGAAAGAAGCAGGGAGGAATCATGTTTTCAGATGTTAAAAAATGACGAATATTCGATATAGCAAATATATAGCACTATATTCGTAATATTGGCGAATTTGCGAAGTTGCGATATTCGCAATTAATATTACCTTCTGTGTGTCAGGGCCAGAGATACCGAAGGAAAAATATAAGCGAAAACTAGTATATTTTTTCCATCCTTTTCCATCCTTTTTGTATAGAGGGTGTCTGCAGTGACTTGTGACATCTGTGCAATACCTTCTGTGTGTCAGGGCCAGAGATACTGTAGGAAAAATGTAAGTGAAAACTAGTATACATATATAAGTGAAATCTATTTTCCTTTTTCCATACTTTTACGTACTTGCTGTGAACTGTGACATCCGTGCCACATCTTGTGTGTCAAGCGTGCAAATAACATTTAATATGAAGAAGGCAAGCATTAAGGGATGGGGAAGTGGCCGTGATGCTGATGGTTCACGCAGAGGCCGTGGCCCTGGGTGTGTTGAAACTGTGCCTGCTGCCAGAGCACAAGAAAAACAATCATCCTCGATACCTAGCTTCATGTCCCAGTTTGGAGGGCGTCGCAGGACAAAACTCTTGAAGTCAGAAACGTGCGACCAGGTGGTTGGTTGGATTGCAGAAGATAATGCTTCCAGTCGGTTAAACACTTCCCTGTTTTCCACCAAGTCCAGTCTCAGTAGCCAAGAGCCTGGTCAACAGAATCCTCACCCTGATCCTCCTTCCTCCCACCATGGAGAGTCTGGCCAAACAAGTGATCCCACACTCGGATATTCCGAGGAGCTCTTTTAATCGCCATTACTTGATTTGGCCCTCTCTCCAAGCCCCCTTGAAGAGGGACATGAGATCTTGTGCCCTGATTCCCAACCTCTTGAGCATCCACAGTCGCAAGAACATGAGGTGGGGAACGGCAATTAGTGTTTAATGAAGTGGATGATGATGAGAAACAGTTGCCAATGAGTCAACCGCAATTACTGTCTCAAGAGGTTGATGAAGAGGATGAGACACAGTTGTTAATCACTGAGGTTGTGGTTAGGTCAACAAATCAAGAGGATAATCAGAGTGAGGAAGTGAAAGAGGAAATTGGTGGACTATAAGGTCACTGACCCAACCTGAGAAGGTGGAAAGCCAAGCAAGGACAGCAGTACAGAGGGGGAGGGATCTGCAGCACCACAACAGGCTGGAAGAGGCAGTGGGGTGGCAAAAGGGAGAAGGCAGGCCACACCACACAGGCCTGAAACTGTTCCACAGAGCACCACCTTGCATAAATCTCCCTTCCCAAGAGGTAGGTGTTCCGCAGTATGGCGCTTTTTTGAGGAAAGTGCGGACGACAAAAGAGTAGTGGTTTGCAACCTGTGCCACACCAAAATGAGCCAGGGCCTGAACACTAGAGATGTCGCGAACATAAAATTTTCCATTCGCGAACGGCGAAGGCAAATTTTCTCAAATGTTCGCGAACGGGCGAACCGCCATAGACTTCAATAGCCAGGCAAATTTTAAAACCCACAGGGACTCTTTATGGCCACAATAGTGATGGAAAAGTTGTTTCAAGGGGACTAACACCTGGACTGTGGCATGCCGGAGGGGGTTCCATGGCAAAACTCCCATGGGAAATTATGTAGTTGACGCAGAGTCGGGTTTTAATTCATAAAGAGCATAAATCATCTAACATTCCTAAATTGTTTGGAATAACGTGCTTTAAAACATCAGGTATGATGTTGTATCGATCAGGTAGTGTAACGGTTACGCCCGCTTCACAGTGACAGACCAAACTCCCTGTTTAACGCACCGCAAACAACCGCAAACAGTCCATTTGCACAACCGCAAACTCCCCATTTGCACAAGGTTGGATACCAAGCTAGCCATGTCCCGTTCCTTGTCCTCACTGATGTCATTAAAGGTCTCTTCCTCCACCCAGCCACGTACAACACCAAGGGTCCCCGAAAGGTGACAACAAGCCCCCTGGGACGCCTGCTGTGTTTCCACCTCCTCAAAGCCTCCTTCCTCCTCTGACTCCTCTTCTTCAGACTCCTCTCTCTGCGTTATTATAAGGTGTGTTAAGTAGTACTATTCCTATCAGTTTAATCCCTGTTATGTCCCCTATCAGGGGACTTGTATATGGAATCGATTTTAGGAACCAGGAGATGGAAAAAGATGCTTGGTCGGTCCTCCTACTTCAAATTTGGGGCACTGCGCGTGCAATCTAATGTACCACCAGATATGAGTGGTGTGTTAAGTAGTACTATTCTTATCAGTTTAATCCCTGTTACGTCCCCTATCAGGGGACGTGTATATGGAATTGATTTTAGGAACCGGGAGATGGAAAAAGATGCTTGGTCGGTCCTCCTACTTCAATTTTGGGGCACTGCGCATGCAATCTAATGTGCCACCAGATATGAGTGGTGTGTTAAGTAGTACTATTCTTATCATTTTAATTCCTGTTACGTCCCCTATCAGGGGACGTGTATATGGAATCGATTTTAGGAACCAGGAGATGGAAAAAGATGCTTGGTCGGTCCTCCTACTTCAAATTTGGGGCACTGTGCGTGCAATCT
This sequence comes from Bufo bufo, assembly GCF_905171765.1. Lineage (NCBI taxonomy): Eukaryota > Metazoa > Chordata > Amphibia > Anura > Bufonidae > Bufo > Bufo bufo. The sequence goes on from NC_053393.1 coordinate 203,866,987, forward strand.
AATGTGCCACCAGATATGAGTGGTGTGTTAAGTAGTACTATTCCTATCAGTTTAATCCCTGTTACGTCCCCTATCAGGGGACGTGTATGGAATATATTTTAGACAACAGCAAAGAGTTGTCAATAGTTGACACACTCATGACATAAATTTTATACCTCTATGCGTCAATCTTGGTGTAGTTATGACTGTGCTCGTGCGCACGTTTGGGAGATTGCAGGCGATGGGGTTTTTTCAAAGCCTATGGTCGTGCTGAGGTAGTTCAGTGACAGTTAAGTGACCCAGTAAACAATGATTCTGCAGTGTGGGCCCATTGTTGGCCTAGTAGGCTTTAATGATCACCTTAGATGATCACAAAGAAAATGAATGTTTTTTCTATGCAAAATTATCCAGCCGATCGCTTTTGGTCTATTCACAATGAAGCAACGACCTTATCATCTGGGGTGTGCCAACATTGCCATTGCCAACACACTCATAGAGGTGGTCGCTTCATTGTGATATGCAAGCCCCTTCACCACAACAAGGTAACGATCACGAAGGGGAATTGACACATGTATGTGCCTTTTTTTTTGTTTGGTTTTTGAAGCCACAGTGCAGCACCAGAGGCCAGAAAAATTTATGTTTGTTTCCCAGGCAGAAAGTGCCCTAAAACATTGCGGCTTGAACCCTAGTTGGTGGCGGATAAGTCACACAAGTCATCCGGCATTCAGAGATAAAATACAGCAGCGTGTGGACCATTTTTAGCCCAAGGCAGCTCATCTCATCAGGCCTTTTTTAGTCTAATGTATCGCCCACTGTCAGTCCCTTCGGGATCCATCCTTCATTCATCTTAATAAAGGTGAGGCAATCTAGACTTTTTTGACCTAGGCGTACTTCTCTTCTCAGTGACAATACCTCCTGCTGCACTTTCCCCCTGTTCTTCTTCTCTTCGAGCGGGCACCCACGTGACATCCACGGACACATCGTCATCATCAACCGCTTCACTTGTATCTGACAACTCAGCAAAGGAAGCAGCAGCGGGTACAACATCATTTTAATCATCACACCGTACGTCCATGTGTGTAATGCTGCCTGACTGAGACATATCTATGTCAGTTGTACCTAGGTGGGTGTTGGACATACCACGACTCAGTTTCTTTTGGCACAGGTTGCAAATGGCATCGCTGTTGTCAGAGGCAGACACACAAAAAAAATGCCACACTGCTGAGCTCTGCAATGACAGCATTCTGGTGGTGGCAACAGCATGCGTTGATTGGCGTGCTGTCTGGCTGACCCTGGGTGCCGATGCATGCTGTCTGACTGTGTCACTAGCTCCTTGCGACGACCTCCCCCTGCTTCCAACTCGTCTCCTCCTTCTCTCTGTCTCCCCATCAAAACTTTCCCCCTGTTCTTCTTCTCTTCGAGTGGGCACCCACGTGACATCCACGGACACATCGTCATCATCAACCGCTTCACTTGTATCTGACAACTCAGCAAAGGAAGCAGCAGCGTGTACAACATCATCATCATCATCATCACACCGTACGTCCATGTGTGTAATGCTGCCTGACTGAGACATATCTATGTTATCTACATCCTCTGGCAATAATGGTTGCGCATCACTCATTTCTTCCAACTGATGTGTAAATAACTTCTCTGACAGATCAAGTGAAGCGGCTGTGGTGCTAGTGTTAGTGGTGGCGGCAGGCGGGCGAGTGGTAACTTGAGAGGTGCCCAAAGCTGAGCTGGAGGAGGATGGTGCGTCAAGGTTCCGAGCGGAAGCTGTAGAAGATTGGGTGTCCTGTGTTAGCCAGTCAACTATGTCCTCAGAACTTTTCGAGTTCAGGGTACGTGGCCTCTGAACACTGGGCATTATTCTAGGGCCAAAGGAATCACAGCTCCACGACCACGATGGCCCCTGCGGGGTGGCCTGCCTCTGCCTGTCATTTTTTTTAGATTCGTTAAGTTGTACTATGCGTGCAAGCTACTGTGACACCAGATATGAGTTGCGCTGGTGACACTATGCACTTGCAGCTGGGCCTTAAACACACAAACACGTGTGTGCAACTGACTGCTATTTATTCACAGTCAAAATTGTTGTTTTTCTTTAAATGGAATCGAATGTGACACCAGATATGAGTTGTGCTGAAGTGACACTATGCGCTTGCAGCTGGGCCTTATACACACAAACACGTGTGTGCAACTGACTGCTACTTATTCACAGTCAAAATTGTTGTTTTTATTTAAATGGAATCGAATGTGATACCAGATATGAGTTGCGCTGAAGTGACACAACACTATGCGCTTGCAGCTGGGCCTTAAACACACAAACACGTGTGTGCAACTGACTGCTATTTATTCACAGTCAAAATGGTTGTTTTTATTTAAATGGAATCGAATGTGACACCAGATATGAATGGCGCTGAAGTGACACTATGGTCTTGCAGCTGGGCCTTAAACACACAAACACGTGTGTGCAACTGACTGCTATTTATTCACAGTCAAAATTGTTGTTTTTCTTTAAAGGGCTTCTGTCACCCCACTAAACTCATTTTTTTTTCCTGTACTTATAATCCCTATCCTGCGATATATCTATACATTATGTTATTAATCATTTTCGTTCAGTAGATATGTCAAAAACATACTTTTATAATATGCTAATTATCTGTCTACCAGCAAGTAGGGCGTCTACTTGCTGGTAGCAGCCGCAGAATACCGCCCCCTCCTCCTGTTGATTGACAGGGCCAGCCGCGATCTCCTCCTCCAACTGGCCCTGTCAGCATTTCAAAAATCGCGCGCCTGTGTTGATTCGGCGCAGGCGCTCTGAGATAAGGAGGCTCGCCTCCTCAGCACTCCACTCCCGATGACATCTTCTCTTTCGGTGACAGGTAATTAGCATATTATAAAAGTAAGTTTTTTGACATATCTACTGAACGAAAATGATTAATAACATAATGTATAGATATATCGCAGGATAGGGATTCTAAGTACACAAAAAAAAAAATGAGTTTAGTGGGGTGACAGAAACCCTTTAAATGGAATTGAATGTGACACCAGATATGAATGGCGCTGAAGTGACACTATGCACTTGCAGCTGGGCCTTAAACACACAAACATGTGTGTGCAACTGACTGCTATTTATTCACAGTCAAAATAGTTGTTTTTCTTTGAATGGAATCGAATGTGACACCAGATATGAGTTGCGCTGGTGAAACTGTGCACTTGCAGGGCATGAAACACACGCGCGTGCCGGCAGCTGACTGCTATTATATTACAGTAAAAAAAGTTTTTCTTTTTTTAAAATGCAAGCTACTGTGACACCAGATATGAGTGGTGGCACTGGGCAAGTGGGCACAGTATACGCTGTGAGCCTGACACACACGCTGGCAGGCAGGCAACTGCAATTAGATTACACAGGAAAAAAAAAAGCAGACTGATGTTCTAGCCCTAAAAAGGGCTTTTTGGGGTGCTGTCCTTACAGCAGAGATCAGATGAGTCTTTCAGGACTGTAGTGGACACTGAATACACTATCGATTTCCCTATTAAATCAGCAGCAGCTACACTGTCCCTCCTCTTACTAAGAATGCAGCTTCCGAATGAATCTAAAATGGATGCTCTCCAGGAGGTGAGAGGGTCTGGGAGGGAGGGTCTGCTGCTGATTGGCTGGAATGTGTCTGCTGACTGTGAGGTACAGGGTCCTTAGGAACCCAGCTCTAAGTTGAATTCGCAATGCGATTAATATAACCTGTATTAATCGCATTGCAATTACAACTTAGATCTGAGTTCCTAATGGTTGTATTGCTAGAATTGACGAATATATAACGAATATAGCACTATATTCTCAATCTTCGTTATATTCTAGCAATACAACAACCGTTAGGAACCCAGCTCCATGTTAAATTCGCAATGCGATTAATATAACCTGTATTAATCGCATTGCGATTATAACTTAGTCAAATTAGTGACACTGCAGCTTCCGAATGAATCTAAAATGGATGCTATCCAGGAGGTGGGAGGGTCTGAGGGGGGGAATGAAGCTGATTGGCTGGAATGTGTCTGCTGATTGTGAGGTACAGGGTCAAACTTTACACAATGATGACGAATAGGGGGCGAACCGAACATCGCATATGTTCGCCCGCCGCGGTGAACGCGAACAAGCGATGTTCGCCGGCGAATAGTTCGGGACATCTCTACTGAACACTAGCAACCTCACCACCACCAGCATAATCCGCCACATGGCATCCAAGCACCGCAATAAGTGGGACGAACGCTTGGGTCCACAATCAGTGTCTGTGGGTCACACCACTGCCTCCTCTTCCCCTATGGTACGTGCTGCCAATTGCCTGTTGAAGGCGCTGTCGAGGATGCCTCCCGCCCTGCACCTTTGCAAGCACCATCAGCGACCACATCCGCTTCCCTGTCCCAGCGTAGTGTCCAAATGTACTTACCACAGGCATTTGAAAGCAAGTGCAAATACCCAGCCACCCACCCACAGGCCATAGAACTAAATGTGCACCTTTCAAAATTACTGGCTCCATTTAGGCTTGTGGACACTGAGGCCTTCCGCAGCCTGATGTTGGCGGCCGTCCCGTGGTACTCTGTCCCCAGCCACCACTATTTTTCAAGGTGTGCCGTGCCCGCAATACACCAACATGTGTCCCGAAACATCACACGTGTCCTGACCAACGCAGTTACTGGGAAGGTCCACTTAACCACGGACACAAGTGCATTTGGCCAGGGACACTACATTTCCCTGACGGCACACTTGGTGAATGTTGTGGAAGACGGGACCAATTCGTACCCTGGGATGGCACAGGTCCTACCGACGCTGAGGATTGCGGGCCCTATGTCAATCAGGGTTTCTGCCGGCACCTACGTTAGTGGCTCCAACCCCCACTTTTCCTCCTCTGCCTCCTCCTACACTTCCATCTCCGAATTGTCTGCGTGCAGCCCGAGTCAGTCATCAGCCGGTAGCTGGAAGCAGTGTAGCACTGCAGTGGGGAAGCGTCAACAGGCCGTACTGAAGCTGATATTCTTAGGGGACAAACAGCACACCGCCACAGAGCTGTTGCAGGGGATAAGAGACCAGACTAATCTTTGGCTCTCGCCACTCAACCTACAACCAGGCATGGTTGTGTGGGATAATGGCCTTAACTTGGTGGCGTCTTTGGAGCTCGGCAAGCTCACACACATCCCATGCCTAGCCCATGTCTTAAACTTAGTGGTTCAGCGGTTTCTCAAACCTACCCTAATTTGTCTGTGCTACTGGTGAAGGTGCACCGCGTGTGTGCACATTTCCGCAAGTCACAGACAGCTTCATCCAGTCTGTCAATGCTGCAGCAGTGCTTGAAATTGCCAGCTCACCGGCTTTTGTGCGATGTGAGCTCAGGCTGGAACTCCACGTTCCACATGTTGGCCAGGCATTGTGAGCAGCAGAGGGCAGTAGTGGAATACCAGCTACCATACTACATGGTCGTTGCATTTCCAGTCAGCTTCGGCTAATCAGAAGAGAGGAGTGGGCATAGATGTCTGACCTCTGTGAGGTTTTAAGAAACTTTGAGGAATTAACACAGATGGTGAGCGGCGATAACGCTATTATCAGTGTAATCATCCCACTTCTGTGTCTACTCAAACGGTCGCTGCTCACAATTAAGGCCGTTGCTTTGCATGTGGAAAAGGTGGAAATGGGGGAAGAAGACATTAAACAGGGTAAAAGCCTCCGTCTGTTTTCTCAGCACGAATTGGACGATAAAGAGGAGGAGCAGAAGACGGTTGCCTCTGCTACAGAGGGTAGTACCCATGGAAGTTTAATTCCATCTGTTTAGCGTGGTGGGCAGAAGAGAAGGAAGATGATGAGGAGATTGAGAGTGATCCTCCTGATGACAACAGCGAAGTTTTGCCTGTTGGTACTCTGGCACACATGGCTGACTTCATGTTAGACTGCCTTTCCCGCGACCCACACATTATACGCATTTTAGACATCACGGATTACTGGGTGTTCACCCTTCTCGACCCCCGCTACAAAGAGAACTTGTCATCTCTCATTCCTCAGGTGGAGAGGACGAGCAAAACAGTGCAATACCAAAAGGTCCTTGTTGAAAAATTGCTCCAAAGTTGATAGCAATGTCAGGAGTATGGGAATAGGGTAGTGTCAATGTGAAGGATTTCACAGTAAAACGTCACCCACCGCTAAGTAAACAGGAAAAACTGAAAGAAGGAAGAAAGGGGGAGAAAGTGAGCGCCACTCCGTCAATATTACGGATATCAATAATGGGTAGCGGTCCAGTTAGGCAGGTATAAAAAACAATGACATTAGTAGTAAAATATAAGGATTACGATAGTGCGTGAATATCACTGAGTAAGTATTATCACTCGGTGCCGAGGAGTGAACGTAGTGTTGGGCATCGGTGATCGCACTGGTGTAGAAATGTAAAATGGTTAAGTAAAATATAACAACATATATAAAACAATAATGTAGTAAGGCTTAATAAAATATAAAGTCATAAAAAGTTGATAAAATATTCATGCACTCAATTCACTAGGGGGTCGGTATATGGTCAAACGGCGCCATAAACTGAATAAACATATTTCAGAAGGACACCGTTAATATCACTGGCAGTGTACCTTCTTACCTAGTTGGAGGAGACAGCTGGGTTGGCCGGGACGCAGTGCCCTCTCGTCCCGATACGTCACTTCCGTTCCGGGTGGAACACAGAAGCGCTCACCCAGACCGCAAGTGGGAGGTTGAAGTTGACCCAGCTGACTGTGGAACACAGTGCTGCGTTTAAACAACCGGAACTAGCCTAGCAGAGTTGGACTTGTGACTATCTCCCTCCAGATAGGAGGAGAGAGTGGGGTAATGGTAGAATCTGTTTAAATTTGCCACAGGCAATAATGTGAAATAGGAAATACACCATTAGAGGGGAAAATGGTAAGACTAAGCTTATGATGAAGAGTCATGATATATTCTCACCACTATTCGCACTTTTCTCAATAATACCAATTATGTTAGTGTCAATTATAAAATCCACTCGCATACATGTCTCGGCCTATTTCCCACAGGAAGAAAGGTATAAGATATATATAAATATGAATCAGTAAGACATTAATAAAAAATGACATAAAAAAAAAAACAAGCTTCTGATACAGGATCATATCACGTAAAAAAAAAAAAAATTTAATTGAAACATAAAAGAAATACAAATAAAAAGTAGTCAGATAGGGTCAGGGCATAGGTTTGGGGGCAATGGGAACCCCATGTCTACAACTGTATCTGTAACACTGTTTTAGGAAAAATTACCTGTATATAGATATATGTCAGTGCACTTATGAGATTTGGTGCAGGGTCCTGTCCATCAACCGACCAATGGCGTCTAGGTGACGGGCCTGATAATGGGAGGTCTAGGGTCATGCCCTTGTTTAAGAGCGAGCCCCTATCTAGATAGAAGAGTCATACCCGCATGGAATATATATTAGTGGTCGTACACCTTAGGTAGTGCTCTTGTGGTTCGCCACGGATAAATATGGCCATCCCACCAGTTTGTAGGCCATAAATGTTCAATGTACAGTATGTTCGTGCAGGGTGGGTGTGTTACATAGCTCCACCTGTACTCATATATAAAGGTGTTCAAAAACCTAAGCCAAATAAGGGTGAAAATACGTCATCCTCATGGGAATCCTTGGAGGGAGAGATAAAAAGTAGAAAGGGCCTCAGAATACATTAAAAGTTGTGTGTCTCTAATGAGGCCTCATCGGATCTTTGTTTCATGTATTCCTCTTAGGATCTTTTAATAATTAACGTACTCCAGTGACTCATTAAGGCCAAAGGGAACTAGAATATTGAGTTTGTAGATCCAGAACATTTCTTTGCGGCACAGTGTCTGTTATAAGTGGGGCACCCACTCAAGGGGAGTTACTTTGAGGGAGCTGGGATCCCCGCCATGATGTGTGAAGAAGTGACAGGAGACACTGTGGGTGGTGACTTTTCTGTTTATACTGGACCTATGTTCATTCATGCGTTCACGCAACATTTGGGTGGTGCATTCCACATAGTAAATATTGCAAGAGCAGTGCAGCAGGTATATCACATACGAGGTGTTACAATTCATACCGTGTCTTAAGCGAATGGGGTATTTTAGGGTGGTGGCAATCACTTCCTTAGTGTTATGGGAGATCATGGCACAACACTTGCATCTAGACCTTCCGCACCTAAAGGATACTATTTTGCAATCGGTTTTGGGGGCATTCGAAAATGGTAGTTTGTCTAGGACCCTGCACCAAATCTCATAAGTGCACTGACATATATATATATATATATATATATACAGGTAATTTTTCCTAAAACAGTGTTACAGATACAGTTGTAGACATGGGGTTACCATTGCCGCCAAACCTATGCCCTGACCCTATCTGACTACTTTTTATTTGTATTTCTATTATGTTTAAATTTTTATTTTTTATTTTTTACGTGATATGATCCTGTATCAGAAGCTCGTTTTTTATGAATGTCGTTTTTATTAATGTCTTACTGAGGCTACTTTCACACTTGCGTTTGGGTTTCCGCTTGTGAGATCCGTTTGAGGGCTCTCACAAGCGGCCCTGAACGGATCCGTTCATCCCCAATACATTCTGAATGGATAAGGATCCGTTCAGAATGCATCAGTTTGGCTCAGTACCGCCTCCATTCCGCTCTGGAGGCGGACACCAAAACGCAGCTTGCAGCGTTTTGGTGTCCGCCTGGCCGTGCGGAGCCAAACGGATCCGTCCTGACTTACAATGCAAGTCAATGGGGACGGATCCGTTTGACGTTGACACAATATGGTGCAATTGCAAACGGATCCGTCCCCCATTGACTTTCAATGTAAAGTCAGGAGTCCCTATTAATATACCATCGGATCGGAGTTTTCTCTAATCCGATGGTATATTTTAATTTTAACTTGAAGCGTCCCCATCACCATGGGAACGCCTCTATGTTAGAATATACCATCGGATTTGAGTTAGATCGTGAAAACTCAGATTCGACAGTATATTCTAACACAGAGGCGTTCCCATAGTGATGGGGACGCTTCAAGTTAGAATATACTAGGAACTGTGTATATAACTGCCCCCTGCTGCCTGGCAGCACCCGATCTCTTACAGGGGGCTGTGATCCGCACAATTAACCCCTCAGGTGCCGCAGCTGAGGGGTTAATTGTGCGTATCATAGTCCCCTGTAAGAGATCAGGTGCTGCCAGGCAGCAGGGGCCAGACCCCCCTCCCTTCCCAGTTTTAAATTCATTGGTGGCCAGTGCGGCCCCCCCTCCCTCCCCAGTATTAAATTCATTGGTGGCCAGTGCGGTCCCCCTCCCTCCCCAGTATTAAATTCATTGGTGGCCAGTGCGGCCCCGACTCCCTCCCAAGTATTAAATTCATTGGTGGCCAGTGCGGCCCCCCTCCCTCCCCAGTATTAAATTCATTGGTAGCCAGTGCGGCCTCCCCTCTCCCCCCCCTAATTAAAATCCCCCCTATCATTGGTGACAGCGGAGAGTTCCGATCGGAATCCCAGTTTAATCGCTGGGGCTCCGATCGGTTACCATGGCAGCCAGGACGCTACTGCAGTCCTGGCTGCCATGGTTACTTAGCAATTTTAGAAGCATTATACTTACCTGTGCTGTCTGTGGCTGGCCTCTTACTGGTAAGTGAAAGATCTGTGCGGCGCATTGCTTATAGCACAGACCTGTCACTTACCAGTAGGAGGAGCGCCCAGCCAGCCACAGACAGCGCAGGTAAGTATAATGCTTCTAAAATTGCTAAGTAAGCGATTAAACTGGGACTCCGATCGGAACTCTCCGCTGCCACCAATGATGGGGGGGTGATTTTAATTAGGCTGGAGAGGGGAGGCCGCACTGGCCACCAATGAATTTAATACTGGGGAGGGAGGGAGGGGGGCCGCACTGGCCACCAATGAATTTAATACTGGGGAGGGAGGGAGGGGGGGCAGCACTGGCCACCAATAAATTTAATACTGGGGAGGGAGGGGGGGCCACACTGGCCACCAATGAATTTAATACTGGGGAGGGAGAGAGGGGGGCTGCACTGGCCACCAATGAATTTAAAACTGGGGAGGGAGGGGGACCGCACTGGCCACCAATGAATTTAATACTGGGGAGGGAGGGGGGGCCGCACTGGCCACTAATGAAGAGACCTGCGGCACCTGAGGGGTTAATTGTGCGGATCACAGCCCCCTGTAAGAGATCGGGTGCTGCCAGGCAGCAGGGGGCAGTTATGTACACATTTCTTAGTATATTCTAACTTGAAGCGTCCCCATTACTATGGGAACGCCTCTGTGTTAGAATATACTGTCGGATCTGAGTTTTCACAATGTGAAAACTCAGATCTGAAAAAGCTGTTATGCAGACGGATCCGTTCTGAACGGATGCAAGCGTTTGCATTATAGGTGCGGATCCGTCTGTGCAGATACCAGACGGATCCGCACCGAACGCAAGTGTGAAAGTAGCCTGATTCATATTTATATATATATTATACCTTTCTTCCTGTGCGAAATAGGCTGAGACATGTATGAGAGTGGATTTTATTATTGACACTAACATAATTGGTATTATTGAGAAAAGTGCGAATAGTGGTGAGAATATATCATGACTCTTCATCATAAGCTTAGTCTTACCATTTTCCCCTCTAATGGTGTATTTCATATTTCACATTATTGCCTGTGGCAAATTTAAACAGATTCTACCATTACCCCACTCTCTCCTCCTATCTGGAGGGAGATAGTCACAAGTCCGACTCTTCTAGGCTAGTTTCCGGTTGGTGAAACGCAGCACTGTGTTCCACAGTCAGCTAGGCCAACTTCAACCTCCCACTTCCTGTCTGGGTGAGTGCTTCTGCGTTCTACCCGGAATGGAAGTGACGTATTAGGATGAGAGCGCACTGCGTCCCGGCCGATCCAGCTGTCTCCTCCAACTAGGTAAGAAGATACACCGCCAGTGATATGAACGGGGTCCCTATGAAATATGTTTTTTCAGTTTATGGCGCCATTTGACCATATATTATAATGGGAAGACTCGTGTGTTCCACCATGGAACACATGTGACGTCACTTACCGTTCCGGTAAGAGTGGCGCTAAAAAACGCCATTTTCTATCAATTGGCACATTTATAAATATGTATGCACTTGCAAGATGTACAGTATATTCTGCATTTTCTCCTGAGGAAGGGGAACTCCTGTCCCCGAAACACATTGAGTCACATATCTTTGCTGAATAAAGTGATTGATCTGAAGTCTTCATGCTGTGCTGCCATCTTTTACCACCACTCTACATGCGATCCTGGCCGGGGGGGTTTCATGTCACAGGTGTTATGTGCTTATCCTGATGACCACCCCCCTAGTGAAGTGAGGTGCATGAATATTTTATCAACTTTTTATGACTTTATATTTTATTAAGCCTTACTACATTAATGCTTTATATATGTTGTTATATTCTACTTAAACCATTTTACATTCCTACACCAGTGCGATCACCGATGCCCAACACTACGTTCACTCCTCGGCACCGAGTGATAATACTTACTCAGTGATATTCACGCACTATCGTAATCCTTATATTTTACTACTAATGTCATTGTTTTTTATACCTGCCTAACTGGACCGCTACCCATTATTGATATCCGTAATATTGACAGAGTGGTGCTCACTTTCTCCCCCTCCCTTCCTTCTTTCAGTTTTTCCTGTTCACTTAGCGGTGGGTGACGTTTTACTATGAAATCCTTCACATTGACAACACCCTATTCCCGCACTCCTGACATTGCTATTTAAGAGTGTTCTAGATACTTCAGAACACTTCCTTTAGTTCCGCCTTCCGGAACTCCACCTTCTTCCACCTCTTCACTATCCAGCCCACACCCCTGTCGGGGCCCAATTTTATTTCATCCTTTGGTAGGATTTGTTGATCCCACTAGGTTTTAAATAAATTGCCAGACTTGCCCTCCAATAGATCCTCGTTAACGGAAAGTGTACTTATTGCAATAACAGGGCCTCTTGCTATTTATCGTCACTACCTCCCTGATTCGGGAGTGGGTAATTCCTGCGCGCCTGCTGCCTTTCTTGGAAGATTGTGCTTTATTAACTTGACTCAGCCTCTCTGGTTGGTTCACAATTAGGAAAAAAAAGGGGCAAGGCAACAACAGCCAATCAGATTTCAGCCATTGACCCCCCTTGGATGTGGTAGCCGTTTCTCAGGCTCCCTCTCCGGCATCGAACCCTGATTCCCCGTTACCCATGGTCACCATGGTAGGCGCAGAAAAGAACATCGAAAGTTGATAGGGCAGACATCCGAATGGATCGTCGCCGTCATGGGGAAGTGCAGACGCCCAGAGGTTATCTAGAGTCACCAATGCGGCAGCAGGCCCTAGTCCATAATGTTTTAGATGGTCAGATCAGCAGGCCCTTGCTCCAAATGTTTTTCAGGGTCACCAGCAGGCCATCAATCATAATTTTTCAAGGGTGTGTATGATGCCCTCCTTTATGTGTAACAAAGGGTGTTTTGTAGTGCCGGTTCCTTGTAATTTTTGGCAGCCCTTTCACTTAGTGCATAGGCTTTATGAGTGTAGGAGTCCCACTACCTGAACCATTATGTGATATACAGGTTGTATCGGAGTATCTCTTCCTTGTAATTTTTTGCAGCACTTGCACTTTATATAAAAGTAAATATTAGAGGTGGGACAAATTTTTTTCGAATCCGAATCCGAAAAGGTTCTTGAATATATTAAATCTTTAGAATCTCGAATCCTATGAATCCTGTACATAAGAATTGTGTGAACGATGTAAGAAACAAAGTGATCTGTGGATGACACACTATTATGAAGGATCTGTGGATGACACGGTTATGGGGGATCTGTGGATGGAGCTATTATGGGAGGGATCTGTGGATGACACTGTTATGGGGGATCTGTGGATGACACTGTTATGGGGATCTGTGGATGGCACTGTTATGGGGGGATCTGTGGATGGCACTGTTATGGGGGGATTTGTGGATGGCATTGTTATGGAGGGGATCTGTGGATGGCACTGTTATGGGGAGGGGGATCTGTGGATGGCGCTGTTATGGAGGGGGATCTGTGGATGGCGCTGTTATGGAGGGGATCTGTGGATGGCACTGTTATTGGGAGAGGGATCTGTGGATGGCGCTGTTATGGAGGGGATCTGTGGGTGGCACTGTTATGGGGAGGGGATCTGTGGGTGGCACTGTTATGGGGAGGGGATCTGTGGATGACACTGTTATGGAGTAAAACAAAACATGCAATGCAACAGCTCTCTACAAACCAAATAAAGTACAAATATGCATAATAATTGCTAATGCTATACTTATACATTAGAGATGCTTGGCAAATCATTTTGTACAAAATTATTTGAGCCCGTCTGCCGCACGTCAAGGCGATCTCTGTAAGACGAGTCCACACACTATACCTCTCCTGGTGCCAAATGGCTTCCAGTGAATGAGGGAGAGCAGGCTAAGCTATATACTCACACTAATTAAAATCAGCCTGTGGGGCAGACGAGCTGGTCAGGAGTGCATGACTGAGGTGTCAGCCACACCTCCAGCACAAGCTGCAAAGAAAAAGGGGGTCAGTCAGCACATCCCAATGCGCAGGGGCACGTTGCTATGGCTGAAAACAACACTTTAAAACAAAACATGCAATGCAACAGCTCTCTGCAAACCAAATAAAGTACAAAAATGCATAATAATTGCTAATGCTATACTTATAAATTAGAGATACTTGGCAAGTCATTTTGTACAAAATTATATGAGCCCGTCTGCCGCACGTCAAGGCAATCTCTGTAAGACGGGTTCCTAACACTAAATTCTACCTGTTATGTGCCATGAAGGCTACCATACAATTCAGGGAGTGTAGGTTCCACATGCATGCTGGGCCTGCTTTAATTTCTGTCATCTTTGGTATCAAAATGACCTCCATTATATCCAAGGAATGCAGGTATCAACATGCATGCCCAGCCCACTCCACACCACTCCTGGTGCCAAATGGCCACCAAAGAATGCAATGAGAGTCCACATTGTATGTTTTGTTTTACAGTGTTGTTTTCAGCCATAGCAACGTGCCCCTGCGCATTGGGATGAGTCATACGCTCGTGTTCAATAGGCCTTAGGGACGAGTAATGTAATACCAAGTTTTAATCGGGACTGTAAATTTGTACTGCTCTCGTTATTTTCACAGTGTGTATCGTATTTAATGTATACGAAGACCCAGGTATATGTATTGGGTAATTCACCTTTAGCAATGGCGCTATAAGGACAGGCAGTCGAGGCACGTGGACAGAGTGCTCCTACCATCCAGGTGCATCTCTGGGCTGAGGATATTCTGAGGGACACCTTAGGGACAGACATTAGGGATCCACACGTGCTGCCCCGTACCTCTATCCATTAGCAATAGCCGTCTTCCTGGTCCTTAGCAGCTCTATTCTGTGTTTGTCCATGTATTCATTGGTCCCCTGTAAGGGATCTGTATTTAATGATCTTTAATAAAAGTTACGTTTTAGGTAGTTGTTTTCAGTGATAGCGGTCTTGATTCTGCAACTACCCTTCAATTATTTTTCTTTGACGAGAATATACTGTATATGCCATACGGAAAAACAGAACCGAAACGGAAACAAAAAACGGAACAATGGATCCATAAAAAACACCGCAAAACACTGAAAAAGCCATACGGTCGTGTGCAATAGGCCTTAGGGACGAGTAATGTAATACCAAGTTTTGATCAGGACTGTAAATTTGTCCTGCTCTCATTATTTTCACAGTGTGTATCGTATTTAGTGTATACGAAGACCCAGGTATATGTATTGGGATATTCACCTTTAGCAAGGGCGCTATAAGGACAGGCAGTCGAGGAACGTGGACAGAGTGCTCCTACCATCCAGGTGCATCTCTTGGCTGAGGATATTCTGAGAGACACCTTAGGGACAGACATTAGGGATCCACACGTGTTGCCCCGTACCTCTATCCATTAGCAATAGCCGTCTTCCTGGTCCTTAGCAGCTCTATTTATTCTGTGTTTGTCCATGTATTCATTGGTCCCCTGTAAGGGATCTGTATTTAATGATCTTTAATAAAAGTTACGTTTTAGGTAGTTGTTTTCAGTGATAGTGTGTGCTGACTGACCCCCTTTTTCTTTGCAGTTTGTACCGGAGGTGTGGCTGACACCTCAGTCGTGCACTCCTGACCAGCTCGTCTGCCCCATAGGCTGATTTTAATTAGTGTGAGTATATAGCTTAGCCTGCTCTCCCTTATTCACTGGAAGCCATTTGGCACCAGGAGAGGTATAGTGTGTGTGGAATCTCATTGCATTCTTTGGTGGCCATTTGGCACCAGGAGTGGTGTGGAGTGGGCTGGGCATGCATGTTGGTACCTGCATTCCTTGGATATAATGGAGGCCATTTTGGCATCAAAGATGACAGATACTAAAGCAGACCCAGCATCCCTAAATTGTATGGTAGCCTTCATGGCACATAACAGGTTGAACTTAGTGTTAGGTTCCCGTCTTACAGAGATCGCCGTGACGTGCGGCAGACGGGCTCAAATAATTTTGTACAAAATGATTTGCCAAGCATCTCTAATTTATAAGTATAGCATTAGCAATTATTATGCATTTTTGTACTTTATTTGGTTTGCAGAGAGCTGTTGCATTGCATGTTTTGTTTTACAGTGTTGTTTTCAGCCATATGAATGTGCCCCTATGCATTGGGATGTGCTGACTGACCCCCTTTTTCTTTACACTGTTATGGAGGGAATCTGTGGTTGACCATGCTATGGGGGGATCTATGGATGACACTATATAGCATCTTATGCTATATGTGACATCCACAGATCCCCCCTCATAACAGCGCCATCCACAGATCCCCCATAACAGTGCCATTCACAGATCCCCCATAACAGTACCATTCACAGATCCCCCTCCCCATAACAGCGCCATCCACAGATCCCTCCATAACAGCTCCATCCACAGATCCCCCTCCCATAACAGTAACTTTTACTTTAACTATAAATCAGGTTCAGCGCATCTTTATTACCTTACAATGAAGCTCCAGTAACAGGCAGAGCAGGCGGCGGCGTAACGTCACTCACTCATGTAACACGCCTGCTCCGCCCACTTTATGAATGAAGCAGGCGGAGCAGGCGCGTCACGTGAGTAAGTGACGTTATGCTGCCGCCCGCTCTGGTTAAAGTAAACCGCCTGCTCCCGCCCGCATAGCAACGAATCAGCTGATTAGTCGATAACGGGATTCGTCGACAACGAATCCCGTTATTGAACGTCAGGATTTGAGTCCACGAATCCCACGAATCCAGCAAGATTCGAGGGATTTGTGGATTCGACGTATTCGTCGTCCCACCTCTAGTAAATTTACAGGAAAGAATGTTTCTTAACTTTTTTTTTTTTGGGTTTTGTGCGTATTATTGTCAGTCTTTAAAAGTGGCGTACTACTCGGACAACATGGTTCCCAGCAGCGACCTGGGAGTCCAAGATGGAAGAGGAATTATCTTCACCTAGGGTCGCCTCTCCAACAGACCCAAGGCTCGGGAGTTTCCCGGCATCAGGGAACAAGCACTGAGAAAATGATCAGAACCACCACAATAGAAACAAAGTTCTTTAGCACGGCGGTGATCACGTTCCTGTTCAGTCAGCCTGACTTGGTCGATGTGCATAGGCTCTGGAGCTGAAGACAACATGAAAGGTTGAGGGGCAGGAGCTCGCTGAAGGGAAGACGCCAGGCGAAAAGGTCTCCTCTCACATGCCACCTCTCTGGCAGGTTCCTGGAACCATAAATAAATTCAAGTAGCCAGGGAGATGAGGTCATCCAAGGTAGAAGGAACATCCCGTCTGGCCAGCTCGTCCTTAATTTTCCCATAGAGACCTTCCCAAAAGGTATCCACGAGTGCCTCATTATTCCAGGCACGAATTGGCTCCCTTGATGCAACCGCAGTATAGAGGATGTGGCTGAGGTGGTGAGTTCTGGCTCGTAGAACACCCTGCGGAAGGCTTCTAGGAAGGCCTGTAGATCCATTATGACTGGGTCATTCCTTTCCCAGAGAGGGTTGATCCAGGCCAGTTCCTCTCCAGTAAGGTGTGACATAAGAAAAGCCACTTTGGCTTGGTCCAAGGCAAATTGGTGAGGCAAGAGTTCAAAATGAAGGTTGCATTGATTTATGAACCCCCGGTACAGCTTAGGGTCACCATTGAAGTGTGGAGTAGCTTAAAGGCGTTCCTTCTTTATAAGAATGTTCCAAACAGTTGTTTTGGCCATGCCTAATGTTTTTGCTATCTCTCTGATGGGTTTGTTGTGTTTTTTCAGCCTAATGATGGCTTGCTTCACTGATAGTGACAGCTCTTTGGCTCTCATCTTGAGAGTTGACAGCAACAGATTCCAAATGCAAATAGCACACTTGAAATGAACTCTGGACCTTTTATCTGCTCATTGTAATTGGGATAATCAGGGAATAACACAAACCTGGCCATGGAACAGCTGAGAAGCCAATTGTCCCATTACTTTTGATTCCTTAACAAGTGGGAGGCACATATGCAAACTGTTGTAATTCCTACACCGTTCACTTGATTTGGATGTAAATACCCTCAAATTAAAGCTGACAGTCTGTAGTTAAAGCACATTTTGTTTGTTTCATTTCAAATCCATTGTGGTGGTGTATAGAGCCAAAAATGTTAGAATTGTGTTGATGTCCCAATATTTATGGACCTGACTGTATATGATTCACCCATTTATCTTTTTTATTTTTTTCACCGGCCCATAATACTAATGAAAGGAAAAATATTGTTCTGGTTAATGTGGAAATTTCACTGCTTGTACACATGGCTCACATTTCAAAAGTGACATTTTTAAAACAATAAAATAATTGGCCTCTAAATCAGAACACAAAAAATATTTGCACCCTATCTTTATTCTTTTTATTTTCTCTAGTATTAAAAAAAATCCAGAGATAATAAATTGACATATCTCTCAATAACTAGTAGAGATTATATGATAATCACATAGCTTCATCTTTTCTAGTGTGTCACATACAGGATGGGAATTATTGTGCTGTCAATTTGATCCTGCATAAAAATATGACATTAGGGATAATTTATCATAGACTCCAATATTTGATATCACCTGAGCTGAGGTCCTCGTCATAGATTATTCATTTATTTATTTTATTAACTTATAAAGCACTGCTATATTCCGCAGCACTTTACAGACATTAGCATCAAGCTGCCCCCAATGAGGCTCACAATCTAAGGTTCCTATCAGTATATCTTTGGAGTGTGGGAGGAAACCGGAGTACCCGGAGGAGACCTATGCAAATACGGGGAGAACATACAAACTCCATGGACTCCATCCTAGGACCCCAGCGCAGCAAGGCACCAGTACTAACTACTGAGTCACCTTGATGTCCATTAGGGCTCATGCACACATATGTATTTTGCGCAAAAAATACGGATGACATCCATGTGCATTTCGTACTTTGCGGAATGGAACAGCTGGCCCCTGACAGAATTGTACTATCCTTGTCCGTAATACGGACAATAATAGGAAATGTTCTATTTTTTTTGAGGAACGAAAATACGGACATACAGAAATGGAATGCACATGGAGTAACTTCCGTTTATTTTGCGGACCCATTGAAATGAATGGTTCAGCATATGGTCCGCAAAAAACAAATGGAACAAAGAAAATTTGTTTGTGTACATGAGCCCTAATTAGGAGCATTCTGAGTGCCCTGACTGAAATCTACAGCAGCAGTGGCTGTCTTTATTGATGCCAGAGGACTTGCCTTTTTAGAAAGTGGTGGGGGCAGCATAGAAATGCCACTTGCGACTATATTTTGTTACTGTGGTAATTAAAAAAATCACAGATGTGAGGTTTGTGATTCTTTTATGCCAGAAAACTGCCTATAGGGGAATGATAAATTCCCCCCATTGATTTTATAGATAATTATTGGTTATATTAATTTTAAAATGGCGTCATTGCGATGCGTATTTTTGTGCTTCCTGTAATAAAATATTTTAAACTGATTGTTTTATGTTGTATATAGCCTGATGAGCGCATCAGTCTGATACTGAAATGTACAAACCGGATTCCAAAAAAGTTGGGACACTAAACAAATTGTGAATAAAAACTGAATGCAATGATGTGGAGATGGCAAATGTCAATATTTTATTTGTAATAGAACGTAGATGACAGATCAAACGTTTAATCCGAGTAAATGTGTCATTTTAAAGGAAAAATACGTTGATTCCAATTTTCACGGTGTCAACAAATCCCCAAAAAGTTGGGACAAGTTGCAATAAGAGGCTGGAAAAAGAAAATTTGAGCATAACGAAGAGCTGGAAGACCAATTAACACTAATTAGGTCAATTGGCAACATGATTGGGTATAAAAAGAGCTTCTCAGAGTGGCAGTGTCTCTCAGAAGCCAAGATGGGTAGAGGATCACCAATTCCCACAATGTTGCGCAGAAAGATAGTGGAGCAATATCAGAAAGGTGTTACCCAGCGAAAAATTGCAAAGACTTTGCATTTATCATCATCAACTGTGCATAACATCATCCGAAGATTCTGAGAATCTGGAACAATCTCTGTGCGTAAGGGTCAAGGCCGTAAAACCATACTGGATGCCCGTGATCTCCGGGCCCTTAAACGACACTGCACCACAAACAGGAATGCTACTGTAAAGGAAATCACAGAATGGGCTCAGGAATACTTCCAGAAACCATTGTCAGTGAACACAATCCACCGTGCCATCCGCCGTTGCCAGCTGAAACTCTACAGTGTAAAGAAGAAGCCATTTCTAAGCAAGATCCACAAGCTCAGGCGTTTTCACTGGGCCAGGGATCATTAAAAATGGAGTGTGGCAAAATGGAAGACTGTTCTGTGGTCAGACGAGTCATGATTCGAAGTTCTTTTTGGGACGCCATGTCATCCGGACCAAAGAGGACAAGGACAACCCAAGTTGTTATCAACGCTCAGTTCAGAAGCCTGCATCTCTGATGGTATGGGGTTGCATGAGTGCGTGTGGCATGGGCTGCTTGCATGTCTGGAAAGGCACCATTAATGCAGAAAAATATATTCAGGTTCTAGAACAACATATGCTCCCATCCAGCCGTCATCTCTTTCAGGGAAGACCCTGCATTTTTCAACAAGGTAATGCCAGACCACATTCTGCATCAATCACAACATCATAAAATACAAAAACAGAAAGTCAGTCCTGTGTCCCAACACGGACAGTTACTTGCGCTGCTGCTGGTCCCGGAATAGTGTGGTAGGTCGCTCACACTGGTTTAGACAAATCAAAGGGTTTTGGAACCGTGCTGCTAGAGACTATGTCTCCCGGTCAACAGTGGATAGCAAAAAGGGTATCAGCCCCTCTCCTCGACACCCAAAGGATCCGATCTTCCCCAGACCTCCTTCTCTGCAGGGTTTAAAGAAGATAGGCAGAATAGTGAAGCACCCTTTGCAATCTTTTTATAAAAGGTTTTATTCTACTCACAAAAGTCGGTAGACAAAAGGCATAAAATACAAATCAATCGTCACGTTCCTGCCCGACCCAGGTTTCGCTGCCTCGCTTCTTCAAGGGCGATAACTGCGCATGCTTGCAGTCGGGCCCTTTAAATAGCCCAGCTGATCTCATTACACAAGCCGGTGTAGTTCCGGACCATATACCAAAATTCCAAAAACAACAGTTGCAAATCATACATAATAAAATCACAATCGGTGATCCTTTATACATTCACACTTAAAACATTAGAATAAAAATGAAAGAGAATTTCTCTCACTATTACCAATTCATATATATACCCTTTCGGGTTACCGCAATTACATACATTCAGTGCATATTTTCAGCCTCCTTTCCAAAATTACTACCCCACATCATAACGGTACCATCTAGTATCCTAAATCCCTTCAACTTTATCTACAATATTAATAATACCGTCCCCTGGGCTCCGCCCACTCCTGGAACGTTGTTTATGTATTCTCCACCCACTCCTGGAGCGTCATTCAGGTGTTCTCGACCCCACCTCCACCCCCTGACGCCCACATCACGAGACACCACTGTCCAATTGAACAGTCAGGATAACCTGACGTCACTCAAAGGTCCTTAAGAGGCCAGGTAGAGAACAGCCGAACGACGTTACCGGTGAGAACACTTTACAATATACATGGTTTCAAATCAAATTCTATGTTCAGCCCACTGGGTTGTAGGGTCCCTAGCTGGTAGATCCACTCTACCTCTTTTCTATTAATCTGCGCCAGCGAATCCCCTCCACGCCAGTGTTGCTTGACAATTTCCACTCTAGCAAATTTTAAGCCCTGTGGATTTTTTCCATGCATCAGCTTAAAATGAGCTGATACACTGTGGGTCATCAGGCCTTTTTTGATGTTCCGTAGGTGTTCTTGCATCCTAACCTTCAACTTCCTCACCGTCCTACCCACGTACTGGAGCCCACAAGGGCACTCCAGCACGTATATGATGCCCTCATTTTCGCACGAGCAGTTACCTCTTATACGAAATTCAACCCCATTCTTTTTAGATACCATATAGTTAATGTTTCTCTGCCGTTCTTTTGAATTCCGATTTTTACAACCTGCACAAAATCCGCACCAGGTAAATTTTCCTCCTTCTTTATTCATCTTTATATTCACTGGGGGAATGGCACTATGTACAAGTTTTGCTCTAATGCTATCCGCTTTCTTAAAAATAAAAGAGGGATTTGCAGGTATTGTTTTTCCTATTATTGGATCGTTCTTTAATACTCCCCAGTTCTTTTTCACCATTTTCTTGATATTATCAGACATGGAGCAAAACTTAGTCACAAAAGAAAACCTATAGTCCCTGTTGGGGCTATCCAGTTCACCACTCAGGTATTATATGTCATTAGTCTTTATACGGATGTTTCACTAATCTGATCCATGTACTTGCATTTTGGCACTTTGCACTTTATCTATCCCTGTACTGTTTTTTTGGATTTTTCATCCGTTTGTATTATCCATGACTTTGCCTGTTTTTTAGATATCTGGCTTTTTTTATTCATCTATACACTATGTATATTTATATGATTCCATTTGTTTTGATATCTTATTGACATATATATATATTTTATTTATATGCTCATTACCAGTGGTGTTGGTCTTTTTCTTCCTGTGTGTCTCCCATCCATCATAGTATTGTATTTTATCTGTATTTTTACCTCCGGTCCCGGTTTGAGACCATAATAAAGATTAATTATATATTCATTTCTGTGCTGGCCTTTTTTCTTTGGTGTTTCATCTTACGTGCAGGCTTGGCACGAGTATTCACTTTTGTGAGTCATATATTGGTATATACAGACAAAGAAGGGTAAGGAGGGGTCTCCCTCCCTCTGTCACCCCATCCTGTCGGGGGGCTGCAAAGGCACAGCAGCCCCCTGATGGGAGAGGGAGGGAGCTCCCGACTGTTAACCTCTGCTCTTCCATACCGCGGTCCATACGGACCGCGGTATGGAAAGGGTTAAACGGCTGACATCGCATCACAGATGTCAGCCGTTTATACCAGAGTGTCAGCAATGTGCTGACACCCTGGTATACCTGGTATACCGTGGAGCAGGGAGACAGGGAAAGGAAAATGCAGCGGCACTACTTGCAAAACACCTATACCTTCGTACGTCCGTATCAAATCCAGGGGAGGCAGCCGTGATGTGGTATACCCACTGGACACCAACGATTATTCACCGCACAGCCCGCACCACCCACAACCCCCCCTGCACCTCCCGCCGCCATCAAATCATTCAGGGGTGCAGGGGGGGTGAAACATATATATTTTATGCATACTAAAGTTTCTGATCACCGCAGGGATCAGAAACTGCAGAAAGCGCAGCAAACCGCAGGTCTGAATTGACCTGCGGTTTGTTGCGATCGCCGACATGGGGGGGGGGTCATGAGACCCCCCCGCGCATTTAGCCGAGGTGCCAGCTCAATGATTTGAGCAGGCACCTTGTTCCGATCACTGCCGGCCGGGCGGCAGTGATAGGAACAACACATGACGTACCGGTACGTCATGTGTCCTTAAGGACTCGGGAAACATGCCGTACCGATATGTCATGTGTCCTTAAGGGGTTAATATAGATTTGACCCTAGGCAAGAATTTACTTGGGTCCCCTGGATCCCGCATTCACACACCCTAGCATGCAATCACACCCTCCACCCCAACACACACACAAAAAAAAAAAAATCCACACACCTTGTAGAGTAGTAAACTTTAATAATGCAAAGATAAAGAACTGGTTCACAAATAAGTCCTTAGCTTGACCTATTTACCACCTGTAGCTTCTTTTAACCTCGGTCTTATAGTATATTTTTATTAACAGTTATATGTTGTTGGAAGAACACACAGTAACATGAAGCGTATACGTGTATCACACTGCTCCACAGCAATACAACTCACAGTAACGTGAAGCGTATACGTGTATCACACTGCTCCACTGCAATACAACTCACAGTAACGTGAAGCGTATACGTGTATCACACTGCTCCACAGCAATACAACTCACAGTAACGTGAAGCGTATACGTGTATCACACTGCTCCACAGCAATACAACTCACAGTAACGTGAAGCATATCAGTGTATCATACTGCTCCACAGCAATACAACTCACAGTAACGTGAAGCGTATACGTGTATCACACTGCTCCACAGCAATACAACTCACAGTAACGTGAAGAGTATCAGTGTATCACACTGCTCCACAGCAATACAACTCACAGTAATGTGAAGCATATCAGTGTATCATACTGCTCCACAGCAATGCAACTTACAGTAACATGAAGCATATCAGTGTATCACACTGCTCCACAGCAATACAACTCACAGTAACGTGAAGCGTATCAGTGTATCACACTGCTCCACAGCAATACAACTCACAGTAACGTGAAGCATATCAGTGTATCACACTGCTCCACGGCAATACAACTCACAGTAACGTGAAGCATATCAGTGTATCACACTGCTCCACAGCAATATAACTCACAGTAATGTGAAGCATATCAGTGTATCACACTGCTCTAAAGCAATACAACTCACAGTAACGTGAAGCGTATCAGTGTATCACACTGCTCCACAGCAATATAACTCACAGTAACGTGAAGCATATCAGTGTATCACACTGCTCCACAGCAATATAACTCACAGTAATGTGAAGCATATCAGTGTATCACACTGCTCTAAAGCAATACAACTCACAGTAACGTGAAGCGTATCAGTGTATCACGCTGCTCCACAGTAATACAACTCACAGTAACGTGAAGCGTATACGTTTATCACACTGCTCCACAGCAATACAACTCACAGTAACGTGAAGAGTATCAGTGTATCACACTGCTCCACAGCAATACAACTCACAGTAATGTGAAGCATATCAGTGTATCACACTGCTCCACAGCAATACAACTCACAGTAACGTGAAGAGTATCAGTGTATCACACTGCTCCACAGCAATATAACTCACAGTAACGTGAAGCATATCAGTGTATCACACTGCTCTAAAGCAATACAACTCACAGTAACGTGAAGTGTATCAGTGTATCACACTGCTCCACAGCAATACAACTCACAGAAACGTGAAGCGTATCAGTGTATCACACTGCTCCACAGCAATACAACTCACAGTAACGTGAAGCATATCAGTGTATCACACTGCTCCACAGCAATACAACTCACAGTAACGTGAAGCGTATCAGTGTATCACACTGCTCCACAGCAATACAACTCACAGTAACGTGAAGCGTATCAGTGTATCACACTGCTCCACAGCAATACAACTCACAGTAACGTGAAGCGTATCAGTGTATCACACTGCTCCACGGCAATACAACTCACAGTAACGTGAAGCGTATCAGTGTATCACACTGCTCCACAGCAATACAACTCACAGTAACGTGAAGCGTATCAATGTATCACACTACTCCACAGCAATACAACTCACAGTAATGTGAAGCATATCAGTGTATCACACTGCTCCACAGCAATACAACTCACAGTAACGTGAAGCATATCAGTGTATCACACTGCTCCACAGTAATACAACTAACAGTAACTTGAAGCGTATCAGTGTATCACACTGCTCCACAGCAATACAACTCACAGTAACGTGAAGCATATCAGTGTATCACACTGCTCTAAAGCAATACAACTCACAGTAACGTGAAGCATATCAGTGTATCACACTGCTCCACAGCAATATAACTCACAGTAACGTGAAGCATATCAGTGTATCACACTGCTCCACAGCAATATAACTCACAGTAATGTGAAGCGTATCAGTGTATCACACTGCTCCACAGCAATACAACTCACAGTAACGTGAAGCGTATCAGTGTATCACACTGCTCCACAGCAATATAACTCACAGTAACGTGAAGCATATCAGTGTATCACACTGCTCCACAGCAATATAACTCACAGTAAAGTGAAGCATATCAGTGTATCACACTGCTCTAAAGCAATACAACTCACAGTAACGTGAAGCGTATCAGTGTATCACGCTGCTCCACAGTAATACAACTCACAGTAACGTGAAGCGTATACGTTTATCACACTGCTCCACAGCAATACAACTCACAGTAACGTGAAAAGTATCAGTGTATCACACTGCTCCACAGCAATATAACTCACAGTAATGTGAAGCATATCAGTGTATCACACTGCTCCACAGCAATACAACTCACAGTAACGTGAAGCGTAACAGTGTATCACGCTGCTCCACAGTAATACAACTCACAGTAACGTGAAGCGTATCAGTGTATCACACTGCTCCACAGCAATACAACTCACAGTAACATGAAGCGTATCAGTGTATCACACTGCTCCACAGCAATACAACTCACAGTAACGTGAAGCGTATCAGTGTATCACACTGCTCCACAGCAATACAACTCACAGTAATGTGAAGCATATCAGTGTATCACACTGCTCCACAGCAATACAACTCACAGTAACGTGAAGAGTATCAGTGTATCACACTGCTCCACAGCAATACAACTCACAGTAATGTGAAGCATATCAGTGTATCATACTGCTCCACAGCAATGCAACTTACAGTAACATGAAGCATATCAGTGTATCACACTGCTCCACAGCAATACAACTCACAGTAACGTGAAGCGTATCAGTGTATCACACTGCTCCACAGCAATACAACTCACAGTAACGTGAAGCATATCAGTGTATCACACTGCTCCACGGCAATACAACTCACAGTAACGTGAAGCATATCAGTGTATCACACTGCTCCACAGCAATATAACTCACAGTAATGTGAAGCATATCAGTGTATCACACTGCTCTAAAGCAATACAACTCACAGTAACGTGAAGCGTATCAGTGTATCACACTGCTCCACAGCAATATAACTCACAGTAACGTGAAGCATATCAGTGTATCACACTGCTCCACAGCAATATAACTCACAGTAAAGTGAAGCATATCAGTGTATCACACTGCTCTAAAGCAATACAACTCACAGTAACGTGAAGCGTATCAGTGTATCACGCTGCTCCACAGTAATACAACTCACAGTAACGTGAAGCGTATACGTTTATCACACTGCTCCACAGCAATACAACTCACAGTAACGTGAAGAGTATCAGTGTATCACACTGCTCCACAGCAATACAACTCACAGTAATGTGAAGCATATCAGTGTATCACACTGCTCCACAGCAATACAACTCACAGTAACGTGAAGAGTATCAGTGTATCACACTGCTCCACAGCAATATAACTCACAGTAACGTGAAGCATATCAGTGTATCACACTGCTCTAAAGCAATACAACTCACAGTAACGTGAAGTGTATCAGTGTATCACACTGCTCCACAGCAATACAACTCACAGAAACGTGAAGCGTATCAGTGTATCACACTGCTCCACAGCAATACAACTCACAGTAACGTGAAGCATATCAGTGTATCACACTGCTCCACAGCAATACAACTCACAGTAACGTGAAGCGTATCAGTGTATCACACTGCTCCACGGCAATACAACTCACAGTAACGTGAAGCGTATCAGTGTATCACACTGCTCCACAGCAATACAACTCACAGTAACGTGAAGCGTATCAGTGTATCACACTGCTCCACGGCAATACAACTCACAGTAACGTGAAGCGTATCAGTGTATCACACTGCTCCACAGCAATACAACTCACAGTAACGTGAAGCGTATCAATGTATCACACTGCTCCACAGCAATACAACTCACAGTAATGTGAAGCATATCAGTGTATCACACTGCTCCACAGCAATACAACTCACAGTAACGTGAAGCATATCAGTGTATCACACTGCTCCACAGTAATACAACTAACAGTAACTTGAAGCGTATCAGTGTATCACACTGCTCCACAGCAATACAACTCACAGTAACGTGAAGCATATCAGTGTATCACACTGCTCTAAAGCAATACAACTCACAGTAACGTGAAGCATATCAGTGTATCACACTGCTCCACAGCAATATAACTCACAGTAACGTGAAGCATATCAGTGTATCACACTGCTCCACAGCAATATAACTCACAGTAATGTGAAGCGTATCAGTATATCACACTGCTCCACAGCAATACAACTCACAGTAACGTGAAGCGTATCAGTGTATCACACTGCTCCACAGCAATACAACTCACAGAAACGTGAAGCGTATCAGTGTATCACACTGCTCCACAGCAATACAACTCACAGTAACGTGAAGCATATCAGTGTATCACACTGCTCCACAGCAATACAACTCACAGTAACGTGAAGCGTATCAGTGTATCACACTGCTCCACGGCAATACAACTCACAGTAACGTGAAGCGTATCAGTGTATCACACTGCTCCACAGCAATACAACTCACAGTAACGTGAAGCGTATCAGTGTATCACACTGCTCCACGGCAATACAACTCACAGTAACGTGAAGCGTATCAGTGTATCACACTGCTCCACAGCAATACAACTCACAGTAACGTGAAGCGTATCAATGTATCACACTACTCCACAGCAATACAACTCACAGTAATGTGAAGCATATCAGTGTATCACACTGCTCCACAGCAATACAACTCACAGTAACGTGAAGCATATCAGTGTATCACACTGCTCCACAGTAATACAACTAACAGTAACTTGAAGCGTATCAGTGTATCACACTGCTCCACAGCAATACAACTCACAGTAACGTGAAGCATATCAGTGTATCACACTGCTCTAAAGCAATACAACTCACAGTAACGTGAAGCATATCAGTGTATCACACTGCTCCACAGCAATATAACTCACAGTAACGTGAAGCATATCAGTGTATCACACTGCTCCACAGCAATATAACTCACAGTAACGTGAAGCGTATCAGTATATCACACTGCTCCACAGCAATACAACTCACAGTAACGTGAAGCGTATCAGTGTATCACACTGCTCCACAGCAATATAACTCACAGTAACGTGAAGCATATCAGTGTATCACACTGCTCCACAGCAATATAACTCACAGTAAAGTGAAGCATATCAGTGTATCACACTGCTCTAAAGCAATACAACTCACAGTAACGTGAAGCGTATCAGTGTATCACGCTGCTCCACAGTAATACAACTCACAGTAACGTGAAGCGTATACGTTTATCACACTGCTCCACAGCAATACAACTCACAGTAACGTGAAAAGTATCAGTGTATCACACTGCTCCACAGCAATATAACTCACAGTAATGTGAAGCATATCAGTGTATCACACTGCTCCACAGCAATACAACTCACAGTAACGTGAAGCGTAACAGTGTATCACGCTGCTCCACAGTAATACAACTCACAGTAACGTGAAGCGTATCAGTGTATCACACTGCTCCACAGCAATACAACTCACAGTAACATGAAGCGTATCAGTGTATCACACTGCTCCACAGCAATACAACTCACAGTAACGTGAAGCGTATCAGTGTATCACACTGCTCCACAGCAATACAACTCACAGTAACATGAAGCGTATCAGTGTATCACACTGCTCCACGGCAATACAACTCACAGTAACGTGAAGCATATCAGTGTATCACACTGCTCCACAGCAATACAACTCACAGTAACGTGAAGCGTATCAGTGTATCACGCTGCTCCACAGTAATACAACTCACAGTAACGTGAAGCGTATACGTTTATCACACTGCTCCACAGCAATACAACTCACAGTAACGTGAAGAGTATCAGTGTATCACACTGCTCCACAGCAATATAACTCACAGTAATGTGAAGCATATCAGTGTATCACACTGCTCTAAAGCAATACAACTCACAGTAACGTGAAGCGTATCAGTGTATCACACTGCTTCACAGCAATACAACTCACAGTAACGTGAAGCGTATCAGTGTATCACACTGCTCCACGGCAATACAACTCACAGTAACGTGAAGCCTATCAGTGTATCACACTGCTTCACAGCAATACAACTCACAGTAACGTGAAGCGTATCAATGTATCACACTGCTCCACAGCAATACAACTCACAGTAACGTGAAGCATATCAGTCTATCACACTGCTCCACAGCAATACAACTCACAGTAACGTGAAGCATATCAGTGTATCATACTGCTCCACAGCAATACAACTCACAGTAATGTGAAGCATATCAGTGTATCATACTGCTCCACAGCAATGCAACTTACAGTAATGTGAAGAGTATCAGTGTATCACACTGCTCCACAGCAATACAACTAACAGTAATGTGAAGAGTATTAGTGTATCCAATGTTGTTGGAAGAACACACAGTAACATGAAGCGTATCAGTGTATCACACTGCTCCACAGCAATACAACTCACAGTAATGTGAAGAGTATCAGTGTATCACACTGCTCCACAGCAATACAACTCACAGTAATGTGAAGAGTATCAGTGTATCACACTGCTCCACAGCAATACAACTCACAGTAACGTGAAGCGTATCAGTGTATCACACTGCTCCACAGCAATATAACTCACAGTAACGTGAAGCATATCAGTGTATCACACTGCTCCACAGCAATATAACTCACAGTAATGTGAAGCGTATCAGTATATCACACTGCTCCACAGCAATACAACTCACAGTAACGTGAAGCGTATCAGTGTATCACACTGCTCCACAGCAATATGACTCACAGTAACGTGAAGCATATCAGTGTATCACACTGCTCCACAGCAATATAACTCACAGTAATGTGAAGCATATCAGTGTATCACACTGCTCTAAAGCAATACAACTCACAGTAACGTGAAGCGTATCAGTGTATCACGCTGCTCCACAGTAATACAACTCACAGTAACGTGAAGCGTATACGTTTATCACACTGCTCCACAGCAATACAACTCACAGTAACGTGAAGAGTATCAGTGTATCACACTGCTCCACAGCAATATAACTCACAGTAATGTGAAGCATATCAGTGTATCACACTGCTCCACAGCAATACAACTCACAGTAACGTGAAGCGTATCAATGTATCACACTGCTCCACAGCAATACAACTCACAGTAATGTGAAGCATATCAGTGTATCACACTGCTCCACAGCAATACAACTCACAGTAACGTGAAGCATATCAGTGTATCACACTGCTCCACAGCAATACAACTCACAGTAACATGAAGCGTATCAGTGTATCACACTGCTCTAAAGCAATACAACTCACAGTAATGTGAAGCATATCAGTGTATCACACTGCTCCACAGCAATACAACTCACAGTAACGTGAAGCGTATCAGTGTATCACACTGCTCCACAGTAAAACAACTAACAGTAACTTGAAGCGTATCAGTGTATCACACTGCTCCACAGCAATACAACTCACAGTAACGTGAAGCATATCAGTGTATCACACTGCTCTAAAGCAATACAACTCACAGTAACGTGAAGCATATCAGTGTATCACACTGCTCCACAGCAATATAACTCACAGTAACGTGAAGCATATCAGTGTATCACACTGCTCCACAGCAATATAACTCACAGTAATGTGAAGCGTATCAGTATATCACACTGCTCCACAGCAATACAACTCACAGTAACGTGAAGCGTATCAGTGTATCACACTGCTCCACAGCAATATAACTCACAGTAACGTGAAGCATATCAGTGTATCACACTGCTCCACAGCAATATAACTCACAGTAAAGTGAAGCATATCAGTGTATCACACTGCTCTAAAGCAATACAACTCACAGTAACGTGAAGCGTATCAGTGTATCACGCTGCTCCACAGTAATACAACTCACAGTAACGTGAAGCGTATACGTTTATCACACTGCTCCACAGCAATACAACTCACAGTAACGTGAAAAGTATCAGTGTATCACACTGCTCCACAGCAATATAACTCACAGTAATGTGAAGCATATCAGTGTATCACACTGCTCCACAGCAATACAACTCACAGTAACGTGAAGCGTATCAGTGTATCACGCTGCTCCACAGTAATACAACTCACAGTAACGTGAAGCGTATCAGTGTATCACACTGCTCCACAGCAATACAACTCACAGTAACATGAAGCGTATCAGTGTATCACACTGCTCCACAGCAATACAACTCACAGTAACGTGAAGCGTATCAGTGTATCACACTGCTCCACAGCAATACAACTCACAGTAACATGAAGCGTATCAGTGTATCACACTGCTCCACGGCAATACAACTCACAGTAACGTGAAGCATATCAGTGTATCACACTGCTCCACAGCAATACAACTCACAGTAACGTGAAGCGTATCAGTGTATCACGCTGCTCCACAGTAATACAACTCACAGTAACGTGAAGCGTATACGTTTATCACACTGCTCCACAGCAATACAACTCACAGTAACGTGAAGAGTATCAGTGTATCACACTGCTCCACAGCAATATAACTCACAGTAATGTGAAGCATATCAGTGTATCACACTGCTCTAAAGCAATACAACTCACAGTAACGTGAAGCGTATCAGTGTATCACACTGCTCCACGGCAATACAACTCACAGTAACGTGAAGCGTATCAGTGTATCACACTGCTCCACAGCAATTCAACTCACAGTAACGTGAAGCGTATCAGTGTATCACACTGCTCCACGGCAATACAACTCACAGTAACGTGAAGCCTATCAGTGTATCACACTGCTTCACAGCAATACAACTCACAGTAACGTGAAGCGTATCAATGTATCACACTGCTCCACAGCAATTCAACTCACAGTAACGTGAAGCATATCAGTCTATCACACTGCTCCACAGCAATACAACTCACAGTAACGTGAAGCATATCAGTGTATCATACTGCTCCACAGCAATACAACTCACAGTAATGTGAAGCATATCAGTGTATCATACTGCTCCACAGCAATGCAACTTACAGTAATGTGAAGAGTATCAGTGTATCACACTGCTCCACAGCAATACAACTAACAGTAATGTGAAGAGTATTAGTGTATCCAATGTTGTTGGAAGAACACACAGTAACATGAAGCGTATCAGTGTATCACACTGCTCCACAGCAATACAACTCACAGTAATGTGAAGAGTATCAGTGTATCACACTGCTCCACAGCAATACAACTCACAGTAATGTGAAGAGTATCAGTGTATCACACTGCTCCACAGCAATACAACTCACAGTAACGTGAAGAGTATCAGTGTATCACACTGCTCCACAGCAATACAACTCACAGTAACGTGAAGCGTATCAGTGTATCACACTGCTCCACAGCAATATAACTCACAGTAACGTGAAGCATATCAGTGTATCACACTGCTCCACAGCAATATAACTCACAGTAATGTGAAGCGTATCAGTATATCACACTGCTCCACAGCAATACAACTCACAGTAACGTGAAGCGTATCAGTGTATCACACTGCTCCACAGCAATATGACTCACAGTAACGTGAAGCATATCAGTGTATCACACTGCTCCACAGCAATATAACTCACAGTAATGTGAAGCATATCAGTGTATCACACTGCTCTAAAGCAATACAACTCACAGTAACGTGAAGCGTATCAGTGTATCACGCTGCTCCACAGTAATACAACTCACAGTAACGTGAAGCGTATACGTTTATCACACTGCTCCACAGCAATACAACTCACAGTAACGTGAAGAGTATCAGTGTATCACACTGCTCCACAGCAATATAACTCACAGTAATGTGAAGCATATCAGTGTATCACACTGCTCCACAGCAATACAACTCACAGTAACGTGAAGCGTATCAATGTATCACACTGCTCCACAGCAATACAACTCACAGTAATGTGAAGCATATCAGTGTATCACACTGCTCCACAGCAATACAACTCACAGTAACGTGAAGCATATCAGTGTATCACACTGCTCCACAGCAATACAACTCACAGTAACGTGAAGCGTATCAATGTATCACACTGCTCCACAGCAATACAACTCACAGTAACGTGAAGCGTATCAGTGTATCACACTGCTCCACAGCAATACAACTCACAGTAACGTGAAGCGTATCAATGTATCACACTGCTCCACAGCAATACAACTCACAGTAATGTGAAGCATATCAGTGTATCACACTGCTCCACAGCAATACAACTCACAGTAACGTGAAGCATATCAGTGTATCACACTGCTCCACAGCAATACAACTCACAGTAACATGAAGCGTATCAGTGTATCACACTGCTCTAAAGCAATACAACTCACAGTAATGTAAAGCATATCAGTGTATCACACTGCTCCACAGCAATACAACTCACAGTAACGTGAAGCGTATCAGTGTATCACACTGCTCCACAGTAAAACAACTAACAGTAACTTGAAGCGTATCAGTGTATCACACTGCTCCACAGCAATACAACTCACAGTAA
Organism: Bufo bufo; assembly: GCF_905171765.1. Taxonomy (NCBI): domain Eukaryota; kingdom Metazoa; phylum Chordata; class Amphibia; order Anura; family Bufonidae; genus Bufo; species Bufo bufo. The sequence continues at coordinate 203,900,876 of NC_053393.1, forward strand.
CGTGAAGCATATCAGTGTATCACACTGCTCTAAAGCAATACAACTCACAGTAACGTGAAGCATATCAGTGTATCACACTGCTCCACAGCAATATAACTCACAGTAACGTGAAGCATATCAGTGTATCACACTGCTCCACAGCAATATAACTCACAGTAATGTGAAGCGTATCAGTATATCACACTGCTCCACAGCAATACAACTCACAGTAACGTGAAGCGTATCAGTGTATCACACTGCTCCACAGCAATATAACTCACAGTAACGTGAAGCATATCAGTGTATCACACTGCTCCACAGCAATATAACTCACAGTAAAGTGAAGCATATCAGTGTATCACACTGCTCTAAAGCAATACAACTCACAGTAACGTGAAGCGTATCAGTGTATCACGCTGCTCCACAGTAATACAACTCACAGTAACGTGAAGCGTATACGTTTATCACACTGCTCCACAGCAATACAACTCACAGTAACGTGAAAAGTATCAGTGTATCACACTGCTCCACAGCAATATAACTCACAGTAATGTGAAGCATATCAGTGTATCACACTGCTCCACAGCAATACAACTCACAGTAACGTGAAGCGTATCAGTGTATCACGCTGCTCCACAGTAATACAACTCACAGTAACGTGAAGAGTATCAGTGTATCACACTGCTCCACAGCAATACAACTCACAGTAACGTGAAGCGTATCAGTGTATTACACTGCTCCACAGCAATACAACTCACAGTAACATGAAGCGTATCAGTGTATCACACTGCTCCACGGCAATACAACTCACAGTAACGTGAAGCATATCAGTGTATCACACTGCTCCACAGCAATACAACTCACAGTAACATGAAGCGTATCAGTGTATCACACTGCTCCACAGCAATACAACTCACAGTAACGTGAAGCGTATCAGTGTATCACACTGCTCCACAGCAATACAACTCACAGTAACATGAAGCGTATCAGTGTATCACACTGCTCCACGGCAATACAACTCACAGTAACGTGAAGCATATCAGTGTATCACACTGCTCCACAGCAATACAACTCACAGTAACGTGAAGCGTATCAGTGTATCACACTGCTCCACGGCAATACAACTCACAGTAACGTGAAGCGTATCAGTGTATCACACTGCTCCACAGCAATACAACTCACAGTAACGTGAAGCGTATCAGTGTATCACGCTGCTCCACAGTAATACAACTCACAGTAACGTGAAGCGTATACGTTTATCACACTGCTCCACAGCAATACAACTCACAGTAACGTGAAGAGTATCAGTGTATCACACTGCTCCACAGCAATATAACTCACAGTAATGTGAAGCATATCAGTGTATCACACTGCTCTTAAGCAATACAACTCACAGTAACGTGAAGCGTATCAGTGTATCACACTGCTCCACGGCAATACAACTCACAGTAACGTGAAGCGTATCAGTGTATCACACTGCTCCACAGCAATACAACTCACAGTAACGTGAAGCGTATCAGTGTATCACACTGCTCCACGGCAATACAACTCACAGTAACGTGAAGCCTATCAGTGTATCACACTGCTTCACAGCAATACAACTCACAGTAACGTGAAGCGTATCAATGTATCACACTGCTCCACAGCAATACAACTCACAGTAACGTGAAGCATATCAGTCTATCACACTGCTCCACAGCAATACAACTCACAGTAACGTGAAGCATATCAGTGTATCATACTGCTCCACAGCAATACAACTCACAGTAATGTGAAGCATATCAGTGTATCATACTGCTCCACAGCAATGCAACTTACAGTAATGTGAAGAGTATCAGTGTATCACACTGCTCCACAGCAATACAACTAACAGTAATGTGAAGAGTATTAGTGTATCCAATGTTGTTGGAAGAACACACAGTAACATGAAGCGTATCAGTGTATCACACTGCTCCACAGCAATACAACTCACAGTAATGTGAAGAGTATCAGTGTATCACACTGCTCCACAGCAATACAACTCACAGTAATGTGAAGAGTATCAGTGTATCACACTGCTCCACAGCAATACAACTCACAGTAACGTGAAGAGTATCAGTGTATCACACTGCTCCACAGCAATACAACTCACAGTAACGTGAAGCGTATCAGTGTATCACACTGCTCCACAGCAATATAACTCACAGTAACGTGAAGCATATCAGTTTATCACACTGCTCTAAAGCAATACAACTCACAGTAACGTGAAGCGTATCAGTGTATCACGCTGCTCCACAGTAATACAACTCACAGTAACGTGAAGCGTATACGTTTATCACACTGCTCCACAGCAATACAACTCACAGTAACGTGAAGAGTATCAGTGTATCACACTGCTCCACAGCAATATAACTCACAGTAATGTGAAGCATATCAGTGTATCACACTGCTCCACAGCAATACAACTCACAGTAACGTGAAGAGTATCAGTGTATCACACTGCTCCACAGCAATATAACTCACAGTAACGTGAAGCATATCAGTGTATCACACTGCTCTAAAGCAATACAACTCACAGTAACGTGAAGCGTATCAGTGTATCACGCTGCTCCACAGTAATACAACTCACAGTAACGTGAAGAGTATCAGTGTATCACACTGCTCCACAGCAATACAACTCACAGTAACGTGAAGCGTATCAGTGTATCACACTGCTCCACAGCAATACAACTCACAGTAACATGAAGCGTATCAGTGTATCACACTGCTCCACAGCAATACAACTCACAGTAACGTGAAGCGTATCAGTGTATCACACTGCTCCACAGCAATACAACTCACAGTAACGTAAAGCGTATCAGTGTATCACACTGCTCCACGGCAATACAACTCACAGTAACGTGAAGCATATCAGTGTATCACACTGCTCCACAGCAATACAACTCACAGTAACGTGAAGCGTATCAGTGTATCACACTGCTCCACGGCAATACAACTCACAGTAACGTGAAGCGTATCAGTGTATCACACTGCTCCACAGCAATACAACTCACAGTAACGTGAAGCGTATCAATGTATCACACTGCTCCACAGCAATACAACTCACAGTAACATGAAGCGTATCAGTGTATCACACTGCTCCACAGCAATACAAATCACAGTAACGTGAAGCATATCAGTGTATCACACTGCTCCACAGCAATACAACGCACAGTAACGTGAAGCGTATCAGTGTATCACACTGCTCCACAGCAATACAACTCACAGTAACGTGAAGCGTATCAGTGTATCACACTGCTCCACAGCAATACAACTCACAGTAACATGAAGCGTATCAGTGTATCACACTGCTCCACAGCAATACAACTCACAGTAACGTGAAGCGTATCAGTGTATCACACTGCTCCACGGCAATACAACTCACAGTAACGTGAAGCATATCAGTGTATCACACTGCTCCACAGCAATACAACTCACAGTAACGTGAAGCGTATCAGTGTATCACACTGCTCCACAGCAATACAACTCACAGTAATGTGAAGCATATCAGTGTATCACACTGCTCCACAGCAATACAACTCACAGTAACGTGAAGCGTATCAGTGTATCACACTGCTCCACAGCAATACAACTCACAGTAACGTGAAGCATATCAGTGTATCACACTGCTCCACGGCAATACAACTCACAGTAACGTGAAGCGTATCAGTGTATCACACTGCTCCACAGCAATACAACTCACAGTAACGTGAAGCGTATCAGTGTATCACACTGCTCCACAGCAATACAACTCACAGTAACGTGAAGCGTATCAGTGTATCACACTGCTCTAAAGCAATACAACTCACAGTAACATGAAGCGTATCAGTGTATCACACTGCTCCACAGCAATACAACTCACAGTAACGTGAAGCGTATCAGTGTATCACACTGCTCCACAGCAATACAACTCACAGTAATGTGAAGCATATCAGTGTATCACACTGCTCCACAGTAATACAACTCACAGTAACGTGAAGCGTATCAGTGTATCACACTGCTCCACAGCAATACAACTCACAGTAATGTGAAGCATATCAGTGTATCACACTGCTCCACAGCAATACAACTCACAGTAACGTGAAGCATATCAGTGTATCACACTGCTCCACAGCAATACAACTCACAATAACGTGAAGCGTATCAGTGTATCACACTGCTCTAAAGCAATACAACTCACAGTAATGTGAAGCATATCAGTGTATCACACTGCTCCACAGCAATACAACTCACAGTAACGTGAAGCGTATCAGTGTATCACACTGCTCCACAGCAATACAACTAACAGTAACTTGAAGCGTATCAGTGTATCACACTGCTCCACAGCAATATAACTCACAGTAACGTGAAGCATATCAGTGTATCACACTGCTCCACAGCAATATAACTCACAGTAATGTGAAGCATATCAGTGTATCACACTGCTCTAAAGCAATACAACTCACAGTAACGTGAAGCGTATCAGTGTATCACGCTGCTCCACAGTAATACAACTCACAGTAACGTGAAGCGTATACGTTTATCACACTGCTCCACAGCAATACAACTCACAGTAACGTGAAGAGTATCAGTGTATCACACTGCTCCACAGCAATATAACTCACAGTAATGTGAAGCATATCAGTGTATCACACTGCTCCACAGCAATACAACTCACAGTAACGTGAAGCGTATCAGTGTATCACGCTGCTCCACAGTAATACAACTCACAGTAACGTGAAGAGTATCAGAGTATCACACTGCTCCACAGCAATACAACTCACAGTAACGTGAAGCGTATCAGTGTATCACACTGCTCCACAGCAATACAACTCACAGTAACATGAAGCGTATCAGTGTATCACACTGCTCCACAGCAATACAACTCACAGTAACGTGAAGCGTATCAGAGTATCACACTGCTCCACAGCAATTCAACTCACAGTAACGTGAAGCGTATCAGTGTATCACACTGCTCCACGGCAATACAACTCACAGTAACGTGAAGCATATCAGTGTATCACACTGCTCCACAGCAATACAACTCACAGTAACTTGAAGCGTATCAGTGTATCACACTGCTCCACAGCAATACAACTCACAGTAACGTGAAGCGTATCAATGTATCACACTGCTCCACAGCAATACAAATCACAGTAACGTGAAGCGTATCAGTGTATCACACTGCTCCACAGCAATACAACGCACAGTAACGTGAAGCGTATCAGTGTATCACACTGCTCCACAGCAATACAACTCACAGTAACGTGAAGCGTATCAGTGTATCACACTGCTCCACAGCAATACAACTCACAGTAACGTGAAGCGTATCAGTGTATCACGCTGCTCCACAGTAATACAACACACAGTAACGTGAAGCGTATACGTTTATCACACTGCTCCACAGCAATACAACTCACAGTAACGTGAAGAGTATCAGTGTATCACACTGCTCCACAGCAATATAACTCACAGTAATGTGAAGCATATCAGTGTATCACACTGCTCCACAGCAATACAACTCACAGTAACGTGAAGCGTATCAGTGTATCACGCTGCTCCACAGTAATACAACTCACAGTAACGTGAAGAGTATCAGAGTATCACACTGCTCCACAGCAATACAACTCACAGTAACGTGAAGCGTATCAGTGTATCACACTGCTCCACAGCAATACAACTCACAGTAACATGAAGCGTATCAGTGTATCACACTGCTCCACAGCAATACAACTCACAGTAACGTGAAGCGTATCAGAGTATCACACTGCTCCACAGCAATTCAACTCACAGTAACGTGAAGCGTATCAGTGTATCACACTGCTCCACGGCAATACAACTCACAGTAACGTGAAGCATATCAGTGTATCACACTGCTCCACAGCAATACAACTCACAGTAACGTGAAGCGTATCAGTGTATCACACTGCTCCACGGCAATACAACTCACAGTAACTTGAAGCGTATCAGTGTATCACACTGCTCCACAGCAATACAACTCACAGTAACGTGAAGCGTATCAATGTATCACACTGCTCCACAGCAATACAAATCACAGTAACGTGAAGCGTATCAGTGTATCACACTGCTCCACAGCAATACAACGCACAGTAACGTGAAGCGTATCAGTGTATCACACTGCTCCACAGCAATACAACTCACAGTAACGTGAAGCGTATCATTGTATCACACTGCTCCACAGCAATACAACTCACAGTAACGTGAAGCGTATCAGTGTATCACGCTGCTCCACAGTAATACAACACACAGTAACGTGAAGCGTATACGTTTATCACACTGCTCCACAGCAATACAACTCACAGTAACGTGAAGAGTATCAGTGTATCACACTGCTCTAAAGCAATACAACTCACAGTAACGTGAAGCGTATCAGTGTATCACGCTGCTCCACAGTAATACAACTCACAGTAACGTGAATTGTATCAGTGTATCACACTGCTCCACAGCAATACAACTCACAGTAAAGTGAAGCGTATCAGTGTATCACACTGCTCCACAGCAATACAACTCACAGTAACGTGAAGCGTATCAGTGTATCACACTGTTCCACGGCAATACAACTCACAGTAACGTGAAGCATATCAGTGTATCACACTGCTCCACAGCAATACAACTCACAGTAACGTGAAGCGTATCAGTGTATCACACTGCTCCACAGCAATACAACTCACAGTAACGTGAAGCATATCAGTGTATCACACTGCTCCACAGCAATACAACTCACAGTAACGTGAAGCGTATCAGTGTATCACACTGCTCCACAGCAATACAACTCACAGTAACGTGAAGCATATCAGTGTATCACACTGCTCCACGGCAATACAACTCACAGTAACGTGAAGCGTATCAGTGTATCACACTGCTCCACAGCAATACAACTCACAGTAACGTGAAGCGTATCAGTGTATCACACTGCTCCACGGCAATACAACTCACAGTAACGTGAAGCGTATCAGTGTATCACACTGCTCCACAGCAATACAACTCACAGTAATGTGAAGCATATCAGTGTATCACACTGCTCCACAGTAATACAACTCACATGACAGGGTACTGGTTACTTACACTCGACCCCTTCTTCAGGCTGCTTTCCACCCCATCCCTCCTCTACTTCACCTCCAACCTTCCTCCAAATAACACACCGACACCTGGATGGATAAATTGGCCACAGCAGCCTTTTATTAAACAAAACATACATATATAGTTGTCACATTAACCTAACCCAGGGGGAGGTCCTTGAAGCCCGGAAACCTTGGAAACCATGCCGGGGTGGCCAACCTTACCTCCAGCCGTTGCACCTTAGCTCGGAAGCACCACGGTTGACACACCCCAACAATCCCGCCACAGCCGCCAAGCAACCATGGGAGTCCAGCCCCCACCGTGGGGCCCTCCCATCCTCGTCCTCTGATAAACCCACCGACTCCAAGGACCTCCCACCGCCAAACTAAGCCGCCGCGACAATAACCTTCCTTCTTCTTCCTTCTTCATTCTTCGCCTTTTCTTCTTCCCTTCTTTATTCTTCCCCCTTTTCCATTTTTTTTTTTTTTTTTAATTTAATTCTTTTTTTTTTTTTTTTAAAGAACCCTCAATATGCAGACAGCACGCAACCCCAACCCATACCAACAGCTATTTCCAAAGGGGGGCCCAGCCCCCTCTCTCCCCCCCCCAAAACAAGGGTGGGTGGGCGGGGGTCAGTACGCACAAAATGGCCCCTGTCTCCTACCACGCATCCCCTCTTAACCCCTTTGTTCCCCTCCCACCAACTCAAACCTACCAATCCCTAACCATGACCAGGGAGGGGTCTCCTTAAACCACCCCCTGTCATGTTCGCCTCCCCCTATGCTACGCCCTCAGTCCGGCTTCTTCTTGACAGGGTACTGGTTACTTACACTCGACCCCTTCTTCAGGCTGCTTTCCACCCCATCCCTCCTCTACTTCACCTCCAACCTTCCTCCAAATAACACACCGACACCTGGATGGATAAATTGGCCACAGCAGCCTTTTATTAAACAAAACATACATATATAGTTGTCACATTAACCTAACCCAGGGGGAGGTCCTTGAAGCCCGGAAACCTTGGAAACCATGCCGGGGTGGCCAACCTTACCTCCAGCCGTTGCACCTTAGCTCGGAAGCACCACGGTTGACACACCCCAACAATCCCGCCACAGCCGCCAAGCAACCATGGGAGTCCAGCCCCCACCGTGGGGCCCTCCCATCCTCGTCCTCTGATAAACCCACCGACTCCAAGGACCTCCCACCGCCACAGAAGCCAAGGCTTGACCTCTTAAGCCTTGGCGTCCCTCCACACCCGCACTGCAACCTCAATGCCTTCCTGCAAAGCTAAACACCACATGTCTATACCCAGCGCATTCAAATGAACCCCATCACTGCGCCAATAGCCACCAACACCCTTCTCCAACTCATGATGCCTGACCGCCAAAGCCCCATTCCGAACCATAAACCTCCCTATTGCCCTGTTTGCCTTCACCCTCGCCCTATTCACACCCTCAACTGAGCGAGCCCCCCTCCAAACCGTACGAGGCACCATGTCTGACCAGACCGTCACCATGCCCGGGTAAAGGGACCACAATCTAAGCAGGTCAAATTTAACATCCCTCACCAACTCCCGTGAAGGACGCGCACACAAATCATTGCCCCCCACATGCAATACGAGCACATCTGGAGCCCTATCCTGCTTCACGAACTGGTGGAATTCCGGCAACATACCCTTCCACATCATGCCCCGCCTGCCTATCCACCTTACCACTGCCACGTCCCGCGCCAAACCGAGCTGCTGGCCATCAGGCCGAACTGCCGCCCGGAGAGCTCCCCAGAAAACGTAGGAGTGCCCTAGCACCCAAACCAACGCCGGACCGGAACCTGCAAAGAAACGAAAAAACATAACAGAACCAAAATCTATTGGCCGACTCCACACCTCCTAAACAACTCCCTTCACGACAAGTCACCACCCCCCAAGCCCTTCCAGGCGCACATAAGACCTGAACCGCACTGACTCCCATCTCCCGATCTTCTTGATGACCTCCTCCCCCAAACCCCACCTGGCAGCCTCTGTCGCCGCCCCTATCCGAAAAGAATGACTAGCATAACCCGCATCCCCCAGACCCAACTGAACCAAGCACCGTCTGAAAACTGCCGTGAACTGAAACCTAGACAAAAAGGCCCCATCCGCATGCACCAACAGGGGGGTGGCCACCCTACCCCTTTCACAACCGTAATCATGCCAACAGCGAACAGGACACATTTCACACTCCGGGACACTAAACAACACCAGCCGCCTGCCTCTTCCCTCCACATCAGTCTTGGACCGCCGCAAAACTATCTCCATCCGGTCCGGAAAAACATCCACATCATCACACAACAGGCCCCCCACCCTATCCGTTGCCGGGCAGACCAGCTCCCCCACTCTCAAAGCCCCGAAAAATGCCAATGAAAACGCTAAGCGAAACAAACGCACCTCCCATGGCGATGTGCACACATCCGCCAATGTCCTACCCAACTGCAACAACATCACAAACGACACTGGGCGGCGAGAATCCTTCCCCGTACCATCCCTGCGCCACCCCTTTAATGCCCTCCTCACCAAAAAAGCCTTAGTAATGTCGACCATACCCCGCAAGCGACACCCAAAAGCCACGCCCGCGATCCAACCATTCATCCTGGTGACAGACCATCCTTCCTCCCTACAATGACCAATAAACAACAACAGGGGGATCTCAAGATCCTCCCGCTCCCCCACCCCCAACTTCACCTTCCACTCTTCCCACCCCCGCCAAGCTCCAGCATACTTATCCCATGTCACAGGCGCCAAGGATGACCGAATCAAACCCATCACCGCGGTTCCAGGATTTCCCAAATCCCCGCCGGACACTCCAAGCCGACCTCCGCTGCTCCAGGAGCCAGCTGCCGAAAACGGTCCCACTGCGAACGAGAGAGGGCATCAGCAACACAGTTATCCACACCGGGCACGTGAACCGCCACGACCCACGCATTGAGTAGCAGGCATTCTAACACCAATTTTTGTAGCAGCCGCACAACCAATGGTGAAGAAGCCGACAAACTATTAATTGCTTGCACTACCCCCAAATTGTCGCAGTGGAACCGAACCGTCCTATTACGAAACAGGTCCCCCCACAACAACACCGCAACGACAATCGGAAACAGCTCTAATAACGCTAGGTTACGCACCCATCCCTTACTCACCCAACTGTCCGGCCACCTGCCCGCGCACCACTGGCCCCCCAGATAGACCCCAAAACCGCAACCCCCCGCCGCATCAGAAAACAAATCAAAATCAAACGAACTAACCTCCTCCATGAACAAAGAACGCCCATTATATTGTTCCAAAAACATACCCCAAACTCGCAAATCAGCCTTCAACTCCCGACCCAACCGTACAAAATGATGAGGGGCCTGAACCCCCCCCGTGGCCCCCGCCAACCTCCTACAGAAAATCCTCCCCATCGGCATAACCCGGCATGCAAAGTTGAGCTTCCCCAGAAGAGACTGCAAATCCCTCAATTTGATTTTTTCCAATCTCCCCGCCCTCGCCACTGCTTGCCTAAGGTCCTCCACCTTATCCAATGGCAACCTGCACTCCATCCTCCCAGAGTCTATTACTATCCCTAAGAAGCTCAATTCCGTAACCGGACCCACCGTCTTTTCCCCCGCCAACGGAACCCCAAACGCCTCAAACAACGCAAACAACGTGTTCAACAAGACTGAACACACCCGGGACTGAGCCGGACCCACACAAAGGAAATCATCCAGATAATGGATGACCGACTCGCACCCTGACGCATCCCGAACTGCCCACTCTAAAAAAGAACTAAACGCCTCAAAGTAAGCACACGATAAGGAGCACCCCATTGGTAAACAACGGTCCACGAAAAAACCCCCATTCCAAAAACACCCCAACAGATGCAAGCTATCTGGATGCACTGGCAACAGCCTAAAGGCCGCCTCAATGTCTGTCTTTGCCATTAAGGCTCCCTGCCCATACCCCCTCACCAATGCCACTGCCGCATCAAATGAAGTATAGACCACGGAACACATCGCCGGGTCAATACCATCATTGACCGACGTTCCCTTAGGGAAGGACAGATGGTGAATCAGCCTGAATTTATTAGCCTCCTTCTTTGGAACCACCCCCAATGGCGACAAACGCAGTGCCGCTAAAGGAGGCTCCAAAAAGGGTCCCGCCATCCTACCCAACCTAACCTCCTTTGCCAGTTTTTCCGTGACTACCTCCGGGTGCTCCCTAGCCGACCGCAAGTTCTTCCTAACCAAAACCGCTTCAGACGAAACAAACGGAATCCGAAAACCAAACGCAAACCCATTTTTTAACAACTCCGCCGCTCCCCTATCCGGGTACCTATCGAGGTACGGGACCATCCTTGCTAGCCGCACCGGCGTCACCCCCTTTTCCAGAATTATCCCCTCCTCTATGCTTCCCCCCTTTAAAGCACCTCGCCGCTCCATGTGCCCCCCCGCAAGTTGAGCACTCGTGCTTGAACTTGCACTTTGCCCCGAACTTGCATCCCCCTTCATTAAACAGGAAGCACAGCCCTTTCGCGGATGCTGACGCAAAACCCGACTGGCCTCCTCCCCCCACCTCCCCTCGAAAGGACTGACCCCCCCCTTACCGGCGCCGTAACCTTTAACCACAGCGCGATATCCTTGTGGTCCCACCGAATACCCTGCCGCACCGCCTTCCGCTGCCGAAACTGCTCATCGTAGCGCAGCCAGGCCAGCCCCCCATACACCCGATAGGCCTCCCCTATCGCGTCCAGATAACAAAAAAGAGCGGAACAACATTCCGGCTCCTTTTCCCCTATAACACTAGCCAATATCGCGAAAGCCTGCAACCAGTTCGCAAACGTCCGCGGTATCAACCTATGTCTCCTCTTCTCCTCCTCCTCCCTTTTCCCCTCATCCTTCCTCACCCTATCCAGGTTAAACTTCTCAAGAGGGAGCAGCGAAAAAATATCCACATACTCCCCCTTCCAGATCCGATCCCTCACCTCCTGCTTCAAATGGGCCCCCAGCGGCCCCTCAAAGCAAACATAAACTTCACCTTTTGCCCGGTCATCTAACCGAGACTCACCCCCCTCCACCACTCCACCGGCCTGCGTCTGCACTGACACGCTAGCCGCCCGCACCTCCGCAACCGTACCCCCACAACTCTGTACTCCACAGGGACCCCCCGACGCCCCCCAAACAGGCAACGGTGACAGGCCCCCAGCCCCCCAGCTAGCCGCCAGCCCCGCCAAACCCCCCAGTAACTGACCTAAACCTCTGCTCAAATCAAGGTGGGCTCCCCCACCCCCAGCCCCAGCCAAACTAGCCCCCAGCTGCACTAACGGTCCCCAAGGTGTCTCACCTGGCTGCGTGGGTGCTGTGACCCCACCAGCCGCAGGTCCTGCATCCAGAAGAGCCGGTCTCTGCGCAGATCCTCCAGGGGCATCTTCTTCCAGGCGTCGCACCCCTCCACCGGACGAAGATCCACTGCTAGAGGCAAATTCTTCAAGGAGGGCCGGCCCCTCCCCCTCTCTACTGCCGGACATCACCGCCGGGAGCCTGCTGCCTCCTGCCTCCTGGCCTGCAGCAGCTCCGCCATTCTGTCCACCTCTCCCACGCTGAGAGGCCCCAGTCACCGCTCCATGGACTGGGCCTGCCGCACCGGGTCCCGCCTCCAACCGCCGTCCATCACGCCGGGCAGGCCTGGCACAGCCTGCAGCCGAGCTCCGCCGCTTGCCAGGATTCCTCCCACGCCTGGGCGTCCGTGGAGGCACAGGCACAGACTGCCCCAGGCGTGAAGGGTCCCATGAGGGGCTCCTTTTTCGGCGCTGAGCCCTAGGGGGCGCCATCTCTTGACTAAGGCGCGCCGGCGGTACGGACCGCCGCGGCCGGGACGTCTGAGGCAGAGGCAAAGCGGGCGCCTCTGCCACCCCCTGCAGCAACTCCTGGATCCGACCCTGCAGCCAGTCCTCGCCTTTCTCCGCTGCCGCTGCCCTAAGCTGCGATATCAGCACCTCCATTGCGCGTCTGGATGGCGGTCAGTACGCACAAAATGGCCCCTGTCTCCTACCACGCATCCCCTCTTAACCCCTTTGTTCCCCTCCCACCAACTCAAACCTACCAATCCCTAACCATGACCAGGGAGGGGTCTCCTTAAACCACCCCCTGTCATGTTCGCCTCCCCCTATGCTACGCCCTCAGTCCGGCTTCTTCTGTAACGTGAAGCGTATCAGTGTATCACACTGCTCCACAGCAATACAACTCACAGTAATGTGAAGCATATCAGTGTATCACACTGCTCCACAGCAATACAACTCACAGTAACGTGAAGCATATCAGTGTATCACACTGCTCCACAGCAATACAACTCACAGTAACGTGAAGCGTATCAGTGTATCACACTGCTCCACGGCAATACAACTCACAGTAATGTGAAGCATATCAATGTATCACACTGCTCCACAGCAATACAACTCACAGTAATGTGAAGCATATCAGTGTATCACACTGCTCCACAGCAATACAACTTACAGTAACGTGAAGCGTATCAGTGTATCACACTGCTCCACAGTAATACAACTAACAGTAACTTGAAGCGTATCAGTGTATCACACTGCTCCACAGCAATACAACTCACAGTAACGTGAAGCATATCAGTGTATCACACTGCTCCACAGCAATATAACTCACAGTAATGTGAAGCGTATCAGTATATCACACTGCTCCACAGCAATACAACTCACAGTAACGTGAAGCGTATCAGTGTATCACACTGCTCCACAGCAATATAACTCACAGTAACGTGAAGCATATCAGTGTATCACACTGCTCCACAGCAATATAACTCACAGTAACGTGAAGCGTATCAGTGTATCACACTGCTCCACAGCAATACAACTCACAGTAACGTGAAGCATATCAGTGTATCACACTGCTCCACAGCAATACAACTCACAGTAACGTGAAGAGTATCAGTGTATCACGCTGCTCCACAGTAATACAACTCACAGTAACGTGAAGCGTATACGTTTATCACACTGCTCCACAGCAATACAACTCACAGTAACGTGAAGAGTATCAGTGTATTACACTGCTCCACAGCAATATAACTCACAGTAATGTGAAGCATATCAGTGTATCACACTGCTCCACAGCAATACAACTCACAGTAACGTGAAGCGTATCAGTGTATCACGCTGCTCCACAGTAATACAACTCACAGTAACGTGAAGAGTATCAGTGTATCACACTGCTCCACAGCAATACAACTCACAGTAACGTGAAGCGTATCAGTGTATCACACTGCTCCACAGCAATACAACTCACAGTAACGTGAAGCGTATCAGTGTCTCACACTGCTCCACAGCAATATAACTCACAGTAACGTGAAGCATATCAGTGTATCACACTGCTCTAAAGCAATACAACTCACAGTAACGTGAAGCGTATCAGTGTATCACGCTGCTCCACAGTAATACAACTCACAGTAACGTGAAGAGTATCAGTGTATCACACTGCTCCACAGCAATACAACTCACAGTAACGTGAACCGTATCAGTGTATCATACTGCTCCACAGCAATACAACTCACAGTAACATGAAGCGTATCAGTGTATCACACTGCTCCACGGCAATACAACTCACAGTAACGTGAAGCGTATCAGTGTATCACACTGCTCCACGGCACTACAACTCACAGTAACGTGAAGCGTATCAGTGTATCACACTGCTTCACAGCAATACAACTCACAGTAACATGAAGCGTATCAGTGTATCACACTGCTCCACAGCAATACAACTCACAGTAACGTGAAGCATATCAGTGTATCACACTGCTCCACGGCAATACAACTCACAGTAACGTGAAGCGTATCAGTGTATCACACTGCTCCACAGCAATACAACTCACAGTAACGTGAAGCGTATCAGTGTATCACACTGCTCCACAGCAATACAACTCACAGTAACGTGAAGCGTATCAGTGTATCACACTGCTCTAAAGCAATACAACTCACAGTAACATGAAGCGTATCAGTGTATCACACTGCTCCACAGCAATACAACTCACAGTAACGTGAAGCGTATCAGTGTATCACACTGCTCCACAGCAATACAACTCACAGTAACGTGAAGCGTATCAGTGTATCACACTGCTCCACAGCAATACAACTCACAGTAATGTGAAGCATATCAGTGTATCACACTGCTCCACAGCAATACAACTCACAGTAACGTGAAGCATATCAGTGTATCACACTGCTCCACAGCAATACAACTCACAGTAACGTGAAGCGTATCAGTGTATCACACTGCTCTAAAGCAATACAACTCACAGTAATGTGAAGCATATCAGTGTATCACACTGCTCCACAGCAATACAACTCACAGTAACGTGAAGCGTATCAGTGTATCACACTGCTCCACAGTAATACAACTAACAGTAACTTGAAGCGTATCAGTGTATCACACTGCTCCACAGCAATACAACTCACAGTAACGTGAAGCATATCAGTGTATCACACTGCTCCACAGCAATATAACTCACAGTAATGTGAAGCGTATCAGTATATCACACTGCTCCACAGCAATACAACTCACAGTAACGTGAAGCGTATCAGTGTATCACACTGCTCCACAGCAATATAACTCACAGTAACGTGAAGCATATCAGTGTATCACACTGCTCCACAGCAATATAACTCACAGTAATGTGAAGCATATCAGTGTATCACACTGCTCTAAAGCAATACAACTCACAGTAACGTGAAGCGTATCAGTGTATCACGCTGCTCCACAGTAATACAACTCACAGTAACGTGAAGCGTATACGTTTATCACACTGCTCCACAGCAATACAACTCACAGTAACGTGAAGAGTATCAGTGTATCACACTGCTCCACAGCAATATAACTCACAGTAATGTGAAGCATATCAGTGTATCACACTGCTCCACAGCAATACAACTCACAGTAACGTGAAGCGTATCAGTGTATCACGCTGCTCCACAGTAATACAACTCACAGTAACGTGAAGCGTATCAGAGTATCACACTGCTCCACAGCAATACAACTCACAGTAACGTGAAGCGTATCAGTGTATCACACTGCTCCACGGCAATACAACTCACAGTAACGTGAAGCGTATCAGTGTATCACACTGCTCCACAGCAATACAACTCACAGTAACTTGAAGCGTATCAGTGTATCACACTGCTCCACGGCAATACAACTCACAGTAACTTGAAGCGTATCAGTGTATCACACTGCTCCACAGCAATACAACTCACAGTAACGTGAAGCGTATCAATGTATCACACTGCTCCACAGCAATACAAATCACAGTAACGTGAAGCGTATCAGTGTATCACACTGCTCCACAGCAATACAACGCACAGTAACGTGAAGCGTATCAGTGTATCACACTGCTCCACAGCAATACAACTCACAGTAACGTGAAGTGTATCAGTGTATCACACTGCTCCACAGCAATACAACTCACAGTAACGTGAAGCGTATCAGTGTATCACGCTGCTCCACAGTAATACAACACACAGTAACGTGAAGCATATCAGTGTATCACACTGCTCTAAAGCAATACAACTCACAGTAACGTGAAGCGTATCAGTGTATCACGCTGCTCCACAGTAATACAACTCACAGTAACGTGAAGCGTATCAGTGTATCACACTGCTCCACAGCAATACAACTCACAGTAACGTGAAGAGTATCAGTGTATCACACTGCTCCACAGCAATATAACTCACAGTAATGTGAAGCATATCAGTGTATCACACTGCTCCACAGCAATACAACTCACAGTAACGTGAAGCGTATCAGTGTATCACGCTGCTCCACAGTAATACAACTCACAGTAACGTGAAGCGTATCAGAGTATCACACTGCTCCACAGTAATACAACTCACAGTAACGTGAAGCGTATACGTTTATCACACTGCTCCACAGCAATACAACTCACAGTAACGTGAAGAGTATCAGTGTATCACACTGCTCCACAGCAATATAACTCACAGTAATGTGAAGCATATCAGTGTATCACACTGCTCCACAGCAATACAACTCACAGTAACGTGAAGCGTATCAGTGTATCACGCTGCTCCACAGTAATACAACTCACAGTAACGTGAAGCGTATCAGAGTATCACACTGCTCCACAGCAATACAACTCACAGTAACGTGAAGCGTATCAGTGTATCACACTGCTCCACGGCAATACAACTCACAGTAACGTGAAGCGTATCAGTGTATCACACTGCTCCACAGCAATACAACTCACAGTAACTTGAAGCGTATCAGTGTATCACACTGCTCCACGGCAATACAACTCACAGTAACTTGAAGCGTATCAGTGTATCACACTGCTCCACAGCAATACAACTCACAGTAACGTGAAGCGTATCAATGTATCACACTGCTCCACAGCAATACAAATCACAGTAACGTGAAGCGTATCAGTGTATCACACTGCTCCACAGCAATACAACGCACAGTAACGTGAAGCGTATCAGTGTATCACACTGCTCCACAGCAATACAACTCACAGTAACATGAAGCGTATCAGTGTATCACACTGCTCCACAGCAATACAACTCACAGTAACGTGAAGCGTATCAGTGTATCACGCTGCTCCACAGTAATACAACACACAGTAACGTGAAGCGTATACGTTTATCACACTGCTCCACAGCAATACAACTCACAGTAACGTGAAGAGTATCAGTGTATCACACTGCTCCACAGCAATATAACTCACAGTAATGTGAAGCATATCAGTGTATCACACTGCTCTAAAGCAATACAACTCACAGTAACGTGAAGCGTATCACTGTATCACGCTGCTCCACAGTAATACAACTCACAGTAACGTGAATTGTATCAGTGTATCACACTGCTCCACAGCAATACAACTCACAGTAACGTGAAGCGTATCAGTGTATCACACTGCTCCACAGCAATACAACTCACAGTAACATGAAGCGTATCAGTGTATCACACTGCTCCACAGCAATACAACTCACAGTAACGTGAAGCGTATCAGTGTATCACACTGCTCCACAGCAATACAACTCACAGTAACGTGAAGCGTATCAGTGTATCACACTGCTCCACGGCAATACAACTCACAGTAACGTGAAGCATATCAGTGTATCACACTGCTCCACAGCAATACAACTCACAGTAACGTGAAGCGTATCAGTGTATCACACTGCTCCACAGCAATACAACTCACAGTAATGTGAAGCATATCAGTGTATCACACTGCTCCACAGCAATACAACTCACAGTAACGTGAAGCGTATCAGTGTATCACACTGCTCCACGGCAATACAACTCACAGTAACGTGAAGCATATCAGTGTATCACACTGCTCCACGGCAATACAACTCACAGTAACGTGAAGCGTATCAGTGTATCACACTGCTCCACAGCAATACAACTCACAGTAACGTGAAGCGTATCAGTGTATCACACTGCTCCACAGCAATACAACTCACAGTAACGTGAAGCGTATCAGTGTATCACACTGCTCCACAGCAATACAACTCACAGTAATGTGAAGCATATCAGTGTATCACACTGCTCCACAGCAATACAACTCACAGTAACGTGAAGCATATGAGTGTATCACACTGCTCCACAGCAATACAACTCACAGTAATGTGAAGCGTATCAGTGTATCACACTGCTCCACAG
Source organism: Bufo bufo (assembly GCF_905171765.1). Classification (NCBI taxonomy): domain Eukaryota; kingdom Metazoa; phylum Chordata; class Amphibia; order Anura; family Bufonidae; genus Bufo; species Bufo bufo. The sequence continues at coordinate 203,919,626 of NC_053393.1, forward strand.
CAATACAACTCACAGTAATGTGAAGCATATCAGTGTATCACACTGCTCCACAGCAATACAACTTGCAGTAACGTGAAGCATATCAGTGTATCACACTGCTCCACAGCAATACAACTCACAGTAACGTGAAGCGTATCAGTGTATCACACTGCTCTAAAGCAATACAACTCACAGTAATGTGAAGCATATCAGTGTATCACACTGCTCCACAGCAATACAACTCACAGTAACGTGAAGCGTATCAGTGTATCACACTGCTCCACAGTAATACAACTAACAGTAACTTGAAGCGTATCAGTGTATCACACTGCTCCACAGCAATACAACTCACAGTAACGTGAAGCATATCAGTGTATCACACTGCTCCACAGCAATATAACTCACAGTAATGTGAAGCGTATCAGTATATCACACTGCTCCACAGCAATACAACTCACAGTAACGTGAAGCGTATCAGTGTATCACACTGCTCCACAGCAATATAACTCACAGTAACGTGAAGCATATCAGTGTATCACACTGCTCCACAGCAATATAACTCACAGTAATGTGAAGCATATCAGTGTATCACACTGCTCTAAAGCAATACAACTCACAGTAACGTGAAGCGTATCAGTGTATCACGCTGCTCCACAGTAATACAACTCACAGTAACGTGAAGCGTATACGTTTATCACACTGCTCCACAGCAATACAACTCACAGTAACGTGAAGAGTATCAGTGTATTACACTGCTCCACAGCAATATAACTCACAGTAATGTGAAGCATATCAGTGTATCACACTGCTCCACAGCAATACAACTCACAGTAACGTGAAGCGTATCAGTGTATCACGCTGCTCCACAGTAATACAACTCACAGTAACGTGAAGAGTATCAGTGTATCACACCGCTCCACAGCAATACAACTCACAGTAACGTGAAGCGTATCAGTGTATCACACTGCTCCACAGCAATACAACTCACAGTAACGTGAAGCGTATCAGTGTATCACACTGCTCCACAGCAATACAACTCACAGTAATGTGAAGCGTATCAGTGTATCAAACTGCTCCACGGCAATACAACTCACAGTAACGTGAAGCATATCAGTGTATCATACTGCTCCACAGCAATACAACTCACAGTAACGTGAAGCGTATCAGTGTATCACACTGCTCCACGGCAATACAACTCACAGTAACGTGAAGCGTATCAATGTATCACACTGCTCCACAGCAATACAAATCACAGTAACGTGAAGCGTATCAGTGTATCACACTGCTCCACAGCAATACAACGCACAGTAACATGAAGCGTATCAGTGTATCACACTGCTCCACAGCAATACAACTCACAGTAACGTGAAGCGTATCAGTGTATCACACTGCTCCACAGCAATACAACTCACAGTAACATGAAGCGTATCAGTGTATCACACTGCTCCACAGCAATACAACTCACAGTAACGTGAAGCGTATCAGTGTATCACACTGCTCCACAGCAATACAACTCACAGTAACGTGAAGAGTATCAGTGTATCACACTGCTCCACAGCAATATAACTCACAGTAATGTGAAGCATATCAGTGTATCACACTGCTCCACAGCAATACAACTCACAGTAACGTGAAGCGTATCAGTGTATCACGCTGCTCCACAGTAATACAACTCACAGTAACGTGAAGCGTATCAGAGTATCACACTGCTCCACGGCAATACAACTCACAGTAACGTGAAGCGTATCAGTGTATCACACTGCTCCACAGCAATACAACTCACAGTAACGTGAAGCGTATCAGTGTATCACACTGCTCCACGGCAATACAACTCACAGTAACTTGAAGCGTATCAGTGTATCACACTGCTCCACAGCAATACAACTCACAGTAACGTGAAGCGTATCAATGTATCACACTGCTCCACAGCAATACAAATCACAGTAACGTGAAGCGTATCAGTGTATCACACTGCTCCACAGCAATACAACGCACAGTAACGTGAAGCGTATCAGTGTATCACACTGCTCCACAGCAATACAACTCACAGTAACGTGAAGCGTATCAGTGTATCACACTGCTCCACAGCAATACAACTCACAGTAACGTGAAGCGTATCAGTGTATCACGCTGCTCCACAGTAATACAACACACAGTAACGTGAAGCGTATACGTTTATCACACTGCTCCACAGCAATACAACTCACAGTAACGTGAAGAGTATCAGTGTATCACACTGCTCCACAGCAATATAACTCACAGTAATGTGAAGCATATCAGTGTATCACACTGCTCTAAAGCAATACAACTCACAGTAACGTGAAGCGTATCACTGTATCACGCTGCTCCACAGTAATACAACTCACAGTAACGTGAATTGTATCAGTGTATCACACTGCTCCACAGCAATACAACTCACAGTAACGTGAAGCGTATCAGTGTATCACACTGCTCCACAGCAATACAACTCACAGTAACATGAAGCGTATCAGTGTATCACACTGCTCCACAGCAATACAACTCACAGTAACGTGAAGCGTATCAGTGTATCACACTGCTCCACAGCAATACAACTCACAGTAACGTGAAGCGTATCAGTGTATCACACTGCTCCACGGCAATACAACTCACAGTAACGTGAAGCATATCAGTGTATCACACTGCTCCACAGCAATACAACTCACAGTAACGTGAAGCGTATCAGTGTATCACACTGCTCCACGGCAATACAACTCACAGTAACGTGAAGCGTATCAGTGTATCACACTGCTCCACAGCAATACAACTCACAGTAATGTGAAGCATATCAGTGTATCACACTGCTCCACAGCAATACAACTCACAGTAACGTGAAGCGTATCAGTGTATCACACTGCTCCACGGCAATACAACTCACAGTAACGTGAAGCATATCAGTGTATCACACTGCTCCACGGCAATACAACTCACAGTAACGTGAAGCGTATCAGTGTATCACACTGCTCCACAGCAATACAAATCACAGTAACGTGAAGCATATCAGTGTATCACACTGCTCCACAGCAATACAACTCACAGTAACGTGAAGCGTATCAGTGTATCACACTGCTCCACAGCAATACAACTCACAGTAACGTGAAGCGTATCCGTGTATCACACTGCTCCACAGCAATACAACTCACAGTAATGTGAAGCATATCAGTGTATCACACTGCTCCACAGTAATACAACTCACAGTAACGTGAAGCGTATCAGTGTATCACACTGCTCCACAGCAATACAACTCACAGTAATGTGAAGCATATCAGTGTATCACACTGCTCCACAGCAATACAACTCACAGTAACGTGAAGCATATCAGTGTATCACACTGCTCCACAGCAATACAACTCACAGTAACGTGAAGCGTATCAGTGTATCACACTGCTCTAAAGCAATACAACTCACAGTAATGTGAAGCATATCAGTGTATCACACTGCTCCACAGCAATACAACTCACAGTAACGTGAAGCGTATCAGTGTATCACACTGCTCCACAGTAATACAACTAACAGTAACTTGAAGCGTATCAGTGTATCACACTGCTCCACAGCAATACAACTCACAGTAACGTGAAGCATATCAGTGTATCACACTGCTCCACAGCAATATAACTCACAGTAATGTGAAGCGTATCAGTATATCACACTGCTCCACAGCAATACAACTCACAGTAACGTGAAGCGTATCAGTGTATCACACTGCTCCACAGCAATATAACTCACAGTAACGTGAAGCATATCAGTGTATCACACTGCTCCACGGCAATATAACTCACAGTAACGTGAAGCATATCAGTGTATCACACTGCTCCACAGCAATATAACTCACAGTAATGTGAAGCATATCAGTGTATCACACTGCTCTAAAGCAATACAACTCACAGTAACGTGAAGCGTATCAGTGTATCACGCTGCTCCACAGTAATACAACTCACAGTAACGTGAAGCGTATACGTTTATCACACTGCTCCACAGCAATACAACTCACAGTAACGTGAAGAGTATCAGTGTATTACACTGCTCCACAGCAATATAACTCACAGTAATGTGAAGCATATCAGTGTATCACACTGCTCCACAGCAATACAACTCACAGTAACGTGAAGCGTATCAGTGTATCACGCTGCTCCACAGTAATACAACTCACAGTAACGTGAAGAGTATCAGTGTATCACGCTGCTCCACAGCAATACAACTCACAGTAACATGAAGCGTATCAGTGTATCACACTGCTCCACAGCAATACAACTCACAGTAACGTGAAGCGTATCAGTGTATCACACTGCTCCACAGCAATACAACTCACAGTAATGTGAAGCGTATCAGTGTATCACACTGCTCCACGGCAATACAACTCACAGTAACGTGAAGCATATCAGTGTATCATACTGCTCCACAGCAATACAACTCACAGTAACGTGAAGCGTATCAGTGTATCACACTGCTCCACGGCAATACAACTCACAGTAACGTGAAGCGTATCAATGTATCACACTGCTCCACAGCAATACAAATCACAGTAACGTGAAGCGTATCAGTGTATCACACTGCTCCACAGCAATACAACGCACAGTAACATGAAGCGTATCAGTGTATCACGCTGCTCCACAGCAATACAACTCACAGTAACGTGAAGCGTATCAGTGTATCACACTGCTCCACAGCAATACAACTCACAGTAACGTGAAGCGTATCAGTGTATCACGCTGCTCCACAGTAATACAACACACAGTAACGTGAAGCGTATACGTTTATCACACTGCTCCACAGCAATACAACTCACAGTAACGTGAAGAGTATCAGTGTATCACACTGCTCCACAGCAATACAACTCACAGTAACGTGAAGCGTATCACTGTATCACGCTGCTCCACAGTAATACAACTCACAGTAACGTGAATTGTATCAGTGTATCACACTGCTCCACAGCAATACAACTCACAGTAACGTGAAGCGTATCAGTGTATCACACTGCTCCACAGCAATACAACTCACAGTAACATGAAGCGTATCAGTGTATCACACTGCTCCACAGCAATACAACTCACAGTAACGTGAAGCGTATCAGTGTATCACACTGCTCCACAGCAATACAACTCACAGTAACGTGAAGCGTATCAGTGTATCACACTGCTCCACGGCAATACAACTCACAGTAACGTGAAGCATATCAGTGTATCACACTGCTCCACAGCAATACAACTCACAGTAACGTGAAGCGTATCAGTGTATCACACTGCTCCACGGCAATACAACTCACAGTAACGTGAAGCGTATCAGTGTATCACACTGCTCCACAGCAATACAACTCACAGTAATGTGAAGCATATCAGTGTATCACACTGCTCCACAGCAATACAACTCACAGTAACGTGAAGCGTATCAGTGTATCACACTGCTCCACGGCAATACAACTCACAGTAACGTGAAGCGTATCAGTGTATCACACTGCTCCACGGCAATACAACTCACAGTAACGTGAAGCGTATCAGTGTATCACACTGCTCCACAGCAATACAAATCACAGTAACGTGAAGCATATCAGTGTATCACACTGCTCCACAGCAATACAACTCACAGTAACGTGAAGCGTATCAGTGTATCACACTGCTCCACAGCAATACAACTCACAGTAACGTGAAGCGTATCCGTGTATCACACTGCTCCACAGCAATACAACTCACAGTAATGTGAAGCATATCAGTGTATCACACTGCTCCACAGTAATACAACTCACAGTAACGTGAAGCGTATCAGTGTATCACACTGCTCCACAGCAATACAACTCACAGTAATGTGAAGCATATCAGTGTATCACACTGCTCCACAGCAATACAACTCACAGTAACGTGAAGCATATCAGTGTATCACACTGCTCCACAGCAATACAACTCACAGTAACGTGAAGCGTATCAGTGTATCACACTGCTCTAAAGCAATACAACTCACAGTAATGTGAAGCATATCAGTGTATCACACTGCTCCACAGCAATACAACTCACAGTAACGTGAAGCGTATCAGTGTATCACACTGCTCCACAGTAATACAACTAACAGTAACTTGAAGCGTATCAGTGTATCACACTGCTCCACAGCAATACAACTCACAGTAACGTGAAGCATATCAGTGTATCACACTGCTCCACAGCAATACAACTCACAGTAACATGAAGCATATCAGTGTATCACACTGCTCCACAGCAATACAACTCACAGTAACGTGAAGCGTATCAGTGTATCACACTGCTCCACAGCAATACAACTCACAGTAACGTGAAGCGTATCAGTGTATCACACTGCTCCACGGCAATACAACTCACAGTAACGTGAAGCATATCAGTGTATCATACTGCTCCACAGCAATACAACTCACAGTAACGTGAAGCGTATCAGTGTATCACACTGCTCCACGGCAATACAACTCACAGTAACGTGAAGCGTATCAATGTATCACACTGCTCCACAGCAATACAAATCACAGTAACGTGAAGCGTATCAGTGTATCACACTGCTCCACAGCAATACAACGCACAGTAACATGAAGCGTATCAGTGTATCACACTGCTCCACAGCAATACAACTCACAGTAACGTGAAGCGTATCAGTGTATCACACTGCTCCACAGCAATACAACTCACAGTAACGTGAAGCGTATCAGTGTATCACACTGCTCCACAGCAATACAACTCACAGTAACGTGAAGCGTATCAGTGTATCACACTGCTCCACGGCAATACAACTCACAGTAACGTGAAGAGTATCAGTGTATCACACTGCTCCACAGCAATACAAATCACAGTAACGTGAAGCATATCAGTGTATCACACTGCTCCACAGCAATTCAACGCACAGTAACGTGAAGCGTATCAGTGTATCACATAGAAACATAGAAACATAGAATGTGTCGGCAGATAAGAACCATTTAGCCCATCTAGTCTGCCCAATATACTGAATACTATGAATAGCCCCCGGCCCTATCTTATATGAAGGATGGCCTTATGCCTATCCCATGCATGCTTAAACTCCTTCACTGTATTTGCAGCTACCTTTTCTGCAGGAAGGCTATTCCATGCATCCACTACTCTCTCAGTAAAGTAATACTTCCTTATATTACTTTTAAACCTTTGCCCCTCTAATTTAAAACTGTGTCCTCTTGTGGTAGTTTTTCTTCTTTTAAATATGCTCTCCTCCTTTACCGAGTTGATTCCCTTTATGTATTTAAAAGTTTCTATCAAATCCCCTCTGTCTCTTCTTTCTTCCAAGCTATACATGTTAAGGTCCTCTAACCTTTCCTGGTAAGTTTTATCCTGCAATCCATGTACTAGTTTAGTAGCTCTTCTCTGAACTCTCGCTAGAGTATCTATATCCTTCTGGAGATATGGCCTCCAGTACTGCGCACAATACTCCAAGTGAGGTCTCACCAGTGTTCTGTACAGCGGCATAAGCACTTCACTCTTTCTACTGCTTATACCTCTCCCTATACATCCAAGCATTCTGCTGGCATTTCGTGCTGCTCTATTACATTGTCTTCCCACCTTTAAGTCTTCTGAAATAATTACTCCTAAATCCCTTTCCTCAGATACTGAGGTCAGGACTGTGTCAAATATTCTATATTCTGCCCTTGGGTTTTTACGCCCCAGGTGCATTATCTTGCACTTATCCACATTAAATTTCAGTTTCCAGAGTTCTGACCATTCTTCTAGTTTTCCTAAAACTAGAGTATCACACTGCTCCACAGCAATACAACTCACAGTAACGTGAAGCGTATCAGTGTATCACACTGCTCCACAGCAATACAACTCACAGTAATGTGAAGCGTATCAGTGTATCACACTGCTCCACAGCAATACAACTCACAGTAACGTGAAGCATATCAGTGTATCACACTGCTCCACAGTAATACAACTCACAGTACCGTGAAGCGTATCAGTGTATCACACTGCTCCACAGCAATACAACTCACAGTAATGTGAAGCATATCAGTGTATCATACTGCTCCACAGCAATACAACTCACAGTACCGTGAAGCGTATCAGTGTATCACACTGCTCCACAGCAATACAACTCACAGTAATGTGCGATGTGCAAGTACATCACAAATCACCTCCGCAATAAAATGCATAGAAATGTGCAGTGTGTGAGTATCGCAAGCTCTACAGCAATATAAGTCACAGGAAAGTGCAGTGTGTGAGTATATCATAGCCAACCCACTGCTTTCCCATAGCGAAGCATTGGAAGGCTATTGCGCATGTGTGAATTCATGGAGATGCTTTGAATCAATGCATTTCTATGAGGAGTGTTTAGTGTAAATGCCAGTGTTGCACGTTGTGTAACACTGAACTAGGAAGCACCTCTAGTGGCCGTCTGATGAGTGGCCACTAGAAGTGTTCCTTGGCAGTAATATAAATACTGCCTTTTTTCTGAAAAGGCAGTGTTTACATTAAAAAGCTTGCAGAGATATGCTATAGACACAAGAACTACTACGTTTAGCTGTTGTGGTTCTGGTGACTATAGTGTCCCTTAATTCAGTACAGAAAAAAATAAAGGATCAGCACAAAAGTATCAAATAAAATGGCTGTATTATTATTCTAAAAATTAAAAAAGCACAACTTCTGACAAATACATAGTATTTTACAGACAACTTTTTTTTTTACAATGTGCAGATAGTACAGTACTACTAACCCCTCCATCCACCTCTCCCTCCCCATTCTCTATCCCCCTCTTCTCCAACCACCCAGCACCCTTACTCACATAAAACAAGTAATATATATATATATATTATAGCTTACAGTGAATTACTGTAAATACTTACAGTTCTGAAGACTCCAGCAGGCTCAGGATCAGTGCTCTGGGCAGCTGGGCTCAGGGCTGGAAGTGGGCACCCCTCTGCAGTTCAGGAAGGAGACCTGGGCTTGGCTCACTCTAGCATTGATGTCACGGCGTGCGCAAAGGGCAGGGGAGGTCGGGAGCAAGCAAGAACCATATTTTTTGCCCTATAAGACGCACTGGCCCATAAGACGCACCTAGGTTTTAGAGGGGGACAATAAGAAAACATTTTTTTTCATTATACCTCAGGTCAGACCCACAATCAGACCACCAATGTTAATCAGACCTCAGCTAACAGGCCCAATAAGATCCCCAATGTTAATAAGACCCCATTAAGACCTCAGATCAGACCCCCAATGAGACCTCAGCTCAGACCCCAATATGAATGACCCCCAATCAGACCTCAGATAAGAGCCCCATGCCTCTCATCAGCCCCCAGTAGCCTCATATCAGCCCCCAGTATACTCATTTCAGCCTCCATTAGCCTCATAGCAGCCCCATTAGCCTTATAGCAGCACCCAGTAGCATCATAGCAGCCCTATTAGCCTCATAGCAGCCCCCAGTAGTCTTATAGCAGTCCCCAGTAGTCATATAGCAGTCCCCAGTAGCCTTATAGCAGCCCCCAATAGCCTTATAGCAGCCCCAGTAGCCTCATAGCAGCCCCCAGTAGCCTTATAGCAGCCCCCAATAGCCTCTCAACAGCCCCCAGTAGCTTCTCAACAGCCCCCAGCAGCTTCTCATCAGCCCCCAGCAGCCTCATATCAGCCCCCAGTATCCTCATTTCAGCCTCCATTAGCCTCATAGCAGCCCCAGTAGCCTCATTGCAGCCCCCAGTAGCCTTATAGCAGCCCCCAATAGCCTCTCATCAGCCCCCAGTAGCTTCTCAACAGCCCCCAGCAGCTTCTCATCAGCCCCCAGCAGCCTCTCCATCAGCCCCCAGTGCCTCTCACCAGCCCCCAGAAGTGTCCATCAGCCTTATAAATATAAAATAAAGCACTTACCTCTCCTGCTCCTGGACGCCGCCGCTCCTCTCCTACAGCGCGATCTGAATCCTCCTGCTGTCGGCTGTGCTGTGAAGGCTGCACACAGCGTGATGTCGCAGAGTGCCTTACGCTGCGCGCAGCCCTGCAGCCGAGGAAAAGGAAGCGGTGAGTACAAAGCCTTCACCACTTCCTGGTCCTCCCGTAATAATTTACGACGATGTCATCATTGAATTTGTGGGCAGTGGCCAGCGGGGATTAAGAGGCAGCTGCCTTGGGCCCCCCAAGAGCAACTGGGCCCGGGGCAGCTGCCCCTTTTGCCCCACATTAAAGACGGCCCTGCCTCATGTGCCTTTCTTTTAAGACCTCCTTTGTTATGTGAAATATTTAATAAAGGAAATTAGAATTTGTGATACTTTTAAATAATTATTTTAAGTAATTGATTGTTTTCAGAAGTATAGCAGACTTTTTGTAGGCTTAAAGATGCTGAAAGACAAGGTCCATGAAGCCAGGTCATCATCCAAGTGCCCCTTGTACTGTTTGACTGATGTTTTAGATAAAAAGTGAGTCATTTTCATTATCAAGCTAATGTAAAAAGAATTACAAGGGCAAGAAGCGTTTTCTCGATCTTTAATGAGAACATGGTTAACTGTAGATCAAAAAGTACAATTATCTTCCTTTAGCCTTATTAAAATACTAAATGGACACAGTTCAGAGTAATTCTTGTAAATCAGTTCACAGCTAAAATCTTGATGCTGTTTTCCAAGCAATTTGAACCTCATTTGGGACATTAATAATATATGTTATTAGCATCATAATCACGGATTGTGGACCATATGATAAAAGCTCACCGAAAAGAAAGTTATCACTAGGTTGTACCCTGATAAATTTCTGACTAAAAAGACCTTTCTAAAGATTTAGCTATTAGTGCTCATTAGTAGAGTTGAGCGGACACCTGGATGTTCGGGTACGACAGGTTCGGCCGAACTTCACAAAAAAGTTCGAGTTCGGAACCCGAAATTGACCCCGAACCCCACTAAAATGGCTGTAAAAATGTAATGGAAAGGGCTAGAGGGCTGCAAATGGCATCAAAATGTGGTTAAGAGCATGGCAAGTGCTTTGCAAACAAATATGGATAGGGAAATGACTTTAAATAACATAAAATACGAAAAATAAAAAATAATAATCTTGATCTAGGAGGTCCATATGGAGTAGGAGGTTGAGGAGGCGGTGGATGTGGCGGTGTAGATGGAAGCGGCGGTGGAGGAGGAGATAGCCTACACTGCTTTTTGGTTTCAAATTTATTTTTATTTTTTTAAATTAGGGTACACCCCACCCCAAACATTGGGAAATATAACCTGTGATAACCCACTCCAGTCGTGTTAAACACACGTTCAGACAATACACTGGCTGCAGGGCAGGCCAGCAGCTCCAAGGCGTAAAGGGCAAGCTCAGGCCATGTGCACAATTTGGAGACCCAGAAGTTGAAGAGGGCAGACCCGTCATTCAGTACCTGTAGGCGTGTGCACATATACTGCTCCACCATGTCACACGTCCCCGTGATGTCCACGATCCAATTGGATATCTTCTCTATCAACTTTTGATGTTCTTTTATGCGACTACCATGGTGATCACGGGTGACGGGGAATCAGGGTTCCAGGCCGGAGAGGGAGCCTGAGAAAGGGATACCACATCCAAGGGAGGTCAATGGATGAAATTAAATGTAATTGAGCGCAAATATCAGACAAAGTATTGAAGTATAACCTTCCAAGTTAAGGAGGGGGCGTGCGGCAATTACCTACTCCCGACTCGTGGAGGTAGTGACGATAAATAACAATACAGGACTCTTAAGATGCCCTGTTATTGGAATGATTAATAAAAAATTACAGGGAATGTCACTGCGGTATTTTGGATTAGGAAACGTTAGACAGGAGAGGCCCTGCTGCCGCTTTGTTGACTCTAGATAACTTCTGCCTGATTGCAAGTCCCTGTGACGTCCACCATCCATTTGGATATCTTCTCTATCCACTTTCGATGTTCTTTTCTGAGCCTACCATGTTGATCGCGGTTATCGGCGAATCAGGGTTCAACGCCAGAGAGGGAGCGTAAGAAAGAGAGACCACATGCAAGGGAGATCAATGGATGAAATGTAATTTTGATCAAGTGGAAATATGGGAAAAGTTATTAAAGCAGAAGGATCGAAGGAAAGGGCCAATTAAAGATGAATTTTATAAATTTTAATCCCTGTCACCTATGCAGAGCAGGGGTTTATTCACGTAAAAAATTGTAAAATGACAACCCAAGAATGTAACAGAAAAATTTGTGAAATTTATTAACCTGTCTACTAGGTAGAGCAGGCCTCTATGACAGGCAAAAATTGTTAAATGTCACACAAAAATGTAAAAGAAAAATTTGTGAAATTTATTAAGCTGTCAACTAGGTAGAGCAAGGGTATATCACAGCCAAAAATTGGTTAATTTCACCTGAAAATGTAACAGACAAATTAGTGAGTTTTTTAAACCTGTCTACTAGGTATTGCAGTGGTATATCACACCCAAATATTGGTGATTTTCACCTGAAAATGTAACATACAAATTAGTCAATTTTTTTAACCTGTCTACTAGGTATAGCAGTGGTATATCAAACCCAAAAATTGGTGAATTTCACCTGAAAATGTAACAGACAAATTTGTGATTTTTTTTTTTTACCTGTCTACTAGGTATAGCAGTGATATATCACACCCAACAATTGCTGAATTTCACCCTAAAATGTAACAAAATAATTTGTGAATTTTTCTTAACTGTAACAGACCAATTAGTGAAATGACATAAAATAAAATACGTACAAATAAAAAAATAATAATTGATTTATGAGGTGGAGGTCTATATGGAGTAGGATTTTGAGGAGGCGGTGGACGTAGTGGTGTAGGTGGAAGCGGCGGTGGAGGAGGACGAGGTAGCCAACACTGGTTTTTGGTTTTAATTTTTTTAATTTTATTAGGGTATACCACAAAATAGTAGGAAATATCAAAAATACAACAATGAGCAATTGCGCTGTAGTATAACAATGGCTGGGTAAGGCCGGTATACATGTCTATTCTGCACAAGGTATGGACAAGTCCTGTAGGATCCATTCCTGGTTCATTTTAATGAACATGAGCTTGTCCACATTGGCTGTGGACAGGCGGCTGCGCTTGTCTGTGATAACGGCCCACTGCTGTGCTAAACACACGTTCAGATAATGCACTAGCTGCAGGGCAGATCAGCACCTCCAAGGCATAAAGGGCAAGCTCAGGCCATGTGCCCAATTTGGAGACCCAGAAGTTGAAGGGGGCAGACCCGTCATTCAGTACGTGTAGGCGTGTGCACACATACTGCTCCACCATGTTGCTGAAATGGTGCCTCCTGCTAAGACGTTCCATATCAGCTGGTGGTACTGGTTGTTGTGGCGTGCTGACAAAGCTTTTCCACATTTCGGCCATGCTAACCCTGCCTTCTGAGGTGCTTGCGGTGCCCCAGCTGCGTTGGCGACCTCTTTCTCCTCCTCTGCCTTTGCCTTGTGCTTCCACTGTGCCCCTGCTGTCAGGTGGGAATGCCACCAGCAGCGCATCTACCAGCGTGTGCTTGTACTTAAGCATCTTACGATCATGCTCCAGTGAGGGAATTAAGGACGTTACGTTGTCCTTGTAATGGGGATCCAGAAGCGTGGCCACCCAGTAATCAGCACAAGTTAGAATGTGGGCAACTCAGCGGTTGATGCGGAGACACTGCAGCATGTAATCGCTCATGTGTGCCAGGCTGCCCAGAGGCAACGAAAAGCTGTCCTCTGTGGGAGGTGTATCGTCTGTGTCCTCTGTATCCCCTCAGCCATGCACCAGTGATGGCCATGAGCTGGTCTGGGTGCCACCCTGCTGTCAACATGGTTCCTCCTCCTCCTTCTCTACCTCCTCATCCTCCACCTCGTCATCATCCAGAACTGTGCCCTGGCTGGACAATTGTGTACCTGGCGTTTGTGGGTGCAGGAACCCACCCTCGGAGCCACTTGTGAATGACTGGCCAGAAACCCTACGGAAAGATCCCTCTTCCTCCTCCGCCTCCTGTGCCACATCCTTCTTTCATCATCGCCAGCAGTTTTTTTTTGAGGAGGCATAGAGTGGGATAGTAATGCTGAGAACGGCGTTATTGACACTGGCCATGTTGGTGGAGTACTCGAAATAGCGCAACAAGGAACACAGGTCTCGCATGAAGGCCCAGTCATTGGTGGTGAAGTGGTGCTGTTCCGCAGAGCGACTCACCCGTGCGTGCTGCAGCTTAAACTCCACTATCACCTGCTGCTGCTCGCACAGCCTGGCCAGCATGTGCAAGGTGGAGTTCCACCTTGTGGACACGTCGCATATGAGGCCGTGAGCGGGAAGGCTGAAGTTACGCTGCAGAGCTGACAGGCGAGCAGCAGCAGGGTGAGAACGCCAAAAGCGCGCACTTTATGCAGCAGCTCTGACATATCAGGGTAATTTTTAAAGAATCTCTGCACCACCAAACCAGCTAGTCCCAGAGCTGCTACGAGATTTCGCCCATTATCGCACACCACCAGGCCTCGTTTGAGGCTCACTGGCACTCATCGATCGGTCTGTTGTTCAAGGCCCGTCCACAGCTCCTGTGCAGTGTGGGGTTTGTCCCCCAAACAGGTAAGTTTTAAAACTGCCTGCTGTTGTTTACCCCTGGCTGAGCAGAAGTCGGTGGTGAAGGTGTTACGCTGACCGGATGAGGAGCCGGTAGAGGATGAGGAAGCGGTATAGGAGGAGAAAGCAACTGAAGGCAAACTGAAGCGCCCTGCAATCCTTGGTGGTGGAAGGACATGCGCCAAACTGCTATCCACCTCAGGCTCAGCGGCCACCGCATTTACCCAGTGTGCTGTTATGGAGATATAACGTGTCTGATCGTGCTTACTGGTCCACGTATCCGTAGTGAGGTGCACCTTGCCACAGATGGAGTTGCGCAGTGCACACTTGATTTTGTCCCCCACTTGGTTGTGCAGGGAAGGGATGGCACGCCTGTTAAAGTAGTGGCGGCTGGGCACGACGTACTGTGGGACAGCCACCGCCATAAGGCTTTTAAAACTCTCAGTCTCCACCAGACGGAATGACAGCATTTAAAAGGCCAGTAATTTTGAATTGCTGGCATTCAGGGCCAGGGATCGCGGGTGGGTACTTCCTCTTCCGCTCCAGTGTTTGGAAGATGGAGAGCTGAACTCTTCCGTGGAGATGCTTGGTGACCCAGATGATGGTGTTGCTAGCAGATCCTCTGTTTGCGGGGTGGCAGTTGGCACTGTCACTCCAGGGGTGGGTGAAGAGGCCGAGCCTGCAGCAGAAGAGAAAGCAGGAGGAGCCAGAGACCTTTCTTGGTTTTTAAGGTGTCTACTCCACTGCAGCTCGTGCTTTGCACTTAGATGCCTGGTCATGCAGGTTGTGCTCAGGTTGAGAACGTTTATGCCTCGCTTTAGGCTCTGATTGCACACCACTCGTGTCTTGTCGTCAGCACATTGTCTGAAGAACTGCCACGCCAGGGAACTCCTTGGAGCTGGCTCTGGTGTGCTCGGTCCCTTTCTGCAGAGAGCAGTAGCAGGCGTACTGTCTAGGATACGGCCAATCCGCTTTTGCACCCTGCTCCCTCTTCTGCTGTGCTGGTGGCTCTGTGCAACCACCGCCTCTTCCTCCAAACTACTCAGGTCACTCACATGACCTTGATTCCATGTGGGGTCGAGGACCTCATTGTCCTCCACATCATCTTCCACCCAGTCTTCACGCCTGCCCACCTTGTCGGTCTGCACACTATCGAAAGCCACAGCAGTAGGCGCCTGTATTTCGTCATCATCCGAGATGTGCTGCAATGTTCCTCCCATGTACTCATCTTGAAACATAAGTGGTTTGGAATCGGTGAACTTAATCTCTCCACTTCTGGGCAGGGATAGGTGGATGTCCCTGGGAAACCCTGCTAACAGAGTCATCAAAAAGCAGAAGAGACTGCTGCATGACTTAGGTCTCAGACTGCTTGGCTGATTTGCAAGGGGGTGAGGTGAAAGACTGATGGACATTGGCTGCAGGTGCCAACTCTGATATTTCTGTAGAAGACTGGGTGGGAGACAATGTGAAGGAACTAGAGGCACTGTCAGCAACCCAATCTACTATTGCCTGTACTTGTTCTGGCCTCACCATTTGTAGAGCCACATTAGGCCCGACCAAATACTGCTGCAGGTTCTGTCGCCTACTCGCACCTGAGGAAGGGGTTTCACTTGTGCGTGTAGCTGGCACAGATCGACCACGTCCTCTCCCTGCAACAGAAGCTCCAACAGCAGCACCATGACCTGGACCACATCCCTTTTTTGACCCTCTCCTCATATTTCTCAAATTTTGGATCTTGCCCTAAATGGGTGTTTTATTAATAGCAGAATAGAACGACAGTATGTATAGTGTGTATCTCACACGTACAGATGCAGACTAGGCCGCAATTAAAGTTTTTTGCCCAAAATGGGTGTTTTTCTAATAGCAGAATAGAACCACAGTATCTAAATGGTGTATCTCACAATGACATATGCAGCAAAGGCTGCAAAATTAAGTTTTTTGCCCAAAATGGGTGTTTTTCAAATAGCAGAATAGAACCACAGTATCTAAAGCGTGTTTCTCACACGTACAGCTGCAGACTAGGCAGCAATTAAAGATTTTTGCCCAAAATTGGTGTTTTTTTTCATAGCAGAATAGAATCACAGTATCAAAAGATTTTTGCCCAAAATGGGTGTTTTTCTAATAGCAGAATAGAACCACAGTATCTAAATGGTGTATCTCACAATGACATATGCAGCAAAGGCTGCAAAATTATTATTTTTGCACAAAATGGGTGTTTTTCAAATAGCAGAATAAAATCACAGTATCTAAATGGTGTATCTCACAATGACATATGCAGCAAAGACTGCAAAATTAAGATTTTTGCCCAAAATGTGTGTTTCATTAATAGCAGAATAGAACCACAGTATGTAAAGGGTGTATCTCACACGTACAGATCCAGACTACTCCGCAATTAAAGATTTTTGCCCAAAATGGGTGTTTTTCTAATAGCAGAATAGAACCAGAGTATCTAAATGGTGTATCTCACAATGACATATGCAGCAAAGGCTGCAAAATTAAGTTTTTTGCCCAAAATTGGTGTATTTTTAATAACAGAATATGACAGCAGTATATAACGTTTGAATTTCACACGTGCAGATGCAGCATGGGCTGTAAAATTGTGTATTTTGCCCAAAAAGGGTGTTTTTTAAATCCCTGAGATATATAGATGTATTTCTAGCTTAAATTGCACACTGACTAATGAGGCCCAAAATGACGGTTATTGCCAAAAATGGGTGTTTTTTAAAAGCCAGAAAATTATCGAAGTATTTCAAACTTCTTTTTAACAATAACAGATGCAGCAACGGCTGCAAAATTAAGTTTTTTGCCCAAAATTTGTGTTTTTTAAATAACAGAATATGACAGCTGTATATAATGCTTGAATTTCACACGTGCAGATGCAGCAAGGGCTGTAAAATTGTGTATTTTGCCCAAAAAAGGCGTTTTTTAAAAGCCTGAAAATTATAGCTGTATTTCTAGCTTAAATTGCACTGACTAATGCTGCAAAGGCACCAGATGTAGGATATTGCCAAAAAAGGGTGTTTTTTTAAAACCAGATTATTATTGCAGTGTTTCAAGCTTGGATTTGAATGTCACAAAAGCACATATGCTGTGCTGGTGAACTGAGCTTGCATAAAATGTCCGCCACCGCCCACCTAACTAACAGGAGAATAAAAGTAATTTTTCTCTGTCACTGGGCTCAGGGCAGGGTAAAAAGATTGTGCACTGCACCCGCAAAACTAAATCTATGTAGATCGCTGAGTTCAATTGCAGTTCTGATTAAAGATTCTGTCCTATTCTCTCCCTCACAGCAGCAGCATCCTCTCCCTACACTAAGCACAGCAGAGTGACGTGCAGCGCTACGTGACTCCAGCTTATATAGAGGCTGGGTCACATGCTGCACCGGCCATTCACAGCCATGCCATTAGTGGGCATGGCTGTGATGGCTTCTAAGGTCACACAGTTAAACGCTTGTCTTGCGAACATATATATGATATAATTCACCCAAAGATGTCAATATTACAACCCCCACAATGAAAATCCCAGATCCTTACAAGATTGAGAATCAGTATCCGCTTTTTCACATAAACCCTCACTGGCCCAGAATGCAATGCTCGATTGATAGTTGCCCGATAAAAGGCAACTGCTCACACTCACTGTTCAGCCACTGAGGAAGGAGCACCTTTAACCCCGAAATGCGTCTAGCATTGAACAGTGAGGGTCAAAAGAACAAGCGGCTACAAGGACAATCCAAAATAATCTACAATAAAAGAGAGCAAGACATTTTTTCAGCTGAATTACCTACTGCTGTACATGGCACCAAGGGCACGCCCCCCTCCGGAGTCACATGGCAGTCAGGTGACACGTCACCAGGGATATTACGGACCACGTGGGACGCCACAGGTCCTGCAACAAGAAACAGAAGGAATTATCCCGGGCGGCTCAAACATCGCTGCCTAAATATTGTTACAGGACGATTTAACAAGCCGATCATAGATCATCTATCCACCTACTGTGAGTAACTTGCAACAAATCACGAAACCTGGAGGGGTAAGAGATATCTTTCATTACCATATACAATGATATCCACCGCGATTTACACTCACCTAAAGAATTATTAGGAACACCATACTAATACGGTGTTGGACCCCCTTTTGCCTTCAGAACTGCCTTAATTCTACGTGGCATTGATTCAACAAGGTGCTGATAGCATTCTTTAGAAATGTTGGCCCATATTGATAGGAAAGCATCTTGCAGTAGATGGAGATTTGAGGGATGCACATCCGGGGCACGAAGCTCCCCGTTCCACCACATCCCAAAGATGCTCTATTGGGTTGAGATCTGGTGACTGTGGGTGGGCCATTTTAGTACAGTGAACTCATTGTCAGTTCAAGAAACCAATTTGAAATGATTCGAGCTTTGTGACATGGTGCATTATCCTGCTGGAAGTAGCCATCAGAGGATGGATACATGTTCTCATTCTGTTACGCCAACTTCGGACTCTACCATTTGAATGTCTCAACAGAAATCGAGACTCATCAGACCAGGCAACATTTTTTCCAGTCTTCAACAGTCCAATTTTGGTGAGCTCGTGCAAATTGTAGCCTCTTTTTCCTATTTGTAGTGGAGATGAGTGGTACCCGGTGGGGTCTTCTGCTGTTGTAGCTAGGGATGAGCGAACCCGAACTGTATAGTTCGGGTTCGTACCGAATTTTGGGGTGTCCGTGACACGGACCCAAACATGAACATTTTCGTAAAAGTCCGGGTTCGGGTTCGGTGTTCGGCTCTTTCTTGGCGCTTTTTGAAAGGCTGCAAAGCAGCCAATCAACAAGCGTCATACTACTTGCCCCAAGAGGCCATCACAGCCATGCCTACTATTGGCATGGCTGTGATTGGGCCAGTGCAGCATGTGACCCAGCCTCTATTTAAGCTGGATGTCACGTAGCGCCGCACGTCACTCTGCTATGATCAGTATAGGGAGAGGTTGCAGCTGCGACGTTAGGGCGATATTAGGCAGATTAACTCCTCCAAAAGACTTCATTCTGTGATCGATCTGCAGCTGTGGATCATTGAAGTGCTATTATTGCCTTGCCACTTTTTGAGGCTGCCCAGAGCGTTTTTTAGATCACTTTTTTTCGGGGTGATCGGCGGCCATTTTGTGACTTGTGGGTGCGCCAGCACAAGCTATCACCAAGTGTATTTAACCATCGATAGTGTAGTTATTTGTGCATATCCTACATCAGCTGCAGGCTGAGCCTGTGTCACCGAAGTGCATTTAACCATCGACAGTCTGATTATTTTTTGGCCATATTACTACATCTGGTGCAGGCTGAGCCTGTGTCACCCAAGTGCATTTAACCATCAACAGTGTGGTTATTTTTTGGCCATATATTACATCTGGGGCAAGTTGAGCCTGTCACCCAGCGCCTAAAAAATAGACCCTGACATTTCTATTCAACCAAATCTGTACTGTTTTTAGCTGGTCAAGTTATTTGTAGTGACTGTAAAGCACACTTTTTTTTCTGGGTTGAAAAAACCATTCCCCAAATTTGCCATTCTCAAAAATAACTAGTTTCTGGTATTTGAGGCCTACTTGAAATCTATCCCAAAAAGAATATCTTACATTGAAGCTAGTGATAGTGTCTATTCAGAAAAACCTAAGACACACGCTAGCGTGCTGATAGAAATCTGATTCTGTGATTAAACCTATACCTGTCACACAGCGCAAAAAAAAACAGGCCTCACATCTCTATTTAACCAAATCTCTACTGTTTTAGCTGGTCAAGTTATTTGTAGTGACCGTAAAAGCACACTTTTTTTTCTGGGTGAAAACCATTCCCAAATTTGCCATTCTCAAAATAACTAGTTTCTGGTATTTGAGGCCTACTTGAATCTATCCAAAAAGAATATCTTACATTGAAGCTAGTGATAGTGTCATTCAGAAAAACCTAAGACAACACGCTAGCGTGCTGATAGAAATCTGATTCTGTGATTAAACTATACCTGTCACACAGCGCAAAAAAAAACAGGCCTACATCTCTATTTAACCAAATCTCTTACTGTTTTAGCTGGTCAAGTTTATTTGTAGAGACCGTAAAAGCACACTTTTTTTCTGGGTGTGAAAAAACCATTCGCAAATTTGCCATCTCAAAATAACTAGTTTCTGGTATTTGAGACCTACTTGAAATCTATCCCAAACAGAATATCTTACATTGAAGCTAGTGATACTGTCATTCAGAAAAACCTAAGACACACGCTAGCGTGCTGATAGAAATCTGATTCTGTGATTAAACCTATACCTGTCACACAGCGCAAAAAAAAACAGGCCTCACATCTCCATTTAACCAAATCTCTACTGTTTTAGCTGGTCAAGTATTTGTAGTGACCATAAAGGCACACTTTTTTTTCTGGGTTTGAAAAACCATTCCCAAATTTGCCATTCGCAAAATAACTAGTTTCTGGTATTTGAGGCCTACTTGAAATCTATCCAAAAAGAATATCTTACATTGAAGCTAGTGATAGTGTCACTCAGAAAAAACCTAAGACACACGCTAGCGTGCTGATAGAAATCTGATTCTGTGATTAAACCTATACCTGTCACACAGCGCAAAAAAAAAACAGCCTCTACATCTCCATTTAACCAAATCTCTACTGTTTTAGCTGGTCAAGTTATTTGTAGTGACCGTAAAAGCACACTTTATTTTCTGGGTTGAAAAACCATTCCCAAATTTGCCATTCTCAAAATAACTAGTTTCTGGTATTTGAGGCTACTTGAAATCTATCCCAAACAGAATATCTTACATTGAAGCTAGTGATAGTGTCATTCAGAAAAACCTAAGACACACGCTAGCGTGCTGATAGAAATCTGATTCTGTGATTAAACCTATACCTGTCACACAGCGCAAAAAAAAAAACAGGCCTCACATCTCTATTTAACCAAATCTCTACTGTTTTAGCTGGTCAAGTTATTTGTAGTGACCGTAAAAGCACACTTTTTTTTCTGGGTTGAAAAACCATTCCCAAATTTGCCATTCTCAAAATAACTAGTTTCTGGTATTTGAGGCCTACTTGAAATCTATCCCAAAAAGAATATCTTACATTGAAGGTACTGATAGTGTCATTCAGAAAAACCTAAGACACACGCTAGCGTGCTGATAGAAATCTGATTCTGTGATTAAACCTATACCTGTCACACAGCGCAAAAAAAAACAGGCCTCACATCTCTATTTAACCAAATCTCTACTGTTTTAGCTGGTCAAGTTATTTGTAGTGACCGTAAAAGCACACTTTTTTTTCTGGGTTGAAAAACCATTCCCAAATTTGCCATTCTGAAAATTGTGGTGAACGGGAACAATGAGGAAAACATCTAATAAGGGACGCGGACATGGTCGTGGTGGTGTTAGTGGACTTTCTGGTGCTGGGAGAGGACGTGGCCGCACGTCTTAGTGAACCAACTACCTCAGGTCCCAGTAGCCAGCAGAATTTACAGCGATATTTGGTGGGGCCCAATGCCGTTCTAAGGATGGTAAGGCCTGAGCAGGTGCAGGCATTAGTCAATTGGGTGGCCGACAGTTGGATCCAGCACGTTCACATTATCTCCCACCCAGTCTCTGCAGAAAGCGCATGAAAACCAAGCCCAATCGGTCTGTCGACCATCACCCCCATGCATATCAGGGAAACTGTCTGAGCCTCAATTATGCAGCAGTGTCTTATGCTGTTTGAAGATTCTGCTGCCAGGGTTTCCCAAGGGGCATCCACCTAGCCCTTCCCAGGGGTGGAAGAGATAGAATGCACTAACGCACAACCACTTATTTTTTCCTGATGATGAGGACTGGGAATACCACCTCAGCACGTCTCTGATGATGACGAAACACAGGTGCCAACTGCTGCGTCTTTCTGCAGTGTGCAGACTGAACAGGAGGTCAGGGATCAAGACTGGGTGGAAGACGATGCAGGGGACGATGAGGTCCTAGACCCCACATGGAATGAAGGGTCGTGCCACTGACTTTCACAGTTCGGAGGAAGAGGCAGGTGGTGAGACCGACGCCAACAGCGTAGCAAAAGAAGGGAGCAGTGGGCAAAATCAGAACACCCGCCGCCAAGAGACTCCGCCTGCTACTGACCGCCGCCATCTGGACCGAGCACCCAAAGGCAGCTTCAAGGAGTTCCTGGCATGGCACTTCTTCAAACAATGTGCTGATGACAAGACCCTGAGTGGTTTGCAACGCTGTGCCATCAGAGCCTGAAGCGAGGCAATTAACGTTCTTAACCTTAGCACAACCTGCATGACCAGGCACCTGCATGCAAACCATGGAACTGCAGTGGAGTAAACACCTAAAAACAAAGAAGTCACTCAGCTCCCCCTGCACCTCTTCTGCTGCTGCTGCCTCGGCCTCTTCTGCTGCTGTCCGGCCGCCTCGGCCTCTTCCTCCGCCTCTGGAGGAACGTTGGCACCTGCCGCCCAGCAAACATGGGATGTACACCAACACCAACCACCTGCTTCACCAAGCATCTCAACCATGTCACTCGGCAGCGTGTCAGCTCTCCATCTCACAAACATTTGAGAGAAAGCGTAAATTCCCACCTAGCCACCCTCGATCCCTGGCCCTGAATGCAGCATTTCTAAACTACTGGCCTATGAAATGCTGTCATTAGGCTGGTGGACACACACAGCTTCAAACAGCTCATGTCACTTGCTGTCCACAGTAATGTTTTCCCAGCCGCCACAACTTCTCCAAGAGAGCCGTGCCTTCCCTGCACAAACAATGGTCCGATAAAATCAAGTGTGCACTGCGCAACGCCATCTGTGGCAAGGTCCACCTACCACAGATACGTGGACCAGTAAGCACGCCAGGGTCGCTATATCTCCATAACTGCACACTGGGTAAATGTAGTGGCGTCTGGGCCCCAGGCGGAGAGCTGTTTGGCGCACGTCCTTCCGCCGCCAAGGATCGCAGGGCAACATTCTTTGCTCCTGTCTCTCCTCCTCCTACTCAGCTTGCTCCTCCTCTTCTTTCACCACTGCTCGTCCAGTCAGTCCACACACCTTCACCACCAACTTCAGCACAGCACGGTGTAAACGTCAGCAGGCCATTCTGAAACTCATATGTTTGGGGGACAGGCCCCACATCGCACAGGAGTTGTGGCGGGGATAGAACAACAGACCGACGAGTGGTTTGCTGCCGGTGAGCCTCAAGCCCGCCTGGTGGTGTGCGATAATGGGCGAAATCTCGTTGCAGCTCTGGGACTAGCCGGTTTGACGCACATCCCTTGCCTGGCGCATGTGCTGAATTTGGTGGTGCAGAAGTTCATTCGCAACTACCCCGACATGTCAGAGCTGCTGCATAAAGTGCGGGCCGTCTGTTCGCGCTTCCGGCGTTCACACCCTGCCGCTGCTCGCCTGTCTGCGCTACAGCGTAACTTCAGCCTTCCCGCTCACCGCCTCATATGCGACGTACCCACCAGGTGGAACTCCACCCTTGCATATGCTGGACAGGACTGTGCGAGCAGCAGCAGGCCATAGTGGAGTTTCAGCTGCAGCACGCCACGGGTCAGTCGCACTGCGGATCAGACACACTTTAACCAACCAATGAACCTGGGCCTCCATGCGAGACCTGTGTGCCCTGTTGCGCTGTTTCGAGTACTCCACCAACATGGCAGTGGCGATGACGCCGTTATCAGCGTTACAATACCACTTCTATGTCTCCTTGAGAAAACACTTAGGGGCGATGATAGAAGAGGAGGTGGCCCAGGAGGAAGAGGAGGAAGAGGGGTCATTTTTAGCACTTTCAGGCCAGTCTCTTCAAAGTGACTCAGAGGGAGGTTTTTTGCAACACCAGAGGCCAGGGTACAAATGTGGCCAGACAGGGCCCACTACTGGAGGACGAGGAGGACGAGGATGAGGAGGAGGTGGAGGAGGATGAGGATGAAGCATGTTCACAGCGGGGTGGCACCCAAAGCAGCTCGGGCCCATCACTGGTGCGTGGCTGGGGGGAAACACAGGACGATGACGATACGCCTCCCACAGAGGACAGCTTGTACTTACCTCTGGGCAGCCTGGCACACATGAGCGACTACATGCTGCAGTGCCTGCGCAACGACAGCAGAGTTGCCCACATTTTATCGTGTGTGGAATACTGGGTTGCCACCCTGCTGGATCCCCGGTACAAAGACAATGTGCCCACCTTACTTCCTACACTGGAGCGTGATAGGAAGATGCGCGAGTACAAGCGCACGTTGGTAGACGCGCTACTGAGAGCATTCCCAAATGTCACAGGGGAACCAGTGGAAGCCCAAGGCGAAGGCAGAGGAGGAGCAAGAGGTCGCCAACGCAGCTGTGTCACGGCCAGCTCCTCTGAGGGCAGGGTTAGCATGGCAGAGATGTGGAAAAGTTTTGTCACCACGCCACAGCTAACTGCACCACCACCTGATACGGAACGTGTTAGCAGGAGGCAACATTTCACTAACATGGTGGAACAGTACCTGTGCACACCCCTCCACGTACTGACTGATGGTTCGGCCCCATTCAACTTCTGGGTCTCCAAATTGTCCACGTGGCCAGAGCTAGCCTTTTATGCCTTGGAGGTGCTGGCCTGCCCGGCGGCCAGCGTTTTGTCTGAACGTGTATTCAGCACGGCATGGGGCGTCATTACAGACAAACGCAGCCGCCTGTCTACAGCCAATGTGGACAAGCTGACGTTCATAAAAATGAACCCGGCATGGATCCCACAGGACCTGTCCATCCCTTGTGCAGATTAGATATTAACTACCTCCCCTTAACAATATATTATTCTACTCCAGGGCACTTCCTTATTCAATACTATTTTTAATTTCATTTTACCATTATATTGCGGGGCAACCCAAAGTTGAATGAACCTCTCCTCTGTCTGGGTGCTGGGGCCTAAATGTGTGACAGTGGCCTGTTCCAGTGGTGGGTGACGTAAAGCCTGATTCTCTGCTATGACATGAAGACAGATTCTGCGCTGACATAAGGCCAGATTCTCTGTTACGGGACCGCTCTCCTCTGTCTGGGTGCCGGGGCCTAAATGTGTGACAGTGGCCTGTTCCAGTGGTGGGTGACGTGAAGCCTGATTCTCTGCTATGACATGAATACAGATTCTGCACTGACATAAGGCCAGATTCTCTGTTACGGGACCTCTCTCCTCTGCCTGGGTGCCTGGGCCTAAATGTGTGACAGTGGCCTGTTCCAGTAGTGGGTGACGTGAAGCCTGATTCTCTTCTATGACATGAAGACAGATTCTGCGCTGATATAAGGCCAGATTCTCTGTTACGGGACCTCTCTCCTCTGCCTGGGTGCCTAGGCCTAAATGTGTGACAGTGGCCTGTTCCAGTGGTGGGTGACGTGAAGCCTGATTCTCTGCTATGACATGAAGACAGATTCTGCGCTGACATAAGGCCAGATTCTCTGTTACGGGACCTCTCTCCTCTGCCTGGGTGCCTGGGCCTAAATGTGTGACAGTGGCCTGTTCCAGTGGTGGGTGACGTGAAGCCTGATTCTCTGCTATGACATGAAGACAGATTCTGCGCTGACATAAGGCCAGATTCTCTGTTACGGGACCTCTCTCCTCTGCCTGGGTGCCTGGGCCTAAATGTGTGACAGTGGCCTGTTCCAGTGGTGGGTGACGTGAAGCCTGATTCTCTGCTATGACATGAAGACAGATTCTGCGCTGACATAAGGCCAGATTCTCTGTTACGGGACCTCTCTCCTCTGCCTGGGTGCCTGGGCCAAAATGTGTGACAGTGGCCTGTTCCAGTGGTGGGTGACGTGAAGCCTGATTCTCTGCTATGACATGAAGACAGATTCTGCGCTGACATAAGGCCAGATTCTCTGTTACGGGACCGATCTCCTCTGTCTGGGTGCCGGGGCCTAAATGTGTGACAGTGGCCTGTTCCAGTGGTGGGTGACGTGAAGCCTGATTCTCTGCTATGACATGAATACAGATTCTGCGCTGACATAAGGCCAGATTCTCTGTTACGGGACCTCTCTCCTCTGCCTGGGTGCCTGGGCCTAAATGTGTGACAGTGGCCTGTTCCAGTGGTGGGTGACGTGAAGCCTGATTCTCTGCTATGACATGAAGACAGATTCTGCGCTGACATAAGGCCAGATTCTCTGTTACGGGACCTCTCTCCTCTGCCTGGGTGCCTGGGCCTAAATGTGTGACAGTGGCCTGTTCCAGTGGTGGGTGACGTGAAGCCTGATTCTCTGCTATGACATGAAGACAGATTCTGCGCTGACATAAGGCCAGATTCTCTGTTACGGGACCTCTCTCCTCTGCCTGGGTGCCTGGGCCTAAATGTGTGACAGTGGCCTGTTCCAGTGGTGGGTGACGTGAAGCCTGATTCTCTGCTATGACATGAAGACAGATTCTGCGCTGACATAAAGCCAGATTCTCTGTTACGGGACCTCTCTCCTCTGCCTGGGTGCCGGGGCCTAAATGTGTGACAGTGGCCTGTTCCAGTGGTGGGTGACGTGAAGCCTGATTCTCTGCTATGACATGAATACAGATTCTGCGCTGACATAAGGCCAGATTCTCTGTTACGGGACCTCTCTCCTCTGCCTGGGTGCCTGGGCCTAAATGTGTGACAGTGGCCTGTTCCAGTGGTGGGTGACGTGAAGCCTGATTCTCTGCTATGACATGAAGACAGATTCTGCGCTGACATAAGGCCAGATTCTCTGTTACGGGACCTCTCTCCTCTGCCTGGGTGCCTGGGCCTAAATGTGTGACAGTGGCCTGTTCCAGTGGTGGGTGACGTGAAGCCTGATTCTCTGCTATGACATGAAGACAGATTCTGCGCTGACATAAGGCCAGATTCTCTGTTACGGGGCCGCTCTCCTCTGTCTGGGTGCCGGGGCCTAAATGTGTGACAGTGGCCTGTTCCAGTGGTGGGTGACGTGAAGCCTGATTCTCTGCTATGACATGAAGACAGATTCTGTGCTGACATCAGGCCAGATTCTCTGTTACGGGACCTCTCTCCTCTGCCTGGGTGCCTGGGCCTAAATGTGTGACAGTGGCCTGTTCCAGTGGTGGGTGACGTGAAGCCTGATTCTCTGCTATGACATGAAGACAGATTCTGCGCTGACATAAGGCCAGATTCTTTGTTACGGGACCGCTCTCCTCTGTCTGGGTGCCGGGGCCTAAATGTGTGACAGTGGCCTGTTCCAGTGTGGAGACGTGAAGCCTGATTCTCTGCTATGACATGAAGACTGATTCTGCGCTGACATGAAGCCAGATTCTCTGCTATGGCATGAAGAGACTGATTCTCTGCTAACATGAAGCCAGATTCTTTGCTATGGCATGAAGAGACTGATTCTCTGCTGACGTGAAGCCAGATTCTCTGCTATGGGACCTCTGTCCAATTGATATTGGTTCATTTTTATTTTTTTAATTTTTATTTTAATTCATTTCCCTATCCACATTTGTTTGCAGGGGATTTACCTACATGTTGCTGCCTTTTGCAGCCCTCTAGCTCTTTCCTGGGCTGTTTTACAGCCTTTTTAGTGCCCAAAAGTTCGGGTCCCCATTGACTTCAATGGGGTTCGGGACGAAGTTCGGATCGGGTTCGGATCCCGAACCCGAACATTTCCGGGAAGTTCGTCCGAACTTCTCGAACCCGAACATCCAGGTGTTCGCTCAACTCTAGTTGTAGCCCATCCGCCTCAAGGTTGTGCGTGTTGTTGCTTCACAAATGCTTTGCTGCATACCTCGGTTGTAACGAGTGGTTATTTCAGTCAACGTTATTTCAGTCAACTCTTCTATCAGCTTGAATCAGTTGGCCCATTCTCCTCTGACCTCTAGCATCCACAAGGCATTTTTGCCCACAGGACTGCCGCATACTGGATGTTTTTCCCTTTTCACACCATTCTTTGTAAACCCTAGAAATGGTTGTGCGTGAAAATTCCAGTAACTGAGCAGATTGTGAAATACTCAGACCGGCCCGTCTGGCACCAACAACCATGCCATGCTAAAAATTGCTTAAATCACCTTTCTTTCCCATTCCGACATTCAGTTTGGAGTTTAGGAGATTGTCTTGACCAGGACCACCCCCCTAAATGCATTGAAGCAACTGCCATGTGATTGGTTGACTAGATAATTGCATTAATGAGAAATAGAACAGGTGTTCCTAATAATTCTTTAGGTGAGTGTATATACCAATCGGAATATGACAATCCTCTAACCTTATACAACAGCAGTGCCAATATATCTCAAGGCAATTTTGAGACTTGATATCGTATGACATCCACAGACTGGCTATTTAAATGCGGAAGATTTATGCCAATGATATTTGATATTTGATGATATGACATCCAACCAATGAAATACTGATATTTTGCTGATTATATGTTTTTTTGTTGAATTGTTTTAGAGCTTTTAAAATTTTTATATTTGTGTGATAATCAAATAAACTATCTTTTAAAAATACCTTACTCATGTCGCCAAATATAGAGTGCCCCCATCCAGTTGATTCATTTATCTTATACCATATAGTAGCTAGGGCTCCACTTACCAAGAATCAGCACTGTTCAATGTTCTGTTCATTGACATGGATGACACCTTTGACATCATCTACATGCCTGTTCAGCGGTGAACTGGTGGTTATACTGTGTGTTGTCCCAGTTGTCCCAGTGTGTCGACTAAAGACAGACAGTATGATAAAAATTATAACCATTATTCATCTACCTTTGTGCTGCTTTTCTGGTGGTATCTTCAAAGCTTGGTTTACTCTGCTCCAATAATGAAGCCATGCATCTCCATGTGACTGCTGCAGCCAACCACTGGCCTCAGCAGTTTTGTCCTATACATGCAGGCATCAATGTGAATCTAACCCTTTAATTACAACCCATACATGTTTTTTATGACAGCCACTAATGAGCTATAAACCTGCACAGAGACCTTTTTATGCCACTGCAGGTTTAGTCCAGTACAGATATCCTGTGGAGCAGGTGCATGGCTGTCTACTGAAAAACCTCCAATCCCGGCTGTAAGTGGGTTCAGAATCAAAGACACCTTTATCAAGAAACAAAATCTCTAAATAAAAGAAAGTAAAATAAAAATCTACCTTTTTAGATGGGAAAAGCTGGGAAAAATTATCATGTTATTTATGCTAAACAATGAACACCAAAAAAAAACTTAAACTACAATGTTAGAACAGATTTTTTTTCTGTTATTAGCAGTGCCCAAAAAAAGAATAAAAAGCGACCAAATGCCTCATGTCACCCAAATTGGTACCAATGAAAACTGCAAGTCTTCCCACAAAAATCTAGCCTTCAAACAGCTCTTTAAAAAAATATATAGTTATGAGCTTTGGAATGTGGTGAGTCTTTATTGTGCAAAAGTAGTGTACCTTAAAAAAAACTGTATTTTTCAGACTATAAGACGCACCTAGGATTTGGAGGAGGAAAATTTAAATAAATATATATCCCATCAGACCTCAGAGTAGATCCCCAAATCAGATCCCCATTTTTCATCAGAACTCATATCAGACCCTCATCAGACCCCCAAATTAGACCCCCATTCTTCATCATACGTCAGATTAGACCCCAAAATCACACCCCAATATCTATCAGCCTCAGATCAGCCTTCCATTAGACCTCCCAGCCTCCATCAGCCTCAGATCAGACCCCCAGCCTCCATTAGCCTCAGATAAGCCCCTATCAGCCTCAGATCAAACCCAATTAGTCTCAAATTGGACCCCCAGCCCCCATTAGCCTCAGATTAGCTCCCAATCAGTCCCCCAGCCCCCATAAGACTCAGATCAGACCCCCAATCAGACCTTATCAGCCTCAGATCAGACCTCTCCAGCCCCAATCAGCCTCAGATCAGCCCCCCCAGCCCCAATCAAACTCAGATTAGACCCCCCCAATCAGGACCTATCAGCCTCAGATCAGATCCCCCTGGGTCCCGCTGTGTACTGTGACCTGACACTGTGCATGGTCAGGACAAACAGCACAGCAGGACCCAGAAGAAGACCAGGGAAGGTGAGTACAGCCATCACAGCTCTGCCCTCAACTCCCTGTTCCTCCTGCATGCTAATGGAAGCTTACATAATGGAAGCAATCATTAGTGTTTAGGCTATAAGATATGTTGCCACTTTCCGACCATTTTTTGGGGGAAAAGTATGTCTTATAGTCTGAAAAATAAGGTATATATTTTTGCTGTCTATCTAATTATACTGACCCAGAGAATAAAGTTATCATGTTATTCATGCCAGAAAGTGGATGTCGCAAAATTTAATATATAAAAAGACTATGGCAGGGGTGCTGTTTTTTCCATTCCCCTTCAGAAAGAGTTAATAAAAATGAATCAATGAGTTATGTGTATGCCAAAATGGTGACATTAGAAAGTAAAACTTGTCACACTAAAAATAAACCCTCATACAGCTACACAGAAATTATAGCTGTTGCAATATGATAATGAAAATATGAAAAAAAAAAAAAAAAAAAAAGAATTGCATGGTCATTAAGGCCACTAACGTGTAAAACTGACCAGTCACAAAGGATCAGCAATTTGCAATTCAACCCAAGCATTCAGTACAAACAAGTGTACCTTTTCACAAAAAGTCCAGTGAATAAACAAAAAATTGCTGTAAACAGGTGTTTTCTTTCCCAGAAATATTTCTAAAATATTGTATGTAACGGACCGTTTCTGCAGACAAGTGGTTAAAATCCGTTTAGGCGATATGCCCCTTTCTGAGAGACAGGCACAGCTACTGCAGAACACCAACTCCCGAACTGGATACAAAATAGCACTCCAAACTGGAACCTCACGAATAGCTGCTAGCAGACGAACAGGAATCAGCTTACACTCCTGGCAATCAGTCTCTAACAGCATACAGCGGATCCCCCCAATAACGAGACAAGGCTCCGTGTTGAGGGTCAAGCAGTGGTCTGAGGTGCTGGCACACCCAGCCTGTTTTTTATTACAGTTGTTGCAATTACAGGTCCGCCCACAGGGAGGTATAAAACAACCAAGCCCATCTGGTGTACACGCCCCTAGGGGACCAGAATGAAGACTTGTGACATAGGACAGATATGCAGCACTGTAGGATACACAGAGACAATACATCCCCACAATGCATCATGGTTTCCTCCTCTCTGCCCTGGAGACACCCGAGGCGTAATCCAATTATCTCTCAAGACAAAGAGAAATCACCAATACACATGTGCGGACAACAGGACAGACATCACCCTTTAAACACACAATGGGACAATGGCACAATAGAAACACACCCAGCATTTTCCTCCCAAGCTGACAAGTTACACTTATTATAAATTGTTACAACTTTGTGAGTTTACATTGGCCATACATATAACTTACATCAATTTAAACAGTATAACTTGGGGACAAACCTATCCAAAATTCACTTGAATAGGTTCAGGGGTTTAAAAGTTAGTATGGGCCATAATCCTGAGGCAAGAGGCTGATAAACAGGCCTCTCCAAAACCCACATTGTACATGCAGGAAGACTAGACCAGCGCTTCTCAGAGTGGTGCTGGACAAAAAGAATAGTAATATATTCGTTTTTATTTTAGCCTATTGCAGTGCTTGTCTGAGATTTTTAACTATCTTAGGCAAACTTTTTATCTTCTTGACTGATTTTGCAAGCCACGCCCCCACCCACTCCGCAGCTGACAGGGATTGAAAAAATGAAGGTAAAATCAACTTCAGTCAGCTGTAGGTGTGGGAGGAAGGGTGACTTTCTCCCTGCAGCTCACGCTCAGACAGCACAGTGCTGCTGTCTGAGAGTGAGCTGTTCAAAAGGACATCCCTGTGACAGGGACAGGGAGCCTGAAAGCCGGACTGCTTGGCCTAAAACCAGACCTCTGGTCAAACTAGGGGCAGGCTGCTGTGGAGGTCACTAATAAAGGGGCGGCCGCTGTGGAGGTCACTGTTAAAGGGGCGGGCTGCTGTGGAGGTCACTGTTAAGGGGACGGGTTGCTGTGGAGGTCACTGTTAAAGGGGAGGGCTGCTGTGGAAGTCACTGCTAAGGGGTCAGGATGCTGTGGAGTTCACTGTTAAAGGGGAGGGCGCTGTGGAGGTCTATGTTAAGGTGGCAGGGAACAGTGGAGGTCACAGTTAAGGGGACGGTCTGCTATGGAGGTCAGTGTTAACGGGGCGGGGTGTTGTGGAAATCACTGTTATCGAGACTGGGTACTGTGGATGTTACTGTTAAGGGGGCAGGCTGCTGCGGAAGTCACTGTTAAAGGGGTGGGGTACTGTAGATGTCACTGTTATAGCTGATACTGTCAATATATTTTAATGACACACACAAACAATATATGAAATAGATGAAATATACCCGTGCAAAGACGGGTTTGTGAGAAAAATGGATTATTATTTACTGGCAGCCCTGATTGTCATTTGATTCACCTTTTGGCATGTACATCAGGGTACAGGCAAAATAAGTTCCCACCCCCCAGCCATCTGATTGTCAGCTAGCAAGGAAGAAAGCCCCAGGGGTCCAGGCTTCAAGGAGGCACCAGGTGGAGAATGTCACACCTCAATCAGCCAGTTTGGAGGCAAGCTAAATCCTGCAGGAAAACCCCCCAGCAGGAGGTATCAGTCGTTGCCAGGATCAAGGATACCTTACAGACATGTTGGCACCTACATTTCATAAGGAATTATGAATCGCCCGGCCATCGCAGGCACAAACCAGATACATATTGGTGTCCCGATGGCCATGATGTAGGTGCCCATGGTCTTTGTTTGATGGGGGGATGCCAGGCAAAGGAGATATCCATATCTCCCCACAGAAACCAAATACCGTTACCATGTTTGGACTCTAGTTGTAGCCGGATCCGAGGCGGATCAATTGGGCCCGGAACCATCTTCCTGCGACATTCTGGTCTGGGGCTATGAGCCCTAGGGGGTTTTATGGGTTATTTGCTCCCAGCACCAGAGAAGGAGGGGTGGACCCTACCCATAGGTGGGGAGGGGAGCGGCCGGCTACAGGTCATAAGCCCATGCAAGCTAGAGGGCAGTGTCTTTTCTGAAGGGGGTCACATCGTGCCAATGTGTTTGGGGAGACCAGGAACCAGCTGACCTCACTGCCCCCACGTGCCTGCAGCCAAGGACTATTCCACCCTTATGACCCAAAGGAACTTTCATCTACCCGGTAACTGACTTTTACTCTGCTTAACCCTGTTGTACCCATATAACCTGTATCTGTAACCTCAGACCACTGTATATATTCTCTGTGTATATTGTGTTATATCTAGTGTGCCCTTATGGCAATTAAATATATAATTTAATCTTGTGCTGTCTTGTATCTCGATCACAAATCCCCACGTCCGTGTTTTGACCTAGTTATAAGCTACCGCGGGTTGGTTTCTCACCCTATATAATCCCGTTAGCGGACCGGGCTTATATCAAATGAGAATAGGTATGGATGGGCACTCGTATATGGAGGCATAGGACACAATTTATTTGTAAAACTTACAATAAAAACACAATAAGAAATGACAATATAAACACAAGTAATGCATGTTATATAACACTATGTTAAAATACAATAGGAAATATTTGGCCTTATTTGTATATCGTTTTGGATCGAGATTGGCGGCCTAAATATCCTCGATTTGATGCTTGGTACAAGTCCTGGTTACAGGAGGAGGATAAATAAAGCAGCCAGCCTCTGTTCAATTCAGCAATATTTTCCTATAATTAGGTGCATAGAATTATCACACATCTGTCTATATAACTTGTAACAATAATATATTTGGTCCTATATATGAACTGCACAGATGTGCTTGAATGTCACTGGGTATTCGGTATCAATTTAACCTATGTCCAGAAATGGCGTTCCACATATATACTGTTTCTTCAATGTTTGGCGATCTCTGCAGGATGGGTTCACACTGTGTGGGCTTACCTTTGCCTGTGTTTCTTTGCTTCCTAGATGGGTTCACACTCCGTGATGTGTGCCGGCGTCCCGGCTATGGAGTTGATCGCATCCCACGTGTCTCTCAGCTGGTGGCAAAGTATAACTCAGTGGGAGGATTGCGTACCTCTCAGGCGCAGGTTAGTGACGTCTTAAGGTCTTTGTCTCACAAAGTAGAGGAATTCCTTTTTCTTTACAGTGCACTTGTGTCCATAGATGATGGGGTATTAGTCCAAGGTATTACGCCACCTTGGACTAATACCCCATCATCTATGGACACAAGTGCACTGTAAAGAAAAAGGAATTCCTCTACTTTGTGAGAAAAAGACCTTAAGACGTCACTAACCTGCGCCTGAGAGGTACGCAATCCTCCCACTGAGTTATACTTTGCCACCAGCTGAGAGACACGTGGGATGAGATCAACTCCATAGCCGGGACGCCGGCACACATCACGGAGTGTGAACCCATCTAGGAAGCAAAGAAACACAGGCAAAGGTAAGCCCACACAGTGGGTCAAAACTTGTGAAGTAGTAACATCAAGACATCAGAAGGAGAAACAACAAATTATACTAAGGACTTGCGTTCAATGATCGAACTTTGATACAAATGTAGCAGTATCGTTTAGATTCATAAGAGATCATACATATCCTGCAGAGATCGCCAAACATAGAAGAAACAGTATATATGTGGAACGCCATTTCTGGACATAGGTTAAATTGATACCGAATACCCAGTGACATTCAAGCACATCTGTGCAGTTCATATATAGGACCAAATATATTATTGTTACAAGTTATATAGACAGATGTGTGATAATTCTATGCACCTAATTATAGGAAAATATTGCTGAATTGAACAGAGGCTGGCTGCTTTATTTATCCTCCTCCTGTAACCAGGACTTGTACCAAGCATCAAATCGAGGATATTTAGGCCGCCAATCTCGATCCAAAACGATATACAAATAAGGCCAAATATTTCCTATTGTATTTTAACATAGTGTTATATAACATTCATTACTTGTGTTTATATTGTCATTTCTTATTGTGTTTTTATTGTAAGTTTTACAAATAAATTGTGTCCTATACCTCCATATACGAGTGCCCATCCATACCTATTCTACATTTTAACCATTTTTGAGGGGTGATCTCAAGCTTTGGTTGGTGCACCTACCCTGAGGGTAACAGAGGTGAGCGGATCTCTCGAACTGTTTTTCATTTATATCAAATGAGAGCTGGTGGCAGATACCCGGGCTGAGACAGCGCTGTTTTCACTTCGGCAGTGAAAAGGCTCTCTCAGCTTTTTGCCTCTCTGTGCCCGCGTGGACAGAAAGTGTATGTGTAAACTGTACCAAGCTGACCTTACCTGCTCCTCTGGAGAGCGTAACGTCATGTTTTTGATAACCCGTGACCATACCGTGTCTCTTGAGCTCGACGTAGGCGACGTCAAGCGGGCACGAGGTGTGGTATTCGTCACAGGGTCCTTCTGCTAGTATACTTATATAATGATCGAACCCTCACTTTATGTGCTTCAGTAGACAATAAATAATCAATGATAGGTGCATTGCAAATAGTGAAGTCTATATAGGACAAAGAAGAGACTGCATAGAGGATTTGAAGTTTCTAAAAAAATCTTTGCAGTTAATAAACAAATACAGCTAGTGGCTTAAAACTTAAAAAATATATTTTGCTAAATAATAATAATGAAGTTGAACCTTTGGAGCTCCAGAATACAGAAAGAGATTTATATCCCAACTGAAGAATTATAAAGGGATTTTTATCCCAACTATTTCATAGGGAGGAAACAGAAAAAAAAAAAAAGTACTTTATGCACACTTTGGTAAACATTTTCAATAATTAATTTTTCCTATACTCTCCCTATTTTAACTGACCTGAAAACTTGCCAGATATATTCAAATTAAAAAACCTTCAATACACAACAAATGATAAGAAAAATCGTAGTTCATGAAATGATGAAGATGGAAAACTAAACAGCACATAAATAAATTAGGAACGATGAACCTTCCTTTATAACAAGGGGCCGAAAGATTAATCTCATGCATGACTTTTTCCCTCTCCAAATTAAATCACTCTGAACAGATGATGGGAGTGTTAGTGGCTCTGGCTTTCACAGTCAATTGCAGTGGCTTTCCTCACATTATTGCTCCTTAGTGCCATGTAGTGAAAGGGGGATGTACCCTTTCTTTCCTTGGCGCACACCCTGGTTTTGGGGCTCCTGTTTGATTGTAGTTGGGGTGCTTGTGATGTTAAGTGTTTGTATGAGTGCAAAGCAGGGTGCATAGAATGAAATGGCTTATGGCATATGGTACAGAAGTCAGTAACTTTTCTTTTTTTTTTTCTTCACGATACAGAACAGCACATATTATAATAAAAAACAACCAATACAGGATAGTCACTATAAAACCATAGTCA
The DNA here is from genome assembly GCF_905171765.1 of Bufo bufo. Taxonomy (NCBI): domain Eukaryota; kingdom Metazoa; phylum Chordata; class Amphibia; order Anura; family Bufonidae; genus Bufo; species Bufo bufo. The sequence continues at coordinate 203,956,417 of NC_053393.1, forward strand.
ACTATCCTATAACATACCACAAAATCCTACAAAGATTATAAATATGACTGTAAATCCACAATTAATACACACAATAAGGCTATAACCACCCACCCCTTCCCCCCCAATTGGCTGTTGTCACTACAACTCTAATAAATACAGACATAATTACACTAGTAGCTATGTCTGAACAGTCACACGTGTCGCTCTCCGTTTCCTTTGCATATTCTCATAGACTTTAATTTGTTGAAAGTACAGGATCCATTCATTTAACGAGGGTGGGGAGACAGATCCCCAATATTTAACTAAAATAACTTTTCCCACCATCAGACCCCTCATCCAGATCTGTCTGATCCGGGCCGGAACTTCCATATCTAGAGCATAATCTCCCAAGATCACTGTCCCCATCCCAGGGCTATACCTCGAAGAAGACTCCTTTTGTAGAGCTACAAAGACCTGTTCCCAATACCTTTTTATTTTACTACATTCCCAAAGTAAATGCCTGAAATCCGCGTTCACATATCCACATTTAGGACAGCAACAGTCCCGGCCTTTATTTTGGGGAAATTTTGCTTGGGTTTTTGGCATATAGTACAACCGATGCAGGATCTTAAATTGAATTAATCTGTGAGCATTAGAAATTGTAGCCTTTCTTATGTTTCTATAGATACTAGACCATTGTAATGGTGGGCAATGCAACTCTAGCTCCCATTTACTTGGGCTTTAAAATAGAGTTACAGTTGCCAGTGCCGTTCGAAGTTTACTGTATAGACTAGCTATCTTAACCCTCTCATCTGTCTGGGCATAACAATAATCAAAAAATACATTCTCCCGTGGGCAAATATAATCTTTATTCCTAGAAGCCTCGTATACGTGTTTTAAACGTGAATACATAAACACATCTAATAATGTACTATCAGTGAAATTATAATCCGAAAAGGATTTAAAATGTCCAAAAACAAAAAGATGACACACATTAACAACCCCCCTACATAACCAATAAACAAAATCTGTGATTTTGAAGAATTCCATCAGATTCCTGTTCTCCCACAAAGGGGTGAAAGCAAAAGAGTAGGAGACTTTCAGAATCCTCTTAAGCTTATTCCAAACCATTTGTAAGGTCCAAGGAATCAATAGGGACTTCCTCATTCCCAAATAACCAGATTCCAAACATGTAAAAATATTCTCTATTGATTTTTCCATAACCTGCGACAAGTATTGTGCTAATGAACTCTCTTTAAAATTACAGCAACGCAGGACCTGTGCACATAAATAATATCCTTGTAAAAAAGGGAATGATAGCCCACCATCTGATTCCGACAGCCATAAATATCTTTGTTTTATCCGCACCCTCTTCCTTCCCCATATTAGATCGTTAATAAGAGTCTCCAATCTATAAAAAAAAATATCATCGATCCAAACAGGGGAGGCACACATCGGGTACATCACAATAGGGAGAATAATCATTTTGACCAGCGCTATTCGATCCGTCTGTGCCAATACCAATTTCTGCCAAGCGCATATTTTAGCTTTAACTTTATTCAAAACCGGGACCAAATTAAGCTCATAGAACCTATTTATGGGAACCCCAATCTTAGCCCCCAAATAGTCCAGGGTTTCATTGGGAGCAAGGACCTGGACTCCACTCCCCTCATCTACAGCCTTGCGGTTCAGCGGGAGAAGTGATGACTTGGTCCAATTAATCAGATAGCCCGATAATCTACCAAAGTCCTCTATTACTATTTGTGTCGAGCCTACATTAAAGCCCCAAAATTCCTGTATATCCTGGTCTATCCGACCTTGCTCCCCTATCACATCAAACCAGTGCGAATTCAATTTAAAGGTTCTACCTGGGGCTGGAAGGTCTACCTCTCTGAACGAAATCAGGACTGGAGAGTGATCTGAAATTCCATGAGGTTCATACTTCATTTTCACAATTTGATGACTCAAATCATGGCTTGCAAAAGCCAGATCAATACGGGACATTGACCCATAGGACTGGCTAAAGCAAGAGAAAATTATCTTATTGCCATAGAGGTGCGCCAGATATCAACCAGCGCCAGCTCCCGGCAAATAGTACTCAAAGGAGATCCAGCCCGACCTCGCCCAGAAGAGGCAGAAAATCGATCCAACTCAGGATCAGGGACAGAGTTAAAATCTCTGGCTACTAATAATGGACATTGATTTTTTGTAGCTAGGTATTTAGATAATAGAGAAAAGACAGTTGATTTATATGGTGGAGGAATATAAATGAACGCCAATATAATCTCCTGCCCTTTCCAAAACCCATGCAAGAAGACAAATCTCCCTTCTTTTTCAATCATGTTATCCACCGGTCGAAATTCCATCCCACCGTGGATATATACACTAACCCCTCTTGCATAAGAGGAGAAGTAAGCATGGTATTCAAAAGAAGCCCATTTTCTTTTCAATGTATAGAGAATGTCTACTGTTGCGTGGGTTTCTAATAATACCACAATTGCCGGCAAATGACGGGTCACAAGATCAAACACCACCGTCCTCTTCACTCTGTCTCCTAACCCTCTCACATTCCAGAATAGGATATTGCGTGGCATAAGCAGTGAATAAATGACAATCCTGGTCCCCCATCTAGGAGAGAGACACATAGACATAAAAAGCAAGTGACGACAGCCAATCTCTCCCTTATACCCACCCCCCAAAAAAAAACTCCATGGTTGATAAGGAAAATCACATTACCCATCAACCTCTTTCAATCCAACAAACCTCCCCCCCGGCCACTTCCCCCCTTAGCCTCCCTCCTCCCCACACCCACATTTTCTTTATTGCCCCATCGAGTCCAGCCATTGAACAACATCCGCCTGTGTAGAGAAGAAGCGGACCGAATCATTGTGTACCACCCTCAATTTGGCTGGGTATAACATTGAGTACTTAATGTTAGCTGCAGCTAATCTTTTTTTTACATCAAAAAAAATCTTCTTTTAGTTTGGGTCTGGGTATATTGATATCAGATTACCATTAAAATATATATCTAATACTTCTCTTTTACGTCTAAGTACCCAATTCCGGTCCTTTGAGCAAACTAGTTTCACCAAAATTGCCCTAGGGGGGGCCCCTGGGGGAAGTTTTTTCAAGTGAATTCTGTGGGCCCTTTCCACGCAAAAGGTGGATACATCATGATCTGGCCCGAGATTTTCAACCAACCATTTTTGGATAAAGTTCGCAGGATTATCCTGTTCTGCCCCCTCTGGGAAACCTACCAGTCGCAAGTTGTATCTACGCGACCTATCCTCCAGATCTATCACTTTCCTTCTAAGCCAGGAACGATCTTCATCTACTTCTTTTAGTCTCTTTTTTAATAGTTAACTGCAGATTCCAGTTCCTTCACCTTCAGTCTCAGTTTGGTCATCTCATCTCTAATTATCGTGACATCTCCATGTACTACTGAGAGGGAAAAGGCCTACTCTGTGACGGAGGTTCTAGTAGCATTTACTACTCCTAATATATCCGAAAGTTTTTTTTTAATACTCTCAAAATCTTCACTCTGGTGCGTGCTAGCTTTTACAATACCCAACTCTGACCGGTCCGTATTAACCACTCCATGCTCAACCTGTGGGACAGATCTTTGCACACCTCCCCTGGTTTTAGGTGGTGGGATCTTCAAAAATGTATCTAATCAAGCCTTGGGGCTTCCCCCCTGACCACCTTTCGGCGAGGACATCCCTCCTGATTTACGATACTTAGGCGGCATTTTTAGGGAACCCAATAGAAAGCCACCATCAGTACAGTTCACACGGAAAATAACCAATATTAGAGCCTGGCAATATGACACACTGAAGGATTTCCAATACCAGATAAACAAGTAGTCCGGATCAGCATGGGAAATACCCCACACTAACTATAAGACCCAGACAGCCTACTTCGTGCTCAAAGTGACATAAATGTCCCACACATAAATGTAGCATATGTAAATATAATGCCTGGTAACCAAAAAAGCTGAATACATATCAAAGGAAAACATAGAAGCTGGATACATATAGGCGAAAACACAAAAAACCATATTCAGCTATGTACATACACACTCCTGCAGCTATACCAATTTAAGGTCACAATATAAAGGCGGAGGTCTTCTTTAACCCCAAATGGCAGTCTGGTTCAGGAAGCAAAAGAACATACAAGCAGAAGCGCTGTAAATCTAGAGATCTTGCTAGATGAGAATTTGTCATATAGTTCACCTGCGATGAATCAGGCACAAGCCTCCTCAAACCTCACGGCCCTGCCCTCCAGATGGAGCCCTCATATATGCCATTTCCACCCAGCAAACAAGTTTATCGAGTTTATCAAGTCTCCCAGCTAGATGCCGCCCAGCGCATGATATTTCTCCAGAGGGCAAATCCGTCCAGACATACAAACAGAGGCACCTGACAATCGCAGGTGGCACTGAAGACCTCAACAGGCATTCATCTTTGGCCTCATCCCCTCTCAGGCACACAGAGGGACTCGGCTCCTCAGACTCACGGAATCCAAGTCCAGCCTCCACAAAAGACTCCACCGGCATCCACGACTAGGCACCGCAGTCCACCGGAATCCACAGAAGGGTCCACCGCCTACCCAGGAGAGGCAAAGGCGCACCTACACACCAGAACCACAAGGGCCCCACCGACTTCTGTCACCTACCGGAGGTAAGCGTCTGAACTTCAGCCGATCCAAGCCACGAACTCTGTCACTCTCCGGCTAGGCGGGGTAAAACCCTAACAGTTAGGGCAGCGTCTCAGGGCCCACACCGACTCCAGCTTTTAGACCAGTGCTTCTACTCTCCACAGACGGCGGATCACGGCGTGCCACAGACAGCCGCTCCCGGCAGGTCACAGCTGGGCTCAGCATTCCTCATCGAAGCGGGAGGCAGGGAGAGAGGGGGGAGGGACGGAAGGAGGAGGAGCACGGCACACACACCTACGTCATGCCGCTTCAATCTCTCATCAAGGAGGATCTCGAGAAGTCAGTAACTTTAAGTCTCAAGTCTTTTCCAGGAGAATCTATGGCTGGCAATCTTACTTTTGTAATTGTGCCTGTAATTCACAACTGAGGCATACAGATTTTAAAGACATGACAGGTCAAGTCATGTCCAAGAAGGAAGGGTGTCTTAACAATATTCCCCCACAGCAGTAATGTCTTAATGGCTGTAGTAGCAATTTACTTTATTGACTCCAATGCTGAGCCATGCAGATTTCTGAACCTTCTTGTCTCTTTCTCTCTTTCTTCCATCTGTAGATCTGCAGCGTCCCACTACGTGTGTGGGCACTGCTTAAAAGCACTTTTTACCCTAAAAATTGCACTATGCTGTATTATGTGACTTTATGTGAAAATACTCATTTATCTGCAAAATCCCTGTTACCAGGCAGATTAGGTGTAATTTATACATCCCACCACTAGATGGGGATAAAACTTAGGTCTTATATATATATACCTAGGTCAGGCCTAGTTAGTGAGTTGAATGGAGTAGTAGTGAGATAGATCAGATCAGAGTTGAGATGAGGAGAGGATTCAAGTTAAAAAAAGATGAGAATGCAGAGTGAAGACTCCACACCACAGATTAGTGAGTGGAGCCAACTTCGCTATGAGGTAGTACCAAGGTGTGAGGCGCAGAAGAGCGTTTTCCTCCTGTGGCCAGACTATACACTTGCATCCCTGACCAGTAGGAGAGAGTTTGCCTCCCTGGAATAGAAACAAGCATCAGAAAGATTAATCGGTGATAATAGCCATTATTTAGGGCCACAGACACCTTTGCGCATGGTGGAGGACTTTTAGCTTATGGCAGCCACACCATATTTCTGAGAAACGGATTAACTACCTGACCCAATATTCAGCTTGGAGGGAAAGGACAAGGTATAGGACTGAGTACATCAACAGGAATAAGGTACTCCACAACCACAGCTAAATCCAAAACTTAAATCCAGCCTAAGAAAGCCTAGGAACAGATGACTTGCAGATTAACTTTAATACCAACAAGAGACTGTATTCTGTACTGCTGCAACCAAAGTCAACCTCAGTAAAAGTTGTGAGTTGTATCTTACCACTGCCTACTTCATTATTACTACCATTGGTTGTACCACCATTAACGGTACTGGCGTCATGACAAAAAACATCAAGGGACTCAGCCGCAACAAGCACCCTAAGCACCCCTAACATCAAGGGCACCTCAACCACCATCTTGGCTGATGCTTCCCTACCACAGAGTGTGCCCCGGAGAATTTCGTGCTGTCCACCTCAACACTGTGCTGCCAGCCCAGGGAGGCTTTCTGCTAACCGTGAGTAAACTGATGAACTGTGTGTTATTATTTGGCCCCCATCGGTCCACAGTGCACCTCACGTGTTGCCCCTGCGCTACTGGCTTGCAGCAGATCATCCAGAGATTAGTAAGTGTCTGTAGCTTTAGTCCAGTCTTAGGAGGAATAGAGCATATGGAGCTGTCTCCTCACTCTTTTGCTGACTGACAACTCTGCTATGGGCAGATCTGGAATCCACACCCAGGCTTCCTGTAAGGGCAGTGCCAGAATTGATCAACTCGGTTACTTACAGACATTACAATACTGGGGATACAAAGCATAAAATGACATTAAATAACATGATACACATTAAACAGCAAACCATTTGCAAGTAAACCCTGCTCTGGGTTATTGCAACCCAATAAAGAATTGAAAGATCTAAAGATCAGATCATCAAGCCAAACCTGGGAATTAGTAAACAAGAAAATAATTTGTGGAAACATAATAATCTTAAAGTGAGAGCCAGGTTCGAGTAACTTCCACCCTGGTCAGGTGTCATGCCCTGCTCAGATTATGTGCGGAGGTCTGCCAGGTTAACAGCACGTGTGTAGGTTTTTGTTTTTGTTTTGGAGTTGAGCTGTATCCGCCTCCCTTCAGGTGCACGGGGTGGGGTCGTTTGTAGGAGTTTAAATCACGCCTCTTCCCAGTGTTCCGTGCGGGTTATAGCTTCAGTCTTGCACTGTGGAAGGAAGGAAGGAAGGATTTGCCATTTCTGCTCTGTGACAAGATACGTTGATTTTGGTTTTCTTTTGGGTGTTCTGTCTAGGCTGTTAGGGAGACGCCTGCCTCCTCCAGGCTGTCTCTTTTCCCCTGTCACCATCTTAGGGATTTTAGGGTATCTTCAGCCTTAGGCACGGGGGCACGTTTATTCCCACCTTCAGGGTCTGAACGTGGGCACAGTAGTCTAGGGAGAGCTGGTAGGGATTTGTTAGGAGGTGACCTTTTATCCCCAGCTTCTGGCCTAGACACTTGTTTGTGGTTTTCTGTGGTATCTTGTATCCTGTCCAGTGTGACATTATAACCAGCCAAAACCTAGACTGCCATTTCTCAGCAGCTTTGAGATGGAGTCAATTGATTCGTTGGTTAATCGCATGCAGGAATTAACTTGGGAGGTAGCTGACCTCCGCAATGCAGTTTCACTTTGTCAGAATTTTCTACTTCATGGCTCTGCTGGTGGGAGTCAGTCCAGCCTTGAACCTAAGGTTGCTCTCCCTGATCGGTTTTCTGGGGGTGTGGATGATTTTATCTGCTTTAGAGAGTCATGCAAGTTGTATTTTCAGCTGCGTCCATCTTCATCTGGTGATGAGAGTCAGAGAGTAGGGATAATCATTTCCCTGTTTAAAGGGGACGCGCAGTCCTGGGACTTTTCTCTGCCGACCGGTTCTCTGGCCCTCCGGTCGGTGGATGAATTTTTTAAAGCCTTGGGATTAATTTATGATGACCCAGATCGGGTCTCGATGGCAGAATCTAAGTTACTTTATCACAAGGAGAACATTCTGCAGAGGTGTATTGTGTTGAGTTTAGGAGATGGGCAACGGAGTCTGGGTGGAATGACCTCGCACTTCGTAGTCAGTTTTGTCAGGGGTTGTCTGAGAGATTAAAAGATGCCCTCGCTTTTCATGAGTACATGGATACATTGGAGAATGCTATGTCTTTGGCTGTACGGTTAGATAGACGCATTAGAGAGAGGTGTAAGATCCCCCCCATGAGAGGGATCCCTTCTGTGAGTGGTTTCGTCCCACCAGTTCCCCAGAGTATTATGACATATAATCCTGGGGTAGGGGAGGAACCCATGCAGCTAGGTCAGGTGTTGTTCCGTTCTGGTAATAGGAACTTTAGGAGATTGCATAAGCTATGTTATTACTGTGGAGAAAGTGGTCATTTTGTTTATGCTTGTCCTTTTGTTAAATCGCGTGTTGATGATAAAGAACCACAAAGAGGTTTACATAAAGAGAAAAAAAAAACATCCTTGACTCTTGGTAGTGTGAATGGGCTGGGAGCAAGCAAGTATGCAATCTCCCTGCAATACTAGTTTTCTCCTTCCAGCTATGGTGGCGCTAGACTCAAGAAAATTTAATTTTGAAGTATTCCTTGATTGTGGTGATGGGGTAAACCTTATTGATTATCTTTTTCTTAAAAATCTGGCCCTAACTACTTGCACTTTAGAAAGAGAGATTCCGGTGTTCGGAATCGATTCTTCCCCTCTCTCTCAAAGGAGTCTCACTCATATTGCTCATGGTATTCAGTTAAGGGTGGGTGATTCACATGTTGAGATCATTTCTTGTTTTGTAATGAAGGACTTGCCCGCTCCTATGGTCTTAGGGTTACCGTGGTTGATAAAACATAACACTACTATAGATTAGCAGGCAAGGCAGATCATTGGTTGGAGTGAATTTTGTTTGGACAATTGTCTTAGTGCCTCTCTCTCTCTGGGGTGTCTACTATGGTTTTACCCCAGTATCTCTCAGATTTTGAGGATTTATTTGCGGAGGGTGGGGCTCAGGAATTGCCTCCTCATCGTGAATATGATTGCCTGGTTAATCTCATCCCAGGGGTTAAGTTGCCAAAGTCTCGGCTATACAATCTTTCTCAACCCGAAAGAGAGGTCATGCGGAAGTATATTGCCGAGAGTTTGGCAAAAGGTCATATTAGGCCATCTAAATCTCTGGTTGCAGTTGGGTTATTCTTTGTTAAGAAAAATGATGGATCGCTTAGACCCTGTTTGGATTTCCGGGAATTGAATCGCATTATGGTCCGTGATCCGTATCCCCTTCCTTTGATCTCTGACCTTTTTGATCAGATTGTTGGAGCCAAGGTGTTCTCCAAGTTAGATTTAAGAGGGGCCTACAATCTAATCAGAATCAAGGAGGGGGATGAGTGGAAAACGGCCTTCAACACACACTAGGGTCATTTCGAGAATCTGGTTATGGCTTTTGGGTTAACTAACGCGCCATCAGTGTTTCAGCGATTTGTCAATGACATTGTCCACCATTTTGTGGGAAGGTTCGTTGAAATTTACTTGGATGACATTCTAATTTACTCTCCTGATCTGAAGACTCATTAGGATCACGTAAGACAGGTTTTGTCGATCCTTCAGGAGAATAAATTGTGTGCCAAATTGGTGAAATGTGTGTTTACTGTTCAGGAGCTTCCGTTACTGGGTTACCTGCTTTCTGACTCTGGTTTTCGTATGGACCCCGAAAAGGTCCGGGCGGTTCTGGAATGGGACCGACCGGAGAATCAGAAAGCTTTGATGCGGTTTTTGGGGTTTACCAATTATTATAGAAAATTTATCTTGAACTACTCTACCATTGTAAAAGCCCTGACCGATATGACTAAGAAAGATGTCGACTTCTCAGTCTGGTCGGATGAGGCATTGCAGGCCTTTTCGGCTATTAAGGAATGTTTTGCGTCTGCTCCCATTCTGATGCAGCCCGATGTGTCTCAGCCATTTGTGGTGGAGGTGGATGCATCAGAGGTGGGGTTGGAGCGGTGTTGTCGCAGGGTTCATCTCCTGGCAAGTGGCGTCCGTGTGCTTTTTTTTCCAAGAAGCTCTCGGTCGGCGAGAGGAATTATGATGTAGGTGATAGCGAATTGCTGGCCATCAAGTTGGCCTTTGAGGAATGGCGTCACTGGTTGGAGGGGGCGTCTCATCCCGTTACGGTATATACTGATCATAAGAACTTGGCTTACCTGCAATCTGCCAAGCGTCTGAATCCTAGACAGGCTAGATGGTCACTGTTCTTTACCAGGTTAACTTTGTGGTTACTTTTCGCCCGGGGGTTAAGAACGTCAAGGCGGATGCATTGTCTCGTAGTTTTCCTGGTGGAGGTGATTCAGAGGATCCTGCTCCAATTTTGGCTGATGGGGTGGTTGTTTCCGCTCTGTACCCCGAGTTGGAGAAGGAGGTGTTGGGAGCCCAGGAGGGGGCTTCGGATTCTTGTCCCCCAGGTAGGTTGTTTGTTCCTGCTGAATTGCGATACAAGGTATTCAAGGAACATCACGATACTGTCCTTGCGGGACATCCCGGTGGCAAGTCCACCTTTGATCTGATTTTCCGGAGGTTCTGGTGGCCCGGGTTACATAAGAGTGTTGAGGATTACGTAGCAGCTTGTGAGACCTGTGCACGGGCAAAGGTTGCTCAAACTCGACCTTCTGGTTCACTTCTTCCTTTGTCTATTCCATCTCGTCCTTGGACGCACTTGTGTATGGACTTTATTACTGATCTGCCGAGTTCCTCTGGGAAAACTGTGATTTTGGTGGTTGTTGACCGTTTCAGTAAAATGGCTCACTTTGTATCATTAGCTAGTCTGCCCAATGCTAAGACTCTTGCTCAAGTTTTTGTGGATAACATCGTGAAATTACATGGCATTCCCTCAAATGTGGTTTCTGATAGGGGCACGCAGTTTGTTTCCAGATTTTGGAGGGCATTCTGCTCTCGTCTTGGTATCCAACTTTCATTCTCTTCGGCTTTTCATCCACAGTCGAATGGACAGACAGAGCGTACTAATCAAAACCTGGAGACCTACTTGAGGTGCTTTGTGGCTGAGAACCAGGAGGACTGGTCCTCATTCTTATCACTAGCTGAATTTGCTTTGAATAACCGTAGGCAGGAGTCCACGAGTAAGTCGCCATTTTTTGGCGCATACGGTTTTCATCCTCAGTTTGGTACCTTTTCTGAGACTAGTTCCTCTGGGATGCCAGAGGAGGAGAGATTTTCTTCTGCCTTGTCTTCTATCTGGCGGAAGATTCAAGTGAATTTGGAGAGGATGGGTGAGAGGTACAAGCGAATGGCTGACAAGAGACGTATGACTGGTCCGGACCTGTGTGTGCGTGATCTGGTGTGGTTATCTACTAAAAATATTAAACTGAAAGTACCATCTTGGAAACTGGGTCCAAGGTTTATTGGACCTTACAAAATATCTGCGGTGATCGATCCAGTAGCGTTTCATCTGGATCTTCCGCAGATCTGGAGGATCCATGATGTGTTCCACAGGTCTTTACTTAAGAAATATGTGAAACCGGTGGAACCATCACCATTGCCTCCTCCCCCTGTTCTGATTGATGGAAATTTAGAGTTCGAGATCTCTAGGGTTCTCGACTCACGTGTTCTTCGGGGTTCCCTTCAGTACCTGGTACACTGGAGGGGATACGGCCCTGAGGAGAGGATGTGGGTTCCGGCTGGGGATGTTAATGCCAGCCGACTGGTGAGGGCTTTTCACAGATCCCACCCGGATAAAGTTGGGCCGGGGTGTCCGGAGGTCACCCATAGAAGGGGGGTACTGTCATGCCCTGCTCAGATTATGTGCGGAGGTCTGCCAGGTTAGCAGCACGTGTGTAGGTTTTTGTTTTTGTTTTGGAGTTGAGCTGTATCCGCCTCCCTTCAGGCGCTCTGGGTGGGGTTGTTTGTAGGAGTTTAAATCACGCCTCTTCCCAGTGTTCCGTGCGGGTTATAGCTTCAGTCTTGTTCTGTGGAAGGAAGGAAGGAAGGATTTGCCATTTCTGCTCTGTGACAAGATAAGTTGATTTTGGTTTTCTTTTGGGTGTTCTGTCTAGGCTGTTAGGGAGACGCCTGCCTCCTCCAGGTCCTGAGGAAGCAGGCTGTATCTTTTCCCCTGTCACCATTAGTGATAAGCGGCAGGGGCAATATTCGAATTTGCGATATATCGCGAATATTTGGGCGAATATTCGCCATATATTTGAGAATTCGCGAATTCATTATCTCCAGGCATTATTTTCTTGATTGCTAAAATTCGCCCAAAAAATTTGCATAAACTGTTATTTTTTAAAAAATTTGAATATTCGCGATTACATATATATTTTGCGATATTCTAAATATTTGCGAATTCTCGAAGTGCCGATATTCGCGATAAAAATTTGCAATTCGATTATTCGGGATCAACACTAGTCACCATCTTAGGGATTTTAGGGTATCTTCAGCCTTAGGCATGGGGGCACGTTTATTCCCACCTTCAGGGTCTGAACGTGGGCACAGTAGTCTAGGGAGAGCTGGTAGAGATTTGTTAGGAGGAGACCTTTTATTCCCAGCTTCTGCCCTAGACACTTGTTTGTGGTTTTCTGTAGTATCTTGTATCCTGTCCAGCGTGACATCAGGGTTGTTGCTCATACAGTAATTCCTGGACAGTACGTAAAAATAAGGGACTTTTCTTCAGCGCCTGTGAAAAAAAATAGATATATCTGTAATTTTTTCAAGGCTGGTGGTACTTGAGAAGATTATTGTGATTGTAATTATCATCATTTTCTGGCTTGCACTAAAGAATGGTAACCCATTCATATCAGTATACTGAGCCATAGACATGTATTACTTATAATCTTTATCATTCAGTGTGATTTTCAAATTTGTCTGTTAAAAATGTTGACTGTCCTTGATTTTTAAATAAGTTATGTAACGGGGTTCCGAAGGTACACTCGGTCCCCCATTAGCCGCAGACCTGCTGCTTAGCTTCGGGAACGAGGATCTGTGTTTTACCTCGTTCCCAGGGCGGCTTTACTAGCTGGGTGGCTCCCTGCTCCTAAGTCTGCCTTGATCGCCGAGCTGATCACTCGGTGCTCGACTGGTTGGTCTGTCGGTCATGTGACGCTGGCCACGTCACATGACCCTCACTCCCCACTATAAATACAGGCAGCCTGCTGGCCACAGGTTGCCTGTTAATTTAGGTTCCACCTGTGATTTGGTCTTTCCTGGCGTACTTACCTCCTGCTGAATTCCTGACGATCCTCTGCCTGCTCCTTGTGTACTTTGCTGCTCTCCTGGTATTCTGACCCCGGCCTCCTCCTGACGATCCTCTGCTGACTCCTTTGGTACTTCACGTCTCTCCTGGTATTTATGACCCCGGCTTCTCCTGACAATTCTCTGCTTGCTCCATTTGTACTTTGTAGCTTTCCTGGTATTGACTCGGTCCGTTCACGTCCTGTTGCTTGTCTGTCTGTCATCCCTGCACTTATTCCAAGTTAGGGATTGCCATCCAGTTGTCCCCTGTCATTAGGACTCGCGAGGCAAGTAGGAAGGGCCAGGAGTAAGGGTGGAGCGCAGTGGTCACTTCCCTCCCCCCTGTGTGTGTGTGTACGCAACCGTTACAAGTTATGTACAGAAGCAGAAACATTAATATTTCCAATTCTGACCCTGGTTCCAAACAAATCTGGGCTTAATGAATGTGAACCTGCAGGGAGAAGAATCAATTAACGTTATTAATTGAGAGAACAAAGTACCGACTGAATCTATCAACAACCCCCAAAACATAAGGTAGATCTTCCACTATATTGGATAAGTAAATCAAAATATTCTCCGCATAGAAGGAAATTCTGTCCTCTCTTCCTTCTTGAACAAACTTGGACACAAGCTTTCCTTGGACGCAAGCCTTTTTTAATCACTATAGCCAGTGGTTCAATTACGACCACAAACAACAGAGGGTACAGAGAGCCAGTGGCGTTGCTAGGGCTGGTGTCACCCGATGCGGTAGAAAATGGTGTCACCCCTCCCCCCCCATCCCCAAAGCAATTTTTTTTGCCATATATGGGGGCTATGGTGGTGCTACTGCCATAGGGGGCATCCATTAGCTCAGCAGACCCCCCCTAGCAGTCAGAGCCTGGTCTCGGGAGGGGCACTTCCAGATTATTTTCTGTCCGCCACCACAAAACAATGGTGCTTATAGAACAGACTCCACAGTGTAGCGGTATACTGTATATTGTGGGGCACAGTGTAGCGGTATACTGTACATTGTGTGGCACAGTGTAGAGGTATACTGTATATCGTGGGGCACAGTGTAGCGGTATACTGTATATTGTGTGGCACAGTGTAGAGGTATACTGTAGATATTGTGGCACAGTGTAGCGGTATACTGTATATTGTGGGGCACAGTGTAGCGGTATACTGTACATTGTGTGGCACAGTGTAGCGGTATACTGTATATTGTGGGGCACAATGTAGAGGTATACTGTATATTGTGTGGCACAGTGTAGCAGTATACTGTATATTGTGGGGCACAGTGTAGAGGTATACTGTATATTGTGTGGCACAGTGTAGCAGTATACTGTATATTGTGGGGCACAGTGTAGCGGTATACTGTACATTGTGTGGCACAGTGTAGAGGTATACTGTATATCGTGGGGCACATTGTAGCGGTATACTGTATATTGTGTGGCACAGTGTAGAGGTATACTGTAGATATTGTGGCACAGTGTAGCGGTATACTGTATATTGTGGGGCACAGTGTAGCGGTATACTGTACATTGTGTGGCACAGTGTAGCGGTATACTGTATATTGTGGGGCACAGTGTAGAGGTATACTGTATATTGTGTGGCACAGTGTAGCAGTATACTGTATATTGTGGGGCACAGTGTAGAGGTATACTGTATATTGTGTGGCACAGTGTAGCAGTATACTGTATATTGTGGGGCACAGTGTAGAGGTATACTGTATATTGTGGGGCACAGTGTAGCGGTATACTGTATATTGTGGGGCACAGTGTAGCGGTATACTGTACATTGTGTGGCACAGTGTAGAGGTATACTGTATAAGGTGGGGCACAGTGTAGCGGTATACTGTATATTGTGTGGCACAGTGTAGAGGTATACTGTATATTGTGTGGCACAGTGTAGCGGTATACTGTATATTGTGGGGCACAGTGTAGCGGTATATTGTGGGGCACAGTGTAGAGGTATACTGTATATTGTGTGGCACAGTGTAGCAGTATACTGTATATTGTGGGGCACAGTGTAGCGGTATACTGTACATTGTGTGGCACAGTATAGAGGTATACTGTATATCGTGGGGCACATTGTAGCGGTATACTGTATATTGTGTGGCACAGTGTAGAGGTATACTGTAGATATTGTGGCACAGTGTAGCGGTATACTGTACATTTTGTGGCACAGTGTAGCGGTATACTGTATATTGTGGGGCACAGTGTAGAGGTATACTGTATATTGTGTGGCACAGTGTAGCAGTATACTGTATATTGTGGGGCACAGTGTAGAGGTATACTGTATATTGTGTGGCACAGTGTAGCAGTATACTGTATATTGTGGGGCACAGTGTAGAGGTATACTGTATATTGTGGGGCACAGTGTAGCGGTATACTGTATATTGTGGGGCACAGTGTAGCGGTATACTGTACATTGTGTGGCACAGTGTAGAGGTATACTGTATATCGTGGGGCACAGTGTAGCGATATACTGTATATTGTGTGGCACAGTGTAGAGGTATACTGTATATTGTGTGGCACAGTGTAGCGGTATACTGTATATTGTGGGGCACAGTGTAGCGGTATATTGTGGGGCACAGTGTAGAGGTATACTGTATATTGTGGGGCACAGTGTAGAGGTATACTGTATATTGTGGGGCACAGTGTAGCGGTATACTGTATATTGTGGGGCACAGTGTAGAGGTATACTGTATATTGTGGGGCACAGTGTAGCGGTATACTGTATATTGTGGGGCACAGTGTAGCGGTATACTGTATATTGTGGGGCACAGTGTAGAGGTATACTGTATATTGTGTGGCACAGTGTAGGCTATATGTGTATAACAAACATATTTCACATAAAAACTTAGTTACTTGGCCCTTGGGGATCTCGGACGCCACTTCAACACTTTGGCCGGGGGCTCGTGGAGCTGATGTTGTGTTTTATCCTAATGAGAAAGATTTCATAATAAGGATTTGGAGAAGGGGCAGAGCAGGGAGAGGCTGGTGCTGCTACTTGGGGGTCATACCATGTGGGAGTAATAAAGCCCACTATAATGCCCCCTCCCCCCCCCTAGTAGAAATAATTCTCCTTTTTAATGTGACAGTGCCAAAAATACCCCCTTGTAATGCCCCCAGTTGAGCTAATGTCCCCATAGTGCCCCCATAATGTCCCAGTATAAAATACCCCTATATAGTGCCCCCAGTGAATTCCCCCATAGTGCTCCTCTCCCCCCTTCCTGCTAGTGCCCCCCATAATGTACCAGTATAAAATGCCCCATATATAGTGCCCCAGTAGATGCCCTCAGTGTCCGGCCTCTGATAGGCTGCCTGCCTAGTGTCCCCCATAATGCCCCCAATAATGTGCCAGTAAGTGTCCCCATAGATGCCCCCCCATCATGTGCCAGTATCAAATGCCTCTCTCCTCCCCCCCACATGTCCCAGTATCATAGTGCCATCTCCCATCCCCCCAATGTGCCAGTATGAAGTGCCTCTCCCCCCCACATGTCCCAGTATCATAGTGCCATGCCATCTCCCCCCCCCCAAAAGTGCCAGTATCAAGTGCCTCACCCCCATGTCCCAGTATCATAGTGCCATTCCATCTCCCCCCGCCAAAAGTGCCAGTATCAAGTGCCTCTCTCCCCCCCCATGTCCCAGTATCATAGTGCCATGCCATCTCCCCCCCCATGTGCTAGTATCAGGTGCCAACCCCCCTCCCCCCATGTGCCAGTATCAAGTGCCTCCCGCTCCCCCCATGGCAGTAACAGTCGGGTAAAAAACAAAAAAAACACTTCTACTTACCTCCATGTCAGCGATGCAATGCAGCCTCTTCCTGTGTCCCGCCCTGTATGTCCATATATGGAGTCAGTGCTTGTGTATTTCAGAAAAGTTTCTGCTGGGATTCAAACCCACGACCTTCTGTATCGGAGGCAAAGCATTTAACCACACGGCCATAAGAGCAGTCTTGCTACTGACTGAAAAAATATGAGACTTCTACTGTTATAGCTGGCTAGGTGTACATCTATACACATGACAGCTGCCCTAACACACCCAGCACTACTATATCTCTATATGACAGCTGTCCCAGCACACTCAGCTCTGCTATATCTCTATAAATGATAGCTGCCCCAGCACACCCAGCTCTGCTACATCTTATACACATGACAGCTGCACCAGCACACTCAGCTCTACTATATCTCTATATATGACAGCCGCTCCAGCAAACCCAGCTCTGCTACATCTATACACATGACAGCTGCACCAGCACACTCAGCTCTACTATATCTCTATATATGACAGCTGCTCCAGCAAACCCAGCTCTTGTACATATATACACATGACAGCTGCCCAAACACACCCAGCACTGCTACATCTTCTACACATGACAGCTGCACCAGCACACTCAGCTCTGCTACATCTATACACATGACAGCTGCACCAGCACACTCAGCTCTACTATATCTCTATATATGACAGCTGCCCCAGCAAACCCAGCTCTTCTACATCTATACACATGACAGCTGCCCTAACACACCCAGCTCTGCTACATCTATACACATGACAGCTGCACCAGCACACTCAGCACTGCTATATCTCTATATATCGATCTACTGTATAGCAATACTTAGAGATATATAGATGTAGCAGAGCTGGGTGTGCTGGGGCAGCTGTCATGTGTATAGATGTAGCAGAGCTGAGTGTGCAGAGGCAGCTGTCATGTGTATAGATGTAGCAGAGCTGGGTGTGTTAGGGCAGCTGTCATGTGTATAGATGTAGCAGAGCTGGGTTTGCTGGAGCAGCTGTCATATATAGAGATATAGTAGAGCTGAGTGTGCTGGTGCAGCTGTCATGTGTATTATATGTAGCAGAGCTGGGTGTGCTGGGGCAGCTATCATTTATAGAGATATAGCAGAAATGAGTGTGCTGGGACAGCTGTCATATAGAGATATAGCAGTGCTGGGTGTGTTAGGGCAGCTGTCATGTGTATAGATGTACAGCTATAACAGTAGAAGTCTCATATTTTTTCAGTCAGTAGCAAGGCTGCTCTTATGGCCGTGTGGTTAAATGCTTTGCCTCTGATACTGAAGGTTGTGGGTTCAAATCCCAGCAGAAGCTTTTCTGATATACAGCCTGACTCCATATATGGACATACAGGGCGGAACACAGGAAGAGGCTGCATCGCAGTGCTTTGCCTCTGATGCAGAAGGTCGTGGGTTTGAATCCCAGACACATCTTTCCTGAGGACGGCAATACAAATGATTCGTAAATGCCGGCTGGTGTCACCCCCATGCCCCTGCAATTCTGCTATCCTTTGTCAATTCTCCATTAATAATCAGTCTGGTGGTGGTTCACCTATAAAAAAAAAAGTGTAAGCCAACACAAGAAACTAGGGCCAAAATGGTATTTTTCCAAAACAGCCCAGAAAAAGAGCCACACTGTCAAAGGCCTTAGGATTTTTTTTTCCTATGGATTTTTTTTCAAATATAAATGAAACATATTTTTTCCTTTGCCCCTAAAATATCTAAAAGTTAAGAGGTCAACAATATGTATGGATTTGACTTACGTGAAAAAACTAATGGGGTAATTTATCAAACTAGTGTAAAGTAGGACTGGCTTAGTTGCCCATAGCAAGCAATCAGATTCCACCTTTCATTTTTGACAGCTCCTTTGGAAAATGAAAGGTGGAATCTGATTGGTTGCTGGGGGCAACTAAACTAGTTCTACTTTACACCAGTTTGATAAATGACCCCATAAATTTGTCGAAGCAATGTCTACACCAAACCAAATTAAAGTAACACCTTAGCTGGATGTTTGAAGCTACATAATCATAAGGCATTTTTCTCCTTGTCAAGTTTTAGATGGATTAAGCTTGCCAAGATGGATTAAGATAAAGCTTGCCACGATTTATCACTAGAAAAGTTGTAAGACTGTATATACAACAGTGAATACTGGAAAAGTGGTGATGCCAGGTCTAGACTTAGATTAGTTACAGTGCAGTGTACTTTTTATTTACACCCTATGTTATGGTGTGCCAAATAGACCAAATGATGGATCATATAGTGCCCAAGTAAACTTGCCATAAGATACCCACAAGATGAGCTACACTTAATGAATTATACATAGTTCCTTTCACTCTCTGTCCTGTGGTCAGCATCAGCAGTCATGGATAACTGCACCTCACTTCTTAGAGGATGATGCTTAACTGGTGGGCTCTAGAGACTGCGACTGCTATTTGGAAAGCATTTTTTATTTATTTATTTGCATCATGTAGAACGTATTTCCTACAGTCTGATGGTGTTTTGTGAGATTTAGCTTAGCCTGGAGTTCAGTACCCATATGTTTGTGATATGTAGGCAAGATAAGTCAAGAATGTGTCCTAGTATCTCATCAAGATGTCTTTGACCTCTGATACAAAAAATCAGCCAGGGACTTGATTCATTTTTTTTTTTTGCATAATTATTGTTCATGTATTGCTTATGATGGAAAAGGCTTTCTGACCTTCAGTTGGTAAATGCATCAAACTTCCATTCTTGTTTGTGTCTTATAACTTACTTCTTAATTTTAAGCACTTTTCATAGTGAAAAGTTCCTTTTAAGCAAATGTAAGGTGCAGTATAATGAAATAAATTATAGATTTTGTAATGGACACTTATGGACAAAATATACATTTTTGAAAAGCATGATATTATGGAACTCAGCTTCTTTTGTTCATTTGTTAAAAAAAAAAAAGCTGCAAACATTAGTGGTGTCATTGTATGAGTTAATTGTTTTTTACTGTAACACCATGGTCACAGCAAAGCTATTAGAACCTACTTCTTGTCCACTCTGGAGGACTCAAAAAAAGAATTACCTGGTCACTCATTCATTTGAATTCAACAGCTTGAGTGAAGTAGGGATGAGCGAATCGATTCAAACTAATCAAGTCATTCATCTGAACAAGTTATCAGTCCGTGCCAGCAGATTAACATGGGTAAACATGATTATCAAGGCCGCGCTATATGTGTGGCCAAGTTAATCTGCCTGCAGAGGGAGCATCTACAGTTGTGAGGACACTCCATTAGTGTAAATTTATTCTGATGAACGAATCGATTCATATGAATCAATTTGCTCATCCTTAAAATAGTGGTAGGTAGGTGTCCTTAGGTTACGACAGTGATAACATCTAATTGCTGAGGATTCCAGGAGCTATCTGCAAGGAAATTAGTTAGGTCTTGGACATCTTTTTTCTGTGTGACTGTATATAACCTACCACAGATTGTGTCATCTGCAGGGGTCAGCCTTGGTTGCTAGGCACAACCTGTAGAGAAAAACAGCATTGACAAGACTATTCCTTAAAGGAAAAGCATATAGAATATATAGATATATATATATTCCAAAAAACAGACAGCACATCCAGTAGAAAAAACTTGTGGGTTTATTCACATGTGGTACAGAGAGCAACGTTTTGGCTCAAACACAGAGCCTTTCTCAAGCATAAAACACAAGTGAAGTGCAAGGTATAAATAGCACAAACAATTCATAAAAAGGATAATTACATGATTAAAAGGTGGAGCAATCAATATACATGATAATATTCAAAAAGGACCATAATACATAATAAATACAAGTGAGAAACAACATAATGTGATACATGATTATAGTCACAAAGACATAGTAACATAGTACATAAGGCCGAAAATAGACATTTGTCCATCGAGTTCAGCCTGTCATCCTGCAAGTTGATCCAGAGGAAGGCAAAAAACAAACAAACTGTGAGGTAGAAGCCAATTTTCCCCACTTTAGGGGAATATAAAATTCCTTCCCAACTCCATTCAGGCAATCAGAATAACTCCCTGGATCAACGACCCCTCTCTAGTAGCTATAGCCTGTAATATTATTACACTCCAGAAATACATCCAGGCCCCTCTTGAATTTCTTTATTGTAGCCACCATCAGGGGCGTAGCTAAAAGCTCATGGGCCCTAGTGCAAGAGTTCAGCTTGAACCCCCGTCCCTCAGTGCTTGCTGGAAAGGGGCAGGGGAGCACGTAGCCTTCCTGTTGCCTGAGGAAAACATTGAAAGGGCACTTCCTCATGCCAAATTCACAATAACCTAACCCCTTCCCTCCAGCCAGAGGTGTAAAATGACCAGCATGCACTTTCTATAATGCCAGTGTCTTATGTGGCACAAGGGTCTTTGAGCCCCTCAGGCTCCTGGGCTACCTCTGCATCCCCTATAGCTACGCCCCTGGTCACCATCACCACCTCCTCAGGCAGAGAGTTCCATAGTCTCACCGCTCTTACCGTAAAGAATCTTCTTCTATGTTTGTGTACAAACCTTCTTTCCTCCAGACGCAGAGGATGTCCCCTCGTCACAGTCCTGGGGATAAATAGATGATGGGATAGATCTCTATACTGACCCCTGATATATTTATACATAGTAATTAGATCTCCCCTCAGTTGTCTTTTTTCTAAAGTGAATAACCCTAATTTTTATAATCTTTCAGGGTACTGTAGTTGCCCCATTCCAGTTATTACTTTAGTTGCTCTCCTCTGGACCCTCTGCTATGACTGCCTTGTTCACAGGAGCCCAGAACTGTAAACAGTACTCCATCTATGCCCCTTTTGATGCAACCCATTATCTTATTGGCCTTGGCAGCAGCTGCCTGACACTGGTTTTTGCAGCTTAGTTTGCTGTTTATTAAAATTCCTAGATCCTTTTCCATGTCAGTGTTACCCAGTGTTTTACCATTTTATTATGTACGGGTGACTTGCATTATTCCTTCCCATGTGCATAACTTTACATTTGTCAGTGTTAAACCTCATCTGCCACTTATCTGCCCAAGCCTCCAATCTATCCAGATCCCTCTGTAGCAGTATACTATCCTCTTCAGTGTTAATTACTTTACACAGTTTAGTGTC
This sequence comes from Bufo bufo, assembly GCF_905171765.1. Lineage (NCBI taxonomy): Eukaryota > Metazoa > Chordata > Amphibia > Anura > Bufonidae > Bufo > Bufo bufo. The sequence goes on from NC_053393.1 coordinate 203,978,304, forward strand.
ATCTGCGGAAATTGATATTTTACTATGCGAGCCTTCTACAAGATCATTAATAAATATATTGAAGAGAATAGGGCCCAATACTGACCCCTGAGGTACCCCACCTAGTGACAGTCACCCAATCTGAGTATGTACCGTTAATAACCACCCTCTGTTTTCTATCATTGAGCCAGTTACTTACCCACATACAGACGTTTTCTCCCAGTCCGAGCATTCTCATTTTATATACTAACCTTTTATGTGGTACAGTGTCAAATGCTTTGGAGAAGTCCAGATATACGACATCCATTGATACGCAATGCATATAAAATGAATTAACAGTGAATATACCTACAAAAACAATATAATCGATAAATGAGACCAATTAGACACAAGTGCTGTGTATCATAATAATGATGATAAGATGTCAGGGGGTGGGACATAGGAATAAAACATAAACATACCCATCAGATATACTGTGAATCCACATGCGATCAGCGTGTGATAACTTACAATGCGCCAGGAGTTGCGTCAGGAGTATGTGACTCGATGCCGTCAGTGGAGCATGCATATCGCCTGCCTCCCCCTTCTCCGGCCACAGCGCAGCAAGTCACAAGAACTAAATTCCAGAGCGCATGCCCATGTGATGTCATAACGGGCAGCGCCATATTGGATATTGGCAAGATTGCCCAGAGTTATTTTACATTATGATAACGGCATGCAGGAGGACAATAGTAGGGAGGGGATACTCCTTGTCAGGGGATCCGCACAGCCATGCAAATCACGCAATACAAGGCTGCCCCATATGAACCTCCTAACGCAGCCAGAAACAGGGGTCTCCTGAAAACTCCGGGACATTATAATAGATGCACAATGACACAACCTGGAAAATGGCAAAAATAAAAGTAAAACAATCAATTCACTATAGCATGGGAAAACAATATTATTCCCAAGGGCATGCATGTTCCTTCTCCATATGGTTCCACCTCATTCATCCAAAATTCTGTAAAAACAAAAAAAAGGCCATAAATATATGTTAATATGGCTTACTTGTGTTAAAAAAAAACATCCACCCACTCAGGATGTAGAAAAAGACATATACACATTGTCATCATGGGGCAAACCAATCCTCTATGTATACATCTCAGGGTTATAGTCAATATTAAGACCATTAGGTCTAAGACAATTCAACGTATGAATCCAAAACAGCTCCTATTTCTTTAATAGCTAAATTCTATTGCCACCTCGCCTAGGTGGGGGAATGTGATCAATAATCGAGCATTTTAACTCACTCTCTGAATGAATAAAATCAGAAAAATGTTTAGGAATGGGCAAATCTTGAAGTTTTTTTTCTGATCGTATACTGATTGTTGTTAAGGCGAGTCTTCAAATGTGTAGATGTCTCGCCCACATATAGTAATTTGCAAGGACAGGTTAAAACATAAATAACAAAGTTAGAATTGCACGTAAGATAAAAAAGGTATCAAATACCTAATATCTGTCACTGGATGTATAAAAAATCTGCCCTTGCAAATATGTTTACAATTGACACAATTGAGACAAGGGAAACAACCCTGACTCCGCTGGGTCAATGTGCTCTGTGTCACTCTGGGACCAGGACCGATGTCTGCTCTCACCAACTGATCACGCAGATTTCTTGATCTGCTGTAAGAGAAAAGGGGAGGGGACCTAAATTCAGGAATTTGACCAAGGCAACCTCCCAGAATGCTCCAATGTTTCTTGATGATACAGTTAATTGCATTGCTGTGTTCAGTATAGCTAGAAATAAATGGAATCCTGGTATGGGACTCCTTTACTTCTTTCCTCATCAGAGTTTTCTTCCTATCAATCACATATGTTTGATCAATTTAAGACTTCAATAGCCTGGGGGGGGGGGGAACCCCTTTGTACAAATTTATTGACCATGATATTTAGTGTATCATCAAGTACAGTCGTGGCCAAAAGTTTTGAGAATGACACAAATATTAGTTTTCACAAAGTTTGCTGCTAAACTGCTTTTAGATCTTTGTTTCAGTTGTTTCTGTGATGTAGTGAAATATAATTACACGCACTTCATACGTTTCAAAGGCTTTTATCGACAATTACATGACATTTATGCAAAGAGTCAGTATTTGCAGTGTTGGCCCTTCTTTTTCAAGACCTCTGCAATTCGACTGGGCATGCTCTCAATCAACTTCTGGGCCAATTCCTGACTGATAGCAACCCATTCTTTCATAATCACTTCTTGGAGTGTGTCAGAATTAGTGGGTTTTTGTTTGTCCACCCGCCTCTTGAGGATTGACCACAAGTTCTCAATGGGATTAAGATCTGGGGAGTTTCCAGGCCATGGACCCAAAATGTCAACGTTTTGGTTCCCGAGCCACTTAGGTATCACTTTTGCCTTATGGCACGGTGCTCCATCGTGCTGGAAAATGCATTGTTCTTCACCAAACTGATGTTGGATTGTTGGAAGAAGTTGCTGTTGGAGGGTGTTTTGGTACCATTCTTTATTCATGGCTGTGTTTTTGGGCAAAATGGTGAGTGAGCCCACTCCCTTGGATGAGAAGCAACCCCACACATGAATGGTCTCAGGATGCTTTACTGTTGGCATGACACAGGACTGATGGTAGCGCTCACCTTTTCTTCTCCGGACAAGCCTTTTTCCAGATGCCCCAAACAATCGGAAAGAGGCTTCATCGAAGAATACGACTTTGCCCCAGTCCTCAGCAGTCCATTCACCATACTTTCTGCAGAAGATCAATCTGTCCCTGATGTTTTTTTTGGAGAGAAATGGCTTCTTTGCTGCCCTTCTTGACACCAGGCCATCGTCCAAAATTCCATGAGGTGCTAGCAGGGCCGCACCGCCAATTAGGCAAAGTGAGGCGAATGCCCCAGGCGGCGTGGCCCTGGTGACAAGTGGGGGTGGCGGCAGGGCACAGGGAGATGAGCGCTTCCATTGTGGAAGCGCTCATCTCCATAGTCATCTGTATCACCATCCTCAGGACAGAGATACAGATAGATGTGCTGAGCGGGGCAGGAGAGAGGCGTCTCCCTTCCCCGTTCCTCTGATAGGATGCATGACTAGTGTGTCATGATGTCATCCCGCCGCCTGAGCCGTACAGCGCGGGACACAGGCCGGAAGAGGCCTGCATCACATCGCTGCCAGCCAGATGGAGGTAAGTATAAGTGTTTATTTTTTTTATATGGTACTTCTTACTGGCATATAATTTGGGGGCATCTATGGGGGCATTTGTTACTGGCACATGATTCGGGGGGCATCTATGGGGGCACTTGTCACTGGCACATGATTGGGGGGCAACTATGGGGGCACTTCTTACTAGCACTTTATTGGGGCATCTATAGGGGCACAACTTACTGGCACATTATTGTGGGGCACTGTGGGGGCATCAATGGGGGCACTTCTTACTGGCACATTATTGGGGGCACTGTGGGGGCATCTATGGGGGCAATTACTGACACATTATTGGTGGCAGTTTTTACTGGCACATTATTGGGGGCACTATGGGGGCATCTACCGAGGCCACAAAGAAGGGGTATTTTATATGGGGGAAGGGGGAGAGGAACACAAGGGGGGCTTCTACTGAGGCCACAAAGAAGGGATATTTTATATGGTGGGCTTTGTATAGGGGCAATTTATACTGGGACACATTATGGTGGGTACTATGGGAAAGGGGAGAGAGGAGTACTATGGGCTCATCTATGGGGGGAACTAAGAAGGGGTATTTTATACTTACAAATTATGGGGGACACTGATGGCATCTACTGTGGCACTATATATGGGGCATTTTATACTGGTACATTATGGGGGGCACTAGGTGGAAGCGGGGAGAGGAGCACTATGGTGGCATTTACTGGGGGCACTATATAGGGGTATTTTATACTGGCACATTATGGGGGCACTATGGGGACATTATCTCAACTAGGGGCATTAAAAGGGGGTATTTTTGGGACTGGCACACATTATAAGGAGAATTATTACTACTGGGGGTCATTATGATGGGCTTTATTATTACTACTGGGGGTCTATGGGGAACATGATTACTAGTATGGGCACTATGGGAGCATTATTACTTCTGGGGCACAGTGGGGACATGTTGGGGGCACTGTAGGAGCACTATCACTACCATTTGTGCTGTAGCAGAGAATTATTACTATTGGTGGGACTTTTGGGAGCACTATTACTGTGGTAAGTATCAGCTTACCACAATTATTTTGGGGGGACGTTATGTTTACACTATTAGTGTCAGGGGCACTATATGCTGGGCACAGTTATTTTAGGGCAGTGTATGCCAATAATTACTTAGTATTGTCAGGGGGGTTATCGGTTTCTGCAGTATAATATTGGAGAGCACAGCGGCACAGTATTGGGGGTGGTCGAATGATTTGTCCAGAAGATGAGAGGATGATGGAAAAGTAGTAAACTAAGATTTTGTTTCTCAAACTGCAGAGATGAGAAATGGCGGTCTGGTCTGAAGGTCTGAAAGGAAAAGATGAGGAAAGAGAACATCTACATCAAAGGAGACGTCACTGGGTGTAAGAGGTATGGGGCGCTGTTTTACCCTGTATGTTCTGTAGTGATGGGAGGGTGGATATAGAATTTGGCCCACACTGTAGCAGCCTGGCCCCAGACTTCAAGTCACACTGTGTGTTCTGAATTCTGGGGGCTCACACTCATCTACTACACTATCTGTACATTATTACTGACTACATATTATATATATATATATATATATATATATATACAGTCCTAATCAAAAGTTTAAGACCACTTGAAAAATGGCCAAAAATCATATTTATCATGGCTGGATCTTAACAAGGTTCCAAGTAGAGCTTCAACATACAACAAGAAGAAATGGGAGTGAGACAAAACATTTTTTGAGCATTCAGATTAATGAAAACAACGAATAAACTGAAACAGGCTTTTTTTTCAGCTGATCAAAAGTTTAGGACCACAACTCCAAAAAAAAAAAAAAAAAAAAAGAAATCCAACTTCCAAACATGAACTCAGTAATGAGTAGCTCCGCCGTTATTGTTTATCACTTCCAAAATTCGTTTCGGCATGCTTGATGCAAGCGTTTCCATGAGGTGAATGGGAACATTTCTCCAAGTGGTGAAGACGGCCGCACAAAGGCCATCTACTGTCTGGAACTGTGGTCCATTTTTGTAAACTTCCCTTGCCATCCATCCCCAAAGGTTCTCAATTGGATTTAGATCAGGGGAACATGCAGGATGGGCCAAAAGAGTGATGTTGTTCTCCTGGAAGAAGTCCCGTGTCCTGCGGGCATTGTGTACTGTAGTGTTGTCCTGTTGAAAAACCCAGTCGTTACCACACAGACAAGGGCCCTCAGTCATGAGGAATGCTCTCTGCATCATCTGGACATAGCCAGCGGCTCTTTGACGCCCCTGTACTTCCTGAAGCTCCATTGTTCCACTGAAGGAAAAAGAACCCCAGACCATTATGGCACCCCCTCCACTGTGGCGCGTAGAAAACATTACAGGTGGGATCTGCTTGTCATGCCAATAATGTTGGAAACCATCAGGACCATCAAGGTTACTTTTTTTCTCATCAGAGAATAAAACTTTCTTCCACCTTTGAATGTCCCATGTTTGGTGCTCTCTTGCAAAGTCCAAACGAGCAGTTCTGTGGCGTTCAAGGAGACGAGGTCTTTGAAGACGTTTTTTGTTTTTGAAGCCCTTCAGTCTCAGATGCCGTCTGATAGTTATGGGGCTGCAGTCAGCACTAGTAAGGGACTTAATTTGGGTCGAGGATCGTCCAGTGTCTTGACGGACAGCCAATTGGATCCTCCGGCTCAGTGCTGATGAAATTTTTGTGTCTTCCACTTGACTTTTTTGTTCCATAACCCTCAGGATCATTTAAGAAATTCCAAATGACTGTTTTACTGCGTCCCACCTCAGCAGCGATGGCGCGCTGTGAGAGACCCTGCTTATGCAGTTCAACAACCCGACCACGTTCAAAAAGGGAGAGTTTTTTTGCCTTTGCCATCACAACGTGTGACTAACTGACAGAAAATGACAATGAATCCACATCTTTGCACAGATTTGGCCTTTTAAAGGCATGTGGTCCTAAAATTTTGATCAGCTGAAAAACAGCCTGTTTCAGTTTAATCGTTATTTTCAATTAATTAAATACTCAAAAAATGTTTTGTCTCACTCTCATTTCTTCTTGTTGCATGTTGAAGCTCTACTTGGAACCTTGTTAAGATCCAACAATGAAAAATATGTTTTTTTGCCATATTTCAAGTGGTCTTAAACTCTTGATCAGGACTGTATATAGTGGGGATTCGCTCTGATAGGCAGGTTAGCGGATGCAGTATAGGGGCAACAACAAAGTCTTTAAATTAAACAGTTCAGTGTTTTTTCACACATTAAGTAAATGACAAAGCAAAAAGTCAGTTTCAAGGAAAACAGTCACCTTGTGATTCTGGTGTACATTCTCTCCATGCAGCAAAGAAGATGTCCTTGGACAAAGCAGAATCCACCTGCTTTCACACCAACAAGGTAGCAGGCCTTTACCCAGGCCTAAACTCCCAGGTCCCAACACAGAGACTGACAGAGCTCCACTGTCAGAGAGAAGTAATCCACACCACCTGACAGTGCTGCCTGTGTTTTATAGCACAAAACCAAGACCCGGCCTGGAACGTCGGGAGTAGTCACCCACCCAACACTTTGACTACTCCCAATAAGAGCCATCCTGGATCAGTTATTACAGCTATTCTAAACAGCAACATGTCAAACAGCAACTGCTGCTAATACATGAAATCAGCTCTTCACCGAGGCCAGGAACCTCGGTGACACATATCTATCATCCACGATCATCCCTTGAACCCTCCTACATACCTCCCCCTTTGTTCAACCCTAAGGGGGTGAACACACCTCAAACAGTGTACCTGGAACAGGGCATCCGCGTTTACTTGCAACTGGCCTGCCCTGTGTTCCACCGAAATTTAGAATTTTGTAGAGAGAGAAACCATTGAGTGACCCAGGCATTTCTGTCCTTGGCCTGGCTTATCCATTTGAAAGGGGAGTGGTCAGTCGCCAGGCTGAACTTTCTCCCCAACAAATAATAGCGGAGAGACTCTAGTGCCCATTTGATAGCCAGGCACTCTCTCTCCACTATACTGTACCTGGTCTCAGCTGGGGTTCAGCTTACGGCTGAGAAAGACAATGGGATGCTCCTCCACGTTGACTTCCTGCTACAGTACAGCACCGAGGTCTACTTCAGAGGCATCGGTCTGAACTATAAACTCCCTTTTGAAGTCGGGCGTCACCAAAACCTGTGATCCACACAGGGCCAACTTCAAAGTGGAGAAAGCCTCTTCCGCCTGATCATCCCAGTGAAACATCACTGACTTGCATCCCTTCAAGAGTCCTGTCAATGGTACGGCCACCGTAGCAAAGTGGGGGAAAAACCTCATATAATATCCCACCATTCCCAGGAACGACTTTACTTGCCTAGTAGTGACAGATCGGGGCCAATTCCGTATCGCCTCTATTTTGTTCACTTGGGGTTTGATGACTCCGCGCCCAATCACATACCCCAGATATTTTGTCTCGTCTAACCCTATTGCAAATTTTTTTGGGTTAGCTGTTAGTCCAGCCTTTCGAAAGGAGTCCACTACAGCCTGTACTTTTGGTAGGTGACTTTTCCAGTCGGTACTGCGAATGACAATATCGTCCAGGTAAGCCAAAGTGTACCGACGATGTGGATGCAGCACAATGTCCATGAGCAGTTGAAAAGTAACAGGGGAACCATGCAGACCAAAGGGTAACACCTTATATTGGTACAGCCCTTCTGGTGTGATGAAGGCAGTTTTCTCTTTGGCAGCCTCCGTCAAGGGTACCTGTCAGTACCCTTTGGTGAGGTCCAAAACAGAAAAATACCGGGCTTGGCCGAGGCATGGGATACGCATCAAATTTAGAAATCTCATTTAGTTTGCGGAAATAGTTACAGAACCGTAATGTCCTGTCCGGCTTGGGTATTAAGACTATCGGACTGGCCCATTCACTTTTCGACAACTCAATGACGTCTAATTGTAGCATTAGCTGCACTTCTTCCGAGATGGCTTGTCGCTGAGACTCGGGAACCTGGTATGGTTTCAACCTGTCGGGTATATAAAGCAAATGCTCTATATAAAGATGAAAAAATTTTAACGGATCAAAAGAAAAATTATGCAAACGATATTGGTCAGTGAGATGGACATAATCATCTCAAAAGAGTTCGATCAAGAACCTGATTATTTTGTGCAATCAGTAAAACAGGGTACAAGCGTCTATGCAAAAATATAAATGGTTTATTATACAATAGTTTACAATACAATCAAAAATTAATCAATGTAAATTTCAATAATATACAATGATATGCAGTACCCAGAATTCACCACTATATGATGCCAACAAAACAATACTCAACCAACACAAGGATATTATGCAATACAGCTTTAAATTTGTGAGAGATATACAATCAATGGATTATGCGGAAAACTCAATCAAGAAGATGACAGATACGAGCCCTTGCTCCACCAAAAAAAATGATGACCAAACTCAGATAATCGTAGTATTGCAACAAAACTTATAAATTATTGGCTTGATATCAAACTAGGGAATACTAAGATTCCCAACAGAGAGTTTCTTCAATATTATCCCCCTTATTCAGTTATATGCATCGTAACTGAAATAAGAGAGAATACTGATGTGGCAACTAACGTTACACGTCCGCAAATAAGCGGGTATCTGACTAAGTATCAAGCCAATTAATTTAGATCAATACTACATAAAACAAAAATATACATTACCCAAGGGTCAAGTGATGTGCAGAGTCTTGGGGCAGCCAGCTCTCAAGAGTTTTTCCCGATAATCCAAATGATTCTCCAGAGATCTATAATCCAAATGTGTTGTTTGTTTGTTTTTTTTTCCTTTTCCTCTCTCTTTTTTCTTGTAACTGGTTTCTTAACCCAAAACTTATCAGATGAACACGCCCTCCGAGTTTGGAACTTTCCAATCATTGTTAGATGGGTGTGTGCATTGATAAGGAGCCTGACGTCATAATACTACCCAGAATGCACTTTTGCTACTGATGTAGTATTAACTGCTCATATCTAGGTGGCACTGTTGTATAAGCAATAGGCATCATACCATTAAGGGTTAACTCATACATGTCTGATATTTTCACTACTACACCTCTGACGTCTAGAGGCCTTGTCTCAGGGCCGAGGGACAAACTTTGATACATGAACGTATACTTTGAGGAACATCTAGACAATTCTCACACTGTGGAATTCATGTTCAGATAGGAAAAACAATGAAGCCTCAGAATCTGCAGGTGCGGTGTATCTTCTAACTTTCTAAATGTATAATATATTGTTACTATAACTCTTGAACAGCACAGTAATCTTCTCATGGACTTACTTTGGCCTACAAGAAAATCCATACAAAACAGTGAATATAAATCAACATTGCTCTTAAAGGCAATGAATACCCATTATAACTAAAATAAGTAGATATAACTGTTTACACTTATGAAAAAGCACAACAAACCGGACTCTGGGCTGAGGCTCAATGACAATGCCATGTTCGATGGTAGAAGGGCGTCCAGGGAGGTCCGAGAACACATCCGTGTTCCTGCTGACGAACTCGATGGCCTCTGTTTAGAGGAAAGGCTGTCATCAATCTTCACTGTGGCAACTGCTTCCCTTGTATCAGAACGTGGGGCTGGAAACTTTTCCCCTAGAAATCTCGGCCGTTGGCTGTCGTCCGTACTGGTCTCCCTATCTTTGCAAGGTTTAAGTAAATTCACATGGTACACCTGCTCCAGCTTTCGCTGCCCTGGCTGGTGTACCTTGTAGTTTACCTCACCACCTTTTTCAAGTACTTCGTAAAATCACTGCCACTTAGCCAGGAACTTACTGTCCACCGTTGGTACCAGAACCAAAACCCGATATCCCGGGTTATAGATCCGGATCCGAGCCTGCCGATTATAGACCCTATTTTGGGCTCGCTGCACTGCCTCCATATGTTCCCTAAGAAGCGGCAACACTGTCTCCATCAGCTCTTGCATCTGAGTGACATATTCAATTACACTTTTATACGGTGTGGGTTGTTGTTCCCACGTCTCATTGGTTATGTCCAACAGACTGCGAGGATGTCGGCCATATAGCAGTTCGAAGGGCGAGAACCCAGTAGAGGCCTAGGGCACCAAAGACGTGATTTGTACCAGTGGTGAGTTCCGCCTGCTTTCCTTTCTAGCTACAATCTAATTATACCCTATTACACCTGTAAAAATGGCTGCAACCTGACGTGCTGAGTCCCACTGCTATGTTGGACCGTCTGTTGGCTGATGTGTTCTGAAGGCCTTTGCCGTACCCCCTCCAGCACTGGATCGGCCAGTTATCTCCTGATAATGCCCTTGAAATGGTGGACCTGGTGGAATGCTATGAGGCTACCAGGAATTTTAAAGGGGGTTCTTTTGGAAGGGGGGCAGCCAAACCCCAGCAATCTCCATCCCAGACCCAGAGACTTGTGCCAACGAAGCCCGTCCGGGGTGTACCCCCCGTAGACCCGGCTCCGATAGTATGCTGGCGGTGTCAGGAGCCTGGCCACGTAAGCGTCGACTGTCCCCATCGGGGTGAACCCATGGAGACTAACTATGGATACCGCAACTCGTTGTACGCCAGGAAGCTGTGTGCATCAGGTATCCCAGAGACTATAGACAATAACCACCTGTGCCAGATAGAAGTGGGAGACACTCTGGCAGTGGCTTTGTTGGACTCAGGGAGTCTGGTGTCCCTGGTAAGAGCTACCCTGGTGCGGCCTAACGAGTATACTGGCCGAAAAATCGGGGTCATGTGCATACAAGGAGATTTAAAGGACTATCCCACCGCCCTGGTGTCTTTATCCACCGGAGGTGGCAAGTGGACCCACGAGGTGGCCATTGCCACCACTTTACCTCATAAACTAATAATAGAGAGAGGCTTTCTGGGCTTCCCGGCCTTGTGGCTGGCTGTGAGAGTTGTTGATACCCCTGAGTCAGGGGTAACTTCAGCAGCGTGGCCTGGCTCGGGCGGGAGGCCAGAACCCTGGGAACCCGAGGCTGAAGGGCCAATGGTAGGGGTGACCGCCAATTCGGTGGATGAGGGGGAGACAACCCCGCTGAGTGTGTTGGTAGAAGACGTTAAGGACTTGCCGGCGGGGCCTGAATTGGAAGACCTCAATGTCTTCGGTGAAAATTTCGGAACCGCACAACACCGGGACCCAACCTTATCCCGGGCCTAGGAGAATGTGATAATAATTGATGGTAAACCACAAAAACCTGGAGCCGAGTCGATGCTTCCCCATTTTGTCATTCACCAGGAAATGCTATATCAGGTAAACCAACTACTGGGTGAGCATATTGAACAGCTGGTGGTGCCCAAGGTCTATCGCAAGTTTGTATTGGAGCTTGCCCACCAACATGTTCTTGGCGGTCACTTGGGGTGGCAGAAAACGCAGAACCGGATACTACAGCGGTTTTATTGGCCCAGTGTGTTCAGAGAGGTAGAAGAGTTTTGTAAGTCTTGCCCAACCTGCCAGATAAATAGTCCCCAGCCACATTTTCGGAGCCCCCTCGTGTCTCTCCCGATTATCAAGGTTCAGTTCGAGCGAATCGCTATGGATCTCATAGGGCCAGTAAGGAAGTCCGCTAGAGGGCACCAACACATCTTGGTCTTCCTCGACTACGCCACTCGGTACCCGGAAGCAGTGCCACTGCAACATACATCAGCCAAACTCATAGCTAAGTAGTGAATGGAGATGTTTTCCCGAGTGGGACTACCTAAAGAGGTTCTGACTGACCAAGGGACCCCTTTTATGTCCAAGGTCATGAGGGAACTCTGTAAGTTGCTCCACATAAAACAGCTATGGATGTCTGTGTATCATCCGCAAACGGATGGCCTGGTAGAGAGATTTAATCAAACATTAAAAAACATGTTATAAAGAGTGGTGTCTAAGGATGGGAGGGACTGGAACCTTCTTCTGCCCTATCTCATATTCGCAGTGCAAGAGGTGCCCCAGACCTCTACTGGGTTCTCGTCCTTCGAACTGCTATATGGTAGACATCCTCGCAGTCTGTTGGACATAGCCAAAGAAGCATGGGCACAACAACCCACACTGCATAAAAGTGTTATTGAGTACATCACCCAGATGCAAGGACGGATGGAGACAGTGTTGCCTCTGGTCAGGGAGCATATGGAGGCAGTGCAGTGAGCCCAGAGTAGGGTCTATAATCGGCAGGCTTGGGTCCAGAGCTTTAACCCAGGTGATCAGGTTTTGGTTCTGGTACCAACCGTAGACAGTAAGTTTCTAGCTAGGTGGCAGGGGTCTTACGAGGTACTCGAGAAAGTCGGAGAGGTAAATTACAAGGCACACCAGCCGGGGCGGCGAAAGCCGGAGCAGGTGTATCGTGTGAATTTACTAAAACCATGGAAAGATAGGGAGTCCTCTACTGAAGACAGCCCGTGGTCAGGTTTTGTAGGAGAAAAGGTTCAGACTTCTCGGTCTGATGCAAGAGAAGCAGTTACCACAATAAAAATTGCCGACAGCCTTTCCTCTAAACAGGTTCAGAAAGCCAGGGAGTTCATTAGTCGGAATACGGATGTGTTCTCGGACCTCCCTGGACGCACTTCCATAATCCAGCATGACATTGTCACTGAGCCTCAGGCAAAAGTCCGGTTAAAACCATACCAGGTACCCGAGGCTCGGCGACAAGCCTTTGCAGAGGAAGTGCAGCTCGTGCTGCAACTAGACGTCATTGAGTCCAAAAGTGAATGGCCCAGTCCGATAGTCTTAATACCCAAGCCAGACGGGACGTTACGGTTCTGTAACAATTTTCGCAAACTAAACGAAATCTCCAAGTTTGATGGGTATCCCATGCCCCAGGTAGATGAGCTTATCGAGAGGTTAGGACAAGACCAATATTTTTCTGTTTTGGACCTCACGAAGGGCTACTGGCAGGTGCCCTTTATGGAGGCTGACAAATAGAAAACTGCCTTTAACACCCCTGAGGGGCTGTATCAGTATAAAGTGTTACCCTTTGGTCTGCATGGTGCCCCGCCACGTTCCAACAACTCAGGAACATTGTACTTCGTCCACATCGTCGGTACGTGTCGGCTTACCTGGACGATATCATCACCCACAGTACCGACTGGGAAAGTAATCTACTAAAAGTGCAGGCTGTAGTGGACTCCCTTAGGAAGGCTGGACTGACTGCTAACCCAAAGAAATGTGCGATAGGGTTAGAGGAGACTAAGTACCTGGGGTACATCATTGGACATGGAGTTATCAAACCCCAAGTGAATAAAATGGAGGTGATTCGGAATTGGCCACGACCTGTCACCACAAGGCAAGTAACGTAGTTCCTGGGAATGGTGGGCTATTATATGAGTTTGTTCCCCATTTTGCCACTTTAGCGGCTCCGTTGACAGGACTCTTGGAGGGATGGAAGTCCTTGATAGTCCACTGGAATGACCGGGCAGAAGAGGCTTTTTCCGCGTTGAAGTCGGTCCTGTGTGGGTCACCGATTTTGGTGACGCCCGACTTGAAGAGGGAATTTGTGATACAGTCCCATGCCTCTGAAGTAGGCCTCGGAGCTGTACTCTCTCAGGAAATCAATAGAAATCAATTTTTTTCCTGAGCCGCAAACTCACCCCAGCCGAGACTAGGTACAGTATAGTGAAGAGTGCCTGGCCATCAAATGGGCACTCGAGTCTCTCCGCTATTATCTGTTGGGAAAAAAGTTCCATCTGGTGACCGATCACTCCCCTCTCAAGTGGATGAACCAGGCCAAAGAGAGGAATGCTCGGGTCACCAGATGGTTCTTGTCATTACAGAACTTAAAGTTATCAGTGGAACACAGGGCAGGCTGCTTGCAGGGAAACGTGGATGCCCTGTCCCGGGTATACTGTCTGGCAAGTGTTCACCCCCTCAGGGTTGAACAAAGGGGGAGGTATGTAGGAAGGTGCAAGTGTTAAACTCCCAGTGATGCACCCGCTGGGCCCGGACTAATACATTCACCCCTAGTCTCGCCAGGATCTCACCTTTTACTGTCGGGTAATCAGCCGCGTGATCATCCAGTAAGTTGAAATACACCTGCTTGGGGTCCAGACGCCAGGAACGGAGCGACGACCTAAGCCCATTGTTCCCGCAAGGGTCTGTTGTTGATGGAAGGTATTTGTCACCAAGGTTCTTGGTCTCGGTGAAGTAAGAGCCGGTATTTTCAGGTGTCAGTGGCAGCTAATGCTGATTGACACTTTGCTATTTTAGTATGGCTCTTACTGGGAGTGGTCAAAGTGCTGGGTGGGTGAATACTCCCCAAGTTCCAGGCCGGGTCTTGACTGGCCTATAAAAAACCCAGCCGGCAGTATCAGCTGGGAATGATTACCTCTCTCTGACAGAGGAGCTCTGGCAATCGATAGTGTGGGAACTGAGCCCTGTGCTGGGCTGAAAAGCTGAGACCTGTGTGTTGGGAGAGCAGGCCACCTAAAGCCTGCATTTTGACTGCTGGAGGCAGAACCGCCGACAAGGTGACGTTTTTTGTTATGCACAAACTTTCTACTCAGTGTGAACAAACACCAACCCTGCAAAAGTGGTTTTTGTTTGACCTTATGTGTGAATAAACACGGACATTTAAATAACGAACTTGTACTTTGCCTCTGTACTGCACCCACTTATCCCATTTACCAGAGCGAATCCCCACACTATATAAATAAAAAAATCATGAAATAACCAGAGAACAATAAACATAATATACCCCTATCGGCCGCCTGAGTGGATTTTTTCTCTAGAGCCTCCCTTCATCAACTATATACCGAACTATCGCTATTTTTGCTGTTAAACGGTTACTAATCTCCTTCCTGATAGTGGAGGATTCCCAGAACCTTGTTCAATATGAATCTTCTTTCCTTGTCTTCTCCATCAATTCAACACACCACAGAACAGAGGAGAAAGATCTACAATGCACAGGCTGCTGGATATCAAAGGTGATAAGAAATTAGATCAAATAAGTACAATAAGCCTCAGTCTGCTGAGAGGGTTTGTCACTGTTGCTCCTATAGTTTCACCAT
This sequence comes from Bufo bufo, assembly GCF_905171765.1. Taxonomy (NCBI): domain Eukaryota; kingdom Metazoa; phylum Chordata; class Amphibia; order Anura; family Bufonidae; genus Bufo; species Bufo bufo. The sequence continues at coordinate 203,993,414 of NC_053393.1, forward strand.
TGTCCTTGACCTTAACTTTTATTTTCCACTCCCACCTATCCTCTTTTCGACATATTCCCCTTTTCTCAATTTACACTTATTTATTTATTATAATTTATTGGAAAATTTGCAGATACAAAGAAAAGTTTACAAAGAAAAATCACATTGCATTTCTGATGTTCAGGTAGCCGCACATCCTGATTAAAGTATACACGTCTGACTAATGATATAAATTATTGTCAGTTTGACCCAGGGAGTGGTAAAAAAGTAATACAGTAGTCTGGGATCTCCTTATACTGAATAATATAAAACTTTACTTTTACTTGATTATTTAAAATGTCTAACATTGATACAAAAAGTGCTCAAAATATTCAGTAGTCCAGGTACAGTAAAGGTTCAGATAGCTCTGGCTGGGTATAGCCAATTGTATCTCAAATATATCAGTGGCGGTTTTTAAGAGGAAGGACAGCTTATATCACTATTTGCCTAAGTACTCTGACCCTAAAGATACTAGTCTTATCAGCTGGGAGAACCTCAAGTGGCTGTGGTCAGAGCACCCTCCCTGAAAAGAGGGACCCCGAGCCTGCTAGAACCTTGGACCTGTGCTAGGTTACCCTGTTGCTTGCTTTCTAGACCCTCATAGCCCCAACGCGCTTCGCCGGGTCCTCCGGCTTATCAGGGAGCACTATCACAGTTAGTTGCAGTACAGAATGGCAGTGGCAAGTGAGCTGCGCAAACCATTTCCTTTTAAGCACAAAGTCATGCCCATAATGAGGGCTTCCAATCTAGGGTGGAGGGCTGGAGCTAGCTAATTTGCACAAACTCCCTCCCACCTCACTCACTGAGTAGCAACACCGGCGTCACAAGGGGTGGAAAAGTTCCTATGGGGATGACTGACGCTTCCCCGGCAGGTTTGTTTATGTTGTACCTAACTAAAGCCACACATGAGGCATCTTTTAGTTTAAATGTGGGGGATTGAGTCAGCACAACCTGTATGTAGGTGCACATCACTATGGCGAAATACATATACAAACGGAAAATACAAATGTGATAGCACTCTGCATCCAGCATTCTGCCCTGCCTCCATGCTGGATGAGACATTGGTGTACATTTTGGCCAAAGCGTAATAAGCCACTCACCACGTCAAGGTCGCCTCTATTGAGTGGTCCTTAACACTAGTTCCTACCTGTTCATGGGTCATGACAGCCACACAAAGTCCAGGGAATGCAGGTCAGCATGCACGCCAAGCACACTCTGCTCTTAACAACGTCCGGTGCCATTACAGCTTTCATCGGATCCAGGGATGCAAGTACCAACATGCACGCTGAGCAGAGTGTGCTTGGCGTGCATGCTGACCTGCATTCCCTGGACTTTGTGTGGCTGTCATGGCCCATAAACAGGTAGGAACTAGTGTTAGGGACCACTCAATAGAGGCGACCTTGACGTGGTGAGTGGCTTATTACGCTTTGACCAAAATGTACACCAATGCCTCATCCAGCATGGAGGCAGGGCAGAATGCTGGATGCAGAGTGCTATCACATTTGTATTTTCCATCTTTTAGTTTAAGCTAAAAATACTTTTTAGTCTGAATTGCTTATAATATACAGACAAACAAGGGGAGGCTGTTAGACACTGAACTACATAGGCAAATACATGAAGAAGAAATACATATACAGTATATGGGTGAAACACTAGGGGTCATGGAAGAGCGACATAGAAATGCTGCCAGCAGATCCCTTCAATGACTGTCACCCACATATAATCAGTAGAGAGACTATCATATAGGATCCATCTGAAATCACACAACACCAGACTCGCAGTATGATTATTGCTTAAAAGAGCTATATTAAGACATCTCATATTGTCTGATTATAAGAAAGGATTAAATGAAAGCACTTCATTCAGACAATCAGGGGTAACACTCTTCATTTTAAATATCCATTTACATTCTGCTCTGAGGATAGCACCATCCCAGTCACCCCAACGGGGGTTCTGGGGTATATGCTGAATCCCCATAAAGCAAATGGAGGATGTTTTCCCATTATGTACCTCATTTATATGTTGAGCTACACCTGTGTCCTTATTGTTCAGAATGTCATTGAAATGTTCCCTAATTTTGCGTCTAAGCTCTCTTTTAGTTTTGCCTGTGTAATCCAGTGGGCACATGCATTTAGCAAGCTAGATCACCCAGCTTGTCTGGCAGTTGATGAGGTCTCTGATGTCATATTAATGACCTGAACATGCCGATCTAAATCTTTTCGTGATCAAAACGTCATCACAGGTAACACATCTGCTACATCTGAACATCCCCCTTGGTCTCCATGATATCCATGTGTCAGATTGTAGTGGGGGATGGTAATGGCTATTGACCAAACTATTCCTCAGGCGCCGCCCCTTCTTGTATGTAATCTTGTGGTAAGGACTGATGACTTCCTTCAGATCTGGGTAATCACATAATATACCCCAAAATTTACTAATGATTTGTCTCACCTCAAAATGTGCACTATCAAAGAGACCAATAATCCGAATTGGTTGCTTTTAATGGGTATCCTTTTTCTTAGGAGTTAACAGTTCTTCCCTTTTTGAGTTACAAGCATATTCAAATGCTGTCCTCAGAATGTTATCTGGATAAACTCTCTCCCAGAACCTATGGCGCAGCTTATTGGCCTGATGTTTAAAGGCCTGCATGTTTGAGCAATTCCTCCATAGCCTGAGATATTGGCCCTCTGGGATCCCTTTGCTCAGAGGGTATGGGTGGGCACTTTCCCATTTGAGTAGACTGCTTGAGGTGGTAGCTTTTCTAAATGCCTCTGTTGTAATCATGTTGTTTGGGCCGCTTTGAAACAGGACATCAAGAAATGGCATATGTTGGGGGTCACAGATTGAAGTAAAGTTCAATCCAAGATCATTTTTGTTAATGACCCCCACAAAATTACTGAAGGATTCCTTAGTCCCCTTCCAAAAAATAAATATTGATGAATCTCAGCCACAGGCAGATACTGTATGATGATGCAAGTGGCTGAGATCATCCAACCATATGACATTGGCCTCCCACCAGCCCAGGATCAAGTTTGCATAAGACAACACACAGGGGCTTCCCATTGCGGTGTCCCTGAGCTGGAGGTAATAACGGCCATTATACATAAAATGTTTCCTAGTAAGGTTGAATTCCAAAAGGTTAAGAACAAATCTATTATGTGTCACCAGAGCAGTATTTCTAGTGGCAAGGAAGCTTGCTACTGCCTTAAGATCCAGGTGATGATGAATAGAACTATTTAATGCTTCTACGTCAATTGACACAAGAAGCATTTCATCATCTAGTGAGATCTCCTTAAGTGTATTTTAGGCAATGAATATAAAGTCGCCGTCATCAGGTAGTTAGGTATGAGAAAATCTGCCTCAAGTTGACAGAATTTATTTTGTCTGAGGCCATTAGTGACAAGTTCCCCTAATTCAGTTAGAAAGATGGGACCTGGGTTCTTCTCTATTTTGCAATAGAAGTTAGTATCACTAAGTATAGCCAGACACATCTTTTCATATGTGATACTGTCTAAAACCACAACATTACCACCCTTGTCAGAGGGCTTGATAACTAGACTTCTATTCTGCTCCAGTTTCCTCACAGAGACATGTTCTTCAATACTGAGGTTGTCAAACCCCTAACAGTAGGGGTTAGGCCCTCAAGATCCCTTGACACCATTTTCTGAAAGATCGAAATATGTCACTCACCCAAAGGAGAGGGATAGGTTGGTCAATAGCCACTACCAATCCCGACTACAATCTGACACATGGTTATCAGGGAGACCAAGGGGGATGTTCAGATGCAGCAGATGTGTTGCCTGTGATGAAGTTTTGATCACGAAAAGATTTAGATCGGCATGGTTCAGGTTCTGAATATGACATCAGAGACTTTATCAACTGCCAGACAAGCGGTGTGATCCATCTTGCTAAATGCTCGTGCCCACTGGATTACACAGGCAAAACTAAAAGAGCTTAGACGCAAAATTAGGGAGCATTTCAATGACATTCTGAACAATAAGGACACAAGTGTAGCTCGACATATAAATGAGGTACATAATGGGAACACATCCAACATTTGATTTATTCAGCATATACCCAGAACCCCCGTGGGGGTGACTGGGATGGTGCTATCCTCAGAGCAGAATCTAAATGGATATTTAAAATGAAGAGTGTTACCCCTGATGGTCTGAATGAAGTGCTTTCATTTAAGCCTTTCTTGTAATCAGACAATATGAGATGTCTTAATATAGCTCTTTTAAGCAATAATCATACCGCGAGTCTGGTGTTGTGTGATTTCAGATGGATCCTATATGATACTCTCTCTACTGATTATATGTGGGTGACAGTCCTTGAGGGGATCTGCTTGCGGCATTTCTATGTCGCTCTTCCATGACTCCTAGCGTTTCACCCATATACTGTATATGTATTTCTTCTTCATGTATTTGCCTATGTAGTTCGGTGTCTAACAGCCTCCCCTTGTATATACAGTAATTGTTTGTCTGTATATTATAAGCAATGCAGACTAAGGACTCCTGCACACGGCCGTTTTTTTTCCCCCGTTTACTGGCCGTTTTTTGCGTTCCGTATACGGTCCGTATACGGAACCATTCATTTCAATGGTTCCGCAAAAAAAACGGAATGTACTCCGTATGCATTCCGTTTCCGTATTTCCGTTTTTCCGTTCCGTTTTAACATAGAACATGTCCTATTATTGCCCGCAAATCACGTTCAGTGGCTCCATTCAAGTCAATAAGTCCGCAAAAAAAACAGAACACATACGGAAATGCATCCGTATGTCTTCCGTTTCCGTTCCGTTTTTTGCTGAACCATCTATTGAAAATGTTATGCCCAGCCCAATTTTATCTATGTAATTACTGTATACTGTATATGCCATACGGAAAAACGGAACGGAAAAACGGAACAGAAATGGAAACACAACGGAAACAAAAAACTGAACAACGGATCTGTGAAAAACGGACCGCAAAACACTGAAATAGCCATACGGTCGTGTGCAATAGGCCTAATAAGTATTTTTAGCTTGAACTAAGAGTTGCATCATGTGTGGCTTTAGTTAGGCACTAGTGTTGAGCGCGAATATTTGAATAGCAATTTTTTTTTGCAAATATCGGCACTTCGCTAATTCGCGAATATTTCGAATATAGCGCTATAAATTCGTTATTTCGAATATTCTTTTTTTTTTATTATTATATTTTTTTCTTTCCCACTTCCCAAAAATAGTTCTTACCTGTTCTGAGGATTCCTGGCTTCCTGGCTGCTCCAGTCAGTGCCCGTTGCCGCTTCTCATGGAGCGTCCCCATCACCATGGGAACGCCTCCATACTAGAATGTACTGTCGGATGTGAGAATTAAGTTGAAATCGCAATGCGATTAATATAACGAAGTAATCGCATTGCGATTTCAACTTAGAGCTGGGTTTCTAATGGGTCAGCTTGCTAGAATTAACGAAGTTAACAAATATGGAATATAGCAGTGCTAAGTTGAAATCGCAATGCGATTAATATAACTTGAAGTAATCGCATTGCGATTTCAACTTAGACCTGGTTTACTATGGTTGGCTTGGTAGAATTAGCGAAGATGACGAATGTATTCGTCATATTCCTCAAAACGAAGATAACAAAATATTCTCCATCTTCGTTTTAGCTCCATATTCGTCAACTTCGCTAATTCTAGCAATCAAATAGGAAAGTTGACTATAGAGACAGCTGTGTTTAATTCGCTATGCGATTATATTACTTTGCTTTTTTAAAATAAATAGAATAATTATAATACTTGATAATTATAATTATTCTATTTATTAAAAAAAAAAGCAAAGTAATATAATCGCATAGCGAATTAAACACAGCTGTCTCTATAGTCAACTTTCCTATTTGATTGCTAGAATTAGCGAAGTTGACGAATATGGAGCTAAAACAAAGATGGAGAATATTTCGTTATCTTCGTTTTGAGGAATATGACGAATACATTCGTCATATTCGGCATCTTCGCTAATTCTAGATATCAAACCAAAAGGAAAGTTGCCTTAAGTTAAAATCGCAATACTCGATTATTTAAATCGCATATTAATCGCGATAACTAGAATAATGACGAATATTCGATTTCGACGAATATGAGATGAATATTCTAGCGAATATTCGATAATTTCGTCGAAATCTAATATGGCACCTCCCGCTCATCACTATTTGGCACGACATAAACAAACCTGCTGGGGAAGCGTCAGTCATCCCCATAGCAACTTCTCCACCCCTCGTGAAGCCAGTGCTGCTGCTCAGTGAGTGAGGTGGGAGGGAGTTTGTGCAAATTAGCAAGCTCTAGCCCTCCACCCTAGATTGAAAGCCTGCGTTGACGAGCCCTCCTTATGTGCGGGACTTGGTGCTTAAAAGGAAATGGTTTGCAGAGTTCACTTGCCACTGCCATTCTGTACTGCAACTACCCGTGGCACTGCTCCCTGATGAGCCGGAGGACCCAGTGAAGCTCGTGGGAGCGATGAGGGTCTAGTAAGCAACATGGTAATCTAGCACAGGTCCAAGGTTCCAACAGGCTGGGGGTCACTCTTTTCAGGGCAGGTGGTCCGATGACAGCCACTTGAGGTGCTCCCCGCTGATAAGACTAGTATCTATAGGGTCAGAGTACCTAGGTAAATAATAATTTAAGCGGTCCTTCCACTTAAAAACCACCACTGTATTTGAGATACAATTAGCTATACCAAGCCAGAGCTATCTGAACCTTTACTGTACCTGGACTACTGAACATTTCGAGCACTTTTTGTATTAATGTTAGACGTTTTAAATAATCAACTAAAAGTTAAGTTTTTTTTCTTATTCAGTATAAGGAAATCCCAGACTACTGTATTAATAAACATCCTGATCAAAGTTTCAGGCTGCCACCAGACAGACACTCCACGATTAGTTTCTGACCAAAAGGAGTGGAGTATTCACCACTCTTGTGATGGTGTCTGTATTGCCCCTCTTTTGTTAATAATCTTGATGGCCATGTACTTTAGGTGTCTTGGCGAGGGACTGAAGTCGGGACCATCTAAGGAAGAGAAATTGAGAACTGTCAGCTACCAAGCATGATATGGCTGATAAAAAAAGCCCTAGTTGGGGATACAATGGGCAAGTTAGATTTAAAATGAAAAAAATATAAAATAAAAATTACAAAACTTGTCATAGACCTTTTCATTTTTCCTTTTTTTGTGTTCCTTATACGGACCGTATATGGAACCATTCATTTTAATGGATCCGCAAAAAAACGGAAGGTACTTGGTATGCCTTCCATTTCCGTATTTCCATTTTTCCATTCCGTTCAAAGATAGAACATGTCCTATTATTGTCCGCATAACGGATAAGGATAGTACTGTTCTATCAGGGGCCAGCTTTTCCGTTCCGCAAAAAACGGAATGCACACGGACAGCATCCATATTTTTTGCGGATCTGTTTTTTTGTGGACCGCAAAATACTGAAAAAGCCATACGGTCGTGTGCAAGAGGCCTAAGAGTCCATTCACACGTCCGTAGAATGGGTTCGGATCCGTTCCGCAATGTTGCAGAACGAATCCGGACCCATTCATTCTCTATGGGGCCGGAAGAGATGCGGAGAGCTCACAGAGTGCTGTCCGCATCCGCATTTCTGGACCGCGGCCCTGATCTTCTGTTCTATGTGGGTGCCAGCCGGGTGTATTGCGGATCTGGACGTGTGAATGGACCCTAAACAGCATATTTTCTCATTTTAATCAATGATCAGTTAATGTTAGGCATGTGCAAAAAAATCGATGTGAACATACCCTGACACTCAGATCTGACTTTCTTCAAAGGTCAGAGTCAACAAGAGTATATGCGCCTGCTACTGTAGGTTTCAGACAATGATTGTAAAAGGATGTTGACTCGTGATTTATTTACTTATTAAATGCTTTTTGTTACATTACTAAAACAAATTTATTGTGCGTATGTATTTGGTCTTGTAGACTTGTATGATCCTGTGAGATCACTTTTGCTATAGCTTTTGGCAGCTACTATTTTTTTCATAGGCTTTCTGTTTAGTGAGTTACGGTAAGCTGCTGTCAAGTATAGATAATCTTTTGAAGTTTACTGGAGTTTATGACTTCACCAACCACAGAAAAACGAAAACATAAAATTCAGCTAAACCTAAAATATTGATGACAAGAGAAGGAGTGATTTGGTTTGACTTATGCCAGTTGAGTGCCTAACTTTACCCTGAGATTGAGCTCATAAACATTATTACATCACAAGTGTTCAGCTTTGCATTTCTCATCTCGAGCAGCCTCCGAGGTAGCAAGTGGTTAAGCCATCATAAAGAAAACAAGCTGTTATTACAGGTTGTAAGAACAAAGCATTGCTTTTATCTCTCCCTAAAGACTTCTACTTCAGAAAAAAATTGCAATTTCTCAAGGGACGTGATATACAGCACACATTGTTTTCACTTAATGTGTCAAGTGTTGGAGGACAGAATTCTGTACAATTTCACTGGCATTTTGTGGGACAATTAAAGTAAAACTGCAGGCTACATATACAGTCAGGTCCATAAATATTGGGACATTGGCGCAATTCTAAAATTTTTGGCTCTATACACCACCACAATGGATTTGAAATGAAACAAACAAGATGTGCTTTAACTGCAGACTGTCAGCTTTAATTTGAGGGTATTTACATTCAAATCAGGTGAACGGTGTAGGAATTACAACAGTTTGCATATGTGCCTCCCACTTGTTAAGGAACCAAAAGTAATGGGACATAATAATCATAAATCAAACTTTCACTTTTTAATACTTGGTTGCAAATCCTTTTGCAGTCAATTACAGCCTGAAGTCTGGAACGCATAGACATCACTAGACGCTGGGTTTCATCCCTGGTGATGCTCTGCCAGGCCTCTACTGCAACTGTCTTCAGTTTCTGCTTGTTCTTGGGGCATTTTCCCTTCAGTTTTGTCTTCAGCAAGTGAAATGCATGCTCAATCGGATTCAGGTAAGGTGATTGACTTGGCCATTGCATAACATTCCAGTTCTTTCCCTTAAAAAACTCTTTGGTTGCTTTTGCAGTATGCTTTGAGTCATTGTTGGTCTGCACTGTGAAGCGCCGTCCAATGAGTTCTGAAGCATTTGGCTGAATATGAGCAGATAATATTGCGCAAAACACTTCAGAATTCATCCTGCTGCTTTTGTCAGCAGTCACATAATCAATAAATACAAGAGAACCAGTTCCATTGGCAGCCATACTGTACATGCCCACGCCATGACACTACCACCACAATGCTTCACTGATGGTGGTATGCTTAGGATCATGAGCAGTTCCTTTCCTTCTCCATACTCTTCTCTTCCCATCACTCTGGTACAAGTTGATCTTGGTCTCATCTGTCCATAGGATGTTGTTCCAGAACTGTGCAGGCTTTTTTAGATGTCATTTGGCAAACTCTAATCTTGCCTTCCTGTTTTTGAGGCTCACCAATGGTTTACATCTTGTGGTGAACCCTCTGTATTCACTCTGGTGAAGTCTTCTCTTGATTGTTGACTCTGGCCAACTGTTGTGAAGGGTGCTTTCTTCACCAGGGAAAGAATTCTTCGGTCATCCACCACAGTTGTTTTCTGTGGTCTTCCGTGTCTTTTGGTGTTGCTGAGCTCACCATTGCATTCCTTCTTTTTAAGAATGTTCCAAATAGTTGTTTTGGCCACTCCTAATATTTTTGCTATCTCTCTGATGGGTTTGTTTTGTTTTTTCAGCCTGATGGCTTGCTTCACTGATAGTGACAGCTCTTTGGATCTCATCTTGAGAGTTGACAGCAACAGATTACAAATGCAAATAGCACACTTGATATCAACTCTGGACCTATTATCTGCTCATTGTAATTGGGATAATGAGGGAATAACACACACCTGGCCATGGAGCAACTGAGAAGCCAATTGTCCCATTACTTTTGGTTCCTTAACAAGTGGGAGGCACATATGCAAACTGTTGTAATTCCTACACTGTTCACCAGATTTGGATGTAAATACCCTCAAATTAAAGCTGACAGTCTGCAGTTAAAGCACATCTTGTTCGTTTCATTTCAAATCCATTGTGGTGGTGTATAGAGCCCAAAATGTTAGAATTGTATTGATGTCCCAATATTTATGGACCTGACTGTATATATAACCAGTACATTTGTTATATTTTAAAGGGGCTGTCCAAGATTGAAAATCATGGCATTTTTCTCTCAACCGCAGTGTCACTTCTGTCCACATATTGTGTCTAGTTTTGCAGCTCAGATACATGAAGAAAATAGAGCTGAGCTATGATACTGTAACAGGGCGGCGAAGGCGCACTCTGTCTTCCATCAGCCGCAGATCTGCTGTTTAGCTTTGGGAGTGAGGATCTGTGTTCGGCCTCGTTCCCAGGGCGGCTTTGCTAGCTGGGAGGCTCCCTGCTCCTAGGTCTGCCTTGAGAGCCGAGCTGATCACTCGGTGCTTGACTTGTCTGTCTGTCGGTCATGTGATGCTGGCCACGTCACATGACCCTCACTCCTCACTATAAATACAGGCAACCTGCTGGCTACAGGTTGCCTGTGATACTGGTCCATTGGGGCTTCCTTGTTCCTTGGTTCTAGTCTGCGGCTGCTTGTTCTGATTGACCTAGTGACCTCGGCTCGTTCTTTGACCTCGACTTCGTCTAATCCTTTGTACGTATTTGCTCTCCTAGATTGACCTCGGCTCTGACTGTTGACTTTACATTTGCCCGCTCCATTTGTACTCCCGCTTCTCCTGGTTCTGACCCCTGGCTTGTTGACCTTCCGCATCTTTCCTCTGTGCACTTATGTAAGTAAGGGACCGTCGCCCAGTTACACCCCGTCGCCTAGGGCGGGTAGTGTAAGTAGGTAGGGACAGGGGTTGTGGGTGGAGTCAGAGTGCACCTTTTGCCTTCCTCTCTGTTCCCTGACAGATACCTACCTTAACCTATGGGCAGGTCTGTTTAAATGTATTAAAGTCTACAGTGTATGCAAGTATAATGTATCTTGTGAAAGAATACCTTTGTCTTTATCAGGAGGACAGTCATTACGGTGTAGGCCTTGTGCAATTTAATTCACCCACTGAAAGAAGAGCTGCTGACAGCAAACTGCAGAGCATCATAGAAAGATGGCCTCCTTTAGGTAAGAACCAGTGTTACTCTCTCTGACGGTCTATTCTATGTGCTGCTGCTCTACCTTTAGGCCTCTTTCAGACGGGCGTTGCGGAAAAATGTGCGGGTGCGTTACGGGAACCCCCACGATTTTTCCGCGTGAGTGCAAAACATTGTAATGCAATTTGCACTCGCGTGAGAAAAATCACGCATGTTTGGTACCCAAACCCGAACTTCTTCACAGAAGTTCGGGCTTGGGATCGGTGTTCTGTAGATTGTATTATTTTCCCTTATAACATGGTTATAAGGGAAAATAATAGCATTCTGAATACAGAATGCATAGTAAAATAGCGCTGGAGGGGTTAAAAAAATAAATAAAAATTTAACTCACCTTAATCCACTTGATCGTGGAGCCCGGCATCTCCTTCTGTCTCCTATGCTGAACAGGACCTGTGGTGACGTCATTCCGGTCATCACATGATCCATCACCATGGTAAAAGATCATGTGATGGATCATGTGATGACCGGAGTGACGTTACCACAGGTCCTGTTTAGCAAAGGAGACAGAAGGAGATGCCGTGCTGCGCGAGCAAGTGGATTAAGGTGAGTTAAATTATTATTATTTTTTTTAACCCCTCCAGCGCTTTTTTACTATGCATTCTGTATTCAGAATGCTATTATTTTCCCTTATAACCATGTTATAAGGGAAAATAATAATGATCGGGTCTCCATCCCGATCATCTCCTAGCAACCGTGCGTGAAAATCGCACCGCATCAGCACTTGCTTGCGGATGCTTGCGATTTTCACGCAACCCCATTCACTTCTATGGGGCCTCCGTTGCGTGAAAAACGCACAATATAGAGCTTGCTGCGATTTTCACGCAACGCACAAGTGATGCGTGAAAATCACCGCTCATGTGAACAGCCCCATAGAAATAAATGGGTCGGTATTCAGTGGGGGTGCAATGCGTTCAACTCGCGCATCGCATCCGCGCGGATTACTCGCCCGTGTGAAAGGGGCCTTACACCTCTCCACTACAGACTTGTAAGCTCTTGTAAACTGCAGCTCCCCCTTCACCACCTCATGCCAAATACCACTCAATGAGGTTGTCCCACCAAACATATACTACATTTTCAAACCAGCCCAGCACCTGAATACTTTTGTAACTGCATAAAATGTATCTGTATGGCGCCACTTGCCATCTTAGCAACGTTGCTGGGGTGGACAAACAATCTTAGTTACATCCTTCAACTGCAACCTGCTGAATCTACTGTTAGAAGCTATAACATGCTGAACTGTCCGCAAAAAAAATTATCCGCATTTTTGCGGACAGCATAATGCCGTCCTAATGAGCCCTTACAAGGAGAGAGTTGTTATAGAATGGACATGCCCCCCAGAAAGGGCACACCCCTTGAGCTGTCAGCTTGAAACAACTCCGGCAAAGCAATTAGAACTATGTACTATATGATGTCTGATTTTCACAGTTTTGTACCTATGAAACTGGCATCTGTCTTATTCCCATGTTCATATGTTCCCACATTGCTGAGAAAAATAAAGTTTTAATATATGGAAATGAGCCCCTAGGAGAAACAGGGGTGTTGCTGTTCCACTTAGAAGCTCAGCTCTTTCTGCAATTGCTGAGTCCTCTGCACTTTGATAGGGGCAGGCAGTGAAACCATCATCACACCTAGCCCTGAATTCTCCTAAAGTCAATCAAAGCAGAGAGGGTGCTCTAGTTGCAGAGAGGGCAGAGCCTCTAGGAGTAAGGCCTCATGCACACGGTCGTTGTGCGGCCGTTTTGGCATTGGGGACCACAATTTGCGGTCCCCAATGCACGGGCAACATACGTGCGGCGGCCGGGATGGATCGAGACCCATTCAACTTGAATGTGTTCGTGATCCGTCCACACTGTAAAAAAATAGAACATCATAGTGCTTCCGTAGGCTTCCGATCCGTTCCGCACTGCATCTCCCGGATTGCGGACCCTTTCAAGTGAATAGGTCCGCATCTGTGATGCGGGGTGCACACGGCCGGTGCCCATGTATTGCGGACCCGATGTATGCGGGCCGCAATACGGCCACGGCCGGGCAACGGCCATGTGCATTGCCACTAGAGGCTCATTTGCATATATTAAAATTATATTTTTCTCTAAATGCATGCACATATCATCACTTACGACATCATCACGCCAGGCCGGCGTGATGGCATAATGACTGCTGTTGAGCGAATCGAAGTATCCGAAGTGGACTTCAATGCAAATTTCAGGATACATTCGATTTGCCGCAAAGCCGAATTTAATAGTGCTTTGTGGTAACAAATAAATTTTCCCTGAAATGGCGGTAAGAAAAAAAAAATCATACATTTGAGCGCGAAGAGGCTGTCGCAGCCATCTTGATTGAAGATCTCGTGCAAAATCTTGTGCGTGGGGACTTATGACATCACCACACCACGCAAGATTTCATCTCTTCTCACTCAAAAGAATAAGGTGAGTATTTTTCTTTTTTTTTTAACTGATTAACTCCTGAAAGCTCTAATTTTTCATATCAGATCAGTGATGAATGTGTCACCTGAGGGGTTCAATGACAGGGGGTGGTGCAATCGCCATTCCCCATCATTGCACCCTCTACTTACAAAGAAATGCACTAGTGATGATGTCATCATGTCACTGCGTGAGAATTTGCATGGTGTCTTCAATCAAGATGGCTGCGATGGCCTCTATGCAAACAAATGGATAAGGTGAGTATTTTATTTACCCTGATTAACCCCTGAAAGGCCTAAATTGTAGCCTCAGATGCCGCGATGAGTGTGGCATCTAAGGGGTTCAATGACGGGGGGGGGGAGCGATCGCCGTTAGTATTAACTTTATTATTATTATTTGTGCTAAAATTTTTAAAAAATCTAGTTGCTATTTTTCTGCATTGAAACCCCCATAATGACAAAGTGAAAACAGAATGTTTGAAATCTTTGCTAATTTATTAAACCAACACAGCCTACTTAAACTAATAACATGCAAACAGTTGTAGTGTTCATGTCTTTTATTAATCACATTGAGTAAACATCCACAACAGTTAGTGAACCTCTGTGCTAATGACATTTCCAAGATCAATTGTTTCAGTAAGGCCTCCTGCACACGACCGTTGTGTGCACCCGTGGCCGTTGTGCCGTTTTCCGTTTTTTTTCGCGGACCCATTGACTTTCAATGGGTCCGTGGAAAAAACGGAAGATGCACCGTTTTGCAGCCGCATTCGTGATCCGTGTTTCATGGCCGTGAAAAAAATATGACCTGTCCTATTTTTTTCACGGCCAACGGTTCACGGACCCATTCAAGTCAATGGGTCCGTGAAAGAACACGGATGCACACAAGATTGGCATCCGTGTCCGTGATCCGTGGCCATAGGTTAGTTTTTATACAGACGGATCCGAAGATCCGTCTGCCTAAAGCTATTTCAAAGCTGAGTTTTCACTTCGTGAAAACTCAGAACCAACAGTATATTCTAACACAGAAGCGTTCCCATGGTGATGGGGACGCTTCTAGTTAGAATACACTACAAACTGTGTACAAGACTGCCCCCTGCTGCCTGGCAGCACCCGATCTCTTACAGGGGGCCGTGATCAGCACAATTAACCCCTTCAGGTGCGGCACCTGAAAGGGTTAATTGTACTATCATATCCCCCTGTAAGAGATCAGGGCTGCCAGGCAGCAGGGGGCAGACCCCCCCCCCCTCCCCAGTTTGAATATCATTGATGGCCAGTGCGCCCCCCCCCCCTCTATTGTAATTATTCGTTGGTGGCACAGTGTGCGCCCCCCCCCTCCCTCTCTCTATTGTAATAAATCGTTGGTGGCACAGTGTGCGCCCCCCATTGGCCCCCCCTCCCTCTATAGCATTAACAACATTGATGGCCAGTGTGCGGCCTCCCATCTCCCCCCCCCTTCCCCCCATCATCATTGGTGGCAGCGGAGTTCCGATCGGAGTCCCAGTTTAATCGCTGGGGCTCCGATCGGTAACCATGGCAACCAGGACGCTACTACAGTCCTGGTTGCCATGGTTACATAGCAATAGTACAATAGTAGAAGATTCATACTTACCGGCTGCTGCGATGTTCGTGTCCGGCCGGGAGCTCCACCTACTGGTAAGTGACAGCCTCAGGTCTGTGCGGCGCATTGCTAAATGAACTGTCACTTACCAGTAGGAGGAGCTCCCGGCCGGACACGAACATCGCAGCTCCCAGGTAAGTATGAATCTTTTACTATTGTACTATTGCTAGTAACCCGCTGCCACCAATGATCGGGGGGGGGGGGGGGGAGATGGGAGGCCGCACACTGGCCACCAATGTTGTTAATGCTATAGAGGGAGGGGGGGGGGCGATGGGGGGCGCACACTGTGCCACCAACGATTTATTACAATAGAGGGAGGAAGGGGGGGGGGCGCACTGGCCACCAATGATATTCAAACTGGGGAGGGGGGGGGGTCTGCCCCCTGCTGCCTGGCAGCCCTGATCTCTTACAGGGGGATATGATAGTACAATTAACCCCTTCAGGTGCGGC
The DNA here is from genome assembly GCF_905171765.1 of Bufo bufo. Classification (NCBI taxonomy): domain Eukaryota; kingdom Metazoa; phylum Chordata; class Amphibia; order Anura; family Bufonidae; genus Bufo; species Bufo bufo. The sequence continues at coordinate 204,009,082 of NC_053393.1, forward strand.
ACTTGAGGGGTTAATTGTGCTGATCACGGCCCCCTGTAAGAGATCGGATGCTGCTAGGCAGCAGGGGGCAATCATGTACACAGTTTGTAGTATATTCTAACTAGAAGCGTCCCCATCACCATGGGAACGCCTCTGTGTTAGAATATACTGTCGGAAATGAGGTTTCACGATCTAACTCATATCCGACAGTATATTCTAACATAGGGGCGTTCCCATGGTGATGGGGACGCTTCAAGTTAAAATATACCATCAGATTGGAGAAAACTCCGATCCGATGGTATAAAAGGGACTCCAGACTTTACATTGAAAGTCAATAGGGACGGATCCGTTTGAAATGGCACCATATTGTGTCAACGTCAAACGGATCCGTCCCTATTGACTTGCATTGTAATTCAGGACGGATCCGTTTGGCTCCGCACGGCCAGGCGGACACCAAAACGACTTTTTTTTCATGTCCGTGGATCCTCCAAAAATCAAGGAAGACCCACGGACGAAAAAACGGTCACGGATCACGGAAAAACGGGACCCGTTTTTGCGGACCGCAAAAAAATACGTTCGTGTGCAGGAGGCCTTAAGGAGACGAGATTTGTAGTATGGGTTTCAAAGGTGCTCTACCCATTAGGTAAAGACACAAAATGCCTGGTTACTGACAAATCTTTGCTCAAGAATGTTTAGTTAATTTGAACTATTCCTTGATGCAAACATTATTTTGCCGCAAACATCATGAAGGTGAAGGTGTGTTATAAAGGTGCATAAAGCTAGAAAAGGCTACAAATGAATTGCTAAAGACCTGGGTGTTAGTGTTGAGCGAACAGCAAAGTACAGTAGAAGTATCATATATTTAAATTTTTTTAAAGTAACTGGCTATGCAGCTATTATCTATCCAAAAAAAGACTGTGCAGCTCAAACTCTTTCCATAGGGATGTAGATAATTAGGGTAGGTGGATAGTATCTTTAGATGCAATCGATCACTGGAGTTTAGGTTCCCTTCACATTCAGATTTTTCATCTCCTTGATGTTAAATAAGAGAACTGAACATAGTGAGGTACCGCAACTCTTCAATAGACAAATGTGTTTTATTATACTCACATAGATTAAAACAGATCTGTACATATAAAAGTATAAAATATTGCTCAAATATCGCGTGCCCGAAAAACTGCAATGCTCTGCAGAACTTCTCTTTCAGCTCCTGTGCCCAGCATTTGTCTCCTCACTGCCTGCAGCTACACAGTAAACACTTCAGCCCGAGGCCGTAACTAGTGTTATCCCATCCCCAGATGCCCCCATAACAGTGCCATCCCCAGATGCCCCCATAACAGTGCCATCCCCAGATGCCCCCATAACAGTGTCATCCACAGATGCCCCCATAACAGTGTCATCCACAGATGCCCCCATAACAGTGTCATCCACAGATGCCCCCATAACAGTGTCATCCACAGATCCCCATAACAGTGTCATCCACAGACCCCCATAATAGTGTCATCCACAGACCACCATTAGTTCAAAACCCACCAAAAGCACACCTTTTGGTTCAAATTTTTATTTTATTATTTTCCTCCTCAAAAACCTAGGTGTGTCTTATGGGCCGGTGCGTCTTATAGGACGGAAAATATGGTAGATAGATATAACATCTGTGTTGTTAGAAAGAATACAAACACAATTTACAGGGCTATAGTGCTAAAATAGTCCTCTAGTCCAAGTGGTCCTGTAAATGTAGATTTATTTCCCCATACATCTCAAATCTTTCTATTTTTATTCATCATGATCAATATGATGGAAGCAGATAGGATAAAGAGACAAGCAGTGTTACATGCGCTACTGAGATTTCTCGGTGAGATGCCAATGTTGTCAGTGATTAATGGCAAAGGCAATTTTTATGCTTTAATGGTTTCTGGTGTCTATTATCACATTTGGGCCTATGCTAATTAGACACCTAAGTGACAATCTTCAGAAAGCGAAATTTACAGCAAAAAGTGGTGTTAATTCTCATTATGACGTAATTGTCATATAGTGTGCTTCTATACTGCTATTTAACGCATATATTACTACAGGCATAAGACTGAGTAGAATAAGCAGTCTATTCTTATGGAATAACTGCAAAAATGTTATTATAGACTCAATTAGACCACTTGCTATTTTATACTGTGAATAAATGTCTTTCATCACTTCAGACTTTAGTTTATGGCACACCGATTACCTTGAGATCCCAGAGCAGTGGTAGTAGCAGAATATGAAACCATAATTTTTCAAGGTGCAGTTGTAAGATGGTGGAACTTCTTCCTCCCCTGGGCCATACGTTTTGTAATTTTATGTCATGTTAACTCCCTCTTTTTTTATAGTGCCTTTACTGTGTTTGATATATAGCTAGCTGGCTGTTGCACGGAGGATTCCCTCTCATCTCACATAGAAATTATAATGGGGAAGAATTCCCCTGGTGCTGTTACAGGGGGAGGCAGATCAGTTAGTTTAGTACTTTCTTCATAAAGGAACTCTGTAAACTTACAGCCTTCTCCAAGAAATATAAAAATGAAAATACTGAAAAAACATGTTATTATAAATAAACTCTTAAATGCCTTTAATTATTTATAATGGCTCATTTTGTCTAGGGGACAATCAATGGAGGAGTTAAAATGGCTGCTGTCAGATTCCTGGACATGGAATCCGTTCTCCTAATGATGCTGCAGGACGGCCTGTGTGAGAATACAGAGAACTCAGCCCTATGTAAACTCCGGTCTCTGCCTGTATCAGCACTCTGAATCATATTATGTGTAGATGACAGCTGATAGTTCAGCTGTGTCCATGTGCTTCTCAGAATTGGGGCCAAGTCACACGAGTTATATGGGTGGATAATACATCTTGTCTATGCTCCTGTGAATCTGGCCATATTTTATGGTAATCCCAAACATTATAAATATTGAACAGTAGGGTTGATCGAAAAACTTGACCCCGAACCCCTTTATTTTATGGCCATATTTTATGGTAATCCCAAACATTATAAATATTGAACAGTAGGGTTGATCGAAAAACTTGACCCCGAACCCCTTTGAAGTCAATGGGGACCCGAACTTTGGGGCACTAAAATGGCTATAAAAAAGTCAAAGAAAGGGCTAGAGGGCTGCAAAAAGAAGCTAAATAGGGCTAAGAGCAGGACAATTGCCCTGCAAATAAATGTGAATAGGGAAATAAATTAAAATAACATTGAATAAAAAAAAAAAGTAAAAAATTATTATCTTGAACTAGGAGGCAGAGGTCAAAGTGCAGTAGGAGGTTGAGGAGGCAGGGACGCGGCGGTGTAGGTAGAAGCGGTGGTGGAGGAGGAGGACGGAGCCAACACTATTTTTGTTGTTTTTTTAAATACATTTTTTATTTTTTGGGATAAATATGGGAAGACCCCAAAACATTGGGAAATAAAAAGAAAACAAAGAGAAAGCGTGCTGGAGTTTAACAATGGCTGGGTGCAGCCGGTATACTTGTCTTTTCTGCAAAAGGTATGGACAAGTCCAGTGGGATCCATACCTGGTTCATTTTAATGAACATGAGCTTGTCCACATTGGCTGGGGACAGGCGGCTGCGCTTGTCTGTGATCACCCCCCCTGCCGTGCTGAACACACGTTTGGACAATACACTGGCCGCAGGGCAGGCCAGCACCTCCAAGGCATAAAGGGCAAGCTCAGGCCATGTGCCCAATTTGGAGACCCAGAAGTTGAATGGGGCAGACCCATCAGTCAGTACTTGTAGGCGTGTGCACAGGTACTGTTCCACCATGTTTCTGAAATGCTGCCTCCTGCTAAGACGTTCCATATCAGCTGGTGGTGCTGGTTGCTGTGGCGTGCTGACAAAGCTTTTCCATATTTCAGCCATGCTAACCCTCCCTTCTGAGGTGCTGGTGCCCCAGCTGCGTTAGTGACTTCTTCCTACTCCTTGTGCTTCCACTGAGCCCCAAGTGTCAGGTGGGAATTACATCAGCAGAGTGTCTACCAGCGTGCGCTTGTACTCGCGCATTGTCCAATCACACTCTAGTGATGGAATTAAGGATGGCACGTTGTCCTTGTAGCGGGGATCCAGCAGGGTGGACACCCAGTAATCAGCACTGGTTAGAATGTTGGCAACTCGGCGCAGGCACTGCAGCATGTAGTCTCTCATGTGTGCCAGGCTGACCAGAGGCAACAACAAGCTGTCCTCTGTGGGAGGTGTATCATCTGTGTCCTCTGTATCCCCCCAGCCACGCTCCAGTGATGCCCATAATCTGCTTTGGGTGCCACCCTGCTGTGAACACGGTTACTCCTCCTCATCATCACCCTCCTCTTCATCCTCCAGAACTGTGCCATGGCTGGAAAACTGTGTACCTAGCCTCTGTTGGTGCAGGAACCCACCCTCTGAGCCACTTGTGAATGACTGGCCTGATAACCATGGAAATGATCTCTCTTCCTCCTCCTCTTTCTCCTGTGCCACATTCTCTTCCATCATCGCCTGAAGAGTTTTTTCAAGGAGACATAGAAGTGGGATAGTAACGCTGAGGACTTCGTCATTGGCACTGGCCATAGTGGAGTACTCGAAACAGTGCAACACGGCACACACACCCGCATGGAGGCCCACTTGTTGGTGGTAAAGTGGTGCTGTTCCGCAAAGTGACTTACCTGTGCGCACTGCAGATTAAACTCCACTATCGCCTGTCGCTGCTTGCACAGTCTCTCCACTTTGTGGGAACGTCGCATATGAGGCAACGAGCGGGAAGGCAGAAGTTATGCTGAAGCACTGACAGGTGAGCAGCAGCAGGGTGAGAATGCCAAAAGCGCGCACAGACGGACCGCACTTTCTGCAGCAGCTCTGACATATCGGGGTAATTTTTCAGGAACCTCTGCACCGCCAAATTCATGCGCCAGGCAAGGGATATGTGTCAAACCGGCTAGACCCAGAGCTGCTACGAAATTTCGCCCATTATCGCAAACCACCAGGCCACGCTTGAGGCTCAGTGGCACCAACCACTCATCGGTCTGTTGTTCCATGTCCATCCACAGCTTCTGCGCGGTGTGAGGTTTTTCCCCCAAACAGATGAGTTTCAAAACAGCCTGCTGTTGTTTCCCCCTGGCTGTGCTGAAGTTTGTGGTGAAGGTGTTACGCTGACCAGATGAGGAGGCGATAGAGGAGGAAGCAGAGTAGGAGGAGGAAGAAACAGGAGGCAAAGAGAAACGTCCTGCAATCCTCGGTGGAGGAAGGACATGCGCCAAACTGCTATCTGCCTCAGGTCCAACCACCACTGCATTTACCCAGTGTGCAATTAGGGAGATATAACGTTCCTGCCCGTGCTTACTGGTCCACTGGTAAAGTGGACCTTGCCACAGATGGCGTTGCGCAGTGCACACCTAATTTTTTCCACCACTTTGTTGTGCAGGATGGGGATGGCTCGCCTGGAAACCACGTACCGTGGGACAGCCACCACCATAAGTTTTTTTTAAAAACTCCACCAGACAGAATGACAGCATTTCAAAAGCCAGAAATTTTGAAATGCTGGCATTCAGGGGCCAGGGATCACGGGTGGGTAGAGGGGTATTTCCTCTTTCTCTCCAGTGTTTGGAAGATGGACAGCTAAACGCTTCCATGGGACATTGTGGAGATGCTTGGTGACGGAGGTGTTGGTGTTACTGCCACATCCTCTGTTTGCGGAGTGGCGGAGGAAGAGGCCGAGACTGCAGCAGAAGAGGGACCAGGAGGAGCCTGAGACCTTTCCTGGTGTTTGAGGTGTTTACTCCACTGCAGCTTGTGCTTTGCATATAGATGCCTGGTCATGCAGGTGGTGCTCAGGTTTAGAACATTCATGCCTCGCTTCAGGCTCTGATTGCACAGCATGCAAACCACTCACGTTTTGTCGTCAGCAGATTGTCTGAAGAACAGTCATGCCAGGGAACTCATTGGAGCTTGCTTTGGTGTGCTCAGTCCCTGGGTGCGGTGGGCACTGCAGTAGCAGGCATACTGGCAAGGGGACGGCCACTCTGCTTTTGCACACTGCTCCCTCTTTTGCTGTGCATCTGGTGCTGTGTGACCACCACCTCTTCCTCCGAACTGCACACATCACTCGCATGACCTTGATTCCATGTGGGTTCTAGGATCTCATCATCCTCCACATCATCTTCCACCCACTCTTTACCCCTGCCCTCCTTGCCGGTCTGCACACTTTGCACTTTCAGCAGGGGACCAGGTGGGAAACAATGTAAAGGAACTGTAGGCACTGTCAATAACGCAATCTACTACCCCTCTACTTGTTCTGGCCTCACCATTCATACAACGGTATTCAGGCCTACGCATACGTGCATCTGAGGAAGGTGTTTCATTTTGGCGTGTTGCTGGCACAGATCGACCAGCATATGCAGTGCAGGTGTACTTCACGCAATAAATGGGTATATGACGTGCACCTAACAGACGGATTACCTATATTAACTTACCTGTCACGTATGCAGTGCAGGTGTACTTCACTCAGGTGTACTTCAAACAATACATCGGTATATGATGCGCACCTAACTAATCGATGGATTAACTATATCACTTTCCCTGTCACGTATGCAGTGCAGGAGTACATCACGCAATAAATGGGTATATGACGAGCAACTAACAGATGGATTAACTATATCAATTTCCATGTCATGTATGCAGTGCAGGTGTACTTCACTCAAGTGTACTTCACTCAATACATCAGTATATGATGCGCACCTAACTAACAGATGTATTAACTATCTCACTTAGTCACATATGCAGTGCAGGTGTACTTCATACATTAAATGGGTATATAACATGCACCTAACTAACAGACAGATTAACTACATTATATCAATTTCCCTGTCATGAATGCAGTGTAGGTGTACTTCACGCAATAAATGGTTATATGATGTGCACCTAACTAACAGACGGATTAACTATATCAATTTTCCTGTGACATATGCTGTGCAGGTGTACTTCACGCAATAAATGGGTATATGATGCACACCTAACTAACAGACGGAATAACTATATTATCTTCCCTGTCACATATGCAGTGGAGGTGTACTTCATGTAATAAATGGGTATATGACGTGCACCTAACTAACAAATTGATTAACTATATCAATTTCCCTGTCACGTATGCAGTGCAGGTGTACTTCACGCATTAAATGGGTATATGATGTGCACCTAACTAACAGACAGATTAACTATATTTTTTTTCCCTGTCACGTATGCAGTGCAGGTGTACTTCATGCAATAAATGGGTATATGATGCACACCTAACTAACAGACGGAATAACTATATTATCTTCCCTGTCACATATGCAGTGGAGGTGTACTTCATGTAATAAATGGGTATATGACGTGCACCTAACTAACAAATTGATTAACTATATCAATTTCCCTGTCACGTATGCAGTGCAGGTGTACTACACGCAATAAATGGGTATATGACATGCACCTAACTGACAGATTAACCATATCAATTTCCCTGTCACGTGTGCAGTGGAGGTGTACTTCACGCATTAAATGGGTATATGATGTGCACCTAACTAACAGACAGATTAACTATATTTTTTTTCCCTGTCACGTATGCAGTGCAGGTGTACTTCATGCAATAAATGGGTATATGATGTGCACCTAACTAACAGACGGATTAACTATATCAATTTCCTTGTCACATATGCAGTGCAGGTGTACTTCACGCAATAAATGGGTATATGACGTGCACCTAAAAAACAGACGGATTAATTATTATATTTGTGTGTCAGGGGTACAAAGTACAATGTTGCATTGCACCCACAATAAAAATCGCTGAAGGTCACCCACAGAATTAACAGCCAGATTTATGATTAACTTACTGTGTCAGGGATGCAAAGATGGTGAATTGCACCCACAAAAAATGGCACTAACACTGTCCCTCACTTCAGCTGCCTGCTTTCTGTCCCTTCACTACTGAGAGCTGATGGGCGGTGCTACACATGATCCAGCTTGTATAGAGGCTGGGTCACATGATGCACCGGCCAATCACAGCCATGCCCTTAGCAGGCATGGCTATGATTGCTTCTGAGGGCACAGAGCTTAAAAGCTTGCTGATTGGCTGCCCTGCAGCCTTTCAACAAGCTTTATTAAATGCCCCAACACCGAACTCGAACCCAAACTTTTCAGGCGAAGTTCGGGTCCCGGTACCAAAAATCGTAAAGTTCGGTACGGACCCGAACTTTACAGCTCGGGTTCGCTCAACACTATTGAACAGATATAATTGTAACTAAAAATAATATTGTTTTATGTCATTGGCATCAGATTTGAAAACATTGCATAATAGGAGATACAACTGCATTAGATGGTAGGAGAGGTCACAAATTAGCAATGACAAGTGCAGTTGTTGGTGCTTAGTTACATTATAGCTTTCAAGAATATGTAACTTCTCTGAGCTTGTATGTCATTGCATGAGAAGCTGTCTATACTTTACTGCCTGTTAAACTTTTTTGAAAAATGAAATGACCTTGGATTCTAATATCTACTGTCTCATAATGTGAACAACCTCCATATGTATCAAAATTATTCCAGCAGTATCCACAAAAGGCCAAAGCACAAATTCTCCTGAGCATCAGAAAGTGTCTATTGCATGTGTTGCCCTTGCCAAGAGGGGGTTTGCATAATTCAATTCAGAGGGCATTTTCTTCTGATTCATTCTCATTGCTGTTAGATATAAATTTAAACTATCACATGTTTCATTTCTGAATAACTAACAGACCTGTGTTAAAGTGGACTATATTAAGACGGAAAAGGAACCTAAGCCTGTGGTCTAAGGGCACGGTGAAAGGCTGTAGCTCTACGACTGTTTATGACTGGTTTTCCTATAAACCTATATTTATTCCACAGTACCATATGATGTATGCTTTTTGCATTTATAATGTATACTGTATACATAGGCATTACATACTATAGTTCATTCTTTAACATATTGATGACTTACTTACTTTATTAGAACTCTTAGCTTGTATTATAGTATATTGTGCTTTGCTGACTTAGGTACTCTAAGGAGGTTTTCCTTAAAAACCACATATAAAAACATTGTTGCCTTAGGACTCCTGCAGACGACCGTATGGCTTTTTCAGTGTTTTGCGGTCCGTTTTTCACAGATCCGTTGTTCCGTTGTGTTTCCGTTCCATTTTTCCGTATGGCATATACAGTATACAGTAATTACATAGAAAAAATTGGGCTATCCCACGCATAGCCCAAATTGGGCTCCCATGGGCATAACATTTTCAATAGATGATTCCACAAAAACGGAACGGATACGGAAGACATAAGGAGTACATTCTGTATGTGTTCAGTTTTTTTTTGCGGACCCATTGACTTGAATGGAGCCACGGAACGTGATTTGCGGGCAATAATAGGACATGTTCTATCTTTGAACGGAAAAACGGAAACACGGAAATGGAATGCATATGGAGTACCTTTTGATTTTTTTGCGAAACCATTGAAATGAATGGTTCCGTATACGGACCGTATACAGAACACAAAAAACGGCCCGTAAATGAAAAAATAAAAAACGGTCGTGTGCAGAAGGCCTTAAGCATAGGTGAACCTTATACTGACATACAAAAAAAGTAATTAAAGTCCACATACCTGGATGTAGGGTTAAAAGGAATCTGTCAGCATTTGTGATCATACTAAACTGCTGCCAGCAGAAGATAGAGGCTGAAAAGAGCAGTACAATTATACATTATGAGCAGCTTTTATCATAAGCATTAGTGTGATTATGAAGTTTTATTTCGGGTTCGATTTGGCAACCAACCAGGAGACCACAACAGCTGTCACTCAGAGCAGAGAGCGCTTCACAATCAAGGAGCAGGATCAAGTAGTAGGGGTGGACTGGGAAATTACAGAAAATACTGCTTCCCTTGTCACAGGAATAAGGTAAGCTTAACACAGTCGAAGTGAATATGTTTACTAACAGTGGTAAAGACATATACAGACGGCCAAATCATATACATAATAAAGACAATCACTCTGACATTGTAACAAACCAACGAGCAATCTCCAATCGGCCATGCTACCAACATGGCACATGACCAACACCTGAGGTGATGTGAGAGGTGAAGTAACAGACATCCTTCCTTACGGATGCTCCATTGCAGCTTCTAGCTTTTTGTTAAATTCACTAAAATGTATACCTTCTGGCCTCTCTGAGATGCTTCCCAGTTTGCAGTGTGCATGTCCTGTGAATTAACTACTCTGGAATGTGGCCCGGTGGCCATCTGACACATAACAATAAGGCTTTGTATGTGCTACCTAATTTATTATCTCACATTAAACTAATGATTATTAAAGGTAATAGTAATACCATTCTAAGAACTCACAAAGGCACCTGTGGCTGCTTGCCAAGTTCTTAAAGAGGACCTTTCAAGGGTCCGGACATTATAATATAACTAGTGGATTCTGTGGGGCATACTTATGACATATTACAGCGCTTACTATTTTCTGTATGCGCTGCTACATTCGCCCGCTATGCCCCCCGTTCACTTTTCCTGCCTTGTATGTAAAGTACAAGGGGGAGGAGACGGCCCTGCTTCTCAATGGGCGGCTCCTTCTCCCTGGCTGTGAGCGATCCAATCGCAGTGGAGAGAGTCACAGTCAGGGAGAAGGTTAGCTTTTTTTTTTCTCCCTGGCTGTGATATTCTTGTAAGACCGTGAACGGGGAGGGACCCCCAGGATACAGCGAAGTCATGGAATAAGGAAAGCGACACAGACACCAGCTCCTGATGCAAAAACAGTAACTTTACTGAACAGGGGGATAAACAGTAGTATTAACAGTAATGACAACCGTGGTTACAGAGAGTATATATCAAATACAATAAACACCTCACATTCCTTTCTCTTGCCCCCAAATGACACTGTTCATGTGCCCTGAGTACTCCAGACTTGAACGCTGGAGTGGCCTTGTAGTGTAGCAACAGTGGAGTGTCCAGAATACCCTATACCCCAAGCTCAGAGTCACGGTACCAGCCCAAATGAAAAAACCATACCCAAAGCGGCGTACACAGCAGAGCCCGCAAGTCGATACTGTGCAGCAGGGTAACGGACCTGACTGCTGGCGCACACGGCAGAGCCTACATTTCAATAACCGTGCCGCTAAGTCACTGACCTGGCTATGTCCTATGTTTACTGGTTGCTCCAGACAGACAGCAAGTCCCTGCCACATGTGACCCTGCAGAACCTGTACTCTGACCCTCTGTTCCGATCAGCTTCCTGACGCCGATACTCATTCCTGCGAACAGAATCCGGATCCACACGGTTCTCTCATGCAGCTCACAAAATGGCGGACTAATTCTTCTCCAAGCTGAGCAACTCCACCTCTCCTGGTAGCTCCAACAGTTCCACGGCTCTTCCAGCCTTCCAGGACCCAGACCTCTCTCTCTCTCTCTCTCTCTCTCTCTCTCTCTTTGGGAAGCCTTCTGGATCGCTGACCCTGGCCTGGTCCTTATCCGATGGGGACTTACACCAACTCGCAGGTCCTTCCATCCACCATGAGGCCTCACAGGGTCTTTAACCACATTCCACGGCCCAACTGACCTTCTGGGAACCGATCCTTTCTCCCTTGGCAACATCTGCATTGCTGACAGGCATCAGTCACTTCTGGCAGTGACTTTGACCGCTCTAAGTCCCACAGACCTGAGGATGACCCTGGATCCCGTATACAGCCTCTGCACAAGCATGTCTCCTCATGTCACCAGTTCCTGCTCAGTCTGGCACACAGCAGCATGAGTCATCATCTGTTTTGCATATCTAGATCCAGCAGTAACTTCGCTGTGTGGGGAAACAGCAGCCTCTTGTGGCCGAAAAACGGAATGACAGTCTCAGAAACAGCATTCAAGAATCAGTGGCTGTTTCTCCATCTTACATTCTCTGCTGCGATTGGACCGCTCACAGCCAGGGACCTCCTGCAGCTTCCTTTGTGGTACATAACCGCTGTCCTCCCCAGCAGGCCACAACTTGCCCTTTCATCCTGCCCATAGGGCTCATGTGCGCTACCTCTGGTACGTGGGCACGTCCCAATTTTCACCCGCCGATGGCTGCCAACCTATGGATGCTTCAGGCACCTTTCCCAGTTAGATGGATTCTGTCTTGGGCGTTGATCAGAATCCCTCAACTTAACAGAATGAAGAAATTTAGCTGAGTAGTAAATTATATGTATGATATTAAACTGAGTCAGTCTATGATAGTTATAAGGCAGGTACCTGTAGGGAAATGAAAAAAAATGACATTCATCTCCATCGAGTATCCCTTGACCAGTTTGTGATATGGGTCCTGTGATATGATACCCCTGACAGAAGTACCCATCTTCAAGAATGCTGATTAAACATCTATAATAATAAAAATCCTGTGTGAGTGCGCTGTTTCCGGGTGTGTGTCACCAGTTTTGCACTGGGCATGCGTCCAATCAGGACACAGTGCTCCACACTGACACAGCGCTACACACAAGTTTCCCTGCTGCCTGACTGCCCATAGATACCTCCGAGGCCACAGTTCCCCTGCCACTGTCCGCTCCTCTATCGGCTCAGGAGATGCAGAGTGCACAGCACCCCACCCTTTCAGGATGGCAGAGCGGTACTCTGGAGCCTGAACAGGCTTAGTGTGCGTTCAATACACTGCAGTACACTATATAGTTTACTGCAGTGTATTGTAAGCCATCAGACCCACTGGATCTTCAAAAACCAAGTGGGTCTGGGTCCAAAAAAAGCAAAAAAAAAAAGCAAAAAAAATTCCTATATCCACACATAATTGGTTAAAAATGTAAAAAATAAAAAACACTAAACATGATTGGTATCAATGTGTCCGTAAGGACCTGATCTATAAAAAGATCATATTACTTTTACCGCATGGTGAACACCATAAAAAAAATAAAACTATGATGGAATTGCAATTTTGCCCACCACACTTCCCACAAAATGGTATAAAAAGTGATGAAAAAAGTCATATGTATCCAAAATTAGCACCAATTAAACCGTGACATCATCCCACAAAAAAGGAGCCCCTACGTAAGTCAATCTTCTAAAAAATAAAAAAAATATGGCTTTCAGAAAATGGAGACACAAAAAGATTTTTTTTTTCAAACATGCTTTTATTGAATAAACTAAAGTATAAAAATGCACATATTAGGTATCGTCATGTCCGTAACGACCTGCTCTATAAAAATAGCATGTGATCCAAGCCATCTAGTGAACACAATAAAAAAATAAATGTGCCCAAAAAGATTTTTTTTTATCATCTTACATCACAAAAAGTGCAATACCAAGCAATAAAAAAGTCATATGTGCCCCATAATGGTACCAATCAAACTGTCATTTAATCCCGCAAAAAATGAGACCATACCTAAAACAATCGCCCAAAAAATAAAAATAAATATGGCTTTCAGAAAATGTATAATATTTACAAATGCCTATCTTGGCAGAGAAACCTATCTTGACCCAGGTGTTAAAACTTCACTTTTAATGAATTAATTTAAAAGTAAATAGTGTGTATGTGCAACATGCACTCCTTAATTGAAGCAACCAAAGAATGAAAAATTAAAAATACAAATCACCTCAACTCTAATAACAGTGGTGCCTGCACTAAGTGAGGGGACGGGAGAATGGCTCTGTCTCTCACTAAATATCCCTATGAGCAGGGTGCCACTGTCAATGGCAAAGCTACACACTGCCTTGTCAGTTGCAAAAAGCGTATATCACTGACTGGAGTAATTGTGTAACTGTTATCGCACAGAGATGCTGTAATCAGCAGCTAACCTTAGCCTACTGAATGTTTGACCTGCACCAGACAGCGACAGCTGAATGACCATGGAGCTGTGGCTGCCAGTGAGGAGGTGAAATGCAGTTAAAATCTACTACTGCCCCCCGACATGTTTCGCCAGAGAACTGGCTTCTTCAGGGGCAAATGGGCAGCGACGAATGGCCCCAAAAGGCTGCAGGTTTAAATGTTGTGGTTACCTTGATTGGCATCTGTACATGCCGAATCAACCCACTGCACACGGAACGAGCGTCCAATCAGAGCCGTGGAGCATCCCCTTCATTCATCCCATTGGAGCATCACAAGAAAAACGCCCATCCAATACGTCAGAGGTGACGCTCTGCGTGTGGGGAGGATGCGCAGACACTTAGATTATATGCGCTACAGCGGTGATGACGCGCATATGTCTGTCGCCCATTGCAGTCGTCACCTATGAACTGCGCATGCGCTGCGCTCCTTGTATATGCGCACAGACTTGGACGTGAGGGAAGAAATGAAGGGATGAAAACAAAAGATCAGCTGGATGGTGCACCCAAACTGAACTAGAGGTGGTGGTAGGTAACCTTGGAAACACATCCCCATCCAAAACAAGGGGGGTACCTTGTTTAAAACTGCGATTACTGTGCCAGCAGTTAGCCAGTGAAACGCTACATGTAAAAACAGTAGAGGTGGCACATTATGGCAGTTGGCACTATGTAATCACAGCAGTTATTCCAGAATTAAAAATAAAAATAGAATAATGGATGGAGTGGCACAACCTATTGTAAATCAAGCAGTAAGTGGGAGCCATACATACCATTCTTTGGTTATGTGTCAAACCATATCACAAAATGACAAAACGAACAAAAATTGAAACAAAACAAACAAAAAATAGCAAACTGCTCCTCTTCTATTCATCCGAGGAAGGCAGTGAAGGCAAAACCTTCATTAAGCCCTTTGGGGCTCAGGCTGTCCAATCGATAAATCCACCTGGTTTCTTCCTGCAACAAGATGGCATCAAGATCACCTCTTCTGGCACCCAAGGTTTTCTTACATATACCCCAAAATTTAAGTACCTTATAGTCCCCTCCATGATGGGCTCTGACATGCCTGGAAACAGAGGTGTCAGCTTTGGTATTGATACTGCTGATATGTTGGCAAATCCTTCTGCGAAACTCTTGAGATGTCTTTCCTACATAAATCTTAAGACAGGGACATTGAATAGCATAGACAATTCCCTTGGTCTTACAGTTGATAAATTGTTTGATATAATATTCTTTTTTGTCTACAGGATTAATGAAGGATCGACATTTTTGGACGCGAGGACAAAAGATACAGTCACCACAGGGGTGAGTGCCCACTACATTTGACTTGAGCCAGGTAGTTTTGGGTGGCGTTGGACAGAAATAACTATGGACCAAAAGATCCTTGAGATTCCTACCTCTTCGGTAGGTGACACTGGGGGTCTGCATGATGACTGTCCTGAGATCATTATCTGCCCACAAAACATGCCAGTGTTTCTTTAAAATGCGAAAGATCTGGTTGTTTTGGGCATCATAGGTGCCAATACACCTAACCAGTGGTGTCTTAGGGTCCTTAGTTCTGGCCTTTAGTAAAACACTCCTGTCAGTACTCTTGGCTCTAGCATAGGCCTTATGTAAAGCCTTTTTCGGGTACCCCCTGGCACGGAACCGATCGTATAGGGCATTACACTCTTTAGCAAAGGTCACCTCATCCGAGCAATTCCTACGGGCCCTAATGTATTGTCCTACAGGAATGCCCATTTTTAGGGGTCTTGGATGATAACTGCCCCACTGTAATAAATTATTCGTAGCCGTGGGCTTACGGTAAATTTCAGACTGGATGTGGCCATCAGGGTCCAGGGTGAGCTTAAGATCCAGGAAAGTGATAGTGCTATCATGTATCTCAGAGGTGAAAACCATCCCTATAGTGTTGTGATTAAGTGCTGAAACAAAATTGTGAAACTTATCAGTGGGGCCTTCCCATAATATTAGTACATCATCAATGTACCTGCCCCAAAAAAGAATGTGCTGTGTGAACTCAAAAAAATCAGGTGTAAAGACAATGGTGTCCTCCCACCACCCTAAAAATAAATTTGCATAATTTGGTGCACACTTACTTCCCATTGCGGTCCCAACCTTTTGTAAATAGAATTGGCCGTCAAAGAGAAAATAATTGTGTGTGAGTAAGAAGCTGAGGAGAGTCAAGAGAAAATCATTATGTGCACGAAACTGGATGCTCTTAGTGGAAAGAAAAGAGGAGACTGCCCTAATCCCTAGCTCGTGTCTGATGTTGGTATATAGTGCCTCAACATCAAGGCTAGCTAATTTAGTGTCAGAAGTGACCTGAATATCCTGGAGCCTGATGACCACATCCTTAGTGTCTTTGATATAGGAGGGCAAGCTCGGAACAAAAGGTGCTATAAATACATCGACATACTGACTGATGTTTTCAGTCAGACTATTGTTACCAGATATAATAGGTCTACCTGGTACTGGTCGTCTCTGTTTATGCACCTTGGGGATGGCATATATAGTAGCAATGGTGGGGTGCGTCTTAAAAAGGTACCTATATTCCTCTTTTGAGATTAGGTTAGCTTCCCTAGCTGTTGAGAGTATTGTTTTTAATTCTCCCAAAAATTTGTCTGTTGGATTAAGATCCAATAGCTGATAAGTGTCTGTTTGTTTAACCAGGGAATCAACCATTTTTTTATAATCAGGTTTATTCATTAGGACGACATTTCCGCCCTTGTCCGAGGGTTTGATTACCAGTTGATCGTTTAAACTAAGTTCATCCAATGCCCGTTGTTCGTACACCTCCAGATTAGACTGAGTAGTCGGTATTTTTTCACTCAAAGTCTTAAGATCACCTGTCACCAGTTGTACAAAGGTGTCAATGTTGCCATACTGGGAAAAAGAAGGTGTATATTTAGATTGAGGTTTTAAATTTGATAGCGGTGCTTCAACTAGATCCTGTACATTCTCATCCAGAGTATCCAATGACTCAAGAATAGCTAGAGCTTCTTTTTCTCTAGCCTGTGTACGCTGGAAATCCCTGGACTGCTGGTTAAAAGACTTGTACAGAGCCAGCTTTCTTGCGAAAAGGTTTATATCTTTAACCCAGTTAAAACACTGGAAAGCTGGTGTTGGTGTAAAAGATAAACCCTTTCTAAGTACCTGAAGATGCCCTGGTCCTAACTGAAGAGTGGAGAGGTTAATCACTCTGAGTGGGTCGTCTATGTCCTGACATTGTATGCCCACTTCTCCCTGTCTCTCAGGGCTGGGCCCTGACCTAAAAAAGAGGGAAGACTGACAGGCGCTGTTGAGGTAGGCATTGTCATAGATGAAACACATGAAACACCAGATAATCCAGGCGGGAAAGATGGTCCTGGCTGTTGTAAATTGGACAGTGGTACTGGAATGGACACTGACGGAGTGGTATTTAGCATGGAATTGTACCCCTGGGTACCTTGCCATGTTTGCCCTATTTGCGTCACAGGACCCGTCTGAGGAGCCGTTGTCTTCCTTTGACTGGACTGACCTCTGGCCCGATATCTACGTTTAGGCCGCCCTGAATTTTTTAGGGGACGAGTTTCTGACTCTGACCAGTCAGATTCTGAGTAATCGGATTGGGAAGCACCTGACTTATTGGGATTGTATCTATTTCCAAAGTTGTATTTGTGGTGATAGATCTGGCCAGTATCAAAATCCCTCTTGTCTCTGATGTATTTATTGTGCTTCCTTTCCTTAATTTCAGTTTGAAATGATTCAATGTGTTTCTGAAGCTGCGCCTCTTGTGCAGCAAAATCTGGACTGTGCCTAAAGTTCTGAATCTGTGAGATTTCTGTCTCCAACTGCTTCACTGTGTTTGTCAGTGAGAGTCTCTCAAAATCTAGCAGATATTGCTGCATCCGCAGGGAGTTCTCTGTTAGTAACTGTTGCCAACCCTTTATAAAGGTGGCATCATCCTGATGTGAGTGGGGGATAATGTTGACTCGCATACCCCTAAACACCAGACCCTGCTGCTGATAGGTGTCTAGACTGGCGACTTCCCACTGAGCTCTGACATATTGTTTGTAGGTCTTATGGATTTCTTTAAAGGCTACTTGTATGTCCGTGGTGTTAATGGGGAGACAATCAGTGGAAAAAACTTGTGCTGCCTCTGTGATGTTGAAGCCAGATGGCGGTGCGTTGGACAAAAAACCTGCCATGTGATTTTAGTCCACCGTGGTGTTGGCTAGAATAAAACTGCAAACAACCATGGGACTAACTTGACATGAGGGAGAAAGCGTTTGCTACTAATGGGCGAAGCTAGGGTCCCCACAAAAAAGGCTGTTGAGCCTACAAAATATTAGATATATCTATATTGGGACCAGCCTGGGTAAGGTTAATTTACTGTATAATATTTACAAATGCCTATCTTGGCAGAGAAACCTATCTTGACCCAGGTGTTAAAACTTCACTTTTAATGAATTAATTTAAAAGTAAATAGTGTGTATGTGCAACATGCACTCCTTAATTGAAGCAACCAAAGAATGAAAAATTAAAAATACAAATCACCTCAACTCTAATAACAGTGGTGCCTGCACTAAGTGAGGGGACGGGAGAATGGCTCTGTCTCTCACTAAATATCCCTATGAGCAGGGTGCCACTGTCAATGGCAAAGCTACACACTGCCTTGTCAGTTGCAAAAAGCGTATATCACTGACTGGAGTAATTGTGTAACTGTTATCGCACAGAGATGCTGTAATCAGCAGCTAACCTTAGCCTACTGAATGTTTGACCTGCACCAGACAGCGACAGCTGAATGACCATGGAGCTGTGGCTGCCAGTGAGGAGGTGAAATGCAGTTAAAATCTACTACTGCCCCCCGACATGTTTCGCCAGAGAACTGGCTTCTTCAGGGGCAAATGGGCAGCGACGAATGGCCCCAAAAGGCTGCAGGTTTAAATGTTGTGGTTACCTTGATTGGCATCTGTACATGCCGAATCAACCCACTGCACACGGAACGAGCGTCCAATCAGAGCCGTGGAGCATCCCCTTCATTCATCCCATTGGAGCATCACAAGAAAAACGCCCATCCAATACGTCAGAGGTGACGCTCTGCGTGTGGGGAGGATGCGCAGACACTTAGATTATATGCGCTACAGCGGTGATGACGCGCATATGTCTGTCGCCCATTGCAGTCGTCACCTATGAACTGCGCATGCGCTGCGCTCCTTGTATATGCGCACAGACTTGGACGTGAGGGAAGAAATGAAGGGATGAAAACAAAAGATCAGCTGGATGGTGCACCCAAACTGAACTAGAGGTGGTGGTAGGTAACCTTGGAAACACATCCCCATCCAAAACAAGGGGGGTACCTTGTTTAAAACTGCGATTACTGTGCCAGCAGTTAGCCAGTGAAACGCTACATGTAAAAACAGTAGAGGTGGCACATTATGGCAGTTGGCACTATGTAATCACAGCAGTTATTCCAGAATTAAAAATAAAAATAGAATAATGGATGGAGTGGCACAACCTATTGTAAATCAAGCAGTAAGTGGGAGCCATACATACCATTCTTTGGTTATGTGTCAAACCATATCACAAAATGACAAAACGAACAAAAATTGAAACAAAACAAACAAAAAATAGCAAACTGCTCCTCTTCTATTCATCCGAGGAAGGCAGTGAAGGCAAAACCTTCATTAAGCCCTTTGGGGCTCAGGCTGTCCAATCGATAAATCCACCTGGTTTCTTCCTGCAACAAGATGGCATCAAGATCACCTCTTCTGGCACCCAAGGTTTTCTTACATATACCCCAAAATTTAAGTACCTTATAGTCCCCTCCATGATGGGCTCTGAGTGCTAAAGAGTGTAATGCCCTATACGATCGGTTCCGTGCCAGGGGGTACCCGAAAAAGGCTTTACATAAGGCCTATGCTAGAGCCAAGAGTACTGACAGGAGTGTTTTACTAAAGGCCAGAACTAAGGACCCTAAGACACCACTGGTTAGGTGTATTGGCACCTATGATGCCCAAAACAACCAGATCTTTCGCATTTTAAAGAAACACTGGCATGTTTTGTGGGCAGATAATGATCTCAGGACAGTCATCATGCAGACCCCCAGTGTCACCTACCGAAGAGGTAGGAATCTCAAGGATCTTTTGGTCCATAGTTATTTCTGTCCAACGCCACCCAAAACTACCTGGCTCAAGTCAAATGTAGTGGGCACTCACCCCTGTGGTGACTGTATCTTTTGTCCTCGCGTCCAAAAATGTCGATCCTTCATTAATCCTGTAGACAAAAAAGAATATTATATCAAACAATTTATCAACTGTAAGACCAAGGGAATTGTCTATGCTATTCAATGTCCCTGTCTTAAGATTTATGTAGGAAAGACATCTCAAGAGTTTCGCAGAAGGATTTGCCAACATATCAGCAGTATCAATACCAAAGCTGACACCTCTGTTTCCAGGCATGTCAGAGCCCATCATGGAGGGG
The DNA here is from genome assembly GCF_905171765.1 of Bufo bufo. Taxonomy (NCBI): domain Eukaryota; kingdom Metazoa; phylum Chordata; class Amphibia; order Anura; family Bufonidae; genus Bufo; species Bufo bufo. The sequence goes on from NC_053393.1 coordinate 204,029,337, forward strand.
ACTATAAGGTACTTAAATTTTGGGGTATATGTAAGAAAACCTTGGGTGCCAGAAGAGGTGATCTTGATGCCATCTTGTTGCAGGAAGAAACCAGGTGGATTTATCGATTGGACAGCCTGAGCCCCAAAGGGCTTAATGAAGGTTTTGCCTTCACTGCCTTCCTCGGATGAATAGAAGAGGAGCAGTTTGCTATTTTTTGTTTGTTTTGTTTCAATTTTTGTTCGTTTTGTCATTTTGTGATATGGTTTGACACATAACCAAAGAATGGTATGTATGGCTCCCACTTACTGCTTGATTTACAATAGGTTGTGCCACTCCATCCATTATTCTATTTTTATTTTTAATTCTGGAATAACTGCTGTGATTACATAGTGCCAACTGCCATAATGTGCCACCTCTACTGTTTTTACATGTAGCGTTTCACTGGCTAACTGCTGGCACAGTAATCGCAGTTTTAAACAAGGTACCCCCCTTGTTTTGGATGGGGATGTGTTTCCAAGGTTACCTACCACCACCTCTAGTTCAGTTTGGGTGCACCATCCAGCTGATCTTTTGTTTTCATCCCTTCATTTCTTCCCTCACGTCCAAGTCTGTGCGCATATACAAGGAGCGCAGCGCATGCGCAGTTCATAGGTGACGACTGCAATGGGCGACAGACATATGCGCGTCATCACCGCTGTAGCGCATATAATCTAAGTGTCTGCGCATCCTCCCCACACGCAGAGCGTCACCTCTGACGTATTGGATGGGCGTTTTTCTTGTGATGCTCCAATGGGATGAATGAAGGGGATGCTCCACGGCTCTGATTGGACGCTCGTTCCGTGTGCAGTGGGTTGATTCGGCATGTACAGATGCCAATCAAGGTAACCACAACATTTAAACCTGCAGCCTTTTGGGGCCATTCGTCGCTGCCCATTTGCCCCTGAAGAAGCCAGTTCTCTGGCGAAACATGTCGGGGGGCAGTAGTAGATTTTAACTGCATTTCACCTCCTCACTGGCAGCCACAGCTCCATGGTCATTCAGCTGTCGCTGTCTGGTGCAGGTCAAACATTCAGTAGGCTAAGGTTAGCTGCTGATTACAGCATCTCTGTGCGATAACAGTTACACAATTACTCCAGTCAGTGATATACGCTTTTTGCAACTGACAAGGCAGTGTGTAGCTTTGCCATTGACAGTGGCACCCTGCTCATAGGGATATTTAGTGAGAGACAGAGCCATTCTCCCGTCCCCTCACTTAGTGCAGGCACCACTGTTATTAGAGTTGAGGTGATTTGTATTTTTAATTTTTCATTCTTTGGTTGCTTCAATTAAGGAGTGCATGTTGCACATACACACTATTTACTTTTAAATTAATTCATTAAAAGTGAAGTTTTAACACCTGGGTCAAGATAGGTTTCTCTGCCAAGATAGGCATTTGTAAATATTATACAGTAAATTAACCTTACCCAGGCTGGTCCCAATATAGATATATCTAATATTTTGTAGGCTCAACAGCCTTTTTTGTGGGGACCCTAGCTTCGCCCATTAGTAGCAAACGCTTTCTCCCTCATGTCAAGTTAGTCCCATGGTTGTTTGCAGTTTTATTCTAGCCAACACCACGGTGGACTAAAATCACATGGCAGGTTTTTTGTCCAACGCACCGCCATCTGGCTTCAACATCACAGAGGCAGCACAAGTTTTTTCCACTGATTGTCTCCCCATTAACACCACGGACATACAAGTAGCCTTTAAAGAAATCCATAAGACCTACAAACAATATGTCAGAGCTCAGTGGGAAGTCGCCAGTCTAGACACCTATCAGCAGCAGGGTCTGGTGTTTAGGGGTATGCGAGTCAACATTATCCCCCACTCACATCAGGATGATGCCACCTTTATAAAGGGTTGGCAACAGTTACTAACAGAGAACTCCCTGCGGATGCAGCAATATCTGCTAGATTTTGAGAGACTCTCACTGACAAACACAGTGAAGCAGTTGGAGACAGAAATCTCACAGATTCAGAACTTTAGGCACAGTCCAGATTTTGCTGCACAAGAGGCGCAGCTTCAGAAACACATTGAATCATTTCAAACTGAAATTAAGGAAAGGAAGCACAATAAATACATCAGAGACAAGAGGGATTTTGATACTGGCCAGATCTATCACCACAAATACAACTTTGGAAATAGATACAATCCCAATAAGTCAGGTGCTTCCCAATCCGATTACTCAGAATCTGACTGGTCAGAGTCAGAAACTCGTCCCCTAAAAAATTCAGGGCGGCCTAAACGTAGATATCGGGCCAGAGGTCAGTCCAGTCAAAGGAAGACAACGGCTCCTCAGACGGGTCCTGTGACGCAAATAGGGCAAACATGGCAAGGTACCCAGGGGTACAATTCCATGCTAAATACCACTCCGTCAGTGTCCATTCCAGTACCACTGTCCAATTTACAACAGCCAGGACCATCTTTCCCGCCTGGATTATCTGGTGTTTCATGTGTTTCATCTATGACAATGCCTACCTCAACAGCGCCTGTCAGTCTTCCCTCTTTTTTAGGTCAGGGCCCAGCCCTGAGAGACAGGGAGAAGTGGGCATACAATGTCAGGACATAGACGACCCACTCAGAGTGATTAACCTCTCCACTCTTCAGTTAGGACCAGGGCATCTTCAGGTACTTAGAAAGGGTTTATCTTTTACACCAACACCAGCTTTCCAGTGTTTTAACTGGGTTAAAGATATAAACCTTTTCGCAAGAAAGCTGGCTCTGTACAAGTCTTTTAACCAGCAGTCCAGGGATTTCCAGCGTACACAGGCTAGAGAAAAAGAAGCTCTAGCTATTCTTGAGTCATTGGATACTCTGGATGAGAATGTACAGGATCTAGTTGAAGCACCGCTATCAAATTTAAAACCTCAATCTAAATATACACCTTCTTTTTCCCAGTATGGCAACATTGACACCTTTGTACAACTGGTGACAGGTGATCTTAAGACTTTGAGTGAAAAAATACCGACTACTCAGTCTAATCTGGAGGTGTACGAACAACGGGCATTGGATGAACTTAGTTTAAACGATCAACTGGTAATCAAACCCTCGGACAAGGGCGGAAATGTCGTCCTAATGAATAAACCTGATTATAAAAAAATGGTTGATTCCCTGGTTAAACAAACAGACACTTATCAGCTATTGGATCTTAATCCAACAGACAAATTTTTGGGAGAATTAAAAACAATACTCTCAACAGCTAGGGAAGCTAACCTAATCTCAAAAGAGGAATATAGGTACCTTTTTAAGACGCACCCCACCATTGCTACTATATATGCCATCCCCAAGGTGCATAAACAGAGACGACCAGTACCAGGTAGACCTATTATATCTGGTAACAATAGTCTGACTGAAAACATCAGTCAGTATGTCGATGTATTTATAGCACCTTTTGTTCCGAGCTTGCCCTCCTATATCAAAGACACTAAGGATGTGGTCATCAGGCTCCAGGATATTCAGGTCACTTCTGACACTAAATTAGCTAGCCTTGATGTTGAGGCACTATATACCAACATCAGACACGAGCTAGGGATTAGGGCAGTCTCCTCTTTTCTTTCCACTAAGAGCATCCAGTTTCGTGCACATAATGATTTTCTCTTGACTCTCCTCAGCTTCTTACTCACACACAATTATTTTCTCTTTGACGGCCAATTCTATTTACAAAAGGTTGGGACCGCAATGGGAAGTAAGTGTGCACCAAATTATGCAAATTTATTTTTAGGGTGGTGGGAGGACACCATTGTCTTTACACCTGATTTTTTTGAGTTCACACAGCACATTCTTTTTTGGGGCAGGTACATTGATGATGTACTAATATTATGGGAAGGCCCCACTGATAAGTTTCACAATTTTGTTTCAGCACTTAATCACAACACTATAGGGATGGTTTTCACCTCTGAGATACATGATAGCACTATCACTTTCCTGGATCTTAAGCTCACCCTGGACCCTGATGGCCACATCCAGTCTGAAATTTACCGTAAGCCCACGGCTACGAATAATTTATTACAGTGGGGCAGTTATCATCCAAGACCCCTAAAAATGGGCATTCCTGTAGGACAATACATTAGGGCCCGTAGGAATTGCTCGGATGAGGTGACCTTTGCTAAAGAGTGTAATGCCCTATACGATCGGTTCCGTGCCAGGGGGTACCCGAAAAAGGCTTTACATAAGGCCTATGCTAGAGCCAAGAGTACTGACAGGAGTGTTTTACTAAAGGCCAGAACTAAGGACCCTAAGACACCACTGGTTAGGTGTATTGGCACCTATGATGCCCAAAACAACCAGATCTTTCGCATTTTAAAGAAACACTGGCATGTTTTGTGGGCAGATAATGATCTCAGGACAGTCATCATGCAGACCCCCAGTGTCACCTACCGAAGAGGTAGGAATCTCAAGGATCTTTTGGTCCATAGTTATTTCTGTCCAACGCCACCCAAAACTACCTGGCTCAAGTCAAATGTAGTGGGCACTCACCCCTGTGGTGACTGTATCTTTTGTCCTCGCGTCCAAAAATGTCGATCCTTCATTAATCCTGTAGACAAAAAAGAATATTATATCAAACAATTTATCAACTGTAAGACCAAGGGAATTGTCTATGCTATTCAATGTCCCTGTCTTAAGATTTATGTAGGAAAGACATCTCAAGAGTTTCGCAGAAGGATTTGCCAACATATCAGCAGTATCAATACCAAAGCTGACACCTCTGTTTCCAGGCATGTCAGAGCCCATCATGGAGGGGACTATAAGGTACTTAAATTTTGGGGTATATGTAAGAAAACCTTGGGTGCCAGAAGAGGTGATCTTGATGCCATCTTGTTGCAGGAAGAAACCAGGTGGATTTATCGATTGGACAGCCTGAGCCCCAAAGGGCTTAATGAAGGTTTTGCCTTCACTGCCTTCCTCGGATGAATAGAAGAGGAGCAGTTTGCTATTTTTTGTTTGTTTTGTTTCAATTTTTGTTCGTTTTGTCATTTTGTGATATGGTTTGACACATAACCAAAGAATGGTATGTATGGCTCCCACTTACTGCTTGATTTACAATAGGTTGTGCCACTCCATCCATTATTCTATTTTTATTTTTAATTCTGGAATAACTGCTGTGATTACATAGTGCCAACTGCCATAATGTGCCACCTCTACTGTTTTTACATGTAGCGTTTCACTGGCTAACTGCTGGCACAGTAATCGCAGTTTTAAACAAGGTACCCCCCTTGTTTTGGATGGGGATGTGTTTCCAAGGTTACCTACCACCACCTCTAGTTCAGTTTGGGTGCACCATCCAGCTGATCTTTTGTTTTCATCCCTTCATTTCTTCCCTCACGTCCAAGTCTGTGCGCATATACAAGGAGCGCAGCGCATGCGCAGTTCATAGGTGACGACTGCAATGGGCGACAGACATATGCGCGTCATCACCGCTGTAGCGCATATAATCTAAGTGTCTGCGCATCCTCCCCACACGCAGAGCGTCACCTCTGACGTATTGGATGGGCGTTTTTCTTGTGATGCTCCAATGGGATGAATGAAGGGGATGCTCCACGGCTCTGATTGGACGCTCGTTCCGTGTGCAGTGGGTTGATTCGGCATGTACAGATGCCAATCAAGGTAACCACAACATTTAAACCTGCAGACTTTTGGGGCCATTCGTCGCTGCCCATTTGCCCCTGAAGAAGCCAGTTCTCTGGCGAAACATGTCGGGGGGCAGTAGTAGATTTTAACTGCATTTCACCTCCTCACTGGCAGCCACAGCTCCATGGTCATTCAGCTGTCGCTGTCTGGTGCAGGTCAAACATTCAGTAGGCTAAGGTTAGCTGCTGATTACAGCATCTCTGTGCGATAACAGTTACACAATTACTCCAGTCAGTGATATACGCTTTTTGCAACTGACAAGGCAGTGTGTAGCTTTGCCATTGACAGTGGCACCCTGCTCATAGGGATATTTAGTGAGAGACAGAGCCATTCTCCCGTCCCCTCACTTAGTGCAGGCACCACTGTTATTAGAGTTGAGGTGATTTGTATTTTTAATTTTTCATTCTTTGGTTGCTTCAATTAAGGAGTGCATGTTGCACATACACACTATTTACTTTTAAATTAATTCATTAAAAGTGAAGTTTTAACACCTGGGTCAAGATAGGTTTCTCTGCCAAGATAGGCATTTGTAAATATTATACAGTAAATTAACCTTACCCAGGCTGGTCCCAATATAGATATAGCTTTCAGAAAATGGAAACACAAAAACATGATTTAAAAAAAAAAAAATGCTTTTATTGTGTAAACCCAATTTTTTTTTAAATGCACATATTAGGCATCACTTTGTCCGTAACAACCTGCTCTATAAAAATAGTATGTGACTCAAACTTATCTGGTGAACGCTGTAAAACAATAAAATAAAAAATGTGCCATAAAAGCCATTTTTTATCACCTTGCATCGCAAAAAGTGTAATACCAAGCGATCAAGGCCAGCAGTCTCAGCCGCAGCCACCAGTCAGTGCCAGCAGTCTCAGCCACCAGCCGCAGTCAGCAGTCTCAGCCAGAGCCAGCACTCAGTGCCAGCAGTCTCAGCCACAAGCCACAGCCAGCAATCTCAGCCACAGCCACCAGTCTCGGCCACCAGCCACAGCCACCAGTCAGTACCAGCAGTCTCAGCCACAGCCACCAGTTTCAGCCACCAGTCAGTGTGGTCAAGTTCCCTTGCCATTCAATATAGACTGTTCCTATTAATTTTTGTGCACTACTGTTCTAGCGCCCGTTATTGTGACTGGCTTAATGTTTAGTAAGAAATAAAACCCTCATGAATAGATACGTTAGTCAAAAATTCCATGGCAGGATTAAATTGTACGTATATGGACCTTATGTTTATCCTTAGCACTAATGTAGGTATGGTGTAATTGAATGTTAAAAAGTATAAGTGAAAGCAAAACAAGATATAAAATCTGCAAAAGAAATAAAAATGCATTCTTTGAACAGGTGAGATACAAGTATTAGTCTCATTTAAAAAATTTAAAAAAGTGACAAAATTATAGAAATCGCTTCAGTTAAATTTATCCCAGAGTTGAGAAAGATAAAGATCCACTAACACCTGCTTTTCTCCTTAAAAAAAGCCTCTAGCCTATTTGCCGGCCTGGATAAAAGGCAATTCATTAAAATCTGATACACTAGGCCAGATCTATCAATGTCACTGCACTGGAAAGAGTGTTGGTTTGTACCAGAAAGAGCAATGCATGCTTGCTGCCCGAAATACAGTATATGAACTGATTGTGCCACAATTTTGTTTGATTTGCGACATGCTTAATACAATTTTTTTTAAAACAAATTTTGCGCCAACTTTTTGTCTAGGCCTACTTTGAGGCGTTTGTTGTAGTCTTAGACACTTTGTTGGTTGGCTTTTGTTTTGGATGTAAGGTAAACTATACCAGCTCCAAGGTGGTATAAAAAGTGATGTAACATTCTGATAGTATAAAGCCCCGTGGCGTATTGTGTGACATCTTCCCTTCGCCACTTTCTAACACAACATCACAGATATCAATCCAAATCATAAATGTGGAGCAAGTTGAAATAGCGCAGTGGCAAGGATAATATTCTGAAGCAAAATAGGCCTATCTTAATATATCTGCTCCACTGTGTAACATTGAAGCTCACTGTTTGTGAAATATATCTTATTTTTGGCCATCTATTCCTACCAATTCAAGTGTTTTAAGTGGGTGGCTACAAAGTGTACCTTAATATTTGGAATCTTTACATCTGATGATAGGTTGTCAATATCTGTAGCCCTGAAAACCCATTTTAATAAGTTATTTAGATGAAGAAGTGAATAATTGACACTTACAACACATTAAATGTTCTCACTTCATAATATAATGTGTCATAGAAAAATGCCCAATGTGTATACATATAATGAATGATATTCTAATGATACATTAATGAACCATTATAACTACAAAGAATCATGTTATATTAATTTAAAATTCCTTATTTTTTATCCTAACTGCCTACATGGAAAATTAGCCTAAGGCCTCTTTCACACGACCGTATGGCTTTTTCAGTGTTTTGCAGGTTTCCGTATGTGTTTCTTTTTTTTTGCGGACCCATTGACTTGAATGGAGCCACGGAACATGATTTGCGGGCAATAATAGGACATGTTCTATCTTTCAACGGAACGGAAAAATGGAAATACAGAAACAGAATGCATACGGAGTACATTCCGTTTTTTTCGCAGAACCATTGAAATTAATGGTTCCATATACGGACCGTATACGGAATGCAAAAAACGGCCAGTAAACGGAAAAAAAACAACAGTCGTGTGAAAGAGGCCTTAATAGAACTGCTTAGAATGGGTTCGCACTAGTGTTATGCCATTCTGTTATAGGTTCCATTTATAACGGAATGGTCAGACGGAATGCATAACAGAAGCCTTTAAGAGGCATTCCGTTTTGCTCCGTCCTAATAGAAGTCTATGGGCAAGCATAATGTATCCGTCTGGTTTCTGTTATGCAGGACGGAAAAATAGTCCTGCTGCATTTGAAGAGACCTTGAGGTATCTCTACAGTGAAAACCTCCAAAAAGTGACCCCATTTTGCAAATTATGCCTATCACAGGATTTACCAAGGGGTATAGTGAGCACTTTGATTCCACAAATGTTTATAGAATGAAAATGTGAAAATGAAAAGTGTAATTTTTTTCTAATAAAATGTTGTCTCAGCCCCAAATTTTTCATTTTCACAGGGGGTAATGGGAGAAAAAACTCCGTATAATTTGTTACCCTTTTTTTTCATGAATACAGCAACATCCCATATGTGGTCATAAACTGCTTTATGGACACACTGCGGGGTTCAGAAGGGAAGGAGTGCCATATAACATTTGGAGGACAGATTTTGCTGAAATGCTTTTGGTCACCATGTAGAATTTGAAGAGAGGTATCCCTACAGTGGAAATCCCCAAAAAGTTACTCCACTTTAGTGTTTGGAAGCTAAACCTTCTAGGAATGTATTAAGGGTTGTAGTGATTTCATTAGCCTCACATGAGTTTCTTGGCTCTGAAAAAGAAAAAAAAATACATCTTTTCCAATAAAATGTTAGCCCCAGATTTTTCATTTTCATAAAGTATAACAGGAGAAAAACCACCCTAAGTTTTGTTGCATATTTTTTCTTGAGTATCTTAAACTGCTGTTTGGGCACACTGCTGAGTTCAGAAGAGAAGGAGTACCATGTGCATTTGAGGCCTAGTTTGGTTATTTATACAGCACTGGTTGGCAAATTAAGAGTCTCTGAGGTTAAATTAAATAAAAAAGTGACCCCATTTTACAAACCAATATGCTCAAAGACTTTATCAAGGGATGTAGAGAGCTCTTTGATCACACAGATGTTTTGCAAAAATGAATTCACAACATATGTGCAAAGTAAAAATTGCAATTTTTGCACAGATACTCCATTTTAGAGCCCAATATACTGTGCTCAGCATGTTTCAGTGTGAAAGGTCAGCCCTCTTATTTTTATGCTGTCTTCTGGTTTTAGAAACACCCTAAATGTCGCCCCCAATAAGTGACCACATTTTAGAAATTACACCCCTCACGTTACATATTAAAGGGGTTTTCTGGTAGATGCAAGTTATCCTCTATCCACAGGATAGGATGACTGAGATTGATGGGTGTCCTACCACTGGGACCCACACCAATCATGAAAACGGGGGCCCCATGCCCCCTGAAGGTCCCTTGCTGCTCCCCTAAAATGAGTGGAGCGGGGTTGCTCTACTCGGCTATCACCAGAACTCCCATAGAAATTAATTGAGCGACTGTGCTTATGTGCGACTGGTTTAGCAACCATTTTAGGGGACCAGCAAGGGGCCTGCAGGGCCCACGTATCGTGATCAGTGGGGGTCCCAGTGGTAGGAACTCCACCGATCTCATAGTTATTGATGGAGATGTGGATATCATTCTTGATTAAGTAAGATGACCTCCATATCCTCCACCTCTCAGCTAACACCTTATTCACTTAAGTTCCAAGAGGACCCTCCTCCCTGATGTGTCATATATGATGTACCATATGCTGTACTGCTGTTGGTGTGAAGCCATTACAATATGGCGCTGGCACCTAGATGTTTACATAATTTGCATACCAGAGTTAGTAAAACAATGCACAATGCGCAGATGCCAAGTGTTATCTCTATTCAAAGTTTTGTATTCTAGCCAATGAAACAATGCCACAAGCCTCAGTGGGGATGCCTCCTCTGATGTACTTATATACTACTTAATTTCCTGTAATAAAACTAGAACTGCTTTGACCCTTTTCTGGTGTCAGTGTGGGTTTTTCCATGCATGTAAAATCCTAGGATTAGAACAATTTGGAGCAGTAGAGCAAGCGTAATTAGCCTCGATTGAGGGCATCTTTAAGAGTCTTGTGCCCAACGTGGTGCCTCGGGAAAAGGTAGCATTCGTACCCAAAGGTCTGGGTTCCCATAGCCCGGTGTATAACAATTGAGGATGGGGACTGCAGCCCCAGAAACAAGGTAAGAAAATTGATTATCTTACCTGCCTCTTGTACCCTGTTGTGCAGTGGTGACCTGTTCTGCTGGTTGATGTTATATTACCCTGTGAGTAGCAGCTTCGGCTGATGTTGAAATCCTGAGGACCTAGAACCATAGATTGAAAGAGAAAAAAGATTTGCTCTACAGTGGGTACTTATTTTCTGTCTGTGTTTTGTATCAGGCACCTTCACGGTTAACAATTAAGCAGAGCAAGAGAATTCCCCTGGCAGGGGGGAGCTCAAGATAGGGGCTATAGTAAATTTCTGTGAGACCTGGACTGGGGCATCTCTAGAGATCTCCCCTTAGGAGGTGGAAGAGGGAATAGCCTCGGGGAGCTTCGTGGACGGGGGGCTACAATAGATTTCTGCTGGACTGGGGCATCTTTACAGATCTCCCCTTAGGAGGTGGCAGATGGAGTAGCCCCAGGGGACTACAGTAAATTTCTGCAGGACCTGGACTGGGGCATCTTACGAAATCTCCCCTTAGGAGGCCGAAGACCTGCAGGACCTGGACTGGGGCATCTTAAGGGATCTCTCCTTAGGAGGCGGCAGTTGGATTAGTCCCTCCTTAGGAGGCAGACCAGACATGAGAGCCATGGAAAAATATATAAATTCTACACAGGGTGGAGCTCTGCTTGGTGGTAAAAAGGGGAAGGTGCTGGTTGTTTTTGTCTTGTTTGTGTTTGAGTGAGTAGTTAAACTCACGGGACAGTGAGTTGGTAGCCCGCGAAGACGGAAGTAAGTTGGTGCCCTAATTGTGTGTCTCCCCCAAGAGGAAGGACTGTCAAGAGTTGAGTCCGGTTGTGATCCTCACGGAATGTCGTGTCTTGCCTGTCTCTCTGTGTACCATGGGGTGTACCGTGTCTCTGTTGCCCGGTGAATATACGGCCCTGCAGCTGGTGGCTGAGGTGTATGAAGGGAGATAGCGGGGGCCACAGCTGCGAGTGTGTATGAAGGGAGACAGTGGGATCCGCAGCTGCAAGTGTGTATGAAGGAAGACAGTGGGGGCCGCAGCTGTGAGGGGAATGACATCACAATATTGGAATGTGTGATAGCGAGTACAATGTCTGCAATACTAACAAGGCAATGTGTGTGAGGTACTGAGTGTGCATGTATTAAGCTCTAGAAAATGTTATTTGTTAATAAGTTCAAAGATTTGTGTGTGCTAATGCATGGGAAATGTTTCTTTATGTCTGTCTTTTTCTTTATGTCTGTTCTATGTTGAATTGGATGTCTGTGTGGACCAGGAATCTGACCTTGTGTCACACAGCCAAGTTTACTGTTAGCGAAATCACCTCTACTGATGTGATAACACCAAATTAAGAGTTAAATCGAAAATAAAAAAGAACTGTCACAGAGACATAGGTCTGGCTTTAGGCCAAAAAGGAGTGAAATTATTACAAAGTTTGTTCAACTCACGCATTGCACCTGCGCGGAAAACTCGCCCGTGTAAAAAGGGCCTAAGGGAGTGAATACAAGTGCTGCTTTGAGTAACATGTCTGCCTGCTGGGAGACTCAGCAGCATGTTATATGTATAGAACTACTAGCTGTACAATGACACTGCTGATACACACAGTATCTTCCCCCTACCTGCAATGCTCTGCAGAACTTCTCTTTCAGCTCCTGTGCCCAGCATTTATCTCCTCACTGCCTTCAGCTACACAGTAAACTCTTCAGCCCTGAGTCTGTGCAGCAGAAGGGGTTAAGAATCCTGGGAGAGAGCAATAAGCAGCAGCCAGCAGTGCAGGGGGGTGTTGCCAGCACAGTGATGTCTTGTGTACAGATCTCTCAGGCTTGTGCACTAACAGACTTGTGCACTAACATTATCGGAGCAGGGAGAGAAGTTGACATCATAGGTCATGCGACCCTCAGTGAAATCTGAGAAACCAGCAACTGGAGATAAAGTGAGTTAATTGGAAAGCTGTTACATTTGCCTAGTTAGAAACATAGAAAGAATAAAAAAATAACTTGGACAACCCCTTTAAGTATATAAAATTAGGCCAGACAGAAATGTATGATGAACAGACAAACAATTATTTTTACATGCCTCTAATACTACCCTCCAAGATGCGCTGAGAGACCCGACACACCCCCAGCAGCCATCTTAGCTAAGGTAACTTCTTCACCAGCGGCCATCTTAACTAATCCAATTTCTGGTCTGGCTACCATCTTAACTCCTGCAACTTCCGGACGGCCCAGCGACCATATTAACTGAGGGAACTTCCTGCCCAGCAGCCATCTTAGTTACTGGTATTTTTCCTGATACGGCTACAAGCACAAGAAAAAAATACGTATAGATCTAAGTAGCACCACATAGAGTACTGAACACAGTAAGTAAAGAACACACACATACCTATAATTAGTTATTTCTGGTAGTATTGTTTAACCACCTCCCGACCGCCTAACGCACGGATGCGTCCGGAAGGTGGTTGATTCATTCCTCCTGGACGCATCCGTGCGTCATCTCGCGAGACGCGAGATTTCCTGTGAACGTGTTCACAGGATCGGAAGGTAAGCGAGTGGATCTCCAGCCTGCCAGCGGCGATCGTTCGCTGGCAGGCTGGAGATGCGATTTTTTTAACCCCTAACAGGTATATTAGATGCTGTTTTGATAACAGCGTCTAATATACCTGCTACCTGGTCCTCTGGTGGTCCCTTTTGTTTGGATCGACCACCAGAGGACACAGGTAGCTCAGTAATAAGTAGCACCAAGCACCACACTACACTACACCCCCCTGTCACTTATTAACCCCTTATTAACCCCTGATCACCCCTGATCACCCCATATAGACTCCTTGATCACCCCCCTGTCATTGATCACCCCCCTGTCATTGATCACCCCCCTGTGGGCTCCATTCAGACGTCCGTATGATCTTTACGGATCCACTGATACATGGATCGGATCCGCAAAACGCATACGGACATCTGAATGCAGCCTTACAGGGGGGTGATCAATGACGGGGGTGATCACCCCATATAGACTCCCTGATCACCCCCCTGTCATTGATCACCCCCTTGTAAGGCTCCATTCAGACGTCCGTATGATTTTTACGGATCCAGTGATACATGGATCGGATCCGCAAAACACATACGGACGTCTGAATGGAGCCTTACAGGGGGGTGATCAATGACAGGGGGTGATCACCCCATATAGACTCCCTGATCACCCCCCTGTCATTGATCACCCCCCTGTCATTGATCACCCCCCTGTAAGGCTGCATTCAGATGTCCGTATGTTTTTTACGGATCCACGGATACATGGATCGGATCCGCAAAACACATACAGACGTCTGAATGGAGCCTTACAGGGGGGTGATCACCCCATATAGACTCCCTGATCACCCCCCTGTCATTGATCACCCCCCTGTAAGGCTGCATTCAGATGTCCGTATGATATTTACGGATCCACTGATACATGGATCGGATCCGCAAAACACATACGGACATCTGAATGGAGCCTTATAGGGGGGTGATCAATGACAGGGGGGGGATCAGCCCATATAGACTCCCTGATCACCCCCCCGTCATTGATCACCCCCCTGTCATTGATCACCCCCCTATAAGGCTGCATTCAGATGTCCGTATGATTTTTACGGATCCAGTGATACATGGATCGGATCCGCAAAACACATACGGACGTCTGAATGGAGCCTTACAGGGGGGTGATCAATGACAGGGGGTGATCACCCCATATAGACTCCCTGATCACCCCCCTGTCATTGATCACCCCCTTGTCATTGATCACCCCCCTGTAAGGCTGCATTCAGATGTCCGTATGTTTTTTACGGATCCACGGATACATGGATCGGATCCGCAAAACACATACAGACGTCTGAATGGAGCCTTACAGGGGGGTGATCACCCCATATAGACTCCCTGATCACCCCCCTGTCATTGATCACCCCCCTGTAAGGCTGCATTCAGATGTCCGTATGATATTTACGGATCCACTGATACATGGATCGGATCCGCAAAACACATACGGACATCTGAATGGAGCCTTATAGGGGGGTGATCAATGACAGGGGGGTGTTCACCCCTTATAGACTCCCTGATCACCCCCCTGTCATTGATCACCCCCCTGTCATAGATCACCCCCCTGTAAGGCTCCATTCAGACATTTTTTTTGGCCCAAGTTAGCGGAAATTGATAACAGCGTCTAATATACCTGCTACCTGGTCCTCTGGTGGTCCCTTTTGTTTGGATCGACCACCAGAGGACACAGGTAGCTCAGTAATAAGTAGCACCAAGCACCACACTACACTACACCCCCCTGTCACTTATTAACCCCTTATTAACCCCTGATCACCCCTGATCACCCCATATAGACTCCTTGATCACCCCCCTGTCATTGATCACCCCCCTGTCATTGATCACCCCCCTGTAAGGCTCCATTCAGACGTCCGTATGATCTTTACGGATCCACTGATACATGGATCGGATCCGCAAAACGCATACGGACATCTGAATGCAGCCTTACAGGGGGGTGATCAATGACGGGGGTGATCACCCCATATAGACTCCCTGATCACCCCCCTGTCATTGATCACCCCCTTGTAAGGCTCCATTCAGACGTCCGTATGATTGTTACGGATCCAGTGATACATGGATCGGATCCGCAAAACACATACGGACGTCTGAATGGAGCCTTACAGGGGGGTGATCAATGACAGGGGGTGATCACCCCATATAGACTCCCTGATCACCCCCCTGTCATTGATCACCCCCCTGTCATTGATCACCCCCCTGTAAGGCTGCATTCAGATGTCCGTATGTTTTTTACGGATCCACGGATACATGGATCGGATCCGCAAAACACATACAGACGTCTGAATGGAGCCTTACAGGGGGGTGATCACCCCATATAGACTCCCTGATCACCCCCCTGTCATTGATCACCCCCCTGTAAGGCTGCATTCAGATGTCCGTATGATATTTACGGATCCACTGATACATGGATCGGATCCGCAAAACACATACGGACATCTGAATGGAGCCTTATAGGGGGGTGATCAATGACAGGGGGGTGATCAGCCCATATAGACTCCCTGATCACCCCCCCGTCATTGATCACCCCCCTGTCATTGATCACCCCCCTATAAGGCTGCATTCAGATGTCCGTATGATTTTTACGGATCCAGTGATACATGGATCGGATCCGCAAAACACATACGGACGTCTGAATGGAGCCTTACAGGGGGGTGATCAATGACAGGGGGTGATCACCCCATATAGACTCCCTGATCACCCCCCTGTCATTGATCACCCCCTTGTCATTGATCACCCCCCTGTAAGGCTGCATTCAGATGTCCGTATGTTTTTTACGGATCCACGGATACATGGATCGGATCCGCAAAACACATACAGACGTCTGAATGGAGCCTTACAGGGGGGTGATCACCCCATATAGACTCCCTGATCACCCCCCTGTCATTGATCACCCCCCTGTAAGGCTGCATTCAGATGTCCGTATGATATTTACGGATCCACTGATACATGGATCGGATCCGCAAAACACATACGGACATCTGAATGGAGCCTTATAGGGGGGTGATCAATGACAGGGGGGTGTTCACCCCTTATAGACTCCCTGATCACCCCCCTGTCATTGATCACCCCCCTGTCATTGATCACCCCCCTGTAAGGCTCCATTCAGACATTTTTTTTGGCCCAAGTTAGCGGAAATTTTTTTTTTTTCTTACAGAGTCTCATATTACACTAACTTGTGTCAAAAAATTAAATCTCACATGAACTCACCATACCCCTCACGGAATCCAAATGCGTAAAATTTTTTAGACATTTATATTCCAGACTTCTTCTCACGCTTTAGGGCCCCTAGAATGCCAGGGCAGTATAAATACCCCACATGTGACCCCATTTCAGAAAGAAAACACCCCAAGGTATTCCGTGAGGGGCATATTGAGTCCATGAAAGATTGAAATTTTTGTCCCAAGTTAGCGGAAAGGGAGGCTTTGTGAGAAAACAAAAAAAATATCAATTTCCGCTAACTTGTGCCAAAAAAAAAAAAATTATATGAACTCGCCATGCTTCTCATTGAATACCTTGGGGTGTCTTCTTTCCAAAATGGGGTCACATGTGGGGTATTTATACTGCCCTGGCATTCTAGGGGCCCTAAAGCGTGAGAAGAAGTCTGGGATCCAAATGTCTAAAAATGCCCTCATAAAAGGAATGTGGGCCCCTTTGCGCATCTAGGCTGCAAAAAAGTGTCACACATCTGGTATCGCCGTACTCAGGAGAAGTTGGGCAATGTGTTTTGGGGTGTCATTTTACATATACCCATGCTGGGTGAGATAAATATCTTGGTCAAATGCCAACTTTGTATAAAAATGGGAAAAGTTGTCTTTTGCCGAGATTTCTCTCACCCAGCATGAGTATATGTAAAAAGACACCCCAAAACACATTGCCCAACTTCTCCTGAATACGGCGATACCACATGTGTGACACTTTTTTGCAGCCTAGGTGGGCAAAGGGGCCCACATTCCAAAGAGCACCTTTCGGATTTCACCGGCCATTTTTTACAGATTTTGATTTCAAACTACTTACCACACATTTGGGCCCCTAGAATGCCAGGGCAGTATAACTACCCCACAAGTGACCCCATTTTGGAAAGAAGACACCCCAAGGTATTCGCTGATGGGCATAGTGAGTTCATAGACGTTTTTATTTCTTGTCACAAGTTAGTGGAATATGAGACTTTGTAAGAAAAAAATAAATAAATAAAAAATCATCATTTTCCGCTAACTTGTGACAAAAAATAAAAAGTTCTATGAACTCACTATGCTCATCAGCGAATACCTTAGGGTGTCTACTTTCCGAAATGGGGTCATTTGTGGGGTGTTTGTACTGTCTGGGCATTGTAGAACCTCAGGAAACATGACAGGTGCTCAGAAAGTCAGAGCTGCTTCAAAAAGCGGAAATTCAGATTTTTGTACCATAGTTTGTAAACGCTATAACTTTTACCCAAACCATTTTTTTTTTTTACCCAAACATTTTTTTTTTATCAAAGACATGTAGAACAATACATTTAGAGAAAAATTTATATATGGATGTCGTTTTTTTTGCAAAATTTTACAACTGAAAGTGAAAAATGTCATTTTTTTGCAAAAAAATCTGTAAATTTCGATTAATAACAAAAAAAGTAAATATGTCAGCAGCAATGAAATACCGCCAAATGAAAGCTCTATTATTGAGAAGAAAAGGAGGTAAAATTCATTTGGGTGGTAAGTTGCATGACCGAGTCAGCACTTGGAGGCAACTTCATCTCAATTTGTAACAGGTTGTTGTGGTTGGTGTGGATGTCCAGGACTCCAGGTCAAGTGAAGTACTCGGCCCTGGGGGTCCTGCCCATCTGCTAAAATCACAGAAGGAGGGGATTGGGATGGAACTGGTCTCCAGACAGTTTCTGTTCTTTCTGTCTTTCATATGATGTTGCTGAAGAATGCTAACCTTGAGATAAGATGCTGCAGAAGTAGTAAGGAAGAAAGAATGTAGACAGGCACTGAAGGACATCAGCATGCAAATGAAAGGTGTAGACACTACCTAACACCCTGCACTGGAACATATCAGCTATTCTACAGGGTGGGCCATTTATATGGATACACCTTAATAAAATGGGAATGGTTGGTGATAATAACTTCCTGTTTGTGGCACATTAGTATATGTGAGGGGGGAAACTTTTTAAGATGGGTGGTGACCATGGCGGCCATTTTGAAATCGGCCATTTTGAATCCAACTTTTGTTTTATCAATAGGAAGAGGGTCATGTGACACATCAAATTTATTGGGAATTTCTCAAGAAAAACAATGGTGTGCTTGGTTTTAACGTAACTTTATTCTTTCATGAGTTATTTACAAGTTTCTGACCACTTATAAAATGTGTTCAATGTGCTGCCCATTGTGTTGGATTGTCAATGCAACCCTCTTCTCCCACTGTTCACACACTGATAGCAACACTGCAGGAGAAATGCTAGCACAGGCTTCCAGTATCCGTAGTTTCAGGTGCTGCACATCTCGTATCTTCACAGCATAGACGATTGCCTTCAGATGATACAAGATGTGCAGCACCTGAATCTACGGATACTGGAAGCCTGTGCTAGCATTTCTCCTGCGGTGTTGCTATCAGTGTGTGAAGAGTGGGAGAAGAGGGTTGCATTGACAATCCAACACAATGGGCAGCACATTGAACACATTTTATAAGTGGTCAGAAACTTGTAAATAACTCATGAAAGAATAAAGTTACGTTAAAACCAAGCACACCATTGTTTTTCTTGTGAAATTCCCAATAAGTTTGATGTGTCACATGACCCTCTTGCTATTGAAAAAACAAAAGTTAGATTCAAAATGGCCGTTTCAAAATGGCCGCCATGGTCACCACCCATCTTAAAAAGTTTCCCCCCTCACATATACTAATGTGCCACAAACAGGAAGTTAATATCACCAACCATTCCCATTTTATTAAGGTGTATCCATATAAATGGCCCACCCTGTATATCACTATCTAACCTACACTGACCATCTCCCACTAACTATCTGTATTATATATATGAGCTAACTATCTAATGTAATTGGATAAGGAATAGGACATAGCAAGCGTAAATAGAAAATTGAACAGTTAGACAATTCCAGATACACTCGCTTGACATAAATCTGAAATGTAATTTATTTTGAAGACCATAAATAAATCAGGATTAAGATTAAGGCTATGTACATTTAGTCAATTAAAAATTAGTAAACTGTCAGTTTTTAATGGACTTTTTTTCACTGATGCCTTTCTTAGAAACGGACATTAAAAATGGTCCCATTCAAGTGTGCGGAGGCTGTCGGTCAGTGATAGAACTTTTTCTATTTTTTGACGTTCATTATTCACTGACTGTCAAAAAAACTGCCATGTGAATAACCCCATAGACTGTCAATTCTTAAAATTGACAATGTCCATCAACATCCGTGAGAATGTAGCCTAACAATTATTGAAAACAGGGATATAACTAGTCTACTGATCCCCATAGCATCATTTGAGGTGTAGATGAGTTTCATATTACTGATAAGTCAAGGTGAAAAGAATTATGTGGAATTATGTGGAAAGCTTAAAGGGAGTCTGTCAGCGGTTTTGACCATGGTAAACTGCTGACATCACTAAGTAAGGGTGAAGGAGAGCAGGACATGTGGAGCTTTTATTATCAGGATTAGGCCGCTGCTCGTCTATTCTGTGCATTGGGGACCACAATTTGCAGTCCCCAAAGCATGGACAACATTCGTGCGGATTCCGCAGACGATCCGGATCCATTCAACTTGAATGTCTCCTTAATCCATCTGCACCGCTAAAAAGTACTTTTTTGCGGTGTGGAGGCACAAAGAGAAATCCCACTGAAGCACTCCATAGTGCTTCCATGGGGTTCTGTGCCTCTGTTCCGCACTGGACTTTTTGGATTGCGGATCCATTGAAGTGAATGGGTCTGCATTCATGATGCGGGGTGCACACGGCCGAATGCTACAGCTGTCTCTCAGATCAGAGGGAAATTGCTGTAATGCAGCTCAATGCACAGAGACCTTCACAGTGAAGCGCCCCCACCAGGGCACTTGCAGGAGCAAAATAAAAGATCATATTCTCAGTACTCCTGATAAAAGCTCTACTAAAGGTCATTTTGTCCTGCTATCCTAGATCCTGTACCCATTGCTGACAGCAGTTTAGCATAGTCAAAACTACTAATAGGTCTCCCTTTAAACTTGTATGAGATTAGAAAAAAACAGGGCAGAAGTGCAATAACATGCTGTTTCTGGAAAAAAGCTGATCATTTTTATAATTTTATAGTAGGACATATTATAAGAAATAGAGGTTTCAGAAATTATGTATGCCTTCTATTTTGTTATATTGTATATACAGATGCATCTCAATAAATTAGAATATCATTGAAAAGTTTATTTATTTCAGTATTTCAATTAAAATAGTGAAACATATATTATATAGATTCATGCACACAGTTATCTATTTCAAGTGTTTATTTTAATGTTGAATATGGCTTACAGCTGATGAAAACTCAAAAGTCAGTATTTCAGAAAATTTTTATATTGTGAAAAATATTGTGGTTCTTACAGTGTCTGTCTGTTTAAAAAACAATCTTTTAGAGAGTCAGGGACAGTCAGAAATCAATCAGGGACAGTCAGAAATCAACCAAGCTTGAATCATACTGTTAGATAGAATGAAGGGAAAGGCTAGAATTACAAAGAAAAAAAGTGTGTGTGTAGAATAGGAAGGCATGGAAGCTGACAGCCAAGGAGGAAGGAGTGAGGAGCTATGGCGCTAGCAGAACTGTAACTGCTGCAGTAGACCTCAAAAGCAACTACCTGCAAGGAAATACTTTTATTGTTTTCCCCTATTTTCCATTTCATCACCATGACGGCCACACAGGAGGTTGACCCATGACCTCTGTAGGGGCAGGAACAGAGAAGAGGTTAAATTGCCCCCTCCCACCTCCACTCCCCAGTGTTCCTGTCCCTACTGAGGCCAGGGGTGGAGAAGAGTCTCCCTGCACGTCAGGGAGATGAAGAGGAAGCTATCCTTTTTTTTTTTTTTTTACTTTAGCTCCAAGAGGTCCGAGGACGGTTTCCTGGTCTTTCTTACCTTAGCTCCATCGGGAGCTCCCCAGTCCGCCGGCAGCCGCGTGCTTATGCTGGGCTGGGGGTATCAGGAGGACTCGTTCTGGTTCATCCGGAGCCTGCTCCCGGGCCGCATGGTTCCTCCTCTCCCCCGGTGGGGCGGGCAGTGCAGCGGCCAGCGTGCGTGCATGCCGACGGTAATGATGTCTCTTCCGGGTCCCGGTCAAGTGACCAACCCGGAAGTCTTCATGGACGGGAGGCAGAGCAGTATAAGAAGCGGGCAAGCCACAGCAGACGGCGATCTGAGGTCTGAGTAAGTACCAGATATCCACTGGCACCCCCAGCATGTCGGGTCCTGAGCTGCAGGTTTCTATGGAGCCTGATGCCCCCATACTGCCTCCCGTAAGTTCCCCTGGTGGGACCCCTATTTACTTAAACTGTTAAACTTCTTGGTAAATCCTCATGTCTTTCCCTGACGGCTCTCCTCCATCTTTATTTTTTATATCCCCAGGTTAAGAAAGCACAGAAAAAGATTAATAAGCCTTCCCGTTGTTTAACTTGCTAAAAAATAATTACCTGAGGGATATGCAAAAGTTATGCAAGGACTGTATTTCGGACGTAATCCGTCAAGAACAGCCTTCGCTTATGGAAAGCATCCGTTCGGTGGTTCAGGAGGAGCTGAGAGCCGCCAGGTCCGGGGTACCCGATCCCCAACCTCAACCCCCCAAACGGCCAAGGATAAAATATATTTCTTCTTTGGATTCGGACATGGAGGATGAGGAGAATTTTCGTAGAGTGATAGGAAATTCTATTTCTCTGCTATGGAGATGCACAACCTATTAAAAGCGGTTCATGCCACCATGGGGATTGAGGAGGCCCCTAAGACTCATTCCATCCAGGATGAAATGTTCGGAGGGCTGAAAGTGAAAAGGGCAATGGTATTTCCCATAAATGAGAACATCAGAGACATGGTGTTGGAGGAATGGTCTGAACCAGAGAAAAGATTGGGAATATCCAAAGAATTCAAAAACCGTTTAGTTTTTGACCCATCTCAGTCAAAACTGTTTGATGAAACTCCAATAATATATGTCCAGGTGGCAAAAGTAAATAAAAAGACCGCTTTGCCATTTGAAGATGCGGCTCAGCTTAAAGATGCCATGGAACGCAAAGCGGACGCCCTTCTAAGAAAATCATGGGAGGCATCCATGTACGGGCTCAAAACTAATATAGCGGCCACGTCTGTGGCCAGATCCATGTTCTTGTGGCTGAATGAACTGGAGAATCATTAAAGGAACAGAACTTCTAGGGAAGAAATCCTTCAGTACTTACCACTACTGAAATCTGCTGCAGGGTTTTTAGCTGACGCCTCGGCTGAATCCATTAGATTCAGCGCCAGGGATGCAAGTAGAGTTGAGTGAACACCTGGATGTTCGGGTTTGAGAAGTTCGGCCGAACTTCCCGGAAATGTTCGGGTTCGGGATCCGAACCCGACCCGAACTTCGTCCCGAACCCGAACCCCATTGAAGTCAATGGGGACCCAAACTTTTCGGCACTAAAAAGGCTGTAAAACAGCCCAGGAAAGAGCTAGAGGGCTGCAAAAGGCAGCAACATGTAGGTAAATCCCCTGCAAACAAATGTGGATAGGGAAATGAATTAAAATAAAAATAAAAAAAATAAAAATTAACCAATATCAATTGGACAGAGGTCCCATAGCAGAGAATCTGGCTTCACGTCAGCAGAGAATCAGTCTCTTCATGCCATAGCAGAGAATCTGGCTTCATGTCAGCAGAGAATCAGTCTTCATGTCATAGCAGAGAATCAGGCTTCACGTCACCCACCACTGGAACAGGCCACTGTCACATATTTAGGCCCAGGCACCCAGACAGAGGAGAGAGGTCCCGTAACAGAGAATCTGGCTTCATGTCAGCAGAAAATCAGTCTTCATGTCATAGCAGAGAATCAGGCTTCACGTCACCCACCACTGGAACAGGCCACTGTCACATATTTAGGCCCAGGCACCCAGGCAGAGGAGAGAGGTCCCGTAACAGAGAATCTGGCTTCATGTCAGCAGAGAATCAGTCTTCATGTCATAGCAGAGAATCAGGCTTCACGTCACCCACCACTGGAACAGGCCACTGTCACATATTTAGGCCCCGGCACCCAGACAGAGGAGAGAGGTCCCGTAACAGAGAATCTGGCTTCATGTCAGCAGAGAATCAGTCTTCATGTCATAGCAGAAAATCAGGCTTCACGTCACCCACCACTGGAACAGGCCACTGTCACATATTTAGGCCCAGGCACCCAGACAGAGGAGAGAGGTCCCGTAACAGAGAATCTGGCTTCATGTCAGCAGAGAATCAGTCTTCATGTCATAGCAGAGAATCAGGCTTCACGTCACCCACCACTGGAACAGGCCACTGTCACATATTTAGGCCCCGGCACCCAGACAGAGGAGAGAGGTCCCATAACATAGATTCAGGCTTCATGTCAGCAGAGAATCAGTCTTCATGTCATAGCAGAGAATCAGGCTTCACGTCACCCATTACTGGAACAGGCCACTGTCACATATTTAGGCCCCGGCACCCAGACAGAGGAGAGAGATCCCATAACAGAGATTCAGGCTTCATGTCAGCAGAGAATCAGTCTTCATGTCATAGCAGAGAATCAGGCTTCACGTCACCCACCACTGGAACAGGCCACTGTCACATATTTAGGCCCCGGCACCCAGACAGAGGCGAGAGGTCCCGTAACAGAGAATCTGGCTTCATGTCAGCAGATAATCAGTCTTCATGTCATAGCAGAGAATCAGGCTTCACGTCACCCACCACTGGAACAGGCCACTGTCACATATTTAGGCCCCGGCACCCAGACAGAGGAGAGAGGTCCCGTAACAGAGAATCTGGCTTCATATCAGCAGAGAATCAGTCTTCATGTCATAGCAGAGAATCAGGCTTCACGTCACCCACCACTGGAACAGGCCACTGTCACATATTTAGGCCCCGGCACCCAGACAGAGGAGAGAGGTCCCATAACATAGATTCAGGCTTCATGTCAGCAGAGAATCAGTCTTCATGTCATAGCAGAGAATCAGGCTTCACGTCACCCATTACTGGAACAGGCCACTGTCACATATTTAGGCCCCGGCACCCAGACAGAGGAGAGAGGTCCCATAACAGAGATTCAGGCTTCATGTCAGCAGAGAATCAGTCTTCATGTCATAGCAGAGAACCAGGCTTCACGTCACCCAACACTGGAACAGGCCACTGTCACATAATTAGGCCCCGGCACCCAGACAGAGGAGAGAGGTCCCGTAACAGAGAATCTGGCTTCATGTCAGCAGAGAATCAGTCTTCATGTCATAGCAGAGAATCAGGCTTCACGTCACCCACCACTGGAACAGGCCACTGTCACATATTTAGGCCCCGGCACCCAGACAGAGGAGAGGTTCATTCAACTTTGGGTTGCCCCGCAATATAATGGTAAAATGAAAATAAAAATAGGATTGAATGAGGAAGTGCCCTGGAGTACAATAATATATTGTTAAGGGGAGGTAGTTAATGTCTAATCTGCACAAGGGATGGACAGGTCCTGTGGGATCCATGCCTGGTTCATTTTTATGAACGTCAGCTTGTCCACATTGGCTGTAGACTGGCGGCTCCGTTTGTCTGTAATGACGCCCCCTGCCGTGCTGAATTCACGTTCAGACAAAACGCTGGCCGCCGGGCAGGCCAGCACCTCCAAGGCATAAAAGGCTAGCTCTGGCCACGTGGGCAATTTGGAGACCCAGAAGTTGAATGCGGCCGAACCATCAGTCAGTATGTGGAGTGGTGTGCACAGGTACTGTTCCACCATGTTATTGAAATGTTGCCTCCTGCTAACACGTTCCGTATCAGGTGGTGGTGCAGTTAGCTGTGGCGTGGTGACAAAACTTTTCCACATCTCTGCCATGCTAACCCTGCCCTCAGAGGAGCTGGCCGTGACACAGCTGAGTTGGCGACCTCTTGCTCCTCCTCTGCCTTCGCCTTGGGCTTCCACTGGTTCCCCTGTGACATTTGGGAATGCTCTCAGTAGCACGTCTACCAACGTGCGCTTGTACTCGCGCATCTTCCTATCACGCTCCAGTGTCGGAAGTAAGGTGGGCACATTCTCTTTGTACCGGGGATCTAGCAGGGTGGCAACCCAGTAGTCCGCACACGTTAAAATGTGGGCAACTCTGCTGTCGTTGCGCAGGCACTGCAGCATGTAGTCGCTCATGTGTGCCAGGCTGCCCAGAGGTAAGGACAAGCTGTCCTCTGTGGGAGGCGTATCGTCATCGTCCTGTGTTTCCCCCCAGCCACGCACCAGTGATGGGCCCGAGCTGCGTTTGGTGCCAGCCCGCTGTGAACCTGCTTCATCCTCATCCTCCTCAACCTCCTCCTCATCCTCATCCTCGTCCTCCTCGTCCTCCAGTAGTGGGCCCTGTCTGGCCACATTTGTACCTGGCCTCTGCTGTTGAAAAAAACCTCCCTCTGAGTCACTTCGAAGAGACTGGCCTGAAAGTGCTAAAAATGACCCCTCTTCCTCCTCTTCCTCCTGGGCCACCTCCTCTTCCATCATCGCCCTAAGTGTTTTCTCAAGGAGACATAGAAGTGGTATTGTAACGCTGATAACGGCGTCATCGCCACTGGCCATGTTGGTGGAGTACTCGAAACAGCGCAACAGAGCACACAGGTCTCGCATGGAGGCCCAGTCATTGGTGGAGAAGTGGGGCTGATCCGCAGTGCGACTGACCCGTGCGTGCTGCAGCTGAAACTCCACTATGGCCTGCTGCTGCTCGCACAGTCTGTCCAGCATGTGCAAGGTGGAGTTCCACCTGGTGGGCACGTCGCATATGAGGCGGTGAGCGGGAAGGCCGAAGTTACGCTGTAGCGCAGACAGGCGAGCAGCGGCAGGGTGTGAACGCCGGAAGCGCGAACAGACGGCCCGCACTTTATGCAGCAGCTCTGACATGTCGGGGTAGTTGTGAATGAACTTCTGCACCACCAAATTCAGCACATGTGCCAGGCAAGGGATGTGCGTCAAACCGGATAGTCCCAGAGCTGCAACGAGATTTCGCCCATTATCGCACACCACCAGGCCAGGCTTGAGGCTCACCGGCAGCAACCACTCGTTGGTCTGTTGTTCTATACCCCGCCACAACTCCTGTGCGGTGTGGGGCCTGTCCCCCAAACATATGAGTTTCAGAATGGCCTGCTGACGTTTACCCCGGGCTGTGCTGAAGTTGGTGGTGAAGGTGTGTGGCTGACTGGATGAGCAGGTGGAAGAAGAGGAGGAGGAAGCTGAGTAGGAGGAGGAGGCAACAGGAGGCAAAGAATGTGCCCTGCGATCCTTGGCGGCGGAAGGACGTGCGCCAAACAGCTCTCCGCCTGGGGCCCAGCCGCCACTACATTTACCCAGTGTGCAGTTAGGGATATACACTGCGTGCAGAATTATTAGGCAAATGAGTATTTTGACCACATCATCCTCTTTATGCATGTTGTCTTACTCCAAGCTGTATAGGCTCGAAAGCCTACTACCAATTAAGCATATTAGGTGATGTGCATCTCTGTAATGAGAAGGGGTGTGGTCTAATGACATCAACACCCTATATTAGGTGTGCATAATTATTAGGCAACTTCCTTTCCTTTGGCAAAATGGGTCAAAAGAAGGACTTGACAGGCTCAGAAAAGTCAAAAATAGTGAGATATCTTGCAGAGGGATGCAGCACTCTTAAAATTGCAAAGCTTCTGAAGCGTGATCATCGAACAATCAAGCGTTTCATTCAAAATAGTCAACAGGGTCGCAAGAAGCGTGTGGAAAAACCAAGGCGCAAAATAACTGCCCATGAACTGAGAAAAGTCAAGCGTGCAGCTGCCAAGATGCCACTTGCCACCAGTTTGGCCATATTTCAGAGCTGCAACATCACTGGAGTGCCCAAAAGCACAAGGTGTGCAATACTCAGAGACATGGCCAAGGTAAGAAAGGCTGAAAGACGACCACCACTGAACAAGACACACAAGCTGAAACGTCAAGACTGGGCCAAGAAATATCTCAAGACTGATTTTTCTAAGGTTTTATGGACTGATGAAATGAGAGTGAGTCTTGATGGGCCAGATGGATGGGCCCGTGGCTGGATTGGTAAAGGGCAGAGAGCTCCAGTCCGACTCAGACGCCAGCAAGGTGGAAGTGGAGTACTGGTTTGGGCTGGTATCATCAAAGATGAGCTTGTGGGGCCTTTTCGGGTTGAGGATGGAGTCAAGCTCAACTCCCAGTCCTACTGCCAGTTTCTGGAAGACACCTTCTTCAAGCAGTGGTACAGGAAGAAGTCTGCATCCTTCAAGAAGAACATGATTTTCATGCAGGACAATGCTCCATCACACGCGTCCAAGTACTCCACAGCGTGGCTGACAAGAAAGGGTATAAAAGAAGAAAATCTAATGACATGGCCTCCTTGTTCACCTGATCTGAACCCCATTGAGAACCTGTGGTCCATCATCAAATGTGAGATTTACAAGGAGGGAAAACAGTACACCTCTCTGAACAGTGTCTGGGAGGCTGTGGTTGCTGCTGCACGCAATGTTGATGGTGAACAGATCAAAACACTGACAGAATCCATGGATGGCAGGCTTTTGAGTGTCCTTGCAAAGAAAGGTGGCTATATTGGTCACTGATTTGTATTTGTTTTGTTTTTGAATGTCAGAAATGTATATTTGTGAATGTTGAGATGTTATATTGGTTTCACTGGTAAAAATAAATAATTGAAATGGGTATATATTTGTTTTTTGTTAAGTTGCCTAATAATTATGCACAGTAATAGTCACCTGCACACACAGATATCCCCCTAAAATAGCTAAAACTAAAAACAAACTAAAAACTACTTCCAAAAATATTCAGCTTTGATATTAATGAGTTTTTTGGGTTCATTGAGAACATGGTTGTTGTTCAATAATAAAATTAATCCTCAAAAATACAACTTGCCTAATAATTCTGCACTCCCTGTATAGTGTCCCTGGCCGTGCTTACTGGTCCACGTATCTGTGGTTAGGTGGACCTTGCCACAGATGGCGTTGCGCAGTGCACACTTGATTTTATCGGACACTTGGTTGTGCAGGGAAGGCACGGCTCTCTTGGAGAAGTAGTGCCGGCTGGGAACAACATACTGTGGGACAGCAAGCGACATGAGCTGTTTGAAGCTGTCTGTGTCCACCAGCCTAAATGACAGCATTTCATAGGCCAGTAGTTTAGAAATGCTGGCATTCAGGGCCAGGGATCGAGGGTGGCTAGGTGGGAATTTACACTTTCTCTCAAATGTTTGTGAGATGGAGAGCTGAACGCTGCCGTGTGACATGGTTGAGATGCTTGGTGACGCAGGTGGTGGTGTTGGTGGTACATCCCATGTTTGCTGGGCGGCAGGTGCCAACGTTCCTCCAGAGGCGGAGGAAGAGGCCGAGGCGGCGGCAGCAGCAGAAGAGGCCGAGGCGGCAGCAGCAGAAGAGGTAGCAGGGGGAGCCTGAGTGACTTCTTTGTTTTTAAGGTGTTTACTCCACTGCAGTTCATGCTTTGCATGCAGGTGCCTGGTCATGCAGGTTGTGCTAAGGTTCAGAACGTTAATGCCTCGCTTCAGGCTCTGATGGCACAGCGTGCAAACCACTCGGGTCTTGTCGTCAGCACATTGTTTAAAGAAGTGCCGTGCCAGGGAACTCCTTGAAGCTGCCTTTGGGGTGCACGGTCCCAGATGGCGGCGGTCAGTAGCAGGCGGAGTCTCTTGGCGGCGGGTGTTCTGATTTTGCCCACTGCTCCCTCTTTGTCTTTTGCTATGCTGTTGGCTCGGTCTCACCACTGCCTCTTCCTCCGAACTGTGAAAGTCAGTGGCACGACCTTTATTCCATGTGGGGTGTAGGACCTCATCGTCCCCTGCATCGTCTTCCACCCAGTCTTGATCCCTGACCTCCTGTTCAGTCTGCACACTGCAGAAAGACGCAGCAGTTGGCACCTGTGTTTCGTCATCATCAGAGACGTGCTGAGGTGGTATTCCCATGTCCTCATCATCAGGAAACATAAGTGGTTGTGCGTTAGTGCATTCTATCTCTTCCACCCCTGGGGAAGGGCTAGGTGGATGCCCTTGGGAAACCCTGGCAGCAGAGTCTTCAAACAGCATAAGAGACTGCTGCATAACTTGAGGCTCAGACAGTTTCCCTGATATGCATGGGGGTGATGTGACAGACTGATGGGCTTGGTTTTCATGCGCCATCTGTGCGCTTTCTGTAGAAAACTGGGTGGGAGATAACGTGAACGTGCTGGATGCACTGTCGGCCACCCAATTGACTAATGCCTGTACCTGCTCAGGCCTTACCATCCTTAGAACGGCATTGGGCCCCACCAAATATTTCTGTAAATTCTGGCGGCTACTGGGACCTGAGGTAGTTGGTACACTAGGACGTGTGGCTGTGGCAGAACGACCACGTCCTCTCCCAGCACCAGAGGGTCCACAAACACCACCACGACCATGTCCACGTCCGCGTCCCTTACTAGTTGTTTTCCTCATTGTTACCGTTCACCACAATAAGAAAAATATTATTCGGGCCAATGTATTGAATTAAAATTCAGGCCTTTTTTTACAGACACCTAACACTGTCTGGCTATCTATTTAGGTACCGTATTACACTAATACAGGCACACAAGTAATGACAGATTTGGTTGAATAGAAATGTGAGGCCTATTTTTTACGCGCTGTGTGACAGATATACCTTTAATCACAGAATTAGACTTGTATCTGCACTGTAGCATGTGTGTTAAGTTTTTCAGAATGACACTATCAGCACCTTGATTCTAAGATATCCTTTTTGGGATAGATTTAAAGTAGGCCTGATATAGCAGAAACTACTAATTTTGAGAATGGCAAATTTGGGAATAGTTTTTCAACCCAGAACAAAAACTGTGCTTTTACGGTCACTACAAATAATTTGACCAGCTAAAACAGTACAGATTTGGTTGAATAGAAATGTGAGGCCTATTTTTTACGCGCTGTGTGACAGATATACCTTTAATCACAGAATTAGACTTGTATCTGCACTGTAGCGTGTGTGTTTAAGTTTTTCAGAATGACACTATCAGCACCTTAAATCTAAGATATCCTTTTTGGAATAGATTTAAAGTAGGCCTGATATAGCAGAAACTACTAATTTTGAGAATGGCAAATTTGGGAATAGTTTTTCAACCCAGAACAAAAACTGTGCTTTTACGGTCACTAAATATAACTTGACCAGCTAAAACTGTACTGATTTGGAGGAATACAAATGTCAGGCCTATTTTTTAGGCGCTGGGTGACAGGCTCAACTTGTGTCTGATGTAGTATATGGCCAAAAAATAACCACACTATTGATGGTTAAATGCACTTGGGTGACACAGGCTCAGCCTGCACCTGATGTAGTATATGGCCAAAAAATAACCACACTGTTGATGGTTAAATGCACTTCGGTGACACAGGCTCAGCCTGCACCTGATGTAGTATATGGCCAAAAAATAACCACACTGTTGATGGTTAAATGCACTTGGGTGACACAGGCTCAGCCTGCACCTGATGTAGGATATAGCAAAAAATAACCACACTATTGATGGTTAAATGCACTTGGGTGACACAGGCTCATCCTGCACCTGATGTAGTATATGGCCAAAAAATAACCACACTGTTGATGGTTAAATGCACTTGGGTGACACAGGCTCAGCCTGCACCTGATGTAGTATATGGCCAAAAAATAACCACACTGTTGATGGTTAAATGCACTTGGGTGACACAGGCTCAGCCTGCACCTGATGTAGGATATAGCAAAAAATAACCACACTATTGATGGTTAAATGCACTTGGTGGTAGCTTGTGCTGGCGCACCACAAGCCACAAAATGGCCGCCGATCACTCCAGAAAAAAAGGATATAAAAACGCTCTGGGCAGCCTAAAAAATGTGAGCAATTCAATATCAGCACTTCAATGATCCACAGCTGGAGATCGATCACTGAATTAAGTCTTTTGGAGGAGTTAATCTGCCTAATCTCGCCCTAACGTCGCAGCAGCAACCTCTCCCTATGCTTGAATCAGCAGAGTGACGTGCAGCGCTACGTGACCCAAGCTTATATAGAGGCTGGGTCACATGCTGCACTGGCCAATCACAGCCATGCCAATAGTAGGCAAGGCTGTGATGGCCTCTTGGGGCAAGTAGTATGACGCTTGTTGATTGGTTGCTTTGCAGCCTTTCAAAAAGCGCCAAGAAAGCGCCGAACACCGAACCCGAACCCGGACTTTTACGAAAATGTTCGGGTTCGGGTCCGTGTCACGGACACCCCAAAATTCGGTACGAACCCGAACTATACAGTTCGGGTTCGCTCATCCCTACTCTGGAGTCATGTGAGGCTGGCCACGTCACATGACTCCACCAGCGCTCTCTGGCCACAGATTGCCTGTTATTGAGGTCCTTCCTGCATGATACTCACCTGGTTTGTTTGTTCCTGCTTGGCTTCTGATTTCCCGTCCGTCTCATCCTCTGGTCTTGGTGTGCTTTCCTGGTTTGACTTCGGCTTGTCCTGACGATTCTCTGCTTGCTCCTCCGGTACCTTTTCTGCTCTCTTGGTTTTGACCGGCTTGTTTGACCCTTCTTTTTGTGTTTGTCTTCTCTGCACTATCCTAGCTAAGGGTTTGTCGACAAGTTGTCCCTTGTCGCAAAGACTTCCCCAAGTAGGCAGGGACAGGGGTGAGGGTGGAGTTTAGTGGCCTCTACCCCACCCCCTGTGTGTGTGACAGAATAACAGGCCCACATTACCACTGTTATCATGAATCCTTTGGTTACCCTGACGGAGCATGTTTCTAATCTGACTCATGGTTCAGGAATTAGGGGAGAAACTTCATTTACATGAGTCAGGACAGAGTGCCTCAACTTCGCATGTATCTAGTCATTATATGGAGCCTCAGATCAAGCTTCCTGAACTGTTCTCAGGTGACCGTACAAAGTTTCTGTCTTTCAAAGAGAATTGTAAGCTTTATTTCAGATTACGCCCCTTGTCATCCGGTTCTGAGAGCCAGCGCGTGGGCATTGTAATCTCCCTTCTCCAGGGAGATCCCCAGGATTGGGCTTTTTCCTTGCCTGCTGACGCTGGTTGTCTCAGCTCTGTCGAGGGGTTCTTCCAGGCCCTAGGTACCTTGTATGATGAACCTGACAGGGCCATAATAGCTGAGACCGCTCTTAAGGCTTTGGTACAGGAAGACCAACCAGCCGAAGATTCATTTTTATCATATTGTATAAGGGGGGAGGCCAACAGATTCTTGGATAATAGAGGTGTTGACAAAGAGGAATGTAGATAGTTTCAAGGATTAATAGACCTGTGCATTGGCCATATATGGGGGGAACTGGAAGCTGGAGAGATAAGAGGAGAGACAGGGACTGGAGGAGAGACCTGAGTGCCCATGTGTGATAACTAGGTAATGTAAAGTTTAAGGGATTGTATTGTTATATATTCATAGTATTGTTATATACATTCTTAGTGTGATCTTTAGTTGTTAATTGTAATTATTGTTGTTTATAAGTCTCTTTCTATGTAAACTTTCTTTCCGGTTATATATTATCTTCACATCCTTCAAATGTAATAACTGTAACATCGATATTCCACAATACAATATAATTTTTTTTGTACCCTCACTGTACAGTCGTGGCCAAAAGTTTTGAGAATTACATAAATATTGGAAATTGGAAAAGTTGCTGCTTAAGTTTTTATAATAGCAATTTGAATATAGTCCTGAATGTTATGAAGAGTGATCAGATGAATTGCATAGTCCTTCTTTGCCATGAAAATTAACTTAATCCCAAAAAAAACTTTCCACTGCATTTCATTGCTGTCAATAAAGGACCTGCTGAGATCATTTCAGTAATCGTCTTGTTAACTCAGGTGAGAATGTTGACGAGCACAAGGCTGGAGATCATTATGTCAGGCTGATTGGGTTAAAATGGCAGACTTGACATGTTAAAAGGAGGGTGATGATTGAAATCATTGTTCTTCCATTGTTAACCATGGTGACCTGCAAAGAAACGCGTGCAGCCATCATTGCGTTGCATAGAAAATGGCTTCACAGGCAAGGATATTGTGGCTACTAAAATTGCACCTCAATCAACAATTTATAGGATCATCAAGAACTTCAAGGAAAGAGGTTAAATTCTTGTTAAGAAGGCTTCCGGGCGTCCAAGAAAGTCCAGCAAGCGCCAGGATCGTCTCCTAAAGAGGATTCAGCTGCGGGATCGGAGTGCCACCAGTGCAGAGCTTGCTCAGGAATGGCAGTAGGCAGGTATGAGCGCATCTGCACGCACAGTGAGGCGAAGACTTTTAGAAGATGGCCTGGTGTCAAGAAGGGCAGCAAAGAAGCCACTTCTCTCCAAAAAAAACATCAGGGACAGATTGATCTTCTGCAGAAAGTATGGTGAATGGACTGCTGAGGACTGGGGCAAAGTCATATTCTCCGATGAAGCCTCTTTCCGATTGTTTGGGGCATCTGGAAAAAGGCTTGTCCGGAGAAGAAAAGGTGAGCGCTACCATCAGTCCTGTGTCATGCCAACAGTAAAGCATCCTGAGATTATTCATGTGTGGGGTTGCTTCTCATCCAAGGGAGTGGGCTCACTCACAATTTTGCCCAAAAACACAGCCATGAATAAAGAATGGTACCAAAACACCCTCCAACAGCAACTTCTTCCAACAATCCAACAACAGTTTGGTGAAGAACAATGCATTTTCCATCACGATGGAGCACCGTGCCATAAGGCAAAAGTGATAACTGAGTGGCTCGGGGACCAAAACGTTGACATTTTGGGTCCATGGCCTGGAAACTCCCCAGATCTTAATCTCATTGAGAACTTGTGGTCAATCCTCAAGAGGCGGGTGGACAAACAAAAACCCACTAATTCTGACAAACTCCAAGAAGTGATTATGAAAGAATGGGTTGCTATCAATCAGGAATTGGCCCAGAAGTTGATTGAGAGCATGCCCAGTAGAATTGCAGAGGTCCTGAAAAAGAAGGGCCAACACTGCAAATACTGACTCTTTGCATAAATGTCATGTAATTGTCGATAAAAGCCTTTGAAACGTATGAAGTGTGTGTAATTATATTTCACTACATCACAGAAACAACTGAAACAAAGATCTAAAAGCAGTTTAGCAGCAAACTTTGTGAAAACTAATATTTTTGTCATTCTCAAAACTTTTGGCCACGACTGTATATCATTTATTGCACCCAACCTTAAAACCAGACACAGTAAGAGGGTGGATTATATTTCTATATTTATATCTAATTATTTCTTACAATATGAGAAGGACATTGACATGTTACTGCACCATAGTATTGTTGGATAAGATAATTGGAGAGCCCACTTTCTGAAAGTATACATTTTATTTTCTCGTAAATATGCTTCAGACTTTGAGACCCAAACTCAGTAACGCTAAAAAAATAATGAAATTATTAATGAAATTTGTTGCAAAAAGTTGATCATGAACATTCTAAAAAATCATTAAATACCAGAAAGGCCATTTCCTATGCTAAATAATATATGCTATAAATGTTGTAAACTTGAATCCTGAAGCAATTTGTCTGATACTAATTATTTATTGTATAAAAAAAATATGAAGGTCTCTAAACTTTCACCTATGTGAAGAGGAAGTCTGGGACTAATGAGCAGGGAAAGACATGGATGTTTGTGAATATTTGCAGCTGAATTAGCACACTCCCTGGGTCTCTAGGGATAATGTGAGGGAATATTAACTCAACACAAACCCATCAGAGCCTAGGATTTGATGGAGTTTTTTCCAGGACTTGATGCTGGCATGTAGCGGTGAGCAAACTTCTGTTTTCAAGTTTGGCGTAAAAGGATTGAGTTGGGCTTATATAAGAATTCCAATATGGATTCCGCTATCACAAACAATAACTTATGGTCCTTGGTAGTGGAATCCATAACGGAATTCTTGAGCGCCTAACTTGAAAAAAGAAGTTCGCTCATCCCATGGTATGGTAAAACTTGTATGGACTAATGTGATTTCTGCGCAGTTCACAAACAGGCAAAAGGACTTGCTTTAGATGGCTCTTCATAGGACCTTCCTCTGTGGTTGATCACTAATGTCTATAACCGTCGGTACTGTGCAAGGTGCTCACCATGCAACAGTTTTGTGCCTCTTTTGGCAGTGCCCTTTTGCACAGAGTCTTTTGAATACCCTGGAACTTAAACTCAAAAGGGCAGATTTACTAATACTGTTTTTTCTTATTCAAGTCTCTCTCTCTATGTAGAGTCATCATGTAAGTTCATATTCAACACAGATGAGCAGATCACAAATCTTCAGACTGTAGGTCAGGTAGTGAATTTGATGTCGGTAGATGATAATGATTCTGCTTGCAAAAATAAGTGACGTCAAACTGGGAAAGATGGCATATATATATATATATAAAAAAAACCATTTAATTGTTATGTTTCTTAATGGTACAAAGATAATTTGGAAGCATAAGCATAAACGTTAATAGTAATCATATTTCACTGGAAATTAATATACAGTAGTAATAGAGTATCATATACTCTATCATATTATACATGCTCAGTAATCTGAACTTTTCTTATGAGAACTTCTCAGTAACATATTTGAATGATAGGACAGCAACTTATTATAAATTGTCTCCTGAAAAACGTTATAAATTATGCCCATTCTTTTGCACAGTGTTACTAGCAATGTGGCATTGAATATACAGAGGAACACTATGAGGAATGCACAGCATCTGTTTCATCATTAAAAAAACTATTAAATGAACTGTGAGTACAGAAGTGAGTGAAATAAAGTAATTGCTGGAAATATGTGAGTAGATTAAATTATTTAGACTATACTTACATTGAAAACACATTCTGTTCTGTAAGTATTTTAATTACATGAGATACTGTTAAATGATATCAAGTCTAATAGATTAAATCAAGTCGGTAGCATCTGATCAGGTGAACATACCATATAAAATATACTGTATAGAATTCTGTAAAACCTTAGGGAAAGGATCCTCATATTCTCTTTATACTACCTTTACCTATAAGGTGTCCTTCCTTAAGCCGAATGCACACGTGAGCCGTCCGTGGTAACCCGGCCTGTATTCCTGCTGAGAGCAGGAGCACACGGCGTCATTGGTTGCTATGACACCGTGCACTTCATTCCGCCGCTGCACTACAGTAATACACTCGTATAGATCAGACGAGTGTATTACTGTAGTGCAGCGGCGGCATGAAGCGCACGGCGTCATAACAACTGTGTGCATTCGGCTTTACTTTGGTTAGACATATCCTGATCAGTGATGGACGAACATCAGCCGGGTCGGTTCGCAAACGCGATCGCGCGAACACGATCAAATGTTCGCTAACCGCAAGTTCGCGGTGGGCCCCATTCACTCTAATGGCAGGCGAACCTGAAAAACCTTCAGCTCATATTTGCAGCCACCAAATACTTAGTAGAAGTGTACAACTAGTCCCACAACATGGACAGTGACATACTAGAGGGGGATCAATAACAAAAATTCCAACAAAAAGTATGTATCTTAATCAGGGGACATTTTTATGCATCTTAAAGGGAAATTCTCTGAAATGTGCCCTGTTGGAGCCTAGAAAATATTTATTTTAGACCACAGGAGTACCGGCCTTAAAAATTAGGCATTCACTGACATAAAAGAAATTCTGATTATGTGGTTTGAGTTACATTATGCGGTCAATGGATACAATTTTTTACTGTGGGCCACTGGACTACAGGTACCAAACATTAGGCATTCACATGAAAGAAAAGATCAAGTGATTATGTGGCTGTAGGTATATTATACGGTCAATGGATATCAATTTTACTGCTGGCCAGTACAAATACAGGTCAAATACATATGTTTAAAAGAACAAAAAATATAAAATTGGATTAAAAACATGGCTAACGAAATCCCACCTCTTGAAAAAAAAACTAATGATAATAGTTGAAACACGTGGTCATCACAGGTGTTGAATTTCTCCGAGGCCCAAAACATTAGGCATTCAACGGACAGAAAAGGTATTTTATACAGGGGCCAATATTTGTTCTGGGTGGTGGCGGATATTTCTGGGCTGACATGAGGAAATTAAATTAAACGTGGTCGTCACAGGTATTGAATTCCTCTGAGATCCATGCCTCATTCGTTTTTAGAAATGTGAGGTAGTCCACAGTGTCGTGAGCTAGACGAGTGCGCTTATCGGTCACGATCCCCCCCCCTGCTGCGCTGAACGTCCTTTCGGACAGGACAGTGGACGAGGGGCATGGCATATTGTGCCAGCTCTGGCCACAGGTGAAGCCTGCACACCCAGTAGTCCAGGGGTTTCTTGCTTCTCAGAGTGTCCACATCGGCTGTTAACCCGATGTAGTCGGACACCTGTCGGTCTAGACGTTCCATGAGGCTGGATCCGAAGGGCGGCTGTCGATGGGTTGGCTGCAAGAATGATCTCATATCCAAAGTGACCAACACATCTTCAAACTACCCTCTTCTTGCATGCGCTGTTGGATTGGTACCCGCAACTATTTCTCTGTGTGTGGAAATTCCTCTGCCAGCGCCCGCAAAAGCAGAATGCAGCATTTCTGGAAGCAAGGCCTGGAAGTGCTGCATTCTGATAGCCTCTATGATGCTGGTAACCTGTCCACCATTTTGTATTTGTACCGTGGGTCTAAGTACGTTGCCACCCAGTGCTGGTCCTTGGCCTTTATGCTTGGCCTCCCTCTTCAAACACTGGAGCATAAAGGCCCCCATTTGCACTAAACTGGAAGCAGTGGAGTGGCCTGGCTCCTGCTCATCGTCTAGGATAATGTCGTCCTCGGTCTCCTCCCCCCAGCCACGGACAACACCAGGGATCTCAGAAAAGTTTAAAGCATGCTCTTCTTGCTCCTCCTCCACCCCAGCACCATCCTCCTCTGACTCCTCTTCAGACTCCTGCTGACTTGTCTCAGATGGAGTAGCCCCCCTAGGAATTCATCCAGCATTGCAACTTCCTCATCTTCCTGCTCCTGCTCCTCAACGGCTTGATCAATAACACAACGCAATGCACGCTCCAGAAAGAAGGCGTAAGGTACGATGTCACTGATGGCGCCCTGGCTGCGACTGACCAGTTTGGTAACCTTGTCAAAGGGCCGCAGAAGTCTGCATGCGTCGCACATGAGCAGCAACTGGTGCAGTGAAAAAACCAAGCTCCCCAGAACCTGTCCTGCCGCAGAGTTCGTACAGGTAGTCATTAACTGCATGTTTCTGCTGGAGCAGCCTATCAAGCATATACAAGGTGGAGTTCCAGTGCGTTGGGCAGTCACAAATCAGACGTCTGATGGGCAGGTGGTGTCGCCGCTGAACATCAGCAAGGAAAGCCATGGCCATGTAAGATCT
Organism: Bufo bufo; assembly: GCF_905171765.1. NCBI lineage: Eukaryota > Metazoa > Chordata > Amphibia > Anura > Bufonidae > Bufo > Bufo bufo. Next base: position 204,067,934 of record NC_053393.1, read on the forward strand.
TCTAAATATGCCAATGATTTTCCTGGCCTGCTGCAAGATGTCCTGGACCCCGGGGTATTTGACAACGAATCGCTGCACGACTAAGTTCAGGACGTGTGCCATGCACGGCATATGTTTCATTTTGCCCTGTTTCAGCACGCTCAGCAGATTGACACCGTTGTCGCACACCACTTTACCAACTGTGAAATTGAGCGGGGTTAGCCACTGATTGGTCTGTGACCACAAAGCTGAAAAGAGTGCAGGACCAGTGTGGCTCTTGGTTTCCAGGCACAACAGCCACAGCACAGCATAGCAACGTCTCACCTGGCACGTCAAATAGGTTCTGGGGAGCTTGGGTGGCGCAGCGGAAGAGGCGGTAGCAGTGGAAATGGAGGAGTCAGCCGAGGAGGAGACGGAGGATGGAGTAGAAGGAGGAGAAGAGGCAGGCCTGCATGCAATCTGTGGTGGTAACCCCAAATCCACACGGGTGCCAGGGGTTAAAGGCTTTACAGCCTTCAGAAGGTTCACCCAGTGGGCAGTAAAAGTTATGTACCCTCCCTGCCAGTGTTTGCTAGACCACGTGTCTGTGGTCAGATGTATCTTGACACTGTCACTGTGTGCCAGAGATACATTCACTTGCCGCTGAACGTGACCATATAGCTCCGGGATGCCATTCTGGGAGAAATATTTCCTTCTGGGTACCTTCCATTGCGGTGTGCCAATGGCCACAAATTTTCTAAATGCCTCCGAGTCCACCAATTTATATGACAGTAGTTGGCGGGCTAGTAGTTCCGAAAAGCCGACGGTCAGCCATTGGGCAAGAGGGTTATCCGGCATCATCATCTTTTTTCGCTTGAACATTTGAGCCACGGAAGCCTGGTGGAAAGTGGAGTGAAGGACAAATGGGAGGAGAGAGGAGAAGGGGAAGGAGAAGATGCAGGACTTGTAGAACCAGAAGTGTGTCTTTGTGGGTTCTGACGGTGTTTCTCCCACTGGGCTCGGTGATGGGATGCCAGGTGCCTTCTTAAGGCGGTCGTCCCTAGGTGTTGGGCTAACCGTGACTTATGTGTTGACATCACAGGCTGCAGATGGCAACACTATTGTCAGCAGCAAACACGTTAAAAAAAATACCACACTGCGGAGCCATGTTCCGGCGTCCTGGGAGCGCCAGATGTGTCCGTGCATGGTGGATGGCTAGTTCCAGATACATTGGCAGTCTACTTTTTGCCTCCTGTGCACTGTACGTTCTGCCTGCTTCTCCTCATTCTCCTCCCTATCTGCTGCTCCATCTCTCCCTCTGAACTCCCCTCCTCTTCCTCTCTTGGGGGCACCCATGTGACGTCCATAGACACATCAGCATCATCCCCTTCACCACCACTGACATTAGAGATCTCAGAGTAGGCAGCAACAGTGGGGACCACCCTATTTGGGCTGATCTGGGTACTGTCGTCAGACTGCTGGGTGGCGACCGTTGCTACCTCCTCTTCCTGATCCGATGCCAAGAATGGCTGCGCATCAGTATGGTCTTGTAATGGATGGGAAAATAATTCCTCTGACTCGAGCGGAGGGGATGATGGTGGTGGTGGTGGTGTATTTGGGGGTGCACACAGTAGAGAGTGAAGAGGGTGCAGATAGAGAGGATGAGGAGGGTGCAGAAGCGGAAGGCTGAGTGAGCCACTCAACCAAGTCCTTTGACTTAATCGCACGCATCTTCTGCAACTTCCCACTTAGGGTCTGGCCTGGTGCACCTGCTTGACCCCTACTACCTTTACGGAATGGCCTGCCTCTTCTTCTGCCTGTCATTTTCAAAATGACCCTGTAACAAAAGTCCCTATAGAAGAGCAGCATTTGTGGAAGAAGGTATATCACACCCCTGCTTCAATCACTTTTTTGGGGAGGCAACTGGTATATCACACCAGTAGAAATGATTTGTTCCAATGGCCTTTGTCTCTATCTGTAGCTGAGGTAACGCAGCTAAACCGCAAACAAATGCTGCACTACTGTCACTGCCTTTGCTGTGTGCGCCGTGACACTTGTGCCATGTTTGCGGTTGCTAGTGGCAATGTGTTGAGGTTTTGGCATGTGGTGGTGGTGTCTCGGCTTTGGCTGTGTGCCCTGTGACATAGTTGCCACGCATGCTGTTGCCGGTGGCAATGTGGTGGCTGGTGTGTGCACTTCCCCTTTAAAGTGTAGCCTTCCCCTATCTGGTGCTGTAAGGATTAACCCCCTGATTGGGTTTGGTCACTAGGTCCTTCTTCTACCTGTGGCCTTTGGCCAGGAGTCAGTTGTACTCCAGCCTTGGTGTGTGCTGGAGTTATGCTCCTTGTCTGGATGTTCCATCTTCCAGTGTGAGGGCCACCTAGTGGGACATCGATGTCTCCAGCGATGTCTTCCCATTCTATCGTCAATGTTCCCCTACCTTACCTGTGTGGATGTTTGGTGTGGGTTTATGTTCAGGGTTTGGTGTCTCGTCTTGTTGTTGTTTCATGTCTGGTAAGTTGGCGTTTTATGTCCAGCATGTATGCAAGTCGTACCCTGTTAGTTGTGCCTTCGGAAGGGGGCTCCATGGTTTCCCGGAGGGGTGAACCAGAAGCCAAGTCTGGGTGCTGTTGCTGGAATGCTGGTTCCAGTTTACCTTGGTGTGGTGTTTATCTGTCATTCCACTTGGCTTCCTTTCCCTGCTGCTAGGCCATTTGAGACTCCTGTTCATCAGTGTCTGGGAAGAACAGGTCGTCTCTCCCCTGCTCCTATGTGAGGGATTATCAGGGCGACTCAGGGCTAAAGGTATCCTGGGTATGAGCTGTCCTACCATCCAGGTCCACTCATACGGTGATGAGTTAGGGTGAGGATTAGGGACGCTGTAGGAGGTGATCTGCTCCCTGATCCTGACATCCTGGCCTAGATGCTTCCCTATTATACCTTACATTGTACGATGGGGGGTTTCCTCCACTCCCCACCGTGACAACTACCCAACTGCACTATATAGAAAGTATATAATTGGTATATAACACCCCTGCTTCAATCAGCTTTTTGGGGGGGCAACTGGTGTGTATATCACACCAGTAGAAATTATTTGTTCCAATGGCGTTTGTCACTCTGTGTAGCTGAGGTAATGCAGCTAAACCGCAAACAAATGCTGCAATACCCAAATGCACTATATAGAAAGTACAGTCCTGATCAAAAGTTTAAGACTTCAATCCAACTTCCAAACATGAACTCAGTAATGAGTAGCTCCGCCGTTATTGTTTATCACTTCAAAAATTCGTTTTGGCATGCTTGATGCAAGCGTTTCCATGAGGTGAGTGGGAACATTTCTCCAAGTGGTGAAGACTGTTGTCCATTTTTGTAAACTTCCCTTGCCATCTGTAACGGAACGCCTAGCACCCCGACCGGGTACTTCCGTTGATAGAAGCTCCTAGTGCTTCCAGAGGACTCCAAGCACTCCACTTGACACCGTCAGCACTGCAGACCCCACGAACTGCCGAAGCTTGGTGGAGGTCTCGCCGTCTCCTACCCACCCTGGACCTATGACAAGGCTCCAGGCTCCAGTGGGTGAACCTCTCCTAAATGCCGGAACAGGAACCGGGAACAAGCTCTTACAAGAGCTTATACTCAGGGGAGTATTGTGATATAGCAATCCCCAAGAGTGTAGTTATCCCATTCCCCAAACATGAGCCAAAACTTCAAGAAGGTATAAAAACAGGAACTCTCTTTATTTTAACACACAAGCATTTTATACACATCCTCCAACAAGGTTACCACCCACAAGGTTTTGTAAAAACAGCCAATAACCACGTACAATACACTCAGACACTCCCACACAAAATCCTCCCCTCTCCCCATGATAGAATTACCTCACACTGGGTTGATGCAATAATTACAGGCAGGCGAATACACAATATCCTCTGTCCTGGAGACAACCGAGAAGTAATTCAATTATCTCTCAGGACAAAGGACATTCCCAATACACACAGAGAGACAATGGAACAGACCTCCCTACTCAACGTATACAATGTCCCACCCTTTTCAATACACATAGATATTTAACATCCCAAAATGGCACGAATTAGACCAGGGTTCAAGTTAGTCCAAGTCCTTTGTGAACAAATGAGGCCTGGCTGATGAGAGGGCCCATAATCCTGGGGCAAGAGGCAAGTAGCCAGGCCCCTCCAAAACCCAGTGGCGAGGTTGGTTTCGCCACACATCTCCCCCTCCCAGGGAAGACTAACCAGATACCTGACCTCACGGTCAGTACCTGAGTTAGTCTGGCAGTCCAACCACAACCCAATACTGGACCTGTTGAATTTTGGGGCCTGGCTCTGTTCTGTATGTCCCCAGCTGTTGAGTGGGCATCTGCGACTCCTTGCTTCCTTGTGGTTCTCTAGCTTGGAGCTGTAGGTACTTGGTGGGCAGAGGCCGACTGTGCTCTGCCCAGATGCCAGCTCTTCCGCTGGGGTAGCCTGTGGGAAGTCCGGCTCTGAAGAAGGGGATAGGGGAGGGCAGAGGCCAGCGGCGCTCTGCCCTGATGCCAGCACTTCAGCTGGGGTGCATGGTGCCAACTCCTGCTGGGTAGTAAATGAACGATTAGGGCAGAGGCCAGCGGCGCTCTGCTCTGATGCCAGCTCTTCTGCTGGAGAGGGGTCAGTGGGGTTTAAAGCCTTACCCACTACCCTCAGTATTGGGCTGGCAGAGAGCTGTAAAGGGGGACTATCACTTACCCCCTCCTCTGGATACCCCATCTGCCGCTGGGGAGAGAGACCAACTGTCTCCTCTCCCTGTAGAGTATACTGCCGCTGGGTAGTGAGACCGGCTGTCTCTACTACCAGTGATTCTGGTTGTTGCAGAGATGAGGGACCGACAATCTCCTCTCCCTGTACTCCCAGTGGCAGTTGGGGATCTGGGCCGCCTGCCCAGCCACCCTGTTGGGACGGTGGAGTGACTACGGTCCCATCTCCACCTGCCGACTGGGGTTCCTCCCAGTACCAGTCTATGAAGTCCCCTACCTCCACAGTTGGTGAGGAAGTAGGGGATACCTCAGCTGTGACTTGCCAGGGGTAGGGCTGCAGGTCTGGGCCTGGTATCCAACTGTCTTGTATCTTGCGCTGGGCTTGAATGGAGCGAAACAACTGTTGATAATCTTGCTCCAGTTCCCACTCCCTTTGGACCAGAAAGGTCAGATCTTCCCTCACCCCACTAGTTGTAGGCCAGTTGTGAAAGTCCCACCTGTAGTCAGTAATGTCCCAAAATCTAGACTCTTCTGTGCTCCCAAAGTCAATGTCTTCAAAAGACTCCCACAATAAACCAGGGCAATTATATTCCTCACCCTCGGGCTTGGCGTACTCCTCCATCCATGGAGACTGTCGTACTGTGTCCCACCATAGTGCTTGGTAAGCGCCAGCCAGGTTTCCTGCCATACCAGTGTCTCAAGCTCTGACACCCACTCCATCAATGGTTGCTCTCCCAGTAGAGGTAGTCGCAGCGCCAATCGCATTCGCAATCTCTGCTCCTCACTGGGAAGACTCTCACCCTTCCGACGCTGCACGTCCTCCAGGGCCTGGTGCCATACGCCTTTCCGCTCGGCATCCCTGTAATCCGGGTGATCTTCCTCATGGAATGCTGTGCAGGAACCAACGGCATCCATATTGCTGTAGACAGGGGCGCTGTATGGATACTAGCGTTGCCCTCAATATACTCCACGAACGGTGTCTCCGAGCTGCTTCTCCTCACACTAGGACGCTATCCCACCGCTGCCACCAATGTAACGAAACGCCTAGCACCCCAACCGGGTACCTCCATTGATAGAAGCTCCTAGTGCTTCCAGAGGACTCCAAGCACTCCACTCAACACCGTCAGCACTGCAGACCCCACGAACTGCCGAAGCTTGGTGGAGGTCTCGCCGTCTCCTACCCACCCTGGACCTACGACAAGGCTCCAGGCTCCAGTGGGTGAACCTCTCCTAAATGCCGAGACAGGAACCAGGAACAAGCTCTTACAAGAGCTTATACTCAGGGGAGTATTGTGATATAGCAATCCCCAAGAGTGTAGTTATCCCATTCCTCAAACATGAGCCAAAACTTCATGAAGGTATAAAAACAGGAACTCTCTTTATTTTAACACACAAGCATTTTATACACATCTTCCAACAAGGTTACCACCCACAAGGTTTTGTAAAAACAGCCAATAACCACGTACAATACAGTCAGACACTCCCACACAAAATCCTCCCCTCTTCCCATGATAGAATTACCTCACACTGGGTTGATGCAATCATCACAGGCAGGCGAATACACAATATCCTCTGTCCTGGAGACAATTCAATTATCTCTCAGGACAAAGGACATTGCCAATACACACAGAGAGACAATGGTACAGACCTCCCTACTCAACGTATACAATGTCCCACCCTTTTCAATACACATAGACATTTAACATCCCAAAAAGTCCTTTGTGAACAAATGAGGCCTGGCTGATGAGAGGGCCCATAATCCTGGGGCAAGAGGCTAGTAGTCAGGCCCCTCCAAAACCCAGTGGCGAGGTTGGTTTCGCTACACCATCCATCCCCAAAGGTTCTCAATTGGATTTAGATCAGGGGAACACACAGGATGGGCCAAAAGAGTGATGTTATTCTCCTGGAAGAAGTCCCTTGTCCTGCGGGCATTGTGTACTGTAGTGTTATCCTGTTGAAAAACCCAGTCGTTACCACACAGAGGAGGGCCCTCAGTCATGAGGAATGCTCTCTGCAACATGTGGACATAGCCAGCGGCCGTTTGACACCCCTGCACTTCCTGAAGCTCCATTGTTCCACTGAAGGAAAAAGCACCCCAGACCATTATGGCGCCCCCTCCACTGTGGCGCGTAGAAAACATCTCAGGTGGGATCTGCTTGTCATGCCAGTAATGTTGGAAACCATCAGGACCATCAAGGTTACATTTTTTCTCATCAGAGAATAAAACTTTCTTCCACCTTTGAATGTCCCATGTTTGGTGCTCTCTTGCAAAGTCCAAACGAGCAGTTCTGTGGCGTTCAAGGAGACGAGGTCTTTGAAGACGTTTTTTGTTTTTGAAGCCCTTCAGTCTCAGATGCCGTCTGATGGTTATGGGGCTGCAGTCAGCACCAGTAAGGGCCTTAATTTGGGTCCAGGATCGTCCAGTGTCTTGACGGACAGCCAATTGGATCCTCCGGCTCAGTGCTGAGGACATTTTTTTGGGTCTTCCAAATGACTGTCTTACAGCGTCCCACCTCAGCAGCGATGGCGCGCTGTGAGAGACCCTGCTTATGCAGTTCAACAACCCGACCACGTTCAAAAAGGGAGAGTTTTTTTGCCTTTGCCATCACAACGTGTGACTACCTGACAGAAAATGACAATGAATCCACATCTTTGCACAGATTTGGCCTTTTAAAGGCATGTGGTCCTAAAATTTTGATCAGCTGAGAAACAGACTGTTTCAGTTTAATCGTTATTTTCAATTAATTGAATGCTCAAAAAATGTTTTGTCTCACTCCCATTCCTTCTTGTTGCATGTTAAAGCTCTACTTGGAACCTTGTTAAGATCCAGCCATGCTAAATATGATTTTTTGCAATTTTTCAAGTGTTCTTAAACTTTTGATCAGGACTGTATATTATTGGTATATCACACCCCTGCTTAAATCAGTTTTTTAGGGGGACACTGGTATTTCACAGCAGTAGAAATTATTTGTTCCAATGATGTTTGTTGCTCTGTGTAGTTGTGGTAACGCAGCAAAACTGTAAACCAATGCTGCACTACCCAAATGCACTTTATAGAAAGTATAGAATTGGTTTATAACACCCCTGCTTCAATCAGTTTTTTTTTGTGGGGCAACTGGTATATCACACCAGTAGAAATTATTGGTTCCAATGGCGTTTGTTACTATCTATAGCTGCGGTAAAGCAGCAAAACCACTAACAAATGCTGCACTACCTAAATGCACTATATAGAAAGTATATTATTGGTATGTAACACCCCTGCTTCAATCAGTTTTTTTGGCGGGCAACTGGTATATCACACCAGTAGAAATGATTTGCTCCAATAGCGTTTGGCACTCTGTGTAGCTGCAGTATCGCAGCAAAACCGCATACAACTACTGCACAATACAAATGCACTATAATATACTTTCTATGTTAGAAAGTATAAGTATATTACACCCCTCAGTAAGTCACACCTATCGATAGCACACCTATACCAGTCCTTAAAATGACTTTTGTGGCCCTATTAGCTAGCATTTGGTGTCCCTAACAGTCTGTCCCTGCTCTACACAGCAACTTCTCCCTACACTGGCAAAAGACTGAATGTAAAATGGCGGCCAGATCAGGTTTATTTATAAGGTAGGGGGTATGTCCATTTGCTGAAACGTCTCAATTGGCTGTCCTGTACCACCTGATGGATGTGTCATGGGTCAAAGTTCTTTACAATGTAAAAGAATATTGCGCCGGAGAACCGCGAACGAACAAAGTTTGCCGTGAACCGCAAGGGCATCTCTAATCCTGATAACTGCATGGCACAAGATAACCAGCTTTTGAAAACAATGATATTGCATTACAAGGTGTCCAAAAGTTTACTAAGATGTCACAATATTATATTGAATTGGTGTTACGTACAGTAAAATGGTTTTGGAATGACTTTGTTAATGATGGGTTTGACTTAGGGCTTGTCCCGAGGGCATTATCATGGTAGTCCCATGGTTTTTACCCTTTAACCCCTTAAAAGGAATCTGGACTTTGCTACGGGGGAGCCATCAGGCCTCTACCTCTGAATAGTAACAATGTAATTGGCAGCTGACACATTGAGATCAGAGACTCCAGTGCAACTCACCGAATGCACAGGCAAAGCAAACAAATAGAACCAGGCAGAGAACAGGCTGGCAGAGTACATGGATCCAAGGCAAACACAGACTGAACCAGACACAGTCAGGCACACAGAATACATACAAATCAATGGAAAAGGTCAGGATTCTGACACGGAAAAGGTACTAAACAAGACAGAATCTGAACAGATACAAACAGAACTTGGAGAAACCAGGCAGACAGAACTTGTTGGACAACCAGGGATAGGAGACACAACTCAGAACAGGGCAAATGAACACATAAAACAAACAGGTACACACACAAAGCTAGGGAAAGTTAACCCTAGCATTGCCGAAATTAGGAGAGAGACAAAATGCAATGGAACCAATTCACACTCGCAAGAAACCAACAACAGGACCAATTGAACAATGGCAAACATAAACTGCCATTGAATATAATTCCCCAAATTTAAACCCACAATAAATCAGTGTCTGAGTGCACAGGCAAGGGCAACAAGTGAAATGTCATTGTAACAATTGGTTTCATAATAAATTAGAGTTCTTAACCAACTTAGAGCTACAGTAAGTGGGGGGGGGGGGGGGGAGCAAATCTGTACCTTTCATAAATTATGGCAGATATTTATCTATACTGGTACAAGGAAAAACTGACTTTGTTGCACCTAGCAACCAATCAGATTGATCCTTTCATTTTCAAATTAAAAAAAAAGGAGGAGGAGAGGGGGCGTGTCCAACAGCCGAACAGGGAGGAAGCGTCTACCCAGAGCTCCTGCGATTGAAAGTCTATCCCAAGACATCCAGGCAATATAAAGGTTATAAGACGCCTCAAACCTGCCTTGATAGACTACATATGTCAGCCGGATCATTTTAAGCCCTTTCTCGAACTTCTATAGCACAGACAGCCGGCAATCCATCTGCGGCCTATCCAGAGCACCGAGCCTCGCACTCAATTTGCAGTCACCATCCACACAGCGGCCCGCGCTAACCTGACTACAAGGTCGGCTACAAGGGGTACACTCTGTAACAGAGGAGAACGCAATACCGGTAAGAAGACTTACCCTCTCCTTGCCTTGCTGACCCAGGCAACATGCCGCCACCGGGCCCTTGGGACATTTTCACTGCATCAAGGCCTGCAACTGGTTAAGCTTAAGTGCCTCAGAGCCAAAACGGTTATTACTCCAGCGGGACTTGAGTTACACCCTATAGCCCTGAACACCGCCCGATCTCAACCAAACGGGTGATATAAACATTCTCAGCCAAGCAATCGCAACACAGCCCGTGCTCAGGATTTGATGCGACACGGCAGTGGTACGGAGCAACACGCTTCCATTATCCCCCTTGAGTGCTTCACCGCAAAGAAACCAGAGTGATCTAACGCAAGTTTCAAGCTATAAATTGGAATATACAAGATCTGCAGTCACTCTCCTTTGCACCCCCCCTCCACCCTTTCCTCCATACTACCACCTGTACGCAAGTACTTAATTTTAGACCTTCACTACAGGTCTCCTGTAATTTATTTGGATTTTCAGAAGAAGATCTATCTTTGAAGCTATTTAAAGGGCAAGTGACCCAATTTATTTTACGTGAAAAGCAACACTATTACAACTTTGTAAGCTAATACAGCTATCTACAAAACTCTGCAACACCTCAACACTCACAAGTGGACAATAACACACCTAAAGTTCATCCCAACTGATCCACTGACTTTTAAAGCCTGATAGCCAGTGAAGGCTTGACTATGTACTAACTGTCACACACCACTTGATACAGGCACAGGTGTCACAATTTATAAAGTGGTCTCAGACACAAAGCACTTATGGCAAAAGTAGGAAGATACAGAGGCACCAGCCAAGAATACCATAACCCTGCAAAACTTCCACATCTGTCTCAACCAGGTTTGGACAAATTCATAATGAAGAAATCTCATGCTTTCTCAGGGGCGCAAGTCTCTACTCCTAAAGGAGATGTACTGAAAACAACAACACACGCACAAGAAGGAGACAGTGAATATGAAGATGTCACAGAACCTATAGCTGAACTCCCATTATCTAGATCCTTCATCTGCAGAGCCTTGTCAGATGCACTAAACCCAGTACTGGAGGAACTGTCCGAAATCAAAAGAGAAATGAGACAGATTGGTAACAGAGTCGAAGTTCTTGAAACCACCCAAACTGCCATTACTAACTATACTAAACAAGCATCTGAAGCTCTCTCTAAATACCAACAACACATTAACCATCTTCATGATTACATAGAAGACCAAGATAACAGAGGCAGGAGGAATAATATCCGCTTCTGTGGAATTCCTGAATCCGTTGCAAATGAAGCAGTACCAAAAGCAGTAGAGAAGATCTGAAAGTCTGTTAGAAGATAACACATCTAACTCTATAATCATTGAAAGGGCTCACAGAGCATTACGCCCTAAACCAAAACCTGGTGAGCCTCCAAGAGACATAATTTGCAAACTTGTGAACTTTTGCTCAGAAAGAGGCTATAATGAAAAAAGCCAGAGAAATGGAACGTATTGAATATGAAGATGCAACAATTCAACTCTTCCAAAACATAGCGCCTGTTACCCTAAATAAAAGACGCATGTTGAAACCTCTAACAGATTATTTAAGGCACAAGAGAATTGCCTTTTAGATGCTTGTTCCCTTTTGGCATGCTAATAACTGGAGAGAGAAAAGATACACCAAAGGACCTACCAGATGTCCTCGCTGCCTTGCAAATTATGGACATAGACATCCCAGACTGGTCTATTGCTACAGATGTCCTCATACCATCAGAGGTCTCACCCCCCACCACATGGGAAACTGTCCTTTCCAGCAAATCCCAGAAGAAGAAGAGAAGACAAGGGAAGATGACTCCAAGACGTCTTATTGCAGATGATGATTGAAGCTACCCAGGATAGCTGTCTTGACCTTTTTCTCCTTTAAGGGGTATTATTGCGATAACTGGACCTTCTCCTCCCTCACTTGCAATGGGGATAGACATCAGGTCTTAATGGTCTTGATCTGCAGCACAAGATCCTTCCTTCCCCTTTTCCTGTCCTTCTCCTCCTCCTCCTCCCATCCCTCCCATTTACCCTTTCTCCATACCTCCCCTACTACCACAGCCTAACTTAATAAATTGTCTTATTCATTTGCATAAGTTGTAGGTTGGACACTCCTGCTGCACATCCAGATCATCCCCTTGGGCCACCTGGAAGGGCCCACCTTTCTTGTAATACTGTTACTCTTTAGATTAATAGTTGTTAGTATAAATAATACATAACACCACCTGTGCCGTACATGATATGTACTGAAAAGTTTTGATTTATAATATCTTACACCACTTTGTTTTTAGGTCTCTTTTTCTGACCTATAAAAAATCCTATGTTCCCACACATTCTCACATAGGAGATATGTCCTTCTGGGAATGGTTGCTAAATTCACTGTTATTGGCTAATCCTTATATTGTTTTTTTTACTTATTTAGACTGGTTTTATCCTATCCTCCTTCCTCACCTACTCCTTTACCCAAAGTACCATCGTATGATCTCAGACGACGAGACTATCTATCTAGAACACGCTGGAGCACCTCACCAGTGAGTAATATAATAGCACACGACCTCATACCCACATCTCTTCATGGCAGAACTTAAGGTAACTATAATGTTAGAGGCTTTAAGTCTCCTGTGAAGAGAAGTCAAATCATTAATCAACTAAATAAGGAGAAGACCAACATAATATTCCTACAAGAAACCCAGTTTAAACATAACAAAACACCAGAGCTATCTAGGACCAAAATACTACCTCTGGTTCCACAACTCTTCGTCAGCCTCTAATAAATCTGGAACCAGCATATGGATCCACAGAAATACGGACTTCCTACATATACATACTATGTCAGAAGAGGAAGGGAGATATTTAATGGTTAAAGGAAGAATTAACACTCAATTATATACTTTAGTCAATATTTATGCCCCCAACATAGCACAAAAAAAATGGTTTGATAAATTCTGGCTAGAGTTTAAATCCTTCCGAGAAGAGTTAGTCATAGTAGCAGGAGACCTCAACATGACCCTTAACTCACGAGTAGATTCCTCAACAGGTAAATCAGCAATCCCAAATAGATCCTTGACGTCCATAAAAAGATCCCTACACAAAAGCTCCCTGGTAGATGTGTGGAGAGCACTCAACCCAAAAGAAAGACTTTACTCATTTCTCAGCCCCACACAAATCTTACCAAAGATTAGAATACATCTTCCTCCCCACTAACATCCTACATCTCTGTGCAGAAATTAAAAATGGTCCCTAAGTAATGTTTCATTCAGATCATGCATCAGTGTTCCTCACTTTCAAACCCCCTAACTCTTCACCTAAGTACTTTAACTGGCGTCTGAATGAAACATTACTTAGCTCCACAGATAGCCATAAATAAAAAACTAAAAGATTATTTCATAGTCAATAATCAAGCAGAGACATCCCCACAATTTGTGTGGGAAGCACACAAAGCAGTAGTCAGGGGAGAGTTTCTCTCTTGTATCCAACTTAAACAAAGAAAGGCAAAAAAAGACAAATGAACTACTCTCCAAGATCTCTAAGCTAGAGTGCTCCCACAAACGTCTTAAGAAAAGGGACATCTTAGACAATCTCAATACAGCTAGAGAGGAGTTAAAGACTCATCTCAATGCCCAATCAGCAAAACTATATCTAGCATTGAAACAAAAATTCTTTGCTCATGGCAACAGATCCTCCAAATTCATGCTAGCGTTATTACGCCAACAAAAGCGTAAATCGACGATCATGACTATTAAGACGTGTGGAGAACAACTACATAGAGATGACACTTCCATTGCTCAGGCTTTCCATGACTTCTACTCAGAACTTTACAATATTAACGCAGCAGAGACGGACGAGACTAAACAGGAACAGAACAAACTTACTTCTGATTTCCTGAGAAAACAAAAACTACCGACTATTAACGCAGATCAAAAACTCAGATTATGCGCACCAATATCTGATAAAGAGGTCATGGATACCATGAAAACAATCGCCAAAGGGAAGTCCCCAGGCCCGGACGGCCTCCCAGCCATATATTACACGACTTTCAAAGATATACTTGTCCCTCATATGGTCCAAGTCTATAATGCAGCATTGGAAGGAACACCTTTTCCCCCCCAAACAATGAGTGCCCATATTATGCTGATCCCCAAACCCCAAAAAGACCAAACACTCTGCTCTAGTTACAGACCCATTTCTTTATTGAATCTAGATCTTAAAATCTATGCTAGAATTCTCTCAGCCAGAATAACCCTTGCTTTAAGACTTAATTTATCCACACCAATCAGGTTTTGTCCTAGGCAGAGAAAGAAAAGATGGTATGTACAAAATTATTCATGCTATCACTCTTGCCAAATGTAGTAAAACCCCTATTGTACTTCTCGGGACAGATGCTGAGAAAGAGTTTGATAGAGTGGCTTGGCCCTTTATCACTAGTACCCTGCAAAAATTTGAATTCCCAAATACATTCATTAAAGCAATCTTTTTAATGTACGCTTCTCCATTCGCCTATATAAAAGTGAATGACACTCTGTCCCGAGCGGTACATATCAACAATGGAACTAGGCAAGGCTGCCCATTATCCCCTCTACAATCTATAAGGCAAAATCCCGGAATTAAAGTTCTAAGCTGTTGTGACTTGGAGATAAAACAAGCTGCATATGCAGATGACCTTTTGATGGTTGTCTCAAATCCCAAACAAGCCTTTCCGCATATAATTGATACCTTAGACAGGTTTGGGGAAATATCCAATTTTAAAATTAATATCTCGAAGTCACAAGCGATGGGCATACTTTATTCCCATAAAGCTCTCAAATACCTAGAGAAAGGCTCCCCCTTTCAATGGACCAAAAGTTCCCTGAAATTTTTGGGAGTTAATATCCCCCCTGAGCTCAACAAGTTATATAACTTAAACTTCATTCCACTTCTAAATTCCCTACCAGACATGCTGAGTTCTTGGAAACCCACCTTTATATCATGGCTGGGATGCAAAAATATGTTCAACACCCTAAGCCTACCTAAACTTACCTACCTCATACAGGTGCTCCCAATCAAACTCCCAAAACATTTCCTAAAAACTTTCAGGAAAATATGCTCCAATTACATCTGGGGCAATATAAAACCAAGGATCTCCCATAAAATTCTTCAACTACCTATAACCAAAGGAGGGATAGGCCTTCCTTCTTTAGATAGATTTATCACAGCTGTCCACCTTTAGTAGAATTATTGATTGGGTGAGACACCCAAAACACAAAATTTGGATCACACTGGAAAAATAAATAACCAGATATCCACTAAAAGTCTAGTCTTTACAAATCCACAAAATACTCCCACTATAAATAAAGATAACATCCTAGTCCATTCTACATTATCCACCTGGAAATCAAAGTCCCTGAGAGACGTTTGTTCAAAATTTCCCTCACGCTTACTAAACCTTAGTGACTGCCTTATCACAATCGGCGAAGGCTATATAATCTTACCAACACAAATACGTAATGGCAATTTAGCTCCAGCAGACCTTTTAGACTCAGATGGGGGCATATTAGACTTACAAACTATGAGGGAAAGATTCGGAACATCTCAACTCAATAGTCTTCATCATAACATTATATCAAAATCCCTAAAACCAGCTATGCCCCCAGATTTCCAGATAAGGGAACCCTCATGGTTTGAAAAACTAATATCTCAGTCACAGACACCTAAAAAACGTATACACACTAAATGTAAGAATCTACTTCAAAATGAAACCCCGAGCTCCTTATACTTTTTGGGAGAATGGGAAAGAGATTTAAACATCAAATTCACAAGTGAGGATATCAAAACTATATTGTTCACCAAAATTATCCTCAAGATGCTCCAACATTCAAGAAAACACTTATAAAGTAATATCCAGGTGGTACCTTACATCTGTCAGATTAAGCCAGATTTATAGTACCACATCGGATTTGTGTTGGAGATGCCTCAAAAGAGAGGGGCACCTTCCTGCATATCTGGTGGACATGCCCACTTGTACAAACATTTTGGACCCAGGTTTTTGACAATATCAACTACATCCTAAATAAAAAAGAACATATGAGGTTCACCAGTTGTCCAGAGGTTGCCCTGCTAAACATTATACCAAATTCACTGAACCTATCTGAAAAGAGTCTTTTAAGAACTCTTATAGCGGCAGCTAGGCTTCTCATAGCCTCAAACTGGAAAACGCAAGGTCCTCTGTCTGGCACACAATGGCTAAATTGAGTTACCTCTATTTCCAGACTGGAAGAGCTATCCCATTGGGAATTGAGATCACATCATAAATATAAGAAAATCTGGTCCCCGTGGATCAACTGGAGATCCTCAAAACCGAAGGCATGAGCTGTTCTTTCATCTCCTACTCCAGAATTTCATACACATCCGCTATCTCTGAACTGGAACCAGTTTCCACATATATTCATAACTCACAACTCACCTTATCTTTATTATGATGGGTACTGTTTTAGCCTTCTTTTTTTTTAAATCAAGGTCACCTTTAGCATTAGGCATCAAATTAGTCACATGTATTGCGAAAACAGGCCTTCATGGTAATAGAATACTGTATATCTCCACGTGGTTTAATGTACTCAGAGGTCATCCTCATTTTCCATAATTCCTGCTACTGTCTGAGTCTTCTCCAATTACAGGCACCATTTGTCTTTGAGAAACTCTATACATGGTATACAATACACAGGAGTAGTAATACATGAAAAGAATAATAATAATTTCTATTATATTTCCAACAATTGCAAGTAAAATATGAACATTGTTACAAACAATAAGCTGCATATGATGCATTTAACATGCTTGATTTACCTTCAGCTACTGATAGAGATTAAGGTTGTCTGGTATCCCTGTGTTTAATGAATAATGATGACATAAACCAATTGTTAGGCCATAATTCCTGTCTCTGAAATATGGATTGGTCAGTAAAGGTCTGAAAAGAGAAAGTACATGCACACTAAATTATTCATAAAGGCAAAATCAGACACCTCAAAATTCCATTTCTCAAATGTATAACGTTTAATAAGGCTACTTATATAAAAAAAACCTCAGTCATCCTTCAATGTCTCCTACACGGTATTCCAACAACAAGATATCCTTGATGTCACCAAAATACTATTTTTCCAGTAGACGGTAAAGAGTCAAGGAAGTATGATCACTCACTATGATGCAGTGTTACTTTTTGCCTTTGGATTTACATTTATATTACTCATATGTAAGAACTTCTAAAAAAAACGTGGTTGGATGTTGGTAGATTGTTTTTCATTTTAAATAATTTGTGGTTTTATTATATCACTTAGATTACCAATCAACCTGTCCTGAATACCCCATCATTCTTACTTGGCAACCACATGGATGACAAAACTCATGCAACATGATGACAAAATTTTCAGCTTTTGAAGGGCCCTTTACACAGGCCAAGAATTGTCCAGATAATCGCTAACAAGCATTCATAGGAATGCTTGTTAGAGATTATCTGGTGGTGTAAGACCTCTTTCACACGGGCGTTGCGGATTGGGGCCGGGTGCGTTCAGGGAAAATGGTGCGATTCTGACACTAAAACAAGTAATTTTTCACTGCAATTGCGTTCCATGTTTGCGTTTTTTCCGCGCTGGTGCAAAACATTGCAATGCGTTTTGCACGCGCGTAAGAAAAATCGGCATGTTTGGTACCCAGACCCGAACCTGGACTTCTTCACAGAAGTTTGGGTTTGGGTTAGGTGTTGTGTAGATTTTATTATTTTCCCTTATAACATGGTTATAAGGGAAAATAATAGCATTCTTAATACAGAATGCATAGTACAATAGGGCTAGAGGGGTTAAAAAAAATTATCTTTTACCATGGTGATGGATCATGTGACTGACCATGTGATGAGCGCAGTGACGTCATCAAAGGTCCTATTCCTGTGCACAGCAAAGAAGAAGACAGAAGAGATGCCGGCTGTGCGATCAAGTGGATTAAGGTGAGTTATATTATTATTAGTATTTTTTTTAACCCCTCCAGCCCTATTGTACTATGCATTCTGTATTAAGAATGCTATTATTTTCCCTTATAACCATGTTATAAGGGAAAATAATAATGATCGGGTCCCCATCACGATCGTCTCCTAGCAACTTGCATGCGGATGCTTGCGATTTTCACGCAGCCCCGTTCACTTCTACGGAGCCTGTGTTGCGTGAAAAACGCAGAATATAGAACATGCTGTGATTTTCACACAACGCACAAGTGATGCGTGAAAATCCCAGCTCGTGTGCACAGCCCCATAGAAATGAATGGGTCCGGATCCAGTGCGGGTGCAATGCATTCACGTCACGCATTGCACCCGCGTGGAAAACTCGCTTGTGTGAAAGGGGCCTAAAGGTGCTTCCAATTACCCGATGAATGAGCAAAACACACATTCATCGGGTAATATGCTCGTTTGCGAGGACACCTAAATCATTGTTTTCTGCCAGCAGATCATGTGGTCCAAACATGTCCTGCTGCCAGCAATCAATGATTCTGTATGGGGACAATCGATGGCATTAGCAATCGCTCCTCCCCATACTGTGGAGGAGATCAATGCATGTAAATGCAGCGGTCTCCTTAACTTCTCAGCAGCCCTATATTGTCCCGTGTAAGAAAGGTGGGTAAAGACTGTAAAAAGTCCATTGGAGCAAGATGTGGCTAGTTTATTGGTTCTATCACTATTGATGATGATAAGGCAAATGGAATGGCCGATTTTAATAAAATTAGAATATAAACTATATATACATTAGATCATCAGGAACAAGGAAGAAATTACCTGAAATAAAGTTAGGATCTACATTAAATTACAATACTAGTATGCCTGGTATAATATCTTATATTTCTTAGGTTGGGTTCACAGCACATTATAAGCCTTCCGTAAGAGGTATACACCAGGAGGATTCCTTAGGAGACCTCAGAGGGCCAAATGGAGCAATGCAGACCCAATTATTTTTTTTTTTACTAATTCAGCAAATCAGACACAAAAAAAAATTCAAGATATTTACTGATCTCCAGTCCAAAGCAAGCTAGGGTCAGAGCTGTAGAACCAAAAGTCTCAGTAATCCTAAAAGTAAGTCAATAAATAGGTAACAGAGAAATCCAAAAGTCAACAACAACAAGGTAGCCAGGAAACAGCTGGGCTCAACAGAGAGAAAGTAAAGTGGTTGTACCATCTCAGACATTTGGGGCATATCACTTGGGTATGCCCCAATGTCTGACAGGTGTGGGTCCTACCTCTGGAACCTATACTTAGAATAGAGCCGGCAAAGTCCTGGAGGGCGCACTGCGAATGCGCGGGCACCCTCCATTCATTCCTTTCAGAGCGCTGAAAATAGCTGAGCTGGCTTGGCTATTTCCAGTAGAAGGGAATGGAGTGGTGGCTGAGCTGGCATGGTGCATTAATATCAATGGGACTGCCGAAAATTGCCAAGCAGCATGCTCCATTCTAAGTAGAGCTTCCAGAGATGGGACCCCCATTATTCAGACATTGAGGACATATCCTAGCCATATGCCCACAATTTCTGAGATGGTACAACCCATTTTACACAAAACCCATATTAAAGCAAAGTCTGCAAACAAGGATGATGTCATTGTGAGACAGTGACAGGTCTCACGCAAGTTAGAGGCAAGGAAGGGGTGGATAGTGTGGTCCACGCCCCTATTCCACCACAGGTGAGACCAGCTGGAGGTACTCAGCCTGGCATAAAGCACCTCCCAGAGTGTCAGCAAGGGGGGAGTGTGTTACCTGTGGATAAAGGCCTGGAGGCTCTGTCAGTGTGCTCTCAGCTGGGCAAGGCTGAGGAACCACAATGCTGGGAGATAGCCTGGAGTTGGGTGACGAAGCTACGCCTGGGAGGGTTGCAGGGCTATAGTCAAGCGGACTACTAAGCCCCAGTCCCCCACAATAAACACTGAACTGGAGACAGTGTGCGTACTGGACTCTGTACAGCCAGGAGGCCGTGGGACATTGGCTGACAAAGCCGCATGGGTTCACAGGGTGTGAACTGTGACTTAGGTGAGTCAGGAACTTCATGTTTAGTTAGAGCCCAGCCGGGCAGGTGTTTATTTTGTATTATTTATGTTTGGTTTGCTGAGGCACAATAAATGCACTGTTTGGACCTTAAACCTGGTGTCCTGAAGACTATTCTTGTGAGAATGACCCCCGTAGAAGAGCTAACCCCCCACATCATCTTCCAGCACCAGCTGCCTTGGCTGAGAGCCGCAGTGCAGAAGAACACCAGTTGGAGCCATACTATGTTAGAAAACAAACGAAAATTTTATAATTTTTCACTGCATAATTTTTAAACAAGTATATGGTAATGATTATTCATTATTTTATCTATACAATAAATATGAATAGAGATGATACCTTTATTTGCTCCTTTATAATTTCTTGATTGATTTAAATATAAGCCCAATAAAAAGTCCTCTCACCATATGGCCTAGGGAAAGGTTATATAAGTGTATAGGTGTTGCCCCCAAATGCATAATGATATGTTAACACAGCAAACTACACATTAACAAAATCTTATGTGTATTTGCCAAGGAGTCGTGGCAGAATTCCGAGACTGGTTCTTGGCTTTCTACCAGACACTTGTAGTGTATAATGCGAAATCTATTTTCTCATGGCACCGTTTTATAAACTGTGTGGAAAAATTGCACCGTGTAAACTAAAGCATATATTTCCCACTGAAAATAATGGGAGGTCAATAGAGTTGAGTGGACACCTGTATGTTCGGGTTCGGCCGAACTTGAAAAAAAAATTCGGGTTCGGGACCCGAACTTGACCCGAACTTGACCCCGAATTTTTGAGCACTAAAATGGCTGTAAAAATGTCATGGAAAGAGCTAGAGGGCTGCAAAAGGCAGCAAAATGTGCTTAATGCTCTGCAAACCAATGTGGATAGGGAAATGAATAAAAAAAACATAAAAGACCTTAAAAAAATAGAAATTAGAAATGATGTAGAAGGAAGAGGTTAAGGAGGCGGTGAATGGGTGGATGTGGCGGTCTAGGTGGAAGCGGCGGCGAAGGAGGAATAGGTAGCCAACACAGATGTGTGTTATTTTGCATTTTTACATAGGGGTATCCCCCAAAATATTGGGACATATAAAAATAAAAAAAAGGAATAAGTGCACTTGAGTACAAGGATGGATGGTTGAGGCTGTTAGAACTGTCTATTCTGCACAAGGTACAGACAAGTCCTGAGGGATCCAAGCCTGGTTCATTTTAATGAACGTGAGCTTGTCCACATTGGCTGTGGACAGGCGGCTGCGTCTGTCTGTAATGACGCCTCCTGCCGTACTAAATACACGTTCAGAGAGTACACTGGCTGCAGGGCAGGCCAGCAACTCCAAGGCATACAGGGCAAGCTCTGGCCATGTGGACAATTTGGAGACCCAGAAGTTGAATGGGGCAGAACCATCAGTCAGTACATGTAGGCGTGTGCACAGGTACTGTTCCACCATGTTGTTCAAATGCTGCCTCCTGCTAACACGCTCCATATCAGCAGTTGGGGCCGGTTGTTGCGGCGAGGTGACAAAGCTTTTCCACATTTCGGCCATGCTAACTCTGCCTTCTGAGGTGCTGGCGCTGACACAGCTGCGTTGGCGACCTATTCCTCCTCCCCTGCCTCCGCCTTGTGCTTCCACTTGTCCCCCGGCGTCAGTCGGGAATGCTCTCAGAAGCGCGTCTACCAGCGCGCGCCTGTAGTCGCACATCTTCCGATCACGCTCCAGTGAGGGAATTAAGGACGGCACATTGTCTTTGTAACGGGGATCCAGCAAAGTGGCCAACCAGTAGTCAGCACACGTTAAAATGTGGGCAACTCTGCTGTCATTGCGCAGGCACTGCAGCATGTAGTCGCTCATGTGTGCCAGGCTGCCCAGAGGTAAGGACAAGCTGTCCTCTGTGGGAGGCGTATCGTCTGCGTCCTCCGTATCCCCCCAGCCACGCACCAGTGATGGGCCTGAGCTGTGTTGGATGCCACCCCGCTGTGAACATGCTTCATCCCCATCCTCCTCCACCTCCTCATCCTCCTCCTCCTCCTCGTCCTCCAGTAGTGGGCCCTGGCTGGCCAAATTTGTACCTGGCCTCTTCTGTTGCAAAAATCCTCTTTCTGAGCCACATCTAAAAGACTGGCCTGAAAGTGTTAGAGATGACCCCTGTTCCTCCTCTTCCTCGTCCTGGGCCACATCCTCTTCCATCATCGCCCTAAGTGTTTTCTCAAGGAGACATAAAAGTGGTATTGTAACGCTGATAACGGCGTCATCGCCACTGGCCATGTTGGTGGAGTACTCGAAACAGCACAACAGGGCACACAGGTCTCGCATGGAGGCCCAGTCATTGGTGGTGAAGTGGTGCTGTTCCGCAGTGCGACTTACCCGTGCGTGCTGCAGCTGAAACTCCACTATGGCCTGCTGCTGCTCGCACAGCATGTGCAAGGTGGAGTTCCACCTGGTGGGCACGTCGCATATGAGGCGGTGAGTGGGAAGGCCGAAGTTACGCTGTAGAGCAGAGAGCCGAGCGGCGGCAGGATGTGAACGCCGGAAGCGCGCACAGACGGCCCACACTTTACGCAGCAGCTCTGACATGTCGGGGTAGTTGTGAATAAATTTTTGCACCACCAAATTCAGCACATGCGCCAGGCAAGGGATGTGCGTTAAACCGGCTAGTCCCAGAGCTGTAACGAGATTTCGCCCATTATCGCACACCACAAGGCCGGGCTTGAGGCTCACCGGCAGCAACCACTCGTCAGTCTGTTGTTCTATACCCCGCCACAACTCCTGCGCGATGTGGGGCCTGTCCCCCAAACACATCAGTTTCAGAATGGCCTGCTGACGTTTACCCCTGGCTCTGCTGAAGTTGGTGGTGAAGGTCTGACGCTGACCGGATGAGGAGGTGGTAGAAGAGGAGGAGGAAGCCGAGTAGGAAGAGGAGGCAACAGGAGGCAAAGAATGATTCCCTGCAATCCTTGGCGGCGGAAGGAAGTGTTCCAAACAGCTCTCCGCCTGGGGCCCAGCCGCCACTACATTTACCCAGTGTGCAGTTAGGGAGATATAGCGTCCCTGACCGTGATTACTGGTCCAAGTATCTGTGGTTAGGTGGACCTTGCCACAGATGGCGTTGCGCTGTGCACACTTGATTTTATCCGATACTTGGTTGTGCAGGGAGGGCACGGCTCTCCTGGAGAAGTAGTGACGGCTGGGAACGACGTACTGTGGGACAGCAAGCGACATGAGCTGTTTGAAGCTGTCCGTCTCCACCAGCCTGAATGACAGCATTTCAAAGGCCAGTAGTTTAGAAATGCTGGCATTCAGGGCCATGGATCGAGGGTGGCTAGGTGGGAATTTACGCTTTCTCTCAAAGGTTTGTGAGATGGAGAGCTGAACGCTTCCGTGTGACATGGAGGAGCTGCATGGTGACGGAGGTGGTGTTGTTGGTGGCACATCCTCTGTTTGCTGGGCGGCAGGTGCCAACGTTCCTCCAGAGGCGGAGGAAGAGGCCGAGGCAGCAGCAGAAGAGGGAGCAGGAGGGGCCTGAGCATTTTCTTGGTTTTGAAGGTGCTTACTCCACTGCAGCCCGTGTCTCGCATGTAGATGCTTGGTCATGCAGGTTGTGCTAAGGTTCAGAACGTTAATGTCTTGCTTCAGGCTCTGATGGCACAGCGTGCAAACCACTCGAGTCTTGTCGTCAGCACATTGTTTGAAGAAGTGCCATGCCAGGAAACTCCTTGAAGCTGCTTTGGTGTGCTCGGTCCCTGGTGACGGTGGCCAGTAGCAGGCAAACTGTTTTGGGCGACGGCTGCTCTGCTTTTGCACCCTGCTCCCGCTTTTGCTACGCTGTTGGCTCGGTCTCACCACTGCCTCTTCCTCCGAACTCTGAAAGTCAGTGGCACGACCTTCATTCCATGTGGGGTCTAGGACCTCATCATCCCCTGCAGAAAGACGCAGCAGTTGGCACCTGTGTTTCGTCATCATCAGAGACGTGCTGAGGTGGTATTCCCATGTCCTCATCAGGAAACATAAGTGGTTGTGCGTCAGTGCATTCTATGTCTTCCACCCCTGGGGAAGGGCTAGGTGGATGCCCTTGGGAACTCCTGCCAGCAGAGTCTTCAAACAGCATAAGAGACTGCTGCATGACTTGAGGCTCAGACAGGTTCCCCGATATGCACGGGAGTGATGTGACAGACTGATGGGCATGGGTTTCAGGCGCCACCTGTGCGCTTTCTGCAGAAGACTGGGTGGGAGATAATGTGAACGTGCTGGATCCACTGTCGGCCACCCAATTGACTAGCGCCTGTACTTGCTCAGGCCTTACCATCCTTAGAACGGCATTAGGCCCGACCAAATATCGCTGTAGATTCTGGCGGCTACTGGGACCTGAGGTAGTAGTTTCAGTAGGACGTGTAGCTGTGGCAGAACGGCCACGTCCTCTCTTTGCACCAGAGGCTCCACCAACACCACCACCACGACCGCGTCCCTTATTAGATGTTTGCCTCATAGTTAGCGTTCACAAAGCAAAGTAAAAAGTGGTTAAGGCCTCATGCACACGACCGTTGTGTGCATCCGTGGCCGTTGTGCCGTTTTTCTTTTTTTTTCGCGGACCCATTGACTTTCAATGGGTCCGTGGAAAAATCTGAAAATGCACCGTTTTGCAGCCGAGACCGTGATCCGTGTATCCTGTCCATCAAAAAAATATGACCTGTTCTATTTTTTTGATGGACAACGGTTCACGGACCCATTCAAGTCAATGGGTCAGTGAAAGAACACGGATGCACACAAGATTGGCATCCGTGTCCGTGATCCGTGGCCGTAGGTTACTTTCATATAGACGGATCCGAAGATCCGTCTGCATAAAAGCTTTTTCAGAGCTGAGTTTTCAATTCGTGAAAACTCAGATCCGACAGTATATTCTAACACAGAGGCGTTCTCATAGTGATGGGGACGCTTCTAGTTAGAATATACTAAAAGAACTGTGTACAGGACTGCCCCCTGCTGCCTGGCAGCACCCGATCTCTTACAGGGGGCTGTGATCCCTACAATTAACCCCTCAGGTTCTGCACCTGAAGGGGTTAATTGTGCGTATCATAGCCCCCTGTAAGAGATCCGGGGCTGCCAGGCAGCAGGGGGCAGACCCCCCCTCCCAGTTTGAATATCATTGGTGGCACAGTGTGCGGCCTCCCCCGCCCCCCCCTCCCTCTATTGCATTAATAACATTGGTGGCAGTGTGCGGCCTCCCTTCTCCCCCCCCGATCATTGGTGGCAGCAGAGTTCCGATCGGAGCCCCAGCGATTAAACTGGGACTCCGATCGGAAGTCTATGCCAGCCTCAGTGCCTCATCACATCTCCTGCCACAGTGCGCCATGATTTACCAGCCACACTGCCTCAACACATTAGAAGCCATAATTCCCTCTCACTATGCCAGTCTCAATGCCACCTGGCAAGCACAGTGTCTCTTCACATTGCAAACCACAGTGTTTAATCACAGTGCCCGCTGACGACGCTAGCCACAGAGCACTATCATAAGTAGGGCCAGTTCACACCACTTATTCTCTCCCCCCCCCCCCCCCATCATTGGTGGCAGCGGAGTTCCGATTGGAGTCCCAGTTTAACCGCTGGGGCTCCGATCGGTAACCATGGCAACCGGAACACTACTGCAGTCCTGGTTGCCATGGTTACTTAGCAATAGTAGAAGCATCATACTTGCCTGCTGGCTGCTGCGATGTCTGTGTCCGGCCGGGAGCTCCTCCTACTGGTAAGTGACAGGTCTGTGCGGCGCGTTGCTGTCACTTACCAGTAGGAGGAGCTCCCGGCCGGACACAGACATTGCAGCAGCCAGCACGTAAGTATCATGCTTCTACTATTGCTAAGTAACCATGGCAACAAGGACTGCAGTAGCGTCCTGGGGTTGCCATGGTTACTGATCGGAGCCCCAGCGGTTAAACTGGGACTCCGATCGGAACTCCGCTGCCACCAATGATGGGGGGTGGGGGTGGGAAGAGAATAAGTGGTGTGAACTGGCCCTACTTATGATAGTGCTCTGTGGCTAGCGTAGTCAGCGGGCACTGGGATTAAACACTGTGGCTTGCAATGTGAAGAGACACTGTGGTTGCCAGGTGGCATTGAGACTGGCATAGTGAGAGGGAATTATGGCTTCTAATGTGTTGAGGCAGTGTGGCTGGCAAATCACGGCGCACTGTGGCAGGAGATGTGATGAGGCACTGAGGCTGGCATAGACTTCCGATCGGAGTCCCAGTTTAATCGCTGGGGCTCCGATCGGAACTCTGCTGCCACCAATGATGGGGGGGGGGAGAAGGGAGGCCGCACACTGCCACCAATGTTATTAATGCAATAGAGGGAGGGTGGGGGGGCTGCACTGGCCACTAGAGTTGAGCGAACACCTGGATGTTCGGGTTCGAGAAGTTCGACCGAACTTCCCGGAAATGTTCGGGTTCGGGATCCGAACCCGACCCGAACTGCGTCCCGAACCCGAACCCCATTGAAGTCAATGGGGACCCGAACTTTTGGGCACTAAAAAGGCTGTAAAACAGCCCAGGAAAGAGCTAGAGGGCTGCAAAAGGCAGCAACATGTAGGTAAATCCCTTGCAAACAAATGTGGATAGGGAAATGAATTAAAATAAAAATTTAAAAAATAAAAATTAACCAATATCAATTGGACAGAGGTCCCATAGCAGAGAATCTGGCTTCACGTCAGCAGAGAATCAGTCTCTTCATGCCATAGCAAAGAATCTGGCTTCATGTCAGCAGAGAATCAGTCTCTTCATGCCATAGCAGAGAATCTGGCTTCATGTCAGCGCAGAATCAGTCTTCATGTCATAGCAGAGAATCAGGCTTCACGTCACCCACCACTGGAACAGGCCACTGTCACATATTTAGGCCCAGGCACCCAGGCAGAGGAGAGAGGTCCCGTAACAGAGAATCTGGCCTTATGTCAGCACAGAATCTGTCTTCATGTCATAGCAGAGAATCAGGCTTCACGTCACCCACCACTGGAACAGGCCACTGTCACACATTTAGGCCCCGGCACCCAGACAGAGGAGAGGTTCATTCAACTTTGGGTTGCCCCGCAATATAATGGTAAAATGAAAATAAAAATAGTATTGAATGAGGAAGTGCTCTGGAGTAGAATAATATATTGTTAAGGGGAGGTAGTTAATATCTAATCTGCACAAGGGATGGACAGGTCCTGTGGGATCCATGCCTGGTTCATTTTTATGAACGTCAGCTTGTCCACATTGGCTGTAGACAGGCGGCTGCGTTTGTCTGTAATGACGCCCCCTGCCGTGCTGAATACACGTTCAGACAAAACGCTGGCCGCCGGGCAGGCCAGCACCTCCAAGGCATAAAAGGCTAGCTCTGGCCACGTGGACAATTTGGAGACCCAGAAGTTGAATGGGGCCAAACCATCAGTCAGTACGTGGAGGGGTGTGCACAGGTACTGTTCCACCATGTTAGTGAAATGTTGCCTCCTGCTAACACGTTCCGTATCAGGTGGTGGTGCAGTTAGCTGTGGCGTGGTGACAAAACTTCTCCACATCTCTGCCATGCTAACCCTGCCCTCAGAGGAGCTGGCCGTGACACAGCTGCGTTGGCGACCTCTTGCTCCTCCTCTGCCTTCGCCTTGGGCTTCCACTGGTTCCCCTGTGACATTTGGGAATGCTCTCAGTAGCTCGTCTACCAATGTGCGCTTGTACTCGCGCATCTTCCTATCACGCTCCAGTGTAGGAAGTAAGGTGGGCACATTGTCTTTGTACCGGGGATCCAGCAGGGTGGCAACCCAGTAGTCCGTACACGTTAAAATGTGGGCAACTCTGCTGTCGTTGCGCAGGCACTGCAGCATGTAGTCGCTCATGTGTGCCAGGCTGCCCAGAGGTAAGGACAAGCTGTCCTCTGTGGGAGGCGTATCGTCATCGTCCTGTGTTTCCCCCCAGCCACGCACCAGTGATGGGCCCGAGCTGCTTTGGGTGCCACCCCGCTGTGAACATGCTTCATCCTCATCCTCCTCCACCTCCTCCTCATCCTCATCCTCTAGTAGTGGGCCCTGTCTGGCCACATTTGTACCTGGCCTCTGGTGTTGCAAAAAACCTCCCTCTGAGTCACTTCGAAGAGACTGGCCTGAAAGTGCTAAAAATGACCCCTCTTCCTCCTGGGCCACCTCCTCTTCCATCATCGCCCTAAGTGTTTTCTCAAGGAGACATAGAAGTGGTATTGTAACGCTGATAACGGCGTCATCGCCACTGGCCATGTTGGTGGAGTACTCGAAACAGCGCAACAGGGCACACAGGTCTCGCATGGAGGCCCAGTCATTGGTGGTGAAGTGCGTCTGATCCGCAGTGCGACTGACCCGTGCGTGCTGCAGCTGAAACTCCACTATGGTCTGCTGCTGCTCGCACAGTCTGTCCAGCATATGCAAGGTGGAGTTCCACCTGGTGGGCACGTCCCATATGAGGCGGTGAGCGGGAAGGCCGAAGTTACGCTGTAGCGCAGACAGGCGAGCAGCGGCAGGGTGTGAACGCCGGAAGCGCGAACAGACGGCCCGCACTTTATGCAGCAGCTCTGACATGTCGGGGTAGTTGCGAATGAACTTCTGCACCACCAAAT
Source organism: Bufo bufo (assembly GCF_905171765.1). Taxonomy (NCBI): domain Eukaryota; kingdom Metazoa; phylum Chordata; class Amphibia; order Anura; family Bufonidae; genus Bufo; species Bufo bufo. Next base: position 204,096,419 of record NC_053393.1, read on the forward strand.
TCAGCACATGCGCCAGGCAAGGGATGTGCGTCAAACCGGCTAGTCCCAGAGCTGCAACGAGATTTCGCCCATTATCGCACACCACCAGGCCGGGCTTGAGGCTCACCGGCAGCAACCACCCGTCGGTCTGTTGTTCTATACCCCGCCACAACTCCCGTGCGGTGTGGGGCCTGTGACCCAAACATATGAGTTTCAGAACGGCCTGCTGACGTTTTACCCCGGGCTGTGCTGAAGTTGGTGGTGAAGGTGTGTGGCTGACTGGATGAGCAGGTGGAAGAAGAGGAGGAGGAAGCTGAGTAGGAGGAGGAGGAGACAGGAGGCAAAGAATGTTGCCCTGCGATCCTTGGCGGCGGAAGGACGTGCGCCAAACAGCTCTCCGCCTGGGGCCCAGCCACCACTACATTTACCCAGTGTGCAGTTAGGGAGATATAGCGTCCCTGGCCGTGCTTACTGGTCCACGTATCTGTGGTTAGGTGGACCTTGCCACAGATGGCGTTGCGCAGTGCACACTTGATTTTATCGGACACTTGGTTGTGCAGGGAAGGCACGGCTCTCTTGGAGAAGTAGTGCCGGCTGGGAACAACATACTGTGGGACAGCAAGCGACATAAACTGTTTGAAGCTGTGTGTGTCCACCAGCCTAAATGACAGCATTTCATAGGCCAGTAGTTTAGAAATGCTGGCATTCAGGGCCAGGGATCGAGGGTGGCTAGGTGGGAATTTACGCTTTCTCTCAAATGTTTGTGAGATGGAGAGCTGAACGCTTCCGTGTGACATGGTTGAGATGCTTGGTGACGCAGGTGGTGGTGTTGGTGGTACATCCCATGTTTGCTGGGCGGCAGGTGCCAACGTTCCTCCAGAGGTGGAGGAAGAGGCCAAGGCGGCGGCAGCAGCAGAAGAGGCCGAGGCGGCGGCAGCAGCAGAAGAGGTAGCAGGGGGAGCCTGAGTGACTTCCTTGTTTTTAAGGTGTTTACTCCACTGCAGTTCATGCTTTGCATGCAGGTGCCTGGTCATGCAGGTTGTGCTAAGGTTCAGAACGTTAATGCCTCGCTTCAGGCTCTGATGGCACAGCGTGCAAACCACTCGGGTCTTGTCGTCAGCACATTGTTTGAAGAAGTGCCATGCCAGGGAACTCCTTGAAGCTGCCTTTGGGGTGCTCGGTCCCAGATGGCGGCGGTCAGTAGCAGGCGGAGTCTCTTGGCGGCGGGTGTTCTGATTTTGCCCACTGCTCCCTCTTTTGCTACGCTGTTGGCTCGGTCTCACCACTGCCTCTTCCTCCGAACTCTGAAAGTCAGTGGCACGACCTTCATTCCATGTGGGGTCTAGGACCTCATCGTCCCCTGCATCGTCTTCCACCCAGTCTTGACCCCTGACCTCCTGTTCAGTCTGCACACTGCAGAAAGAAGCAGCAGTTGGCACCTGTGTTTCGTCATCATCAGAGACGTGCTGAGGTGGTATTCCCATGTCCTCATCATCAGGAAAAATAAGTGGTTGTGCGTTAGTGCATTCTATCTCTTCCACCCCTGGGGAAGGGCTAGGTGGATGCCCTTGGGAAACCCTGCCAGCAGAGTCTTCAAACAGCATAAGAGACTGCTGCATAACTTGAGGCTCAGACAGTTTCCCTGATATGCATGGGGGTGATGTGACAGACCGATGGGCTTGGTTTCCATGCGCCATCTGTGCGCTTTCTGCAGAAGACTGGGTGGGAGATAATGTGAACATGCTGGATCCACTGTCGGCCACCCAATTGACTAATGCCTGTACCTGCTAAGCCTTACCATCCTTAGAACGGCATTGGGCCCCACCAAATATCGCTGTAAATTCTGCTGGCTACTGGGACCTGAGGTAGTTGGTTCACTAGGACGTGTGGCTGTGGCAGAACGGCCACGTCCTCTCCCAGCACCAGAGGGTCCACTAACACCACCATGTCCACGTCCGCGTCCATTATTAGATGTTTTCCTCATTGTTCCCGTTCACCACAATTTTGAGAATGGCAAATTTGGGAATAGTTTTTCAACCCAGAACAAAAAGTGTGCTTTTACGGTCACTACAAATAACTTGACCAGCTAAAACAGTACAGATTTGGTTGAATAGAAATGTGAGGCCTGTTTTTTTTTTGCGCTGTGTGACAGGTATAGGTTTAATCATAGAATTAGACTTGTATCTGCACGGTAGCGTGTGTGTTAAGTTTTTCTGAATGACACTATCAGCACCTTCAATGTAAGATATCCTTTTTGAGATAGATTTCAAGTAGGCCTCATATAGCAGAAACTAGTTATTTTGAGAATGGCAAATTTGGGAATAGTTTTTCAACCCAGAACAAAAAGTGTGCTTTTACGGTCACTACAAATAACTTGACCAGCTAAAACAGTACAGATTTGGTTGAATAGAAATGTGAGGCCTGTTTTTTTTTGCGCTGTGTGACAGGTATAGGTTTAATCACAGAATTAGACTTGTATCTGCACGGTAGCGTGTGTGTTAAGTTTTTCTGAATGACACTCAGCACCTTGAATGTAAGATATCCTTTTTGGGATAGATTTCAAGTAGGCCTCATATAGCAGAAACTAGTTATTTTGAGAATGGCAAATTTGGGAATAGTTTTTCAACCCAGAACAAAAAGTGTGCTTTTACGGTCACTACAAATAACTTGACCAGCTAAAACAGTACAAATTTGGTTGAATAGAAATGTCAGGTCTATTTTTTAGGCGCTGGGTGACAGGCTCAACTTGCCCCTGATGTAGTATATGGCCAAAAAATAACCACACTATTGATGGTTAAATGCACTTGGGTGACACAGGCTCAGCCTGCACCAGATGTTGTATATGGCCAAAAAATAACCAGACTGTTGATGGTTAAATGCACTTCGGTGACACAGGCTCAGCCTGCAGCTGATGTAGTATATGGCCAAAAAATAACCAGACTGTTGATGGTTAAATGCACTTCGGTGACACAGACTCAGCCTGCAGCTGATGTAGTATATGGCCAAAAAATAACCAGACTATTGATGGTTAAATGCACTTCGGTGACACAGGCTCAGCCTGCAGCTGATGTAGTATATGGCCAAAAAATAACCAGACTGTTGATGGTTAAATGCACTTCGGTGACACAGGCTCAGCCTGCAGCTGATGTAGGATATAGCAAAAAATAACCACACTATTGATGGTTAAATACACTTGGTGATAGCTTGTGCTGGCGCACCACAAGCCACAAAATGACCGCCGATCACCCCAGAAAAAAGTGATCTAAAAACGCTCTGGGCAGCCTCAAAAAAGTGAGCAAGTCGATATTAGCACTTCAATGATCCACAGCTGCAGATCGATCACAGAATGAAGTCTTTTGGAGGAGTTAATCTGCCTAATCTCGCCCTAACGTCGCAGCAGCAAACTCTCCCTATGCTTGAATCAGCAGAGTGACGTGCAGCGCTACGTGACCCAAGCTTATATAGAGGCTGGGTCACATGCTGCACTGGCCAATCACAGCCATGCCAATAGTAGGCAAGGCTGTGATGGCCTCTTGGGGCAAGTAGTATGACACTTGTTGATTGGCTGCTTTGCAGCCTTTCAAAAAGCGCCAAGAAAGCGCCGAACACCGAACCCGAACACGGACTTTTACGAAAATGTTCGGGCTCGGGTCCGTGTCACGGACACCCCAAAATTCGGTACGAACCCGAACTATACAGTTCGGGTTCGCTCATCCCTGCTGGCCACCAATAAAATTTAAACTGGGGAGGGAGGGGGGTCTGCCCCCTGCTGCCTGGCAGCCCCGGATCTCTTACTGGGGGCTATGATACGCACAATTAACCCCTTCAGGTGCGGCACCTGAGGTGTTAATTGTGCTGATCACGGCCCCCTGTAAGAGATCGGGTGCTGCCAGGCAGCAGGGGGCAGTCATGTACACAGTTTGTAGTATATTCTAACTAGAAGCGTCCCCATCACCATGGGAACGCCTCTGTGTTAGAATATACTGTCGGATATGAGTTACATAGTAAAATCTCATATCCGACAGTATATTCTATGTAACTCATATCCGACAGTATATTCTAACATAGAGGCGTTCCCATGGTGATGGGGACGCTTCAAGTTAAAATATACCATCGGATTGGAGAAAACTCCGATCCGATGGTATAAAAGAGACTCCAGACTTTACATTGAAAGTCAATGGGGACGGATCCGTTTGCAATTGCACCATATTGTGTCAACGTCAAACGGATCCGTCCCCATTGACTTGCATTGTAATTCAGGACGGATCCGTTTGGCTCCGCACGGCCAGGCGGACACCAAAACGACTTTTTTTTCATGTCCGTGGATCCTCCAAAAATCAAGGAAGACCCACGGACGAAAAAACGGTCACGGATCACGGAAAAACGGAACCCCGTTTTGCGGACCGTGAAAAAATACGGTCGTGTGCATGAGGCCTAAGTCTGTTAAAAATAATTAACCGCCAATAAAAACCCTGATGTAGGGTATTGCACTCAAAAAAAAAATATTAAACTCTATATGACAGCGGTATTTGTGGCCTAAATTTCACAGTAACTTATGCACGTCTAATCCCAGATGTGCAGTATATCAGAGGGTTTTTTCACCCCAGTAAGCACAGCCGTATTTCTAGCCTAAATGTGACAGTCACTTATGCATGTCTAATCCCAGATGTGCAGTATATTAGAGGGTTTTTTCACCCCAGTAAGCAAAAAGATGTATTTCTGGCCTAAATGAGACACTCACTTATGCACGTCTAATCCCAGATGTGCAGTATATTAGAGGGTTTTTTCACCCCAGTAAGCACAAATATGTATTTCTGGCCTAAATGTAACACTCACTTATGCACGTCTAATCCCAGATGTGCATTATATTAGAGGGTTTTTTCACCCCAGTAAGCAAAAAAATGTATTTCTGGCCTAAATGTGACACTCACTTATGCACGTCTAATCTTAGATAAGCACTATATGAAAAAAAGTTTTTTTTTAACCCCAGTAAGCAAAAAGCTGTATTTCTGGACTTGCAGACATTCAGATAGCCTGTGCTGGTGCACTATCGTTGCATAAAATGGCTGCCGATTATGTATTGATATTGACAAACTGAAGTAAAAAAAAGTTCGTTTTCAGCAGTAGTTGGCTCAGGGCAGGCTTAAAAAAAATTGTGCACTGCACCCACAAAACACATTTGCTGTAGATCGCTGAGTAAAAAAGGAAGTTCTTGATAAGATTTCTCCCTGATCTCTCCCTCACAGCAGCTGCAGCCTCTCCCTACATTAATCCGAGCAGAGTGACGGGCGGCGCAACGTGACTCCAGCTTAAGTAGAGGCTGGGTCACATGCTGCAGTTGGCCAATCACAGCCATGCCAATAGTAGGCATGGCAGTGATGGCCTTTTGGGGCAAGTAGTATGACGCTTGTTGATTGGCTGCTGTGCAGCCTTTCAAAAAACGCCAAGAAAGCGCCGAACACCGAACTCAAACCCGAACTTTTGCGTAAATGTTCGGGTTCGCTCAACTCTAGAGGTGAATTGTGAGTGGATTTCATACCAGAATACATGCAGAAATTTGCATGGAAAATGCCATATGAACATAGCCTAACGACGGCATAAAAAATAAATTCAGATAGATTTAATTAAAGGGGTTGTCTGAGTTATTTTTTTGTTCTTTCTATGTTCCTAACTAGGCAAATAAAACAATTTTCCAATTATTTCACTTTATCTGCAGTGCCTGGTTTATCAGATTTGACTGAGATTCACATGACCTGTGATATCAGCTTCTCTCCCTGCTCTGATAAAGTTTGTTTACAAGCCTGTAAACGAGACGTCACTGTGCTGTCCACACCCCCCTTCACTGCCAGGCTGAGTGCTCTCTCCTAGGATTCTTAACCCCTTCAGCTGCACAGACTGGGTAGGAGCTGACAGACTAGAGAGAGCATTGCACAAGAAGGTAGGGGGAAGATCCTATGTGTATTAGCAGTGTCATTATACAGGTGGGACTTATAGTTCTACACTTACAAGTTGCTGTTGATTCTCCCAGCACTCAGGGCAGCTCTTGTATCCACTTCCTTATCAGTGTCATTATACAGCTGTGACTTATAGTCCTACACATACAATATGCTGCTGAGTTTCCCAGCAGGCAGACATGTCACTCAGGGCAACACTTGTATTCAGTCCCTTAGCAGTGTCATTATAGAGCTGGGACTTGTAGTTCTATACATACAACATGCTACTGATTCTCCGAGCAGGCAGACATGTCACTCAGGGCAGCACTTGTATTCACTCCCTTAGCAGTGTCATTATACAGCTGGGACTTGTAGTCCTACACATACAACATGCTGCTGAGTCTCGCAGCAGGCAGACATATCACTCAGGGCAGCTCTTGTAGCCACTCCCTTAGCAGAGCAAGAGGTTGTTGTTATTGCATGTAAACAAGGGCCAGAAAAGAACCAGGGAAATGAGGAAATATATATATTTTTTTGCATAAAACTTGCTTAGCTTAGTTATATATTGCTGCCCATCAGATTTTCAGTGCTATATATATATTTTTTTCATAACTCGGACAACCCCTTTAACCCCTTAAGGACTTATGACATACCGTTACAGCATGTTTCCCGGCCCACCAAATAAGTCCACCGGAGCCCCCTACTGGTGAACTTAGCTGATGTCCCCCAGTGGATTTTGTGCCCGAGATTCCTGATTTTGTTGGCAATCCAGAAATCTAGATTTCCACAGTGGGCTTCACTGAAATTGACTTTTTTAGGGTTTTTTTCAGTGACCCATTTGTGAATCTGATGGTGGAGCAGACGAACCTGTACACCCAACAGTTCGTTGCTCAGCACCCAGGCTCCTTTTTGGCTAGACCCGGTGGTTGGACGCCGGTCAGTGCAGCCGACATAAGGACGTTTTGGGGCCTCGTGCTGCACATGGGTCTAGTGCAAAAACCGCGTGTCAGGCATTACTGGAGTGGGGACGTCCTCTACCAGACCCCACTCTACAGTATAGTGGCCATGACACGCCCCCGGTTTGAGGCCATCCGGAAAATGCCTGCATTATGCAGATAATGCAGCATGTCCCCCCCCCCCCCCCGAGGTTATCCTGCCTATGATCGTCTGTATAAGATACGGCCAGGCATCGATCACTTCGGGGCCAAATTTGCGCAGGCCTACGTACCTGGAAGGGAGGTCGCGGTTGATGAGTCTCTCGTTGCTTTTAAGGGGAGACTCAGTTTCCGCCAATACATTCCCACTAAGCGGGCGAGGTATGGCGTGAAAATGTACAAAATTTGTGAGAGTACCTCAGGGTACACTTACAAATTTTGTGTGTACGAGATTCCCGTATTGAACCCCCAGAATGTCCCCCCACTCTGGGTGTTAGCGGGAAACTCGTGTGGGACCTTATGCACCCACTGCTAGATAAGGGTTACCACTTGTACGTGGATAACTTTTATACTAGCATTCCCTTGTTTAGGTCCCTTGCCGCCAGATCCACGTCTGCTTGTGGGACCATGCGGAAAAATCAGTGCGGCCTCCCTGCCCACCCCCTCCAGGTACCTATCCCCAGGGGTGAGACGCGTGCCCTTACCAGTGGAAACCTGTTGCTGGTCAGGTATAAGGACAAGAGGAATGTCCTTATACTGTCCACAATCCACGGTAACAGCATCACCCCTGTCCCTGTGTGAGGTACCGCGGCAACGGTCCTCAAGCCCGATTGTATCGTCGACTACAATCGGTATATGGGAGGAGTTGATCTCTCTGTTCAAGTCCTCAAGCCATATAATGCCATGCGCAAAACCCGGGCATGGTACAAAAAAGTTGCGGTCTACTTGGTACAGGTTGCCTTGTACAACGCTTTTGTACTATCCCAAAGTGCTGGCAGCACATGGACATTCCTCCAATTCTATGAGGGAGTCCTCAAGGACCTGATTTTTTCAGACCAGGAAAGAGCAGGCCGGAGTACCTCGGGAATTGGAGGCGACCGGATTGTCCCTGGCCAACATTTTCCAGGTGTGGTCCCCCAGGGACGAACCCAAAAAAGATGCAGAGTGTGTCACAGGAGGGGGATATGGAAGGACACCACCACTCAATGTGACACTTGCCCCGATCATCCAGGCCTCTGCGTTATCGATTGCTTCAGGGAGTATCACACTTCCATGGAGTACAACATTTTTATAATCCTCAACAGTCCCCTAGAGAACATAAAAAACTATGGCTCTCAGACTTTGGAGACACAGATTTTTTCCCCAAAAAAATATTAGTTTTAGTACAGGCATCCTCAAACTGAGGCCCTCCAGATGTTGTAAAACTATAACTCCCAGCATGCCCAGACAACCTACAGCTATCAGCAGGGCATGGTGGGAATTGTAGTTTTACAACATCTGGAGGGCCGCAGTTTGAGGATGCCTGCTTAGTGTCTCCAAAGTCTGAGAGCCATACATATAGGGCATCGCCGCGTCCGTAAAAATCTTCTCCATAAAAATACCCCATAAACTAGCCCCTTGATAAACGCCATAAAAAAAATCAAATAAAAACTATGTAAAAAAAAAAGCCATTTTTATTGTCACCTTGGATCCCAAAAAGTGTAATAACAAGCCACTAAAAAGTCATATGCACCCCCAAATAGTGCCAATCAAACCGCCATCTCATCCCGCCAAAAATGAGCCCCTACATTAGATAGTCGCCCAACAAAAAAAAATAAAACTGTAGCTCCCAGGCTATGGAGATAATAAAATATTTTTTTTTTGTTCCTAAAATGATAATATAGGGTAAAATCTAAATCAATTTTAAAATGTAGACATATTAGGTATCGCCATGTCCGTAAGAATCTGCCCTATAAAAATAACATTTGACCAAACCCCTCGGATGAACAGCGTTAAAAATATAAAATAAAAACAGTGCCAAAACACCAATTTTTTGGCAAAATTTCCATTTGAATCCTTTTTTTCCGGTAATAAAGCAAGGGTTAACAGCCAAAAAAAACTAAATATTTATTGCCCTGATTCTGTAGTTTGCAGAAACACCCTATATGTGGTCGTAAATGGCTATATAGCCATACGGCAGGGCATAGAACGAAGGGAACGCCATATGGTTTCTGGAAGGTAGATTTTGATGGACTGGTTTATTTACACCATGTCCCATTAGAAGCCCCCCTGATGTAGCCTAGACTAGAAACCCCAAAATGTGACCCCATCTAAGAAACTACACCCCTCAAGGTATTCAAAAGTTACTTTACAAACTTTGTTAACCCTTTAGGTGTTCCACAAAACTTAATAGCGAATGTAGAAACAATTTTAGAATTTACATTTTTTCTTACCTTGCCTCAAAAAAGTGTAATATAGAGCAACCAAAAATCATATTAACCCTAAAATAGTCCCAAAGCAACAACCACCTTATCCCGTAGTTTCCTAGATGGGGTCACTTTTATGGAGTTTCTACTCTAGGGGTGCAGCAGGGGGCTTGAAAGGATATATGGTGTAAATAAACCAGTACAGCAAAATCTGCCTTCCAACCATATGGCGTTCCCCTTCTTCTATGTCCTGCCATTTAGCCAAATATCAGTTTATGACCACATATGGGGTGTTTCTGCAAACTACAGAATCAGGGCAACCCATATTGAGTTTTGTTTGGCTGTTAACCCATTTTTTCCAGTAATAAAGTAAGGGTTAAAATTGAATATTTTCCATAAAATAGAAATTTCTAAATTGTTTCTCCATCTGCCATTAACTCTTGTGGAACACCTAAAGGGTTAAAAAAGTTTGTAAACCCAGTTTTGAATACCTTGAGGGGTGTACTTTCTTAGATAGAATCACTTTTTTGAAATTTCTATTCTAGGGGTGCAACGGGAGGCTTGAAATGGGACATGGTATAAACAAAACCAGTCCTGCAAAATCTGCTTTCCAAAACCCATATGGTGGCGTTCCCCTCCTTCTATGTCCTCCCATTTGGCCAAACAGTAGTTTAGGACCACATATGGGGTGTTTCTGCAAACTACAGAATCAGGGCAACACATATTGAGTTTTGTTTGGCTGTTAACCCTTACTTTATTACAGGAAAAAATTGATTAAAATGCAAAATTTTTCCAAAAATCTAAATTCTAAAATTGTTTCTCCATCTGCCATTTACTCTTGTGGGACACCTAAAGGGTTAACAAAGTTTGTAAACCCAGTTTTGAATACCTTGAGGGGTGTACTTTCTTAGATGGATTCACTTTTTTGAAATTTCTATTCTAGGGGTGCAACGGGGGGCTTGAAATCGGACATGGTATAAACAAAACGAGTCCTGCAAAATCTGCCTTGCAAAAACCATATGGCGTTCCCCTCCTTCTATGTCCTCCCGTTTGGGAAAACAGTAGTTTAGGACCACATATGGGGTGTTTCTGCAAACTACAGAATCAGAGAAACCCATATTGAGTTTTGTTTGGCAGTTAACCCTTGCTTTGTTCCTGGAAAAAATGGATTATATTGGAAAATTTAAAAAAAAATCTAAATTCTAAAATTTGATGTCCATTTGCCATGAAGTCTTGTGGAAGACCTAAAGGGGTAACAAAGTTTGTAAAATCAAGGGGTGTAGTTTCTAAATGGGGTCATTTTTGGGTGGTTTCTATTATGTAAGCCTCACAAAGTGACTTCAGACCTGGACTGGTCCATAAAAAGTGGGATTTGGAAAAGTTCTGAAAAATTTAAAAATTTGCTTCTAAACTTCTAAGCTATGTAACATCCCCAAAAAATAAAATGGCATTCCCAAAATGATACAAACATGAAGTAGACATATGGGGAATGTAAAGTAATCACAATTTTGGGGGATATTACTATGTATTACAGAAGTAGAGAAACTGAAACTTTGAAATTTGCTAATTTTTTCAAACTTTTTGTAAATTTGGTATTTTTTTACACAAAAAAAAACTTTTTTGACCCAATTTTAGCAGTGTCATGAAGTACAATATGTGACGATAAAACTATCTCAGAACGGCCTGGGTAAGTAAAGGCGTTTTAAAGTTATTCACACATAAAGTGACACTGGTCAGATATAAAAAAAATGGCCAAGTCCTTAAGGTGAAATATGGCTGAGTCATTAAGGGGTTAATGATACTGTTTGTCTAACTCAAATTGTACATAATAGCTTTTGCGCCCTGTGTATATATGTATAAGTTTATAATTATATATGTAAAACATAAGGCCTACAATATAATACATTTTCTGCTTCTTAAATTTGTAGTAAATGAGAATGACTTATTCTATGTCATTTCTCAGAATCTTCCATCAGCCTCTATTTCCCTACTCCTGCTTGTAGGCTTTCATGATATCATGGTTCCCAGTAAATACTGCACCTAACTACACTGCTCAAAAAAATAAAGGGAACACAAAAATAACACATCCTAGATCTGAGTTAATTAAAAACTCTTCTGAAATACTTTGTTCTTTACATAGTTGAATGTGCTGACAACAAAATCACACAAAAATTAAAAAATGGAAATCAAATTTTTAACCCATGGAGGTCTGGATTTGGAGTCACACTCAAAATTAAAGTGGAAAAACACACTACAGGCTGATCCAACTTTGATGTAATGTCCTTAAAACAAGTCAAAATGAGGCTCAGTAGTGTGTGTGGCCTCCACGTGCCTGTATGACCTCCCTACAATGCCTGTGCATGCTCCTGATGAGGTGGCGGACGGTCTCCTGAGGGATCTCCTCCCAGACCTGGACTAAAGCATCTGCCAACTCCTGGACAGTCTGTGGTGCAACGTGACGTTGATGGATAGAGCGAGACATGATGTCCCAGATGGGCTCAATTGGATTCAGGTCTGGGGAACGGGGGGGCCAGTCCATAGCATCAATGCCTTCGTCTTGCAGGAACTGCTGACACACTCCAGCCACATGAGGTCTAGCATTGTCTTGCATTAGGAGGAACCCAGGGCCAACCGCACCAGCATATAGTCTCACCAGGGGTCTGAGGATCTCATCTCGGTACCTAATGGCAGTCAGGCTACCTCTGGCGAGCACATGGAGGGCTGTGCGGCCCTCCAAAGAAATGCCACCCCACACCATTACTGACCCAATGCCAAACCGGTCATGCTGGAGGATGTTGCAGGCAGCAGAACGTTCTCCACGGCGTCTCCAGACTCTGTCACATCTGTCACATGTGCTCAGTGTGAACCTGCTTTCATCTGTGAAGAGCACAGGGCGCCAGTGGCGAATTTTCTAATCTTGGTGTTCTCTGGCAAATGCCAAACGTCCTGCACGGTGTTGGGCTGTAAGCACAACCCCCACCTGTGGACGTCGGGCCCTCATATCACCCTCATGGAGTCTGTTTCTGACCGTTTGAGCAGACACATGCACATTTGTGGCCTGCTGGAGGTCATTTTGCAGGGCTCTGGCAGTGCTCCTCCTGTTCCTCCTTGCACAAAGGCGGAGGTAGCGGTCCTGCTGCTGGGTTGTTGCCCTCCTACGGCCTCCTCCACATCTCCTGATGTACTGGCCTGTCTCCTGGTAGCGCCTCCATGCTCTGGACACTACGCTGACAGACACAGCAAACCTTCTTGCCCCAGCTCGCATTGATGTGCCATCCTGGATAAGCTGCACTACCTGAGCCACTTGTGTGGGTTGTAGACTCCGTCTCATGCTACTACTAGAGTGAAAGCACCGCCAGCATTCAAAAGTGACCAAAACATCAGCCAGGAAGCATAGGAACTGAGAAGTGGTCCAGAACCACTCCTTTATTGGGGGTGTCTTGCTAATTGCCTATAATTTCCACCTGTTGTCTATCCCATTTGCACAACAGCATGCGAAATTGATTGTCACTCAGTGTTGCTTCCTAAGTGGACAGTTTGATTTCACAGAAGTGTGATTGACTTGGAGTTACATTGTGTTGTTTAAGTGTTCCCTTTATTTTTTTGAGCAGTGTATATACCTTGGACCAAATTTATTAATCAAAGTTTTTGGCATAAACTGAGCCCTAAAAAGTCAGAATTCACTGTCAATGCCCCAATTTTTTTTTTTTCTGTACTTATCAATACTTAGAAAAGCAGCCATGGTTTATCAGAAGGGACGTGGCTTGGATATTTTGGCAGATTTCTTAACATAAAACTCTGATGGTGACTTTTTGTTGCAAATATATGCATGGCATACAGAACATTTTATTTTCTAGTCCAGTACTAAATTCATTAAATGGCTGCTTACTCTTCAAATTTGGCTGTTAGTTGTCTCCTTTGCAGTGGTGGTGCAGTTTAGGCTACTTTCACACCTGCGTTCGGGTGTCCGCTCGTGAGCTCCGTTTGAAGGGGCTCACAAGCGGCCCCGAACGCAACCGTCCAGCCCTAATGCATTCTCAGTGGACGCGGATCCGCTGAGAATGCATCAGTCTGCCAGCGTTCAGCCTCCGCTCCGCTAAGCGAGAGGACACCTGAACGCTGCTTGCAGCGTTCGGGCGTCCGCCTGGCCGTGCGGAGGCAAGCGGATCCGTCCAGACTTACAATGGAAGTCAATGGGGACGGATCCGCTTGAAGATGACACCATATGGCTCAATCTTCAAACGGATCCGTCCCCTATTGACTTTCAATGTAAAGTCTGGACGGATCCGTTCAGGCTACTTTCAGACTTAGTTTTTTTTTCAAACTATAATGCAGACGGATCCGTTCTGAACGGATACAAACGTCTGCATTATAGGAGCGGATCCGTCTGAGCAGACATCAGACGGACCCGCTCTGAACGCTAGTGTGAAAGTAGCCTTAATTACAACAGTTTGTCCCATTCATTTGGTTTCCAAAACTGCATCAGGAAACCAGCAATTGTGAATGTTCGCTTTTAGGAGCCACTCCAGGACTTGAAAAAATGTGTCATCGAAAACTGCACCAAGCAGTCCTTCCTCTATTAAAGGGTTTCTACCACCAGAAATACTGTTATGTAGCTGACTGACATTTGCGATGCGCTAATGTCAGCACTACATAACAGTATGTTTCTAACATTAGTCCCTGCAGCCGTTTTTGTTAAAAAAGCACTTTTATTATATGCTAATGAGCCTCTAGGTGCTATGTGGGCGTAAAATCAGCACCTAGAGGCTCCGTCCACTCACCCATTATCCCGCCCAGGTCCAGTGTTCTGCCCGCCCAGCTCCTCTTGATTGATGCCACTATTCCCTGCATCATTGGCGAAATCCCGCGCCTGCGCCGTTCACTTCTGTCTTCGGCGCAGGCGCAGTGAGTGAAGGCCGCTCTCCTGATGCCGGCTTCCGCACTGTGACATGGTCGCAGTGAGGAATCCGGTACCAGGATTGCATCATTCACTCACTGCGCCTGCGCCGAAGACAGAAGTGAACGGCGCAGGCGCGGGATTTTGCCAACGATGCAGGGAACAGTGGCATCAATCAAGAGGAGCTGGGCGGGCAGAACACTGTCAGTCAGCTACATAACAGTATTTCTGGTGGTAGAAGCCCTTTAAGTTCTCTCTTGGTGCTAGTATTGGTAGCTACAGGAACACAGAACTGTAAACAGCTATGCAGTCAAAATACATTCATTTTTTATTTTCACTGCCCAGTTAGAATTTGCTTGAAACTGCTGCCATTATTGTACAAAATCTCTTCACTGTTCCACCAGTAAGTGTTTCACCCTGATGAAAGCCAAATGATATCTAGCATTTCCAGTGATATTTGTCTGCATAAAATGATTTGAGCTTCTGATGTACAGGTGAAACAAAAAAAAATTGAATATCGTGCAAAAGTTCATTTATTTCAGTAATGCAACTTAAAAGGTGAAACTAATATATGAGATATCAGATAAAGGACGGCTCTACCTCCTGGTTTGGGATGGCCAGGTGCACCTATCTGATGTCGCACTCAAGGCACCAAAATATTTTATCAAAAGAAAAGATGGGCACTCTAATATCCGGAACCAACAGATTAAATTTATTATAATCACAATATTAATAGTACATATATAAAATAGATATATAGATATGTAGGATGGTTCCCACTCAAGAATATATGTAGGAACAATCAGTTAATATCTTCAATCAATATAAAATACAGGCCTGTCACTACACAATAAAATACACAGTAAAATTATACTAAACAATAAATATGAAACTAGTGGTGGTCACTAAGAATACACAATAAGCTATTGCAGATTGAATGGAGCTGCTAGTGGTCAGATCCGTCCAATCTATATACGCATGGAGGCTCCCGCTGTAAGGGAGTGTTATCTGAGCAAATATAATCAATACATCTACTAACTATACAAAATGTGAAAAAACACAAATTCCCAATGTGCTGGTATTAAAGAACAGTCCTAATATCCAAGTGCCGGTATTATAAAAAAAGTGAAAAACGGAATCCAGAAAAAAGGCGGAATCCAGAAAAAAGACAGTCACTTGTGGTTAATCCAGATCCATCTGTGTAAACAATTGTTCAACAAAAATAAGAATCCTATAGGATAAATCAAATTGCGTTGTGTTGCTGTGTTTAAAATAATAAGTGAATATTCATTTGCTGCAGAATCTCTTGTATTGCCCACAAACAGCAGAGGTTCGCCGATGTTAGCGGCAGAATACTAAAGCCACTGAGGAAGAAGGTAGTCTAACCTTCGAAACGCGTCTGGCGTGGAAAGATAAAGTATTGGACCCTGGCAACGAACCGGCAAAACTAGAGAAAGCGCTTTCATTGAACAAACAAGCTCCAGATTTATTGGCCATAAGTCTGGTAACCTACGGGTAACATAACACAGCCGGTGCCATCAAACTAGCTGCTTGGGCGATGAGAGAAACGCCCATTGCAAATAGAAGTGCAGACTGGGAACTAATTACGGCGAAAACAGAGAGAGACTTGTGATCTGCTACCGGACCTCTACAACAGCTAAAGCGGACCACATAGATCCGGGATATAACAGTAAGGCAGTCTCGTAATCTGTGCCTATAAGGTAAGCGTGCCTGCACTCACACTACAGACCGGACACTACCAATCGTGAGTACCATTGCACCGCATGATACCTTAGAGCAGCGGTGGGGAACCATTTTGCTGCCAAGGGCCATTTGGATATTTGTAACATCATTCGGGGGCCATACAAAATTCTCAATAAAATTTTTTTACTGCTGTATTTGGTCAAACATATAATTGACTTAGGGATAAGTTACAGAAATTGCACTTCAATTAAAATAATCTAGAGGGCTGTATTTTTGCAGCACAAAATAGCGCCTGCACTATATATATACAGTATATTACATACAATACAGGCGCCATATTGACCACACATAGCAGTCTAATTTTTAAGTTCAGAATGTTACTTATTTGACATTAATGGCAGGAAGCTAAACCCAGGGGGTCCAGAGAGGGGTTCACCCAGCTTTCACTCTCCCTGCCTCTTTCTTCGCAACTGTCCCTGCCTTTGTCCCTTTCTCAGCAAAATATCTGCCCCCACCTCCATCAGCCTGAAATCAGCCTCCTATCAGACCCCCCAGGCCTACATCAGCCTCAGATCAGACTCCCATCAGACCTCTAAGCCTCAGATTAGACCCCAATCAGACCCTTCCTAGCTTCAGATCAGACTCCCATCAGACCCCCAGCCTCAGACCAGACCCGGATCAGACGCCCAGCCTCAGATCAGCCCCCATCAGACCCCCCAGGGTCAGATCAGCCCCTATAAGACCCCCCAGCCTCAGATCAGACCTTCATAATACCCTCCCTAGCCTCAGATCAGCCCCATCAGACCCTCCCCAGCCTCAGATCAGCCCCCATCAGCCCCCCTAGTCTCAGATCAGACCCCTATCAAACCCCAGCCTCAGATCAGACACCCCCAGCCTCAGATCAGACCCTCCCAAGCCTCAGATCAGACCCCCATCAGACCCTCCCCACCCTCCTTTAGCCTCAGATCAGCCCCAATCAGACATCAGATCAGATACTGTATTTAAGATAAACAAATAAACTTACCTCTCCAGCTCCGTACGGCGCTGCCTCTTGGCAGATTCACTTACCCTCCCTGTTCTTCTTCCTGCCGCACTATATTGTCACCTCACACCGCACAGCGTCAGGTCATAGTGCACGTCTACGTGCACTGCGTCCTGACGCTGGATGTGTCAGGACACAGAGTGGGGCTGAAAGAAGACCAGGGAAGGTGAGGACAGCCAGTGCAGTGCTGTTCTCACCTTCCTGTGCCTCCCGTATGCTAATGACCGCTTCCATAATTGAAGGGGTCATAAGCATTTTCACATTATGTTCTGGCAGGGGGCCGGGGGCCACATGAAATGATACCGTGGGCCGCATACGGCCCTCGGGCCGGAGGTTCCCCACCCCTGCCTTAGAGAGTAACGAACATCACTGAATTTCTGGCATTGCAGTCCTCTGCTAGTTGATTGCGTTCAGCCCATAGTGGCAAATTGAAACTATCGCTATTGCAACATTTGAATACAAAGTTATATCCACACGCAAGCGGCTACAGACTCAATAGTATTCTGCCGCTAATATCGGCGAACATCTGCTGTTTGTGGGCAATACAAGAGATTCTGCAGCAAATGAATATTCACTTATTATTTTAAACACAGCAACACAACACAATTTGATTTATCCTATAGGATTCTTATTTTTGTTGAACAATTGTTTACACAGATGGATCTGGATTAACCACAAGTGACTGTCTTTTTTCTGGATTCCGCCTTTTTCTTCTGGATTCCGTTTTTCACTTTTTTTTATAATACTGGCACTTGGATATTAGGACTGTTCTTTAATACCAGCACATTGGGAATTTGTGTTTTTTCACATTTTGTATAGGTAGTAGATGTATTGATTATATTTGCTCAGATAACACTCCCTTACAGCGGGAGCCTCCATGCGTATATAGATTGGACGGATCTGACCACTAGCAGCTCCATTCAATCTGCAATAGCTTATTGTGTATTCTTAGTGACCACCACTAGTTTCATATTTATTGTTTAGTATAATTTTACTGTGTATTTTATTGTGTAGTGACAGGCCTGTATTTTATATTGATTGAAGATATTAACTGATTGTTCCTACATATATTCTTGAGTGGGAACCATCCTACATATCTATATATCTATTTTATATATGTACTATTAATATTGTGATTATAATAAATTTAATCTGTTGGTTCCGGATATTAGAGTGCCCATCTTTTCTTTTGATAAAATATTTTGGTGCCTTGAGTGCGACATCAGATAGGTGCACCTGGCCATCCCAAACCAGGAGGTAGAGCCGTCCTTTATCTGATATCTCATATATTAGTTTCACCTTTTAAGTTGCATTACTGAAATAAATGAACTTTTGCACGATATTCAATTTTTTTTTGTTTCACCTGTACATCAGAAGCTCAAATCATTTTATGCAGACAAATATCACTGGAAATGCTAGATATCATTTGGCTTTCATCAGGGTGAAACACTTACTGGTGGAACAGTGAAGAGATTTTGTACAATAATGGCAGCAGTTTCAAGCAAATTCTAACTGGGCAGTGAAAATAAAAAATGAATGTATTTTGACTGCATACTGTAGCTGTTTACAGTTCTGTGTTCCTGTAGCTACCAATACTAGCACCAAGAGAGAACTTAAAGGGCTTCTACCACCAGAAATACTGTTATGTAGCTGACTGACAGTGTTCTGCCCGCCCAGCTCCTCTTGATTGATGCCACTGTTCCCTGCATCGTTGGCAAAATCCCGCGCCTGCGCCGTTCACTTCTGTCTTCGGCGCAGGCGCAGTGAGTGAATGATGTCACAGTGCGGAAGCCGGCATCAGGAGAGCGGCCTTCACTCACTGCGCCTGCGCCGAAGACAGAAGTGAACGGCGCAGGCGTTGTATATGTACTATTAATATTGTGATTATAATAAATTTAATCTGTTGGTTCCGGATATTAGAGTGCCCATCTTTTCTTTTGATATAATATATGAGATAGACTCAGTACATGCAAAGCGAGATATTGCAAGCCTTTATTTGTTATAATTTGGATGATTATGGCTTACAGCTTATTAAAACCCCAAATTCACAATCTCAGAAAATGTGAATATTACATGAAACCAATAAAAATGGATGTTAAATAGAAAAATATAGGACCTCTGAAAAGTATAATCATGCATATTTACTCAGTACTTGGTTTGGGCCCCTTTTTCATCAATTACTGCTTAACTGCGGCGGGGCATGGATGCTATCAGCCTATGGCACTGCTGAGGTGTTATGGAAGACCAGGATGCTTCAATAGCAGCCTTCAGCTCTTTTCCATTGTTCGGTCTCATGTAGAGTTGAGCGAACACCTGGATGTTCGGGTTCGAGAAGTTCGGCCGAACTTCCCGGAAATCTTCGGGTTCGGGATCCGAACTCGACCCGAACTTCGCCCCGAACCCCATTGAAGTTAATGGAGACCCAAACTTTTTGGCACTAAAAAGGCTGTAAAATAGCCCAGGAAATGGCTAGAGGGCTGCAAAAGGCAGTAAAATGTAGGTAAATCCCCTGCAAACAAATGTGGATAGGGAAATGAATTAAAATAAAAATAAAATAAATAAAAATTAACCAATATCAATTGGAGAGAGGTCTCATGGCAGAGAATCAGGCTTCATGTCATAGCAGAGAATCAGGCTTCACGTCACCCACCACTGGAACAGGCCATTGTCAGATATTTCGGCCCAGGCACCCAGAGAGAGGAGAGGTCCCATAGCAGAGAATCAGGCTTCATGTCATAGCAGAGAATCAGGCTTCAAGTCATAGCAGAGAATCAGGCATCAAGTCATAGCAGAGAATCAGGCTTCAAGTAATAGCAGAGAATCAGGCTTCATGTCATAGCAGAGAATCAGGCTTCACGTCACCCACCACTGGAACAGACAATTGTCAGATATTTAGGCCCCGGCACCCAGACAGAGGAGAGAGGTCCCATAGCAGAGAATCAGGCTTCATATCATAGCAGAGAATCAGGCTTCACGTCACCCACCACTGGAACAGGCCATTGTCAGATATTTAGGCCCCGGCACCCAGACAGAGGAGAGAGGTCCCATAGCAGAGAATCAGGCTTCATGTCATAGCAGAGAATCAGGCTTCAAGTCATAGCAGAGAATCAGGCTTCATGTCATAGCAGAGAATCAGGCTTCACGTCACCCACCACTGGAACAGGCCATTGTCAGATATTTAGGCCTCGGCACCCAGATAGAGGAGAGAGGTCCCATAGCAGAGAATCAGGCTTCATGGCATAGCAGAGAATCAGGCTTCACGTCACCCACCACTGGAACAGGCCATTGTCAGATATTTAGGTCCCGGCACCCAGACAGAGTGTTGTCGCCCACCTGGGATTATATGTTTGTCTGTATTCTCTGTCCTCTCCTTGGTGTTTTCCTCTTAGTGTCAGTGGTGCGGACTAGTGATCCCACCGCCCCGTTCACTACTCAGGGCTCATCCTAGGGAAAGCCAGGGTTTAGGCACGTGATCGGCGTACGGGTGAGGAACCCGTCTAGGAACGTCAGGGCAGTCAGGTGCCAGTCGCAAGGTGAGTCAGGGGTCACCACCTTTCCCTCTCCCTTGGACAGGGCCTTCCCATTTCCCTCCCTTTGCGTGACGCCGGTCATTACATCATGTCACCCACCACTGGAACAGGCCATTGTCAGATATTTTTAGGCCCCGGCACCCAGACAGAGGAGAGAGGTCCCATAGCAGAGAATCAGGCATCATGTCATAGCAGAGAATCAGGCTTCATGTCATAGCAGAGAATCAGGCTTCAAGTCATAGCAGAGAATCAGGCTTCATGTCATAGTAGAGAATTAGGCTTTATGTCACCTACCACTGGAACAGGCCATTGTCAGATATTTAGGACCCGGCACCCAGACAGAGGAGAGAGGTCCCATAGCAGAGAATCAGGCTTCATGTCATAGCAGAGAATCAGTGTCACGGAAGGTGTACAGCAAACAAGAAGACAAAAAAGGAAGATCCGACTGACTGGATCCAAAACTAAGGAACAAAAGGGGGAGCCCTGCAACAGACCTGACTCTCTCCCTAACTGCTCAGCCTATGCAAAATTCTCAATGGTAGAAGATCGCATATCCTCGTACCTCGACTGTATAACACCTGAACACCCTATAATAGTGAGGGGACACGACCACCGGCTCCCTACACTAGATACGGAGGGAGTCAGGGTCACCTGAGATCCAGCAAACAGGAAAATACAAATGAATGAACAAAACTTATCTGTAGAAGACTCAGTAGAAGCATCCAGCATGCATACACTCCAGGAAGTTGTATAAACCGCAAAGTGATGCAGTATGGGAAGCGATTTAAAGGGATGCAATCAGTGCAACTACATGACAGCTGAGAGAGGCTAACGAGACGAAAATGAAAGCAAAACAAAAGGAACCTCAAGGAGGAGGTTCTGAAGGACGTCTGTCAGAGCTTCTCAGATGTCTGGTGATGACAGTACCCCTCCTTCTACGAGTGGACTCCGGATACTCAGAGCCCACCTTCTCAGGATGGGACCTATGGAAAGCCATGATGAGACGAGTGGCCTTAATGTCCGTCACTGGGACCCACATCCTCTCCTCAGGACCATAACCCTCCCAATGAACGAGGTACTGGAGAGAACCGCGGACAACACGAGAATCCACAATCCTAGAGACCTGAAAATCAAGATTACCATCAACCACAATCGGAGGAGGAGGCAAAGACGAGGGTACAATGGGTTGGACATAAGGTTTTAATAGGGACTTATGAAAAACATTATGGATCTTCCAAGTCTGAGGAAGATCAAGACGGTAGGCAACAGGATTGATGACAGACAAGATTTTGTAAGGCCCAATAAACTTAGGACCCAACTTCCTGGAGGGAACCTTCAATTTGATATTCTTAGTAGACAACCACACCAGATCACCAACATTCAGGTCCGGACCAGGCACACGTCTCTTATCCGCCACACGCTTATATCTCTCACTCATGCTCTTTAGATTATCCTGAATCAGGTAAACCAGAAGATCCCTCTCCAGAGAATGTCCCAAACTGCGGATGAAACCCATATGCACCAAAAAATGGTGACTTATCAGAGGACTCCTGACGACGGTTATTTAAAGCAAACTCAGCAAGGGACAAAAAAGAACACCAATCCTCCTGATTCTCCGCCACAAAACAGCGCAGATATGTCTCCAGATTCTGATTGACGCGCTCTGTCTGACCATTCGACTGCGGGTGGAAAGCAGAAGAGAATGACAACCGAACCCCCAAGCGAGAACAGAAAGCCTTCCAGAATCTGGAAACAAACTGTGTGCCGCTATCAGAGACAATGTCAAAAGGAATACCATGCAATTTGACAATTTGATCAATAAATGCCTGCGCCAGCATCTTAGCATTGGGAAAGCCAGGAAAAGGAATGAAATGCACCATTTTGCTAAAACGGTCCACCACCACCAGAATCACAGTCTTCCCCGAGGAACGAGCCAGGTCCATAATGAAGTCCATGGACAGATGTGTCCAAGGACGGGAAGGAATGGGTAACAGAAGGAGAGGACCTGATGGCCGTGAATGAGGGACTTTAGCACGAGCGCAGGTCTCGCAGGCTGCCACAAAACCCTCAACCGACTTACGAAGCGCCGGCCACCAGAATCTCCGAGCGATGAGATCCACTGTGGCTCTTGCCCCCGGGTGCCCAGCAAGGACAGTATCGTGGTGCTCCTTAAAAATCTTGTGTCTTAAAGCGAGAGGCACAAACAACCTCCCAGGAGGACAAAGATCAGGAGCCTCTGACTGGGCTACCTGAACCTCTGCCTCCAATTCAGGATAAAGAGCAGAGACCACCACACCTTCAGCCAAAATGGGACGTGGGTCTTCAAAATTCCCACCTCCCGGAAAACAACGTGACAGGGCATCCGCCTTCACATTCTTAACCCCAGGGCGGAAGGTGACAACAAAATTAAACCTTGAAAAGAACAAAGACCATCTGGCCTGTCTCGGGTTCAGACGCTTGGCTGACTCCAAGTAGGCCAGATTCTTATGGTCAGTAAACACGGTAATAGGGTGTCTGGCTCCCTCTAGGCAATGGCGCCATTCCTCAAAAGCTAACTTGATGGCCAACAACTCCCTATCTCCCACATCGTAATTTCTCTCTGCGGAGGAGAGTTTCTTTGAGAAAAAGGCACACGGTCGCCATTTGGCAGGAGAGGGACCCTGAGACAAGACCGCACCCACACCCACCTCAGAAGCATTAACCTCAACTATGAAGGGTAGAGAAATATCAGGTTGTACCAAGATGGGAGCGGAAGCAAAACTCTCCTTGATATTAGAAAAGGACTTACGCGCCTCTACCGACTAGGAGGAAAAATCTACCCCCTTTCTAGTCATATCAGTGAGTGGTTTAACAACAGAGGAATAATTCAAAATAAATTTCCTGTAATAATTGGCAAAACCCAGAAAACGCATCAGCGCCTTCTGATTCTCAGGAAGCTCCCACTCAAACACAGCGCGGACCTTCTCGGGGTCCATGCGAAAACCAGAAGCGGAGAGAAGAAAGTTTAGCGTACAATTTATTCTCCCGCAGGATGGGCAAGACCTGACGTAAATGTTCCTTATGAGTTTTGAAATCAGGAGAAAAAATCAAAATGTCATCCAGATACACTAATACAAATTTCCCCATTAAATGATGAAAAATGCTGTTCACAAAATGCTGAAAGACGGCTGGAGCATTCATCAAACCAAAAGGCATAACCAAATTCTCAAAATGGCCCTCAGGGGTATTGAAGGCCGTCTTCCATTCGTCTCCTTCTCTGACCCTGACCAGGTTGTATGCCCCTCTTAGATCCAATTTGGAAAAAACTTTAGCCCCCACAAACTGGTTAAACAGGTCCGGGATCAGAGGAAGCTGATGAGGGTCACGAATTGTGATACTGTTCAGCTCCCTGAAATCCAGACATGGTCTTAACCACCTCAGCCCCCAGTGCTTAAACACCCTGAAAGACCAGGCCACTTTTTACACTTCTGACCTACACTACTTTCACCGTTTATTGCTCGGTCATGCAACTTACCACCCAAATGAATTTTACCTCCTTTTCTTCTCACTAATAGAGCTTTCATTTGGTGGTATTTCATTGCTGCTGACATTTTTACTTTTTTTGTTATTAATCGAAATTTAACGATTTTTTTTGCAAAAAAATGACATTTTTCACTTTCAGTTGTAAAATTTTGCAAAAAAAACGAGATCCATATATAAATTTTGCTCTAAATTTATTGTTCTACATGTCTTTGATAAAAAAAAAATGTTTGGGTAAAAAAAAAATGGTTTGGGTAAAAGTTATAGCGTTTACAAACTATGGTACAAAAATGTGAATTTCCGCTTTTTGAAGCAGCTCTGACTTTCTGAGCACCTGTCATGTTTCCTGAGGTTCTACAATGGCCAGACAGCACAAACACCCCACAAATTACCCCATTTCGGAAAGTAGACACCCTAAGGTATTCGCTGATGGGCATAGTGAGTTCATAGAACTTTTTTTTTTTTGTCACAAGTTAGCGGAAAATGATGATTTTTTTTTTTTTCTTACAAAGTCTCATATTCCACTAACTTGTGACAAAAAATAAAAACTTCCATGGACTCAGTATGCCTATCAGCGAATACCTTGGGGTGTCTTCTTTCCAAAATGGGGTCACTTGTGGGGTAGTTATACTGCCCTGGCCTTCTAGGGGCCCAAATGTGTGGTAAGGAGTTTGAAATCAAATTCTGTAAAAAATGACCAGTGAAATCCGAAAGGTGCTCTTTGGAATATGGGCCCCTTTGCCCACCTAGGCTGCAAAAAAGTGTCACACATCTGGTATCTCCGTATTCAGGAGAAGTTGGGGAATGTGTTTTGGGGTGTCATTTTACATATACCCATGCTGGGTGAGATAAATATCTTGGCCAAATGCCAACTTTGTATAAAAAAAAGGAAAAACTTGTATTTTGCCAAGATATTTCTCTCACCCAGCATGGGTATATGTAAAATGACACCCCAAAACACATTCCCCAACTTCTCCTGAATACATGGATACCAGATGTGTGACACTTTTTTGCAGCCTATGTGCGCAAAGGGGCCCATATTCCAAAGAGCACCTTTCGGATTTCACTGGTCATTTTTTACAGAATTTGATTTCAAACTCCTTACCACACATTTGGGCCCCTAGAATGCCAGGGCAGTATAACTACCCCACAAGTGACCCCATTTTGGAAAGAAGACACCCCAAGGTATTTCGTGATGGGCATAGTGAGTTCATGAAAGTTTTTATTTTTT
Source organism: Bufo bufo (assembly GCF_905171765.1). Classification (NCBI taxonomy): domain Eukaryota; kingdom Metazoa; phylum Chordata; class Amphibia; order Anura; family Bufonidae; genus Bufo; species Bufo bufo. The sequence continues at coordinate 204,121,594 of NC_053393.1, forward strand.
GTCACAAGTTAGTGGAATATGAGACTTTGTAAGGGAAAAAAATAAAAATTAAAAAATCATCATTTTCCGCTAACTTGTGACAAAAAATATAAAATTCTAGGAACTCGCCATGCCCCTCACGGAATACCTTGGGGTGTCTTCTTTCCAAAATGGGGTCACTTGTGGGGTAGTTATACTGCCCTGGCATTTTCCAGGGGCCCTAATGTGTGGTAAGTAGGTAAATGACCTGTGAAATCCTAAAGGTGCTCTTTGGAATGTGGGCCCCTTTGCCCACCTAGGCTGCAAAAAAGTGTCACACATGTGGTATCGCCGTATTCAGGAGAAGTTGGGCAATGTGTTTTGGGGTGTCTTTTTACATATACCAATGCTGGGTGAAAGAAATATCTCGGCAAAAGACAACTTTTCCCATTTTTTTATACAAAGTTGGCATTTGACCAAGATATTTATCTCACCCAGCATGGGTATATGTAAAATGACACCCCAAAACACATTGCCCAACTTCTCCTGAATACGGAGATACCACATGTGTGACACTTTTTTGCAGCCTAGATGCGCAAAGGGGCCCACATTCATTTTATGAGGGCATTTTTAGATATTTGGATCCCAGACTTCTTCTCACGCTTTAGGGCCCCTAGAATGCCAGGGCAGTATAAATACCCCACATGTGACCCCATTTTGGAAAGAAGACACCCCAAGGTATTCAATGAGGGGCATAGTGAGTTCATAGAAATTTTTTTTTTTTGGCACAAGTTAGCAGAAATTGATTTTTATTTTTTTTTCTCACAAAGTCTCCCTTTCCGCTAACTTGGGACAAAAATTTCAATCTTTCATGGACTCAATATGCCCCTCACGGAATACCTGGGGGTGTCTTCTTTCCGAAATGGGGTCACATGTGGGGTATTTATACTGCCCTGGCATTCTAGGGGCCCTAAAGCGTGAGAAGAAGTCTGGAATATAAATGTCTAAACAATTTTACGCATTTGGATTCCGTGAGGGGTATGGTGAGTTCATGTGAGATTTTATTTTTTGACACAAGTTAGTGGAATATGAGACTTTGTAAGAAAAAAATATATAATTTCCGCTAACTTGGGCCAAAAAAATGTCTGAATGGAGCCTTACAAGGGGGTGATCAATGACAGGGGGGTGATCAATGACAGGGGGGTGATCAGAGAGTCTATATGGGGTGATCGCCCCCCTGTCATTGATCACCCCCCTGTAAGGCTCCATTCAGATGTCCGTATGTGTTTTGCGGATCCAATCCATCTATCCGTGGATCCGTAAAAATCATACGGACATCTAAATGCAGCCTGACAGGGGGGTGATCAATGACAGGGGGGTGATCAATGACAGGGGGGGTGATCAATGACAGGGGGGTGATCAGGGAGTCTATATGGGGTGATCACCCCCCCTGGAAGGCTCCAGGGAGACGCCTGTATGTGTTTTGCGGATCCGATCCATCTATCAGTGGATCCGTAAAAATCATGCGGACATCTGAATGGAGCTTTACAGGGGTGTGATCAATGACAGGGGGGTAATCAATGACAGGGGGGTAATGAGGGAGTCTATATGGGGTGATCACCACAGTCATTGATCACGCCCCTGTAAGGCTCCATTCAGACGTCCGTATGCGTTTTGCGAATCCGATCCATCTATCAGTGGATCCGTAAAAATCATGCGGACGTCTGAATGGAGCTTTACAGGGGTGTGATCAATGACAGGGGGGTAATCAATGACAGGGGGGCGATGAGGGAGTCTATATGGGGTGATCACCACAGTCATTGATCACGCCCCTGTAAGGCTCCATTCAGACGTCCTTATGCGTTTTGCGGATCCGATCCATCTATCAGTGGATCCGTAAAAATCATGCGGACGTCTGAATGGAGCTTTACAGGGGTGTGATCAATGACAGGGGGGTAATCAATGACAGGGGGGTGATGAGGGAGTCTATATGGGGTGATCACCACAGTCATTGATCACGCCCCTGTAAGGCTCCATTCAGACGTCCGTATGCGTTTTGCGGATCCGATCCATCTATCAGTGGATCCGTAAAAATCATGCGGACGTCTGAATGGAGCTTTACAGGGGTGTGATCAATGACAGGGGGGTAATCAATGACAGGGGGGTGATGAGGGAGTCTATATGGGGTGATCACCACAGTCATTGATCACGCCCCTGTAAGGCTCCATTCAGACGTCCGTGCGGCAACAGGTGACTTCGAGGGTCATATGTGTCCCTTTCTCAGATTCTCAGAGATATAAGCACGCATAGCGACCCTTTCAGGTTGGGAGAGATTGTATAAACGAGATTTAGGCAGCTTGGCGCCTGGGGTGAGATTAATAGGGCAATCGTACTCCCTGTGAGGGGGCAATTCCTGAACACCACTCAGAAAACACATCCGAAAATTCAGAGAGAAAAAATGGTACAGTCTTAATAGAAACCTCTGAAACAGATGTCGTGAGGCAATTCTCTCTGCAAAAGTCACTCCAACCATTTATTTGCCTCGCTTGCCAATCAATGGTGGGGTTATGTTTAGTGAGCCAGGGTAGCCCCAACACTAGAGGAGTAGGCAACCCGTTTAGGACGAAACATGACACATCCTCAACATGAGTATCACTCACAATCAAACGGATTTTGTGAAGTTAGTGGAATATGAGACTTTGTAAGAAAAAAATATATAATTTCCGCTAACTTGGGCCAAAAAAATGTCTGAATGGAGCCTTACAAGGGGGTGATCAATGACAGGGGGGTGATCAATGACAGGGGGGTGATCAGAGAGTCTATATGGGGTGATCGCCCCCCTGTCATTGATCACCCCCCTGTAAGGCTCCATTCAGATGTCCGTATGTGTTTTGCGGATCCAATCCATCTATCCGTGGATCCGTAAAAATCATACGGACATCTAAATGCAGCCTGACAGGGGGGTGATCAATGACAGGGGGGTGATCAATGACAGGGGGGGTGATCAATGACAGGGGGGTGATCAGGGAGTCTATATGGGGTGATCACCCCCCCTGGAAGGCTCCAGGGAGACGCCTGTATGTGTTTTGCGGATCCGATCCATCTATCAGTGGATCCGTAAAAATCATGCGGACATCTGAATGGAGCTTTACAGGGGTGTGATCAATGACAGGGGGGTAATCAATGACAGGGGGGTAATGAGGGAGTCTATATGGGGTGATCACCACAGTCATTGATCACGCCCCTGTAAGGCTCCATTCAGACGTCCGTATGCGTTTTGCGAATCCGATCCATCTATCAGTGGATCCGTAAAAATCATGCGGACGTCTGAATGGAGCTTTACAGGGGTGTGATCAATGACAGGGGGGTAATCAATGACAGGGGGGCGATGAGGGAGTCTATATGGGGTGATCACCACAGTCATTGATCACGCCCCTGTAAGGCTCCATTCAGACGTCCTTATGCGTTTTGCGGATCCGATCCATCTATCAGTGGATCCGTAAAAATCATGCGGACGTCTGAATGGAGCTTTACAGGGGTGTGATCAATGACAGGGGGGTAATCAATGACAGGGGGGTGATGAGGGAGTCTATATGGGGTGATCACCACAGTCATTGATCACGCCCCTGTAAGGCTCCATTCAGACGTCCGTATGCGTTTTGCGGATCCGATCCATCTATCAGTGGATCCGTAAAAATCATGCGGACGTCTGAATGGAGCTTTACAGGGGTGTGATCAATGACAGGGGGGTAATCAATGACAGGGGGGTGATGAGGGAGTCTATATGGGGTGATCACCACAGTCATTGATCACGCCCCTGTAAGGCTCCATTCAGACGTCCGTGCGGCAACAGGTGACTTCGAGGGTCAAATGTGTCCCTTTCTCAGATTCTCAGAGATATAAGCACGCATAGCGACCCTTTCAGGTTGGGAGAGATTGTATAAACGAGATTTAGGCAGCTTGGCGCCTGGGGTGAGATTAATAGGGCAATCGTACTCCCTGTGAGGGGGCAATTCCTGAACACCACTCAGAAAACACATCCGAAAATTCAGAGAGAAAAAATGGTACAGTCTTAATAGAAACCTCTGAAACAGATGTCGTGAGGCAATTCTCTCTGCAAAAGTCACTCCAACCATTTATTTGCCTCGCTTGCCAATCAATGGTGGGGTTATGTTTAGTGAGCCAGGGTAGCCCCAACACTAGAGGAGTAGGCAACCCGTTTAGGACGAAACATGACACATCCTCAACATGAGTATCACTCACAATCAAACGGATTTTGTGAACTATGCCCTTTAACGATTTCTGAGAAAGTGGAATGGAATCAATAGCAAAAACAGGTATATCCTTTCCCAAAGTGCATACCTGGAAACCATGAGTTATAGCAAATTGATTATCAATAAGATTGACAGCTGCTCCACTATCTACAAAAATCTCACAAAAAATATTCTTGCTCTCTAGCGCCACCCTGGCAGGTAGAACAAAACGGGAACTACAAGCAAACGGAAAACCTTCAATTTCCGCATCAACCTTGCCAATAGTAACAGATGGAACGTTTTTAGAGTTTTTTTTTCTTTTTGTTTCTTTATTACTCTCAAAAAACTGCCTGAATCTCCTAGAGCAGGGGTGTCAAACTCAAATTCATTGGGGGCCGCATCAGCAGTTTGGTCAACCTCAAAGGGCCGGTTGTATCTGTAGGACTATGTGTCCACTCTTTATTATCATAAATTATTGTCACTGCATTCAATTATTACTATTTTTTGTAATAATGTAAGTAATAACTAGCTCTGAAAGCAGAAACATAGTCAGAATAATGGCAAGTAGATATTCAAATGTACAATTATTGTACAATTTATTGAAAAATGATTTTTGGTAACAGACAGTAATTTTTTATTTTTTTTAAACATCTGTGGATGACGGACACTGTTATGGGGGGATCTGTGGATGACGGACACTGTTATGGGGGGATCTGTGGATGACGGACACTGTTATGGGGGATCTGTGGATGACGGACACTATGGGGGGATCTATGGATGACAGACACTATGGGGGGATCTGTGGATGACAGACACTTATGGGGGATCTGTGGATGACAGACACTGTTACAGGGGGGGGGATCTGTGGCTGGCACTGTTACAGGGGGGGAAATCTGTGGATGGCAGTGTTATATATGTGCCATCCACAGACCCCCCACCCCATAACAGTGCTATCCACAGACCCCCCCCCCATAACAGTGCCATCCACAGACCCCCACCCCTTAACTGTGCCATCCACAGATTCCGTGTAAACCCCCCCGCCGCCGCCCCCCCCCCCCAGTATACAAATATAAAATGTATTATTGAATTAAAAGTTATTAAACATGCCCCCCTCACTCCTAATTGTACCGTATATCCTAATTGCTTGTGTATAATGCCGGCAGGCAGGACGGGCGGCCGGCGCGTCACTCACTGACGTCACTTGCCTGCGCCGCCTGCTTCATTCATAAAGGCACGTGACATCAGGGAGTTACGCTGCCGCCCGCCGGGCCTGCCTGCATTCGACACAAGCAATTAGGATATACGGTACAATTATTTCCTGTGTAGAACGGCCGGCGCCGCTAGAGGGCAGACGTTCTCTGGCTTGTAGGCTGCCACGCATGCGCTGAAGAGGCAGCTTTCTTGTGTCCAAAAAAAATATAAAAAGCGAGAATAAAAGGTGAAGGCTGGCGGCTGGCGGCCGGCGGCGGCTGCGCGGGCCACATGACGAGGCCTGGCGGGCCGGAGTCGGCCCGCAGGCCTTGTGTTTGACACCCGTGTCCTAGAGGGACAAACATTTGCCAAATGATTTATACCTCCACAACAGAAACAAACCTTCCCATGAGAGCTGAATCCTCTATTGTCAGAGGCAAGCAAACCCAGCTGCATGGGCCCCTGCTCAGAAGGGATTGAGAGTGACTGATACCCCTGTGCACTGAATGAGACCGCCGCAGTGTCCTTGGACTGAGTATGACAGGAAGGAGTGATCTCTCCTCTCTCTCTAAGACGCCTGTCAATACGAACGGCCCGAGACATGGCACAGTTCAAGGAGGTAGGTCTCTCATGAAAGGCAAATGCATCTTTCAATCCCTCTGAAAGACCATGGCAAAATTGACTTCGGAGTGCAGCATCATTCCAACCAGTATCAGCTGCATATCTCCGAAATTCTGAACAGTATATCTCTGCGGACTGTTTACCCTGGCATAAAAGACGTAATCCAGAGCAATACGATCCGGATCATCATATATCTGACCCAGGGCTAAAAAAAATTCATCCACTGAACAGAGGGGCCGTGCCCCCACCGGCAGCGAAAAGGCCCAGGACTGAGCGTTATCCCTGAGCAGCAAGATGATGATCCCCACCCTCTGCTCCTCATCACCAGAGGAATGGGGAAGTAGGCGAAAATGGAGTTTGCAAGCCTCTCTAAAACAAACAAAATTCTCACTACCCCCGGAGAACGTATCCGGGAGCGAGATCTTAGGTTCAGAACAAACTCCATGAACGCAAGCTGAACCGGTCACCTGAAACTGCGAAACAGTTTTACGGAGATCTGCTACCTCCAATGAAAGACCCTGCATGTGTTCAGTCAAAAGTGAAACCGGATCCATGCTTGAGACGGTTTTGGCGGTTTATAATGTCACGGGAAGGTGTACAGCAAACAAGAAGACACAAAAGGAAGATCCGACTGACTGGATCCAAAACTAAGGAACAAAAGGGGGAGCCCTGCAACAGACCTGACTCTCTCCCTAACTGCTCAGCCTATGCAAAATTCTCAATGGTAGAAGATCGCATATCGCAAACCTTCCCATGAGAGCTGAATCCTCTATTGTCAGAGGCAAGCAAACCCAGCTGCATGGGCCCCTGCTCAGAAGGGATTGAGAGTGACTGATATCCCTGTGCACTGAATGAGACCGCCGCAGTGTCCTTGGACTGAGTATGACAGGAAGGAGTGATCTCTTTTGGCGGTTTATCTCCAAAATTCTCAATGGTAGAAGATCGCATATCCTCGTACCTCGACTGTATAACACCTGAACACCCTATAATAGTGAGGGGACACGACCACCGGCTCCCTACACTAGATACGGAAGGAGTCAGGGTCATCTGAGATCCAGCAAACAGGAAAATACAAATGAATGAACAAAACTTATCTGTAGAAGACTCAGTAGAAGCAGCCAGCATGCATACACTCCAGGAAGTTGTATAAACCGCAAAGTGATGCAGTATGGGAAGGGATTTAAAGGGATGCAATCAGTGCAACTACATGACAGCTGAGAGAGGCTAACGAGACGAAAATGAAAGCAAAACAAAAGGAACCTCAAGGAGGAGGTTCTGAAGGACGTCTGTCAGAGCTTCTCAGATGTCTGGTGGTGACAATCAGGCTTCAAGTCATAGCAGAGAATCAGGCTTCATGTCATAGCAGAGAATCAGGCTTCATGTCACCCACCACTGGAACAGGCAATTGTCAGATATTTAGGCCCCGGCACCCAGACAGAGGAGAGAGGTCCCATAGCACAGAATCAGGCTTCATGGCATAGCAGAGAATCAGGCTTCATGTCATAGCAGAGAATCAGGCTTCACGTCACCCAACACTGGAACACGCCATTGTCAGATATTTAGGCCCCGGCACCCAGACAGAGGAGAGATGTCCCATAGCAGAGAATCAGGCTTCATGTCATAGCAGAGAATCAGGCTTCATGTCACCCACCACTGGAACAGGCCATTGTCGGATATTTTTAGGCCCCGGCACCCAGACAGAGGAGAGATGTCCCATAGCAGAGAATCAGGCTTCATGTCATAGCAGAGAATCAGGCTTCATGTCACCCACCACTGGAACAGGCCATTGTCGGATATTTTTAGGCCCCGGCACCCAGACAGAGGAGAGAGGTCCCATAGCAGAGAATCAGGCTTCATGTCACCCAACACTGGAACAGGCCACTGTCAGATATTTTTAGGCCCCGGCACCCAGACAGTTGAGAGGTTCATTCAACTTTGGGTTGCCCCGCAATATAATGGTAAAATGAAAATAAAAAAAGGATTGAATGAGGAAGTGCCCTGGAGTACAATAATATATGGTTAAGGGAAGGTAGTTATAAATGTCTAATCTGCACAAGGGATGGACAGGTCCTGTGGGATCCATGCTTGGTTCATTTTTATGAACGTCAGCTTGTCCACATTGGCTGTAGACAGGCGGCTGCGTTTGTCTGTAATGACGCCCCCTGCCGTGCTGAATACACGTTCAGACAAAACACTGGCCGCCGGGCAGGCCAGCACCTCCAAGGCATAAAAGGCTAGCTCTGGCCACGTGGACAATTTGGAGACCCAGAAGTTGAATGGGGCCGAACCATCAGTCAGTACGTGGAGGCGTGTGCACACGTACTGTTCCACCATGTTAGTGAAATGTTGCCTCCTGCTGACACGTTCCGTATCAGGTGGTGGTGCAGTTAGCTGTGGCGTGGTGACAAAACTTTTCCTCATCTCTGCCATGCTAACCCTGCCCTCAGAGGAGCTGGCCGTGACACAGCTGTGTTGGCGACCTCTTGCTCCTCCTCTGCCTTCACCTTGGGCTTCCACTTGTTCCCCTGTGACATTTGGGAATGCTCTCAGTAGCGCGTCTACCAACGTGCGCTTGTACTCGCGCATGTTCCTATCACGCTCCAGTGCACGAAGTAAGGTGGGCACATTGTCTTTGTACCGGGGATCCAGCAGGGTGACAACCCAGTAGTCCGCACACGTTAAAATGTGGGCAACTCTGATGTCATTGCGCAGGCACTGCAGCATGTAGTCGCTCATGTGTGCCAGGCTGCCCAGAGGTAAGGACAAGCTGTCCTCTGTGGGAGGCGTATCGTCATCGTCCTGCGTTCCCCCCCAGCCACGCCCCAGTGATGGGCCCGAGCTGCGTTGGGTGCCACCCCGCTGTGAACATGCTTCATCGTCATCCTCCTCCACCTCCTCCTCATCCTCGTCCTCCTTGTCCTCCAGTAGTGGGCCCTGTCTGGCCACATTTGTACCTGGCCTCTGCTGTTGCAAAAAAACTCCCTCTGAGTCACTTCTAAGAGACTGGCCTGAAAGTGCTAAAAATGACCCCTCTTCCTCCTCCTCCTGGGCCACCTCCTCTTCCATCATCGCCCTAAGTGTTTTCTCAAGGAGACATAGAAGTGGTATTGTAACGCTGATAACGGCATCATCGCCACTGGCCATGTTGGTGGAGTACTCGAAACAGCGCAACAGGGCACACAGGTCTCGCATGGAGGCCCAGTCATTGGTGGTGAAGTGGTGCTGTTCCGCAGTGCGACTGACCCGTGCGTGCTGCAGCTGAAACTCCACTATGGCCTGCTGCTGCTCGCACAGTCTGTCCAGCATGTGCAAGGTGGAGTTCCACCTGGTGGGCACGTCGCATATGAGGCGGTGAGCGGGAAGGCCGAAGTTATGCTGTAGCGCAGACAGGCGAGCAGCGGCAGGGATGTGAACGCCGGAAGCGCGCATAGACGGCCTGCACTTTATGCAGCAGCTCTGACATGTCTGGGTAGTTGTGAATGAACTTCTGCACCACCAAATTCAGCACATGCGCCAGGCAAGGGATGTGCGTCAAACCGGATAGTCCCAGAGCTGGAACGAGATTTCGCCCATTATCGCACACCACCAGGACGGGCTTGAGGCTCACCGGCAGCAACCACTCGTCGGTCTGTTGTTCTATACCCCGCCACAACTCCTGTGCGGTGTGGGGCCTGTCCCCCAAACATATGAGTTTCAGAATGGCCTGCTGACGTTTACCCCGGGCTGTGCTGAAGTTGGTGGTGAAGGTGTGTGGCTGACTGGATGAGCAGGTGGAAGAAGAGGATGAGGAAGCCGAGTAGGAGGAGGAGGCAACAGGAGGCAAAGAATGTTGCCCTGCGATCCTTGGCGGCGGAAGGACGTGCGCCAAACAGCTCTTCGCCTGGGGCCCAGCCGCCACTACATTTACCCAGTGTGCAGTTAGGGAGATGCTTACTGGTCCATGTATCTGTGGTTAGGTGGACCTTGCCACAGAAGCCGTTGCGCAGTGCACACTTGATTTTATCGGATACTTGGTTGTGCAGGGAAGGCACGGCTCTCTTGGAGAAGTAGTGGCGGCTGGGAACAACATACTGTGGGGCAGCAAGCAACATGAGCTGTTTGAAGCTGTCTGTGTCCACCAGCCTGAATGACAGCATTTCATAGGCCAGTAGTTTAGAAATGCTGGCATTCAGGGCCAGGGATCGAGGGTGGCTAGGTGGGAATTTACGCTTTCTCTCAAATGTTTGTGAGATGGAGAGCTGAACGCTGCCGTGTGACATGGTTGAGATGCTTGGTGACGGAGGTGGTGGTGTTGGTGGTACATCCTCTGTTTGCTGGGCGGCAGGTGCCAACGTTCCTCCAGAGGCGGAGGAAGAGGCCGAGGTGGCGGCAGCAGCAGAAGAGGTAGCAGGGGGAGCCTGAGTGAGTTCCTTGTTTTTAAGGTGTTTACTCCACTGCAGTTCATGCTCTGCATACAGGTGCCTGGTCATGCAGGTTGTGCTAAGGTTCAGAACGTTAATGCCTCGCTTCAGGCTCTGATGGCACAGCGTGCAAACCACTCGGGTCTTGTCGTCAGCACATTGTTTGAAGAACTGCCACGCCAGGGAACTCCTTGAAGCTGCCTTTGGGGTGCTCGGTCCCAGATGGCGGTGGCCAGTAGCAGACGGACTCTCTTGGCGGCGGGTGTTCTGCTTTTGCCCACTGCTCCCTCTTTTGCTACGCTGTTGGCTCGGTCTCACCACTGCCTCTTCCTCTGAATTCTGAAAGTCAGTGGCACGACCTTCATTCCATGTGGGGTCTAGGACCTCATCGTCCCCTGCATCGTCTTCCACCCAGTCTTGACCCCTGACCTCCTGTTCAGTCTGCACACTGCAGAAAGACGCAGCAGTTGGCACCTGTGTTTCGTCATCATCAGAGACGTGCTGAGGTGGTATTCCCATGTCCTCATCAGGAAACATAAGTGGTTGTGCGTTAGTGCATTCTATCTCTTCCACCCCTGGGGAAGGGCTAGGTAAATGCCCTTGGGAAACCCTGCCAGCAGAGTCTTCAAACAGCATAAGAGACTGCTGCATAACTTGAGGCTCAGACAGTTTCCATGATATGCATGGGGGTGATGTGACAGACTGATGGGCTTGGTTTTCAGGCGCCATCTGTGCGCTTTCTGCAGAAGACTGGGTGGGAGATAATGTGAACGTGCTGGATCCACTGTCGGCCACCCAATTGACTAATGCCTGTACCTGCTCAGGCCTTACCATCCTTAGAACGGCATTGGGCCCCACCAAATATCGCTGTAAATTCTGGCTGCTACTGGGACCTGAGGTAGTTGGTTCACTAGGACGTGTGGCTGTGGCAGAACGGCCACGTCCTCTCCCAGCACCAGAGGGTCCACTAACACCACCACGACCATGTCCGCGTCCCTTACTAGATGTTTTCCTCATTGTTACCGTTCACCACAATAAGAAAATAATTATTTGGCCCAATGTATTGAATTCAAATTCAGGCCTTTTTTTACAGGCACATAACACTATCTGGCTATCTATATAGGTACCGTATTACACTAATACAGGCACAGCAGTAACGACAGATTTAGCTGAATATAAATTGTAGGCCTAGTATTTAGGCTCTGGATGACAGGTATCCCTTTTACGGACAGAATTAGACTTGGAAATGCACGGTAGCGTGTGAAGTTGTTGAGGATGACCCTATCCGCACCTTCATTCTAATATACCCTTTTATGGATAGATTTAAACTTGGCCTGATAGAGCAGAAACCACTAATTTAGGGAATTGCTAAATTGGGAATTGTATTTTAACCCAGAACAAAAACTGTGCTTTGGCAGACACTAGATAGATTGACCAGCCACAGCAGTAACAACAGATTTAGCTGAATATAAATTGTAGGCCTAGTATTTAGGCACTGGATGACAGGTATCCCTTTTACGGACAGAATTAGACTTGGAAATGCACGGTAGTGTGTGAAGTTGTTGAGGGTGACCCTATCCGCACCTTCAATCTAATATACCCTTTTATGGATAGATTTAAACTTGGCCTGATAGATCAGAAACCACTAATTTAGGGAATTGCTAAGTTGGGAATTGTATTCAACCCAGAACAAAAACTGTGCTTCGGCAGACAGCAGACAGTATTACAATTGTCTAGCCACAGCTGAAACACCAGATTTAGGGTACTGCTATTTTGGCAATTGTATTTTACCCCTCAATAAAATAGCAAGCACAGCCAAGCCCCTGATGTAGGATATAGCAAAAAAAAAAAAAAACACACTATTGATGGTTAAAAATGGACTTGGTGGCAGCTTGTGCTGGCGCACCACAAGACACAAAGTGGGCCGCCGATCACCCCAGAAAAAAGTGACTGAAAACCGCTCTGGGCAGCCTTAAAACAGTGAGCAATTGAATAGCAGAGGTTGTATGATACACAGCTGTATATAGATCACTTCAGTAAGTAAATCCCTGCCTAATCTCGCCCTAACAGCAGCAGCTGCATCCTCTCCCTACACTGATCAGAGCAGAGTGACTTGCAGCGCTACGTGACTCCAGCTTAAATAGAGGCTCGGTCACATGCTGCACTGGCCAATCACAGCCATGCCAATAGTTGGCATGGCTGTGATGGCCTCTTGGGGCAAGTAGTATGATGCTTGTTGATTGGCGGCTTTGCAGCCTTTCAAAAAGCGCCAAGAAAGCGCCGAACACCGAACCCAGACTTTTACGAAAATGTTCGGGTTCGGGTCCGTGTCACAGACACCCCAAAATTCGGTACGAACCCGAACTTTACAGTTCGGGTTCGCTCATCCCTAATCCGGATATTTAAATCCAAGAACTCAATACTTTCATCATAAATCTTTTATGAGAGGTATATATTCCTATCGTTCTTATTCAATGTATCTATGAAGGAAGTTAGAGATACCCCATCCCCGTTCCATATTAGGATAATATCATCAATGTACCTATACCATAGCACCAGGTCCGTCCCCAGCCGAGGTAAAACAAACCTCTCCTCCCAATCTGCCATAAAGAGGTTGGCATAGCTGGGGGCGAACCTGGTGCCCATGGCGGTACCGCACTTCTGGACAAAATAGCTTGACCCAAAGCGAAAGTAATTGTGGGATAGGATGAAGTTCACACTATCCTCCAAGAAGACTATTTGTTCTTTCTTTAGTCTGCCTTCCATTGTCAATTGATCCCTCATGGCTTCTATTCCTTGTTGGTGATTGATAATAGTATATAAAGACCGCACATCTAATGTGCATATTGTCCATTCGGGGTTAAAGGTCAGCCTCTCTAAAATCTCTATAATTTGCGTTGTGTCTCGAATGTATATCTTCATATTTTTTACTGTCGGCTGAAGATGACTGTCTATATATTTTGACAGATTACTTGTAATAGAGCCTATCCCAGACATGATCGGTCGGCCGGGTGGCTGTATAGGATTCTTGTGAATTTTCGGCAGACAGTAAAACATAGGTATCCTTGCTTGTGTATCACATATGAAATCATGCTCTTGTTTGTTTAATATGTTTCCGGAGACTCCTCTTTCACATAATTGTTTGAACTCCTCTTTGTATACCCCAGTTGGGTCCGATTTCAATTTTGTATATGTGATCTCATCCTCTAATTGTTTCATACATTCCGCATTGTATTCTTCCACTCCCCAAATTACGATAGCCCCCCCTTTATCGGCCGGTCTAATCACCACATTCTCTCATTTGTAATTCTTTTATAGCCTGAATCTCCTGATTTGTAATATTATTACCCCTATTGTTATTTTTAATCTACCTCAGGTCGTATTTAACTGATTGACGAAAGGCGATGATCTCTTGACTCAACTCCTGTATAGGATATTTTCTCGATTTCTTTTTTAGGTTGGTGTGTGTATATTCCTGTGTAATTATCATAGGCCTTTCCACTGGGTTCTTAAGGTGATATTTCTTAAGGCACAGTTTCCGCACAAATTTTTCGATGCCAATATATGCATCGAAATGGTTGAGCTTTTGTGTCGGTGCAAATTTTAGCCCCTTATTTAATAGTGCTGTTTGAGTTTGTGTTAATATCACATTACTTAAATTTACCACTAAATCCTGTGATGGGTCCTCTATCTGTGTCTTTGTGTTCCTTTTCCCTCTTCCCCTTCGTATCCTCTTCTTCTTCCCTCTCAATGGGTGTCCCTGTGTTCTCGTTCTAGTGATCTGTGTCTCATACTGTTCTGTGTCTCGTGTCGGACTAGTGATCTGTGTCTCGTGTTCTGTGTTTCGTGTTGGGCTGGTGATTTGTGTCTCAGGTTCTGTATCTCGTGCTGAGCTGGTGATCTGTGTCTCGTGCTGTTCTGTGTTGTTCTCCCGTACTTGTGAGTCTGTTCTCCCTGTCTGTGCCTTAAATTGTATTGATGTGTGCCTGGTGAATTTCATTGGTGACTCTGTGTTGGGGACTGTTGTGTTCTCCCTCGTGTCCGTACTTTGTGATGTGACGGAGTTACATCTAAAAAAAATGCTCCTCTGTTAATAGCTCAAATTTGTTACTAACTGGGATTGTGTATCTATTGCCTAAGTAATTTCTTTCTTGTCTTTCCCCTGTTATACCCTTATTCCCATTTGAGGCTTCCTGTTGTCTGTTCACGTCTAGTTTGTTAGCTGAGGGATTCTTTACTATTTTTCTGGATTTTTTATTTATAATATCTTGCTGTGTTTTATCAAGGCTTTTACATAGCCTTTGCTGCCATAACTCATATTCATCATCCCTTGGTAATTTATCTATTTTTTCTTTCACCAGATTTAACTGGCTTACTATTTTATCCAACATCACTGTCCTCCTTTTAATAATCAGTAATATTAACAACTTTGACTGTTCCTTCAACAATGCATTCCATTCTATTTCAAATTCCGGATCCCATAGGTCCTGGACTGGAATCTTGTTTAAACTCAGTCCCCTTGGGATAATATCTCGATGGATATACTGTTGCAGGGATTTAATTTCCCATCTCTGCCGTAATTGCTTTAATAGCAGAGATTCGGCCTCCCTGAAAAAATCAGTTATTGATTGGTTATAAATATTTCTGCTTGTATCCGGAACATCAAAGTTAAATGACTCTACATTTAGTCTTTTGTTTTCAGCATGACTCCAGATATCCATCCCCTTTGGTAGTGAGCTCAACCCCAAATGGAGTTAGTAGGAAGAAAATGTATTGGCAGAATGGGGTGGCTCTACTAATCAATGGGGATGGAATGGTGCTCAATATCTCAGTGTGAACTCCACACACCAAAGGATTAATACAAAAAGATAGTTAAGAAAGATATGGCACTCATATATCCAGAAGACTGCTCAAACATTTGATTTTATTATATTCAAATATTCTGCAGGTCACAAATTACTAAAAATATCATACATCTAAAATCAACATACAAGATACGTAAATTGTACTAGAAATACACAATAAAACCATTAAAATGTCACTAAAATGACAATTATTTGTTAAAGGCTGAGGAATAGGGTATTTGTTGAACCTATGTGCCTAGCAGCAAATGTAGTCAGGTCATCGAATAAAGGTGATTGTTCAGGCTGGATGTCAATCAGACCATCACCATATATTCGATAACCACAAAAATTCAATAACCGCAATTCACAATATGCTCTGGTTAACAGATATAATAGTCATTCAAACCAGAATCTCAATTGGATGGTAGCCAAATATTCGGCATTAATAATCGCCATTAAACATGTTGGAATGCATTTGTATAATTTTCCCAGATAGCAGGACATGGTTTCAGTTTGATTATTGGCTGTGAGTTACAAGTGTTGTATCGATCCAACACTATATATTCGGTCGGCTCACAAAGTCAATATTTCGTTATAGAAACACTGTATCAATTTCACAGATTAACTTAAATAATTCGGGATTTCAGCTCTCTGGTGGCGTCCCACCTCTTTATGAGCTGTACTACTCCCTTACATCCAAAGCGCAAAAAAGCCTTTCCTCTGGACTCTGCTGTTTCAGCGTCCCTTGTGCTCAAATCCTGGGTTGCTCCAATTAAGGTGGAGTGGAACAGTGTGGCTCCAGGGAATTCTTTAGTAAGCACGGGGCAATCTGTTCTCAGCCAGCAGATAAGAGAGAGGTGCAGATCCTGGTGGTCTGTAGCGTACGCAGAAATGGTGGTATTAGAGGGTCCAAATTTCTACCAGACGCGTTTCGAAGTCTTATGGGTTCTGACTTCTTCCTCAGTGGTAATCTGGAACCCACCTTACCACCTTTTTATATCCCATTTCCTGATTGAAATCCAGTGGGAACAAAATCCTGTCTTGGACCATGATAGCGGTTAGGTAGAAAGTCTGGCCCGGATTTTGATGTACAAAGTCACTTTGATGTTATTAGTGTTGTTCATCAAAATTATTGCATCTATCCATAGTTTTTGACTAGCAGATCGATGTATTGTGTCAAAATCTTGCTTTTGAACAAAAAAAAAAAAAACGCATGGTGCAGTAACGGTGCGTTTTTCATGCGTTTTTTTCCCCCCAATGCGTTTTTTTGTCCAATGCTGCTGAAAAGACATTCCTAACAAACTAGATAAAGGATTTGAAGTTATCTTAATTCTTTCTCAAGATATGCCCTCATTTCCTCTTTTTTAGTTACTAAAATAATCCTCATCATGTGAATAATCACATAACTAACTTTAAGAATATACATAAATAGGTAAAAGCATGTTAAAACTTTAATAATTAAAACTTAGTAGTTAAAACTTTCGTAATTAAAACTTTCGGACTTATATATAATATATAATATAATAAAATATGGTTGATTACAAGGTGTATATTCTCATGGAATCCCGAATTATTCAAGTTAATCTGTGAAATTGATACAGTGTTTCTATAACAAAATATCGACTTTGTGAGCCGACCGAATATATAGTGTTGGATCGATACAACACTTGTAACTCACAGCCAATAATCGAACTGAAACCACGTCCTGCTATCTGGGAAAATTATACAAATGCATTCCAACATGTTTAATGGCGATTATTAATGCCGAATATTTGGTTACCATACAATTGAGATTCTGGTTTGACTATTATATCTGTTAACCAAAGCATATTGTGAATTGCGGTTATTGAATTTTTGTGGTTATCGAATTTATGGTGATGGTCTGATTGACATCCAGCCTGAACAATCACCTTTATTCGATGACCTGACTACATTTGCTGCTAGGCAAATAGGTTCAACAAATACCCTATTCCTCAGCCTTTAACAAATAATTGTCATTTTAGTGACATTTTAATGGTTTTATTGTGTATTTCTAGTACAATTTACGTATCTTGTATGTTGATTTTAGATGTATGATATTTTTAGTAATTTGTGACCTGCAGAATATTTGAATATAATAAAATCAAATGTTTGAGCAGTCTTCCGGATATATGAGTGCCATATCTTTCTTAACTATCTTTTTGTATTAATCCTTTGGTGTGTGGAGTTTACACTGAGATATTAAGCACCATTCCATCCCCATTGATTAGTAGAGCCACCCCATTCTGCCAATACATTTGGTTCCTGAAAATGGCCAGGAAACTTTGCATGCACTTCAGCCACTCGTACACTGCAAAGCACACCCTCCTTGTGGTGTAGCGGCAGAACGGCATCCCCTAACATAGGCTGATATGCGATGTTTCCACCTTCCATATGTTGGACAAATTATATGAAAAGAGAAAGGTCATAAACGATTTCTTGATGATACAGGCGGACAGAGGTACTCCCCTGTGTAACTTCGATGTTAGCCAGTAGCAGCTCATACATGACACCTGCCATTTGCTTGGGTCCCTTGAGGAGGCCACTTTATTTGTCATTCACCAGGAATACGGGTATGAAGAACATAATTACACTGATTCATGTCCTTGAGCAGATACTGCTAAATCTGGCTGGCCAGGGGACAGGAAACATGGCGACTACATCTCAAGGCCACATCAGCCCTGGGGAGGTTGAATTGGAAGAGGACATTTGAGTACAAGCATAGAGAAATGGGTGGTTTTTCTACACAGGTGACAGGAGAGGGGGAGCAGGAGCAGCCGGAGAAGCTACAGGGCGATGAGGAAGATTAGGCAGATAACCCAGACACATCATGGCAGTATGCAGTGGAGATGGAGGCAAGGAGTCCCTCCAAGTCACTTGTGCAAATGGCCCGATGCATGCTTGCTTGCGTAGCGAAAACCGAGTAGTCACCATTCGGAAGAGGGATGACTACTTGCTTTCCACGAAGTTAGTCCCTCACTACCCATACAAAATGGGGGCCTTTTTTACACCCACTAAGAGGAAGGACAAACTGAACTACTATCGAGACATCCCCTGTAGTCAGTTAGCCGCTGCCTATGTGCGCCATCGCCCATACACACGCAGGTCTGACCAGGAGGGGGCCCTCTGCGCTCACGTTCCACTGCCATGGTGGCTGGGGTGGGGTGTGGGGGCAGGAGCAGTATCAGCTCCGTCAGCAGCAACTTAACACCTTGCTAACCTAGTACGAGAATACTCATCTTAACTGGCCGGTACTTCAGGCACTAGGACGAGCATTCTCGTCCTAGGGTTAACGCGATGCGCCATATGCACTTCCACAATCATCAGCAGGGGCCCGGCTGATAGTGACAGCCGGGCTCCTGCTGTATCTTCCAGCATCTGTGAAAACAGACAGTCACGCTCACCTCTGCATACAGTGGGTTTGCGGAAGCTTATACCTCCCCATCGGGTCCCCATGCTGCAGTGACGGGGACCCTATGGTTGCTATGGCAGCCCCGATGACTTGAACAGGCAATGGGACTGCCAGCTACGTAAGCTCAGGAGATCCAGCCCCAGGGCTGGGTCTCCTAGGCAACTGTTAGCGTCTTACAGTGTAAAACACTGTCAGTTTAATACAGCACAATACAAATGTATTGTGCTGTATTAAAACAAGGATCAGACCCTGAAATGTTGAAGTCCCATAGTGGGGAAAAAACATAAAGTGAAAAAAGAAGTTAAAAAAATTAAGTTTTACACTAAAAAATGTAAAGTTTCAAGTAAAAAAAAGGTGCCCTTTTCCCAAAGTGAAGTAAAGAAAAATTGTAAAAAATAGGAAAAAAGTAGACATATTAGGTATCGACCGGCTGTATAAAAATATCACATGACCTAACACCTCAGGTGAACACCATCAAAAAAATAAAATAAAAACTGCTAAAAAAACATTTTTTGTCACCTTACATCACTAAAAGTGCAACACCATCGATCAAAAAAAGCGTATGCCCCCTAAAACAGTACCTATCTAACCCGTCATCCCGTCATCTCATCCCGTCACCTCATCCCGTCATCTCAATTAGCCCCTACCTAAGTCAATCGCCCAAAAAATAAAAAAACTATGGCTCTCACTATGGAGACACTAAAGCATGATTTTTTTTTTGTTTCAAAAATGCTTTTATTGTGTTAAATGTAAAAAAAAAAAGTTGACATATTAGGTATCATCGCATCCATAACAACCTGCTCTATAAAAATACCACTGTAAAAAAATTTAATAAAAAAAAACACTGTCACCTTACATCATAAAAAGTGTAATATCAAGCGATCAAAAGTCATACACACCCCCCAAAATAGTGCCAATCAAACCGTCATTTCATCCCGCAAAAATCAAACCCTACCTAAGACAATCGCCCAAAAAATAAAATGGCTCTCAGACTGTGGAGACACTAAAACATGATTTTTTTTGTTTAAAAAATTATATAATTGTGTAAAACTTAAATACATAAAAAAAAGTATACATATTAGGTATCACCGCGTCCATAAAAATATCACATGAACACAGTAAAAAAAAAAGATATAAAAAAAATTATGTAAAAAAAGCAATAGTAAGTAGGGATGAGCGAACCCGAACTGTATAGTTCGGGTTCGTACTGAATTTTGGGGTGTCCGTGACACGGACCCGAACCCGAACATTTTCGTAAAAGTCCGGGTTCGGGTTCGGTGTTCGGCGCTTTCTTGGCGCTTTTTGAAAGGCTGCAAAGCAACCAATCAACAAGAGTTATACTACTTGCCCCAAGAGGCCATCACAGCCTTGCCTACTATTGGCATGGCTGTGATTGGCCAGTGCAGCATGTGACCCAGCCTCTATATAAGCTTGGGTCACGTAGCGCTGCACGTCACTCTGCTGATTGAAGCATAAGGAGAGGTTGCTGCTGCGACGTTAGGGCGAGATTAGGCAGATTAACTCCTCCAAAAGACTTCATTCTGTGATCGATCTGCAGCTGTGGATCATTGAAGTGCTAATATCGACTTGCTCACTTTTTTGAGGCTGCCCAGAGCGTTTTTAGATCACTTTTTTCTGGGGTGATCGGCGGCCATTTTGTGTCTTGTGGTGCGCCAGCACAAGCTATCACCAAATGTATTTAACCATCAATAGTGTGGTTATTTTGTGCTATATCCTACATCAGCTGCAGGCTGAGCCTGTGTCACCGAAGTGCATTTAACCATCAACAGTCTGGTTATTTTTTGGCCATATACTACATCAGCTGCAGGCTGAGCCTGTGTCACCGAAGTGCATTTAAGCATCAACAGTCTGGTTATTTTTTGGCCATATACTACATCTGGTACAGGCTGAGCCTGTGTCACCCAAGTGCATTTAACCATCAATAGTGTGGTTATTTTTTGGCCATATACTACATCAGGGGCAAGTTGAGCCTGTCACCCAGCGCCTAAAAAATAGACCTGACTTTTCTATTCAACCAAATTTGTACTGTTTTAGCTGGTCAAGTTATTTGTAGTGACCGTAAAAGCACATTTTTTGTTCTGGGTTGAAAAACTATTCCCAGATTTGCCATTCTCAAAATAACTAGTTTCTGCTATATGAGGCCTACTTGAAATCTATCCCAAAAAGGATATCTTACATTGAAGGTGCTGATAGTGTCATTCAGAAAAACCTAAGACACACTTGCTACCGTGCAGATAGAAGTCTAATTCTGTGATTAAACCTATACCTGTCACACAGCTCAAAAAAAAACAGGCCTCACATTTCTATTCAACAAAATCTGTACTGTTTTAGCTGGTCAAGTTATTTGTATTGACCGTAAAAGCACATTTTTTGTTCTGGGTTGAAAAACTATTCCCAAATTTGCCATTCTCAAAAATAACTCGTTTCTGCTATATGAGGCCTACTTGAAATCTATCCCAAAAAGGATTTCTTACATATTAGGTGCTGATAGTGTCATTCAGAAAAACCTAAGACACACTTGCTACCGTGCAGATAGAAGTCTAATTCTGTGATTAAACCTATACCTGTCACACAGCGCAAAAAAAAACAGGCCTCACATTTCTATTCAACCAAATCTGTACTGTTTTAGCTGGTCAAGTTATTTGTATTGACCATAAAAGCACATTTTTTGTTCGGGTTGAAAAACTATTCCCAAATTTGCCATTCTCAAAATTGTGGTGAACGGGAACAATGAGGAAAACATCTAATAAGGGACGCGTACGTGGACATGGTCGTGGTGGTGTTAGTAGACCCTCTGGTGCTGGGAGAGGACGTGGCGGTTCTGCCACAGCCACACGTCCTAGTGAACCAACTACCTCAGGTCCCAGTAGCAGCCAGAATTTACAGCGATATTTGGTGGGGCCCAATGCCGTTCTAAGGATGGTAAGGCCTGAGCAGGTACAGGCATTAGTCAATTTGGTGGCCGACAGTGGATCCAGCACGTTCACATTATCTCCCACCCAGTCTTCTGCAGAAAGCGCACAGATGGCGCCTGAAAACCAAGCCCATCGGTCTGTCACATCACCCCCATGCATATCAGGGAAACTGTCTGAGCCTCAAGTTATGCAGCAGTCTCTTATGCTGTTTGAAGACTCTGCTGCCAGGGTTTCCCAAGGGCATCCACCTAGCCCTTCCCCAGGGGTGGAAGAGATAGAATGCACTAACGCACAACCACTTATTTTTCCTGACGATGAGGACATGGGAATACCACCTCAGCACGTCTCTGATGATGATGAAACACAGGTGCCAACTGCTGCGTCTTTCTGCAGTGTGCAGACTGAACAGGAGGTCAGGGAGGAAGACTGGGTGGAAGACGATGCAGGGGACGATGAGGTCCTAGACCCCACATGGAATGAAGGTCGTGCCACTGACTTTCACAGTTTGGAGGAAGAGGCCGTGGTGAGACCGAGCCAACAGCGTAGCAAAAGAGGGAGCAGTGGGCAAAATCAGAACACCCGCCGCCAAGAGACTCCGCCTGCTACTGACCGCCGCCATCTGGGACCGAGCACCCCAAAGGCAGCTTCAAGGAGTTCCCTGGCATGGCACTTCTTCAAACAATGTGCTGACGACAAGACCCGAGTGGTTTGCACGCTGTGCCATCAGAGCCTGAAGCGAGGCATTAACGTTCTGAACCTTAGCACAACCTGCATGACCAGGCACCTGCATGCAAAGCATGAACTGCAGTGGAGTAAACACCTTAAAAACAAGGAAGTCGATGGGGGCGGAGCCGACGTCGAGAGTGGATGGCTGTGTGAAGCATCGCTCCGCTACTTAGATATCCTTCTAAGCCTATTATCATTCGCTAACCAGACCAAAAATGGTTAAAATCTGTGGACAAAAGAACACAGAACACTCCGGTTCTACCAAAACAGCGATTCAGCCCGGAGAAATGGATAAATTCATTAAGAAGGCTGCCGTCTCTTATGTGGCAAGAGAACCTAAGATGGCGCCCGAAACACCGAGAGCTGCCGGCTGGAAACAACAAGCTCCGCTAGGCGCTGAAGGAGGTAGGGAACCTTCACCTTGCCCAGACGCCCTCCCAATCTCCAGGAGCTTTCTCAGGGACTCTCTCGCTGAGGCCCTGGAGCCTCTTAGCTCTGAACTTGCGGCTATAAGGAGCGACATTCGCCACATTGTATCCAGAGTAGAGACCCTGGAAGAAAATCAGCACAAAATGGTGGCGCATCAGAAAGAGGTATCCACTAACCTGGCTGAACATCAACCCCACATCAACTCGCTTTACACGGCGCTAGAGGATCAGGAAAACAGAGGTCGAAGGAATAACCTTCGGTTTAGGGGTATTCCTGAATCTGTGGGCTCAAGCGATGTCTCTGAAGTTGTGATGCAAATTTGCCTCCAGTTATTAGGCCCTAATACAGCGCATGAGGTCATAATTGAAAGAGTCCATAGGGCTTTAAGACCCAAGCCGCCGCCGAATGAATCTCCACGCGATATTATATGTAGATTTCTACATTTTCCAACCAAAGAAGCGATCCTTTCTAGTGCTAGAAACAATCCGGAGTTACTGTGGGAAGGAAACGAAATCGCAATTTTTCAAGATCTAGCTCAAACTACGCTTCGCAAACGCAGAGCGCTGAAACCACTCACGGACTGGTTGAGATCACAGAAGATATTATACCGATGGTCCTTCCCATTCGGTCTTTCTTTCTCTCATGATGGTCGTCGCCTGTTCGTCTCTTCACCCAAGGACCTGGAAAAGATCTACTCACAGCTTCAAATTCGGCCGTTGCCAATTGAAAATTGGGAAGTGCTCCAAATCACTAACTCCCTTCCGGACTTACCGCATCTCATTCCTTGGGAACCTCCACGCACTCCAAAACCGCAGAGAGGTAGAAGAATGTCTTTTTCCACCCCTAGGAGACTACCTCTGATCGGCGATTGAATCCAGCTTTTCCTGCTGCAATGTTAATCCTCTGCGGCTCAAGTTGAAATCGTATGCCCCAAGAGATAAAAAAGAGTCATTCGCTATGAAAGGCATTTGGAGATAGAGGAATGACTGTACCCATATTGTTCAGGTTAATTATATTTGATTCGCTAAGTAAGACACTCTTAATAAGCATAAATTCACAGGACTGCATAAGAATCTCTTTACCAGCATATCTCATTAAGCGAATGCTCACATTTGAATTTGCTATAATGTTATTCCTGCTGATTGTTTAGCTATATCCTAGCATCTAAGGGTTAAAGTATACATTTGTAGTTTCTCCTATAAAATTTGCCCATAGATGAATAACTTTTATTTCGGGTGCTAATTTCCGTTCGTTTTCTGGCATCTCTCCAGTTAAATTCTTAGTTATACCCTAACAGCCTTTGCTCAATTTGCTTGCTGTAATAATATCATAACATTAACGTACATTACAATATGCGAATACTTACAGCCAAATTTTTCTAATTGAAAGTTATATACGCTCGCTTGTGTATATCCCTATAGCTTAGGCTTAAACCATAAGTCCAGATACTTGGTAAATGCGCTACTAGCTTTCACGCTGCGGTCATACAAAGATGCCTCTCCACATGTAATCCTAAGTCTGGTATTTTTTTTGCTTTAGAGAAGGATATAGCGAGATGAATATTTCTCTCTACCCCCTAGATGATAAGAGTTATGTTACTCTCTCATAACATGTTCAATACACTTTATAGTGTTTTCTTTACAGTTGTTTGTCATTTAATTTTTCTTTCCTTTGTTGTTTTTATTTTTCAATCAGGTACCTTTCTTTGTGTACAGGATTCACGCCTTTTTCCAAGATTCAAGGAACATATTGATGCTGCGCCTCTGGAGGTTGAGTGTTACCCATTTCTAACAATGTCATGTTTCATGCTCTCCATAATTAGCATGTTTGCCGCACATCCCTTCACTTTGAGGTATGGATGACCTTCGTATTGCATCCTTCAACGTGAAGGGATTTAACTCCCCCTCTAAACAAAGCCAAGTCTTCTCATACTTAAAAAAAGAAAAATGCTCAATCTTATTTATCCAAGAAACCCATTTCAAATTCGACAGATATCCGAACCTTAAGAATTCCATTTTTACGGACTGGTATCACTGCGGCTCAGGGTCGTCGGCCTCCAGGGGTGTAAGCATAGGGTTTAGGAAAAATACTCCATTTACTTATCTGTATCATACCCAAGACCAGGAAGGTAGATACCTGCTACTTAAGGGATCCTTAGCTAACCAGATCTACACTTTCATCAATATATATGCCCCCAATACTGGCCAGGCTGCATGGCTTATAGAGGTACTATCCTTATTAGAACCTTTTAAGGAGGGAGTGGTAGTTTTTGGGGGAGACCTCAATCTAACACTAGAACCCCACATTGACTCCACTTCTAAAAAACTTCCGTTTGCTACCAAAGTACTTAGATGTCTCAAGAAAACCTTACACAATTGGTCTCTATGTGATGTTTGGAGGCTTTTTAACCCCAATGAAAGAGATTACTCTTTCTTTTCCCACGTACATGGATCTTATCATAGATTAGATTATCTTTTCATATCAAAGGAGCATCTTCAGTTCTGCAGCCAGGCCAGTATTGGCACTATGCATTTATCCGATCACGCCCCTATCTTTTTGACACTGTCCGCCTCTAATATGGAACCGCGCTCATTCAGATGGCGACTTAACGAGCAATTAATTGCCCCAGGTGACTCTCTTTCACAGACACAAGTAGCGTTGAAGGAATTCTTTACTCTCAATAATAAATCAGTTAGTTCCTGTCAGGTTCTATGGGATGCCCATAAGGCATTCATAAGAGGCCATTTCATTTCAATGGGAGCAATAGCCAAAAGAGAAAGACAAGCCCGAGTAGATTCCTTACTTAGTAGAATCCAAGGACTGGAGTCCCTTCATAAACAGTCATTGCTAGAGTCTCACCTTACTGAATTGACAGCTGCAAGGGAAGCCTTAAAAAAGATTCTAAATGCTACCTCAGCCAAATATTATCTGCAAGCATGTTTTAAATACTATGCCCACGGTAACAAAGCATCTAAGTTCATGATGCAGCGGATTAAACAGAGAAAGGCCCATAATTGTATCCATCAAATTAAGACAACCAGTGGTAAGCTAGCTTATACTACAACTGAAATAGCTGCTCAATTTAAAGAATTTTATCACTCTTTGTATAATCTAAAATATCCGGACAACAAAGTTCAATACCCTTTCCCGCCTAACGATTTAATATCGTCCTTCTTACAATCCTTGTCTTTACCCTCATTAGCCACACACCAGGCCCAATAGTTACAAGCCCCTTTCACTCTCAAAGAAATAAAAGAAACTATTAAACAGCTTCCAAGTGGAAAATGTCCCGGTCCAGACGGACTCCCAGCATCATACTACAAATCTCTCTCCGACATTTTAAGTCCTTTTCTACTGGATGTATGTAATAGCGCTTTAAATGGCTCTAATATGTCTACAGACATGACGAAGGCTCACATCTCTTTAATCCATAAAGAGGGGAAAGATAGTTCTGATTGTGCTAGTTATCGTCCCATTTCTTTGCTCAACTTAGACCTAAAAATTCTAGCTAAATTAATGGCCTCCCGTTTGTCCTCCCTCCTTCCCTCCTTAATCCAAAAAGATCAGGTAGGCTTTGTAAAGGGTAGGGAGGGGAAGGATAACACGGCTAGAGTTTTAAACTGCATTTTTCAGGCAAAAAGATTCAAACGTCCTCTGATCCTTCTCAGCACTGATGCTGAGAAGGCATTTGATAGAGTAGACTGGGACTTTATGTGTAAAGCTCTATCAACATTCGGGATTCCAGAAAAGTTCTTAAATGCAATCTTCTCCCTGTACACGAATGCATCAGCCTCGGTTATTGTAAACAACTCATTATCCTCCCCCTTTAAAATACACAACGGGACTAGACAGGGATGCCCCCTCTCTCCTCTTTTATTTGTTTTAGTCATGGAATCACTGCTACAGGCCATCAGGAGGGAAGAGGGGATTCAAGGGATCAATGCTGGAAAACATAATCACAAGGTCGCAGCATTTGCTGACGACTTGCTTATTATGTTTACGAACCCGACCATAGCTTTTCCACATATTGAACGTATACTAGAATTTTTTGGTAGGCTTTCTAATTTTAAAATTAACGCCACAAAATCACACGTCCTTAATGTTGGCTTCCCCTACTCTCTGGTTAATAAACTCAAGTCAAAGTCTCCATTTAATTGGGATCATCCACATATCACTTATTTAGGAGTCAAGATAGGTCCTGACCCCGACACATTGTTCCGTCTAAACTATGTTCTGCTTTTGAGCTCAATAAAGGATCAGCTGTCTTCCCTGGACAACCTTCTTTTGTCCTGGTTTGGCAGGAAAAACATAGTGACTTCACTCGTTATTCCCAGAATGACTTACCTCCAACAAGTATTACCAATTCCAGTGCCCAAAACATTTTATACTTCATTCAATAGGATGATTAGATCATTTATTTGGGCTGGCAAGAAAGCTCGGATATCTTTCTCGACTTTAAAGAAGCCCAAACCCTTTGGTGGAATAGGTTTGCCTGACCCTGAATTATACAACAAAGCAGTCCTCCTTGCTAGGTTTGTGGGATGGATTAAAGGCAGTTTGAAAGAACCCTGGGTCGTCCTTGAACAGGCACAACATGGTACCCCTTTTAGAGGGCTTTTAATAAGTAAAGAAATACCCCAACAAAGGGCCACAAGAGACACCCCAATAGTTAAATCCACATTAAGGGCTTGGGATTGGTTCCAAACATCTATTCATGCAATTCCATTACCTTCCCCTCTGGTTCAATTGAGAGATATAGTGGGATTAGCACCCAAAGCTCTGTTGGATAGTCTCCCAGTGTCCATAAGAGACTCTGATCAGAGGGTGCTATCTCTGTTAGGCGATAATGGTAAACTAATGGAACTAACTTCTGTCACTAGACTTTTCCCAGAATGCAAATTTCCAGCTCCTTTCTTTTCCTTCCTACAACCCTTCATTAACAAGTTCATTGATAAAAGTTCCCTTCTACGTCCACTCACATGGTTTGAGAATCTTTTATCTAAGCCTAATCCACAACCTAAACTGATTTCCCTGATTTATAAAAATCTAATCTCCCCTAAACCAATAGTAAAACCGGCATTCATTGGTATGTGGGAAAAGGACCTTGACTCCTCGCTTACCCAATCAACAATATCCAAAATACTCATTAGACCTCACAAAGCTTCGAGATGCGTTCGTGTTCAGGAGAACGCATATAAAATTCTAACTAGGTGGTATAAAACCCCGGAAATCACCTGTAGATTTAATTCTACAATCTCAGACAGGTGCTGGAGGTGTGGAGTGGAGAAAGGCACTTTTTTCCACATCTGGTGGTCCTGTCCCAAAATAAAATCATGGTGGTGTGATATCTTCGAACAGTGCAACAAGATTTGCAATTTATCCATCCCCGTTTCCCCTGACTTGGCTCTCTTAGGGACATATATTTCCAATAGCAAGATATCCATCCCCCTCTGTTTAACCATTTAATGGATGCGGCTCGACTACTAATACCCTGCTATTGGCTTTTATCAGAAACGCCGCCACCAGGTGGATTGCCAAGATTGATCAAATTTAAAGATTTGAGGAACTGGCATCCTGGGAAAATAGCAGTTTAATCGCATACAAGAAGTGTTGGTCACGATGGTCGTCTTTTAGGAAATATGACTAATTACTTTCTTCTGCACTTGTATCCTACATTTGTAACTTCCGTTGATATCTATTTTGGTACATACAACCAGATCTAGTATAGCACTAACTTGGAAGTACATGTTCTATAGTATTATCTTGTTTGGTGCTTCACGTTACTCTTTCATTGTACTCAAGGATATTGGCCGTACTTTCATTTGTCCCCACTTATGAGATTATAAGACCAATTCTAGAATACTGTAACACTAAATTGTACCTGATTATACTTTATTCTTTATGTGTCCATATTTTACTTTTGAAAAAGTCTGTACTTTTTTGGAAATTATTTCAATAAAAAGTAAAAAAAAAACAAAAAAAAAAAAACAAGGAAGTCACTCAGGCTCCCCCTGCTACCTCTTCTGCTGCTGCCGCCTCGGCCTCTTCTGCTGCTGCCGCCGCCTCGGCCTCTTCTGCTGCTGCCGCCGCCTCGGCCTCTTCTGCTGCTGCTGCCGCCGCCTCGGCCTCTTCCTCCGCCTCTGGAGGAACGTTGGCACCTGCCGCCCAGCAAACATGGGATGTACCACCAACACCACCACCTGCGTCACCAAGCATCTCAACCATGTCACACAGCAGTGTTCAGCTCTCCATCTCACAAACATTTGAGAGAAAGCGTAAATTCCCACCTAGCCACCCTCGATCCCTGGCCCTGAATGCCAGCATTTCTAAACTACTGGCCTATGAAATGCTGTCATTTAGGCTGGTGGACACACACAGCTTCAAACAGCTCATGTCGCTTGCTGTCCCACAGTATGTTGTTCCCAGCCGGCACTACTTCTCCAAGAGAGCCGTGACTTCCTTGTACAACCAAGTGTCGGATAAAATCAAGTGTGCACTGCGCAACGCCATCTGTGGCAAGGTCCACCTAACCACAGATATGTGGACCAGTAAGCACGGCCAGGGACGCTATATCTCCCTAACTGCACACTGGGTAAATGTAGTGGCGGCTGGGCCCCAGGCGGAGAGCTGTTTGGCGCACGTCCTTCCGCCGCCAAGGATCGCAGGGCAACATTCTTTGCCTCCTGTCTCCTCCTCCTCCTACTCAGCTTCCTCCTCCTCTTCTTCCACTTGCTCATCCAGTCAGCCACACACCTTCACCACCAACTTCAGCACAGCCCGGGGTAAACGTCAGCAGGCCGTTCTGAAACTCATATGTTTGGGGGACAGGCCCCACACCGCACAGGAGTTGTGGGGGGGTATAGAACAACAGACCGACGAGTGGTTGCTGCCGGTGAGCCTCAAGCCCGGCCTGGTGGTGTGCGATAATGGGCGAAATCTCATTGCAGCTCTGGGACTAGCCGGTTTGACGC
The DNA here is from genome assembly GCF_905171765.1 of Bufo bufo. Taxonomy (NCBI): domain Eukaryota; kingdom Metazoa; phylum Chordata; class Amphibia; order Anura; family Bufonidae; genus Bufo; species Bufo bufo. The sequence continues at coordinate 204,151,353 of NC_053393.1, forward strand.
ACATCCCTTGCCTGGCGCATGTGCTGAATTTGGTGGTGCAGAAGTTCATTCGCAACTACCCCGACATGTCAGAGCTGCTGCATAAAGTGCGGGCCGTCTGTTCGCGCTTCCGGCGTTCACACCCTGCCGCTGCTCGCCTGTCTGCGCTACAGCGTAACTTCGGCCTTCCCGCTCACCGCCTCATATGCGACGTTCCCACCAGGTGGAACTCCACCTTGCATATGCTGGACAGACTGTGCGAGCAGCAGCAGGCCATAGTGGAGTTTCAGCTGCAGCACGCACGGGTTAGTCGCACTGCGGATCAGCCCCACTTCACCACCAATGACTGGGCCTCCATGCGAGACCTGTGTGCCCTGTTGCGCTGTTTCGAGTACTCCACCAACATGGCCAGTGGCGATGACGCCGTTATCAGCGTTACAATACCACTTCTATGTCTCCTTGAGAAAACACTTAGGGCGATGATGGAAGAGGAGGTGGCCCAGGAGGAAGAGGAGGAAGAGGGGTCATTTTTAGCACTTTCAGGCCAGTCTCTTCGAAGTGACTCAGAGGGAGGTTTTTTGCAACACCAGAGGCAAGGTACAAATGTGGCCAGACAGGGCCCACTACTGCAGGACGAGGAGGACGAGGATGAGGAGGAGGTAGAGGAGGATGAGGATGAAGCATGTTCACAGCGGGGTGGCACCCAAAGCAGCTCGGGCCCATCACTGGTGCGTGGCTGGGGGGAAACACAGGACGATGACGATACGCCTCCCACAGAGGACAGCTTGTCCTTACCTCTGGGCAGCCGGGCACACATGAGCGACTACATGCTGCAGTGCCTGCGCAACGACAGCAGAGTTGCCCACATTTTAACGTGTGCGGACTACTGGGTTGCCACCCTGCTGGATTCCCGGTACAAAGACAATGTGCCCACCTTACTTCCTACACTGGAGCGTGATAGGAAGATGCGCGAGTACAAGCGCATGTTGGTAGACGCTCTACTGAGAGCATTCCCAAATGTCACAGGGGAACCAGTGGAAGCCCAAGGCGAAGGCAGAGGAGGAGCAAGAGGTCACCAACGCAGCTGTGTCACGGCCAGCTCCTCTGAGGGCAGGGTTAGCATGGCAGAGATGTGGAAAAGTTTTGTCAACACGCCACAGCTAACTGCACCACCACCTGATACGGAACGTGTTAGCAGGAGGCAACATTTCACTAACATGGTGGAACAGTACCTGTGCACACCCCTCCACGTACTGACTGATGGTTCGGCCCCATTCAACTTCTGGGTCTCCAAATTGTCCACGTGGCCAGAGCTAGCCTTTTATGCCTTGGAGGTGCTGGCCTGCCCAGGGGCCAGCGTTTTGTCTAAACGTGTATTCAGCACGGCAGGGGGCGTCATTACAGACAAACGCAGCCGCCTGTCTACAGCCAATGTGGACAAGCTGACGTTCATAAAAATGAACCAGGCATGGATCCCACAGGACCTGTCCATCCCTTGTGCAGATTAGATATTAACTACCTCCCCTTAACAATATATTATTCTACTCCAGGGCACTTCTTCATTCAATACTATTTTTATTTTCATTTTACCATTATATTGCGGGGCAACCCAAAGTTGAATGAACCTCTCCTCTGTCTGGGTGCCGGGGCCTAAATGTGTGACAGTGGCCTGTTCCAGTGGTGGGTGACGTGAAGCCTGATTCTCTGATATGACATGAAGACTGATTCTGCGCTGACATAAGGCCAGATTCTCTGTTACGGGACCTCTCTCCTCTGCCTGGGTGCCTGGGCCTAAATATGTGACAGTGGCCTGTTCCAGTGGTGGGTGACGTGAAGCCTGATTCTCTGCTATGACATGAAGACAGATTCTGTGCTGACATAAGGCCAGATTCTCTGTTACGGGACCTCTCTCCTCTGTCTGGGTGCCGGGGCCTAAATATGTGACAGTGGCCTGTTCCAGTGGTGGGTGACGTGAAGCCTGATTCTCTGCTATGACATGAAGACAGATTCTGCGCTGACATAAGGCCAGATTCTCTGTTACGGGACCTCTCTCCTCTGTCTGGGTGCCGGGGCCTAAATATGTGACAGTGGCCTGTTCCAGTGGTGGGTGACGTGAAGCCTGATTCTCTGATATGACATGAAGACTGATTCTGCGCTGACATAAGGCCAGATTCTCTGTTACGGGACCTCTCTCCTCTGCCTGGGTGCCTGGGCCTAAATATGTGACAGTGGCCTGTTCCAGTGGTGGGTGACGTGAAGCCTGATTCTCTGCTATGACATGAAGACAGATTCTGTGCTGACATAAGGCCAGATTCTCTGTTACGGGACCTCTCTCCTCTGTCTGGGTGCCGGGGCCTAAATATGTGACAGTGGCCTGTTCCAGTGGTGGGTGACGTGAAGCCTGATTCTCTGCTATGACATGAAGACAGATTCTGCGCTGACATAAGGCCAGATTCTCTGTTACGGGACCTCTCTCCTCTGTCTGGGTGCCGGGGCCTAAATATGTGACAGTGGCCTGTTCCAGTGGTGGGTGACGTGAAGCCTGATTCTCTGATATGACATGAAGACTGATTCTGCGCTGACATAAGGCCAGATTCTCTGTTACGGGACCTCTCTCCTCTGCCTGGGTGCCTGGGCCTAAATATGTGACAGTGGCCTGTTCCAGTGGTGGGTGACGTGAAGCCTGATTCTCTGCTATGACATGAAGACAGATTCTGTGCTGACATAAGGCCAGATTCTCTGTTACGGGACCTCTCTCCTCTGTCTGGGTGCCGGGGCCTAAATATGTGACAGTGGCCTGTTCCAGTGGTGGGTGACGTGAAGCCTGATTCTCTGCTATGACATGAAGACAGATTCTGCGCTGACATAAGGCCAGATTCTCTGTTACGGGACCTCTCTCCTCTGTCTGGGTGCCGGGGCCTAAATATGTGACAGTGGCCTGTTCCAGTGGTGGGTGATGTGAAGCCTGATTCTCTGCTATGACATGAAGACTGATTCTGCACTGACATAAGGCCAGATTCTCTGTTACGGGACCTCTCTCCTCTGTCTGGGTGCCGGGGCCTAAATATGTGACAGTGGCCTGTTCCAGTGGTGGGTGACGTGAAGCCTGATTCTCTGCTATGACATGAAGACAGATTCTGTGCTGACATAAGGCCAGATTCTCTGTTACGGGACCTCTCTCCTCTGTCTGGGTGCCTGGGCCTAAATATGTGACAGTGGCCTGTTCCAGTGGGTGGGTGACGTGAAGCCTGATTCTCTGCTATGACATGAAGACTGATTCTGCGCTGACATAAGGCCAGATTCTCTGTTACGGGACCTCTCTCCTCTGTCTGGGTGCCGGGGCCTAAATATGTGACAGTGGCCTGTTCCAGTGGTGGGTGACGTGAAGCCTGATTCTCTGCTATGACATGAAGACAGATTCTGTGCTGACATAAGGCCAGATTCTCTGTTACGGGACCTCTCTCCTCTGTCTGGGTGCCGGGGCCTAAATATGTGACAGTGGCCTGTTCCAGTGGTGGGTGACGTGAAGCCTGATTCTCTGCTATGACATGAAGACAGATTCTGTGCTGACATAAGGCCAGATTCTCTGTTACGGGACCTCTCTCCTCTGTCTGGGTGCCAGGGCCTAAATATGTGACAGTGGCCTGTTCCAGTGGTGGGTGACGTGAAGCCTGATTCTCTGCTATGACATGAAGACTGATTCTGCGCTGACATGAAGCCAGATTCTCTGCTATGGCATGAAGAGACTGATTCTCTGCTGACATGAAGCCAGATTCTTTGCTATGGCATGAAGAGACTGATTCTCTGCTGATGTGAAGCCAGATTCTCTGCTATGGGACCTCTGTCCAATTGATATTGGTTCATTTTTATTTTTTTATTTTTATTTTAATTCATTTCCCTATCCACATTTGTTTTCAGGGGATTTACCTACATGTTGCTGCCTTTTGCAGCCCTCTAGCTCTTTCCTGGGCTGTTTTACAGCCTTTTTAGTGCCCAAAAGTTCGGGTCCCCATTGACTTCAATGGGGTTCGGGTTCGGGACGAAGTTCGGTTCGGGTTCGGATCCCGAACCCGAACATTTCCTGGAAGTTCGGCCGAACTTCTCGAACCCGAACATCCAGGTGTTCGCTCAACTCTAATGGTAAGCAATCAAAAAGTTATAAGCACCCCAAAATCATACCATCAGACCATCATCTTATCTCTCAAAAAATGAGACCCTAACTAAGACAATCACCAAAAAAATTAATGAAAAATATTGCTCTCAGAATATGGAGACACTAAAACATGATTTTTTTTTGTTTCTAAAATGCTGTTATTGTGTAAAACGTAAATAAATAAACTATACATATTAGGTATCTCCGCTTCTGTAAGAATCTGCTGTATAAAAATTTCACATGAACTGACCCCTCAGGTGAACACCATAAAAAATAAAAAAAGCCATTTTTTTGTCACCTTACATCAGAAAAAGTGTAATACCAAGCGATCAAAAAGTCATACGCACCCCAAAAAAGATACCAATCAAACTTGCATCTCATACCAAAAAAATTGAGCCCCAACATAAGACAATCGCCCAAAAAAAAAAAATATGGCTCTCAGAATATGGAAATATGCTTTATTATGTAAAACTGAAACAAACAACAAAAAAAGTACCTAAAGGGTTAAGTTTTGAAAGTTTGTAAAATCAGTTTCTAAAATGGGGTCACTTTTATGGAGTTTCTACTCTAGCGGTGCATCAGGGGGTCTTCAAATGTGACATGGTAGCTTAAAATTATCCAAGTGAAATCTTACTTCGGGCTCTTTCACACGAATGTGTGAAGCCCATGTCTGCGCTGTGGACCGCAAATTGCGGTCCGCAATGCACGGGCACCATCCGTGGGGGAGGCGCATGGGGATCCACAATCCTTCTATTCCGCAAAAATATAGAGCAAGTTCCATCTTTTTGCGGTGCGGAAGCACGGAACGGAACCCCAGAAAGCTCTCATTAGTGATTCCTTAGTCCTCCATTCTGTTCTCCCGTTCCTCATCTCCGGATTTGCGGACCCATTGAAATGAATGGGTCCGCATCGGTGATGCACAATGGCCACGGAACGGTGCCCATATATTGCGGATCCACAAATGCGGTCCACAATATGGCAACGGGCATCACACGTTCGTGTGAATGAGCCCGTCTAAAAACCATATGGTGTTCCTTTCCTTCTGCGCCCTGCCGTGTGCCCATACAGCAGTTTACGACTAGGGTTGAGCGAACCCGAACTGTAAAGTTCGGGTTCGTGCCGAACTTTAGGATTTTTGGACCCCAGACCCGAACCCGAACATTTCAGTAAAAGTTCGGTTTCGGTGTTCGGCGATTTATTGGTGCTTTTTGAAAGGCTGCAGCCAAACAACAAGCTTAGAATCTGTGCCCTTAGAAGCCATCACAGCCATGCCTACTAATGGCATAACTGTGATTGGCCAGTGCAGCATGTGACCCAGCCTCTATATAAGCTGGAGTCATGTAGCACTGCACATCAATCTGCTGTGCTTAGTGTAGGGATAGGATGCTGCTGCTGTGAGGGAGAGAATAGGAAAGAAACTTTAATCAGAACTGCAATTGAACTCAGCGATGTACATAGATTTTGTTGTATGGGTGCAGGGCACAAACTTTCTACGCTGCCCTGAGCCCAGTGACAGAGAAAAAGAAATTTAGATACTGTTGTTCTATTCTGTTATTAAAAAAACACCCATTTTAGTCAAGATCCTAAATTTGAGAAATATGAGGAGAGCGTCAAATAAGGGACATGGCCCCGGTCGTGGTGCTGCTGGTGAAGCTCCTATTGCAGGGAGAGGACGTGGTCGATCTGTGCTAGCTACATGCACAAGTGAAACACCTTCCTCAGGTGCGAGTAGGCGACAGAACATTCAGCGGTATTTGGTCGGGCCTAATGTGGCTCTACGGATGGTGAGGCCAGAACAAGTACAGGCAATAGTAGATTGGGTTGCTGACAGTGCCTCCAGTTCCTTCACATTCTCCTACCCAGTCTCCTGCTGAAAGATCAGAGTTGGCACCTGCAGCCGATGTCCATCAGTCTTTCACCTCACCCCCTTGCAAATCAGCCAAGCAGTCTGAGCCCCAAGTCATGCAGCAGTCTCTTCTGCTTTTTGATGACTCTGTTAGCAGGGTTTCCCAGGGACATCCACCTAGCCCTGCCCCAGAAGTGGAAGAGATTGAGTGCACCGATGCCCAACCACTTATGTTTCAAGATGAGTACATGGGAGGACCATTGCAGCACGTCTGGTATGATGACGAAACACAGGTGCCAACTGCTGGGGCTTTCGAAAGTGTGCAGACTGACAAGGAGGACAGGGGTGAAGACTGGGTGGAAGATGATGTGGAGGACGATGAGGTCCTCGACCCCACATGGAATCAAGGTCATGCAAATGACCTGTGTAGTTCAGAGGAAGAGGCGGTGGTTGCATAGAGCCACCAGCACAGCAGAAGAGGGACCAGGGTGCAAAAACGGAGCGGCCATCCCCTAGACAGTACGCTTTTACATAATCATGTTAATACATATAGGTCTGTCAACTTACTGTGATGCGTAGTGTGAACCGGGGGATAACATCGCTGTGGTAGACTCCAAATGACACATGCGGCCGATCGCATCACTTCCCTGAGCATTCCTCCATGTCTACTGCGCCTGCGTGTCTCCTCAATGACGTCAGCCGCAGGACGCTCAGCTGGTGCCATGGAGACCGGGCGCCTTCCATCCCCGTCACTGCTGGAGTAGAACGTGCAATCACATCTAACCTCCGCAGTGACAGGATCCAGCGCCGGGCCTCCTGTCACCACGTAACGCCCCTACAGCCGCTGCCATGGTAACGCTGTATACAATTTCCTTCTGAGTGAAGCCTATAATGAAGGCTTCTATTTTATTGTATATTTTTATCTTTAAGTATTTTCTACCCATAGCACGGGGCAAATCGGTCCCTGTTCCTTTATATTGGGGGTTGGTTTAAGAATTGATGTTAACCAACCCCCAATATAAAGGAACAGGGACCGATTTGCCCCGTGCTATGGGTAGAAAATAATTAAAGATAAAAATATGCAATAAAATAGAAGCCTTCATTATAGGCTTTATTCAGAAGGAAATTGTATACAGCGTTACCATGGCAGCGGCTGTAGGGGCGTTACGTGGTGACAGGAGGCCCGGCGCTGGATCCTGTCACTGCGGAGGTTAGATGTGATTGCACGTTCTACTCCAGCAGTGACGGGGATGGAAGGCGCCCGGTCTCCATGGCACCAGCTGAACGTCCTGCGGCTGACGTCATTGAGGAGACACGCAGGCGCAGTAGACATGGAGGAACGCTGAGGGAAGTGATGCGATCGGCCGCATGTGTCATTTGGAGTCTACCACAGCGATGTTATCCCCCGGTTCACACTACGCATCACAGTAAGTTGACAGACCTATATGTATTAACATGATTATGTATACACATTTTAGGATGTTTGAGAAAGACACATTGGGTTAACCTTGTTGGGGGTTGAACATGGGAAGAGGGAGGTACTCACATGTTTTTTTGATTAAATTGATTGAGCCATGTGACCGGCTGAATAGAGTATAAGTATCCGGTTTAGTTCACATTATTGTATTGCTTGAGAAAGATCACACAGATCGAAACGTCGCATTATTTGTACTGGTGAATAAAAGATTGAAAAGACCAAGGCTGGAGAGTGCTGCAGTTTTGTTACAATTGCATCTGGATTTGGGAAGTGCAAGACTGGCTTCTGACACAGCGGGCACCACCACAGTAAGGAACAATATTCATTTTTTGTAGTGCTGCTACATTTTTCTTTTTTCTAGACAGTACGTTTGCTACTGCCCACCGCAGCAATGGACCGAGCACACCAAAGCCAGCTCCAAGGAGTTCCCTGGCGTGGCAGTTCTTCAGACAATGTGCTGACGACAAGACACGAGTGGTTTGCACGCTGTGCAATTAGAGCCTGAAGCGAGGCATAAACGTTCTCAACCTGAGCACAACCTGCATGACCAGGCATCTACTGTAAGTGCAAAGCACAAGCTGCAGTGGAGGAGACGCCTCAAAAAACCAAGAAAGGTTTCTGGCTCCTCCTGCTTCCTTTTCTGCTGCAGTCTCGGCCTCTTCATCCACCTCTGGAGTGACAGTGCCACCTGCCACCCCGCAAACAGAGGATCTGCCAGCAACACCACCATCTGGGTCACCAATTATCTCCACAATGTCCCACGGAAGCGTTCAGCTCTCCATCTCCCAAACACTAGAGGAAGTACCCCCCTACCCACCCGAGATCCTTGGCCCTGAATGCCAGCATTTCAAAATTACTGACCTTTGAAATGCTGTCATTCCGTCTAGTGGAGACGGAGAGTTTTAAAAGCCTTATGGCGGTGGCTGTCCCACTGTACGTCGTGCCCAGCCGCCACAACTTTTCCAGGCGAGCCATCCCTTCCCTTCACAACGAAGTGGGGGACAAACTCAGGTTTGCACTGCGGAACACAATCTGTGGCAAGTTGCACCTCACTACGGATACGTGGACCAGTAAGCACGGTCAGGGATGTTATATCTCCATAACAGCACACTGGGTAAATGCAGTGGCGGCTGGGCCTGAGGCAGATAGCAGTTTGGCGCATGTCCTTCCACCAACGAGGATTGCAGGGTGCTTCAGTTTGCCTCCTGTTGCTTCCTCCTCCTACTTCGTTTCCTCATCCTCTACCGGCTCCTCATCCGGTCAGCGTAACACCTTCACCACCAACTTCAGCACAGCCAGGGGTAAACTTATCTGTTTGGGGGACAAACCCCACACCACGCAGGAGCTGTGGACGGGCCTTGAACAACAGACCGATGAGTGGTTGGTGCCAGTGAGCCTCTAGTCTGGCCTGGTGGTGTGCGATAATGGGCGAAATCTCGTAGCAGCTCTGGGACTAGTTGGTTTGACGCACATCCCTTGCCTGGCGCATGTGCTGAATTTGGTGGTGCAGAGATTCCTTAAAAATTACCATGATATGTCAGAGCTGCCAGATAAAGTGCGGGCTGTCTGTGCACGCTTTCGCTGTTCTCACCCTGCTGCTGCTAGCCTGTCAACGCTGCCGGGTAACTTCAGCCTTCAACTCACCGCCTCATATGCGATGTGCCCACAAGGTGGAACTCCACCATGTACATGCTGGCCAGACTGTGCGAGCAGCAGCAGGCGATAGTGGAGTTTCAGCTGCAGCACGCACGGGTGAGTCGCTCTGGGGAACAGCACCACTTCACCACCAATGACTGGGCCTCCATGCGAGATGTGTTCCTTGTTGCGCTGTTTCGGGTACTCCACCAACATGGCCAGTGCCGATAACACCATTCTCAGCATTACTATCCCACTTCTATCCCTCCTTTAAAAAAAGCTGCTGGCAATGATGGAAGGGGATGTGGCACAGGAGGAGGAGGAGGAATAGGGATCATTTCATAGGGTTTCTGGCCAGTCATTCCCAAGTGGCTCTGAGGGTGGGTTCCTGCACCCACAAATGCCAGGTACACAATTGTCCAGCCAGGGCACAGTTCTGGAGGATGACGAGGTGGAGGATGAGGAGGAGGAGATGGAGGAGGAGGAACCATGTTCTGTTCACAGCAGGGTGGCACCCAGACCAGCTCATGACCATCACTGGTGCGTGGCTGGGGGGATACAGAGGACACAGACGATACACCTCCCACAGAGGACAGCTTTTCGTTGCCTCTGGGCAGCTTGGCACACATGAGCGATTACATGCTGCAGTGTCTCCGCAACGACCGCCGAGTTGCCCACATTCTAACTTGTTGATTACTGGGTGGCCACGCTGCTGGATCCCCATTGCAAGGACAACGTACCATTCTTATTTCCCTCACTGGAGCGTGATCGTAAGATGCGCGAGTACAAGTGCATGCTGGTAGACGCGCTGCTGGTGGCATTCCCACCTGACAGCGGGAGCACAGTGGAAGCACAAGGCGAAGGCAGAGGAGGAGGAAAAGGTCGCCAACGCAGCTGGAGCACCGTCAGCACCTCAGAAGGCAGGGTTAGCATGGCCGAAATGTGGAAAAGCTTTGTCAGCACGCCACAACAACCAGCACCAACAACTGATATGGAACGTCTTAGCAGGAGGCAGCATTTCAACAAAATGGTGGAGCAGTATGTGTGCACATGCCTACACGTACTGAATGACGGGTCTGCCCCCTTCAACTTCTGGGTCTCCAAATTGGGCACATGGCCTGAGCTTGCCCTTTACGCCTTGGAGGTGCTGGCCTGCCCTGCAACCAGTGTATTATCTGAACGTGTGTTTAACATGGCAGGTGGCGTTATCACAGACAAGCTCAGCCGCCTGTCCACAGCCAATGTGGACAAGCTCACGTTCATTAAAATGAACCAGGCATGGATCCCACAGGACTTGTCTGTACCTTGCGCATAATAGACATGTATACCGGCCTTAACCAGCCATTGTTATACTACAGCGCAATTGCTCATTCTTGTATTTTGGGTATTTCCCACTCTTTTGGAGTGTACCCTAATAAAAAATAATATCAAATTAAAACCAAAAACCTGTGTTGGCTACCTTGTCCTCCTCCACCACCGCTAAAAAAATGTGTTAGGTCAGCACTACTCACTGCAATCCCAGTATTCCAATTCGTGGTGGTGCCAGCAGCGTTGGATCCCGGTCTGGGGGTTCTCGTACTGAAGAGCAACAAATGAAGAAGCCGCGGCACTCAGCTGGATCAATAGCAATTTCTTTATTTCACCTCTTGTGGCAACGTTTCAACCAAACGGTCTTTATCAAGCACAATATAACAATGGTATAGTGAACACTTAAATATCTCCCCCTGACCACAGATTGGCCACAATTGGGACATACCCTTTTAATCCTCTATGTACATTTCATAACATTTCAAACATGCAAACCCTCATTAATTCATTTACTTAGATCTTCGCCTACCATGCCTCCATGCTGTAAGAGCCCCGCCTGGACCTACATCGCTCCGGTGTATCAGCGCACCGCGTACTTCATCACCTGGCGTCCCTCAGTTGCAACTGCGCTTGCGCCAGTTACGTCACTTCCGCCCTTCTAATTCCACTTCCGCCAGTCCTTCTGTCATGCGACGGAGTTCCCAGATCACATGACTGGCTATCTACGATGACGTCTTATCACCTGGTCATACGTTACTATGCTACCGGACGCCAGGCACTGACAATACACATACAGCTTCCAGAGGGGATCTTACTGAAACACAATGTGAGCGATCCAGAGCACACCAGAGTATAGTCATTAATACCAGCTTTTTAAATTAATCATTTTAGTATATTAAACACGGAGCACCGTAGCCGTTGCTGATGCCATTCAGGGTATATTTTATTTTTTCATATTATATTTTACTTTCTTCCATCCTAGAACGGGTAAAAAATACGACATCAGGGGATATTATACGTGCAATACAGAGTATGTTATTTATAGTTTGCAGTGCCCGTGTGGCCTTCTCTACATTGGAGAGACGACACAAAAAAAGAATAAACCAACATAGGTACACAATACGCAAGCTATTAGCTAAGAAAGAAAGTCAACAAAATCAGGATTGTGAGGATGAGGCCGAGTTACCGGTACCAGAGCATTTTTGGAAATATAGGCATAATGTTTCCCAATTAAGATACAGGATCATAGATAGTGTCCCTAAGTTGAGGAGAGGAGGTGACAGGGAAAGACTATTAAAAAAGAAAGAGCTACGGTGGATCTATGAGTTAGAGACCATGGAGCCAAAAGGCCTGAATAGAGAATTTAAGGTTGGCTCACTCTTCTGAACTCTTGATCAGGATGTGTAATATACACACCAGGCCAAGGGCAGTGTGTGTGTTTTCCTTTTTTTATAATTTTGACCCCCTTATTCATACATCATTCCATTTCGGTTTTATGTATCCTCATTTTTTATGTATATTTTTCTATTTTTATCTTTATCTTTAGATGCAGCTGTGCACATACTGTGTGAGAACCGTACCTGGAATATATAAAAGTCCACTAGTGGAGTGAATAAGTCCATCAGGGGAGCTCCTGGAAGGTAGTGTGATGCTATCCAGATGTATACCAGAATGATTGAATGCAATATTCGGGGGCTGTGAACTGGGGAGTCTGCTGCTATTCGTGGGATAAAGTAGTAATGTAAATGGAGTGGTATGGTGAGTGAGCCGGACAATGATATGGCGGATTTATCCAAAAAATAAAAGAAAGGAGAAGGGGTAAGGGAGAGAGCTTATCCAATTTATTGGAGTATAGCCCCCCATCCCCCTGACCCTGTAAGAATGTATGTGAATTTAGGGCTGGATGGCCATGGGAGTTGGGGGTTGATTCTCCTGGAGCTTATGGCCTATATACCAGCTGTGGGTTGAATGGTGGATAACGCCAAATAGTGCTTTAAGAACACCATGTAGTGCACTCTGAAAAGGAAAAAGTAAAATATAATATGAAAAAATAAAATATACCCTGAATGGCATCAGCAACCCCCGGGCTACGGTGCTCCGTGTTTAATATACTAAAATGATTAATTTAAAAAGCTGGTATTAATGACTATACTCTGGTGTGCTCTGCATCGCTCACATTGTGTTTCAGTAAGATCCCCTCTGGAAGCTGTAAGTGTATTGTCAGTGCCTGGCGTCCGGTAGCATAGTAACGTATGACCAGGTGATAAGACGTCATCGTAGATAGCCAGTCATGTGATCTGGGAACTCCGTCGCATGACAGAAGGACTGGCGGAAGTGGAATTAGAAGGGCGGAAGTGACGTAACTGGCGCAAGCGCAGTTGCAACTGAGGGACGCCAGGTGATGAAGTACGCGGTGCGCTGATACACCGGAGCGATGTAGGTCCAGGCGGGGCTCTTACAGCATGGAGGCATGGTAGGCGAAGATCTAAGTAAATGAATTAATGAGGGTTTGCACATTTGTTATGAAATGTACATAGAGGGTTAAAAGGGTATGTCCCAATTGTGGCCAATGTGAGGTCAGGGGGAGATATTTAAGTGTTCACTATACCATTGTTATATTGTGCTTGATAAAGACCGTTTGGTCGAAACGTTGCCACAAGAGGTAAAATAAAGAAATTGCTATTGATCCAGCTGAGTGCCGCGGCTTCTTCATTTGTTGCCCTCCACCACCGCTTCCACCTACACCGCTACGTCCACCGCCTCCGCAAACTCCTACCCCATATGGACCTCCACCTCATAAATAATTTTTTTCATTTCACTAATTTGTCTGTTACAATTTCGGGTGAAATTCACCAATTTTTGTCTGTGATATACCCAGGGGCATCGCTAGGTTAAAACATTTGGGGCCTGGGCCCCGGATGTTTTGTCCCATGCCCCGAATGTCCTGCCTGCTTGCTAGATACAACTGTATTGCTGTACACAGAACAGCAATACAATTGAATCTAATACACTGGGAAGAGATGAAGGACCTGTGGTGATATCACAGGTCATGTGATCAGCAAAACAGGCTGTGATAGGATGACCTGGATGATGTCACCATCATGTGACCAGTGCAGGATTGGATCGGAGTGAAGAGAAGGAGCCTAATGGTTATGTCTGTACATGAGGAGAGGTAAGTGAAGGGAGAGGCAGAGCAATGCTGGGAGTTGTAGTTATTTAACTGGGATGTATGTTAGGGCTGAAGGGAGGGATGTTATTGACATGGAACTGTGTGCTTGAGGTGGCTGGGGGAGGGAGTAATGTTATTTACATGGGATGTTTATGTACATGGGACTTAATGTTTAGGCTACGTTCACACTTGCGTTTGGGGATCCGCTTGTGAGATCCGTTTCAAGGCTCTCACAAGCAGCCCCAAATGCATCAGTTTAACCCCAATGCATTCTGAATGGATGCGGATCCATTCAGAATGCATTCGTTCGGCAACGTACGCCCCCCCCCCCCCCCGTTCCGTTTTGGAGGCGGACCCCAAAATGCTTCAAGCAGCGTTTTTGTGTCCTTGCGGAGCCAAACGGATCCGTCCTGACTTACAATGTAAGTCAATGGGGACGGATCCCTTTGCATTGACACAAAATGGTGCAATTGTAAACGGATCCGTCCCCCATTGACTTTCAATGTAAGTCAGGACGTATCCCTATTATGACTTAGAAATTCAAATCTAATACAAACTAATCGGTCCTGAACGGATGCATTCGTTTGTATTATCTGTGCGGATCCGTCCTGTACAAGTACAGGACAGATCCGCACGAACGCAAGTGTGAAAGTAGCCTTAGGGGGTGATGTTTACATGGGATTGTGCGTTGGAGGCGGCTGGGGAGGAGGTGATGTTATTTACATGGGACTGTATGGTGGAGGGAGGATTATAACTGCAGGGGGCACTGCAGATTCAGGGGACATTATAGGCTTATAACTACTGGGGGCTCTATAGGAGGGTCTTATAGATCCGCCTTATTTCTACTAAGCACACTATGGGGGCCTTATTACTACTGAGGGGTCTGTAGGGAGCTTTATTACCACTGGGGGAACAATAGGGGGCCTTATTTCTACTGGGGACGCTGTGAGGGTATTATTAATATGGGAGGGCTCTTCTAATAATGGTGGCATTGTTGAGGAGCATTATCACGGTTGGGGCAGTGTTACTAATGAGGGCATTCTAGAAGGGAATTACTATTGGTGGGACTATGAGGAGCACTATTACTATGGGGGGCAGCAATGTTTCTTCAGGATAGTATTTGGGGGTATTGGGGGGGCAGGGGTGTAACTAAAGGCTCATGGGGCCCGGTGCAAGAGTTCAGCTTGGGCCCCCCTTCCCTCAGTGCTTTGTGTGTCTTCTTATGCGGCACAAGTGTCTTTAGGCCACCTCAGGCTCCTGGGCCCGGTAGCGACTGCTACCTCTGCACCCCCTATAGCTACACCCCTGGGGGGGGGGGGGGGCACAGCAAGCAGCAGGATAACAGTGTGGGGACTTTAGTTGGGGGATAATGATAGAATGTGAGGAAGCTAAGATGTCTGTGTGTCACACTCTGCAGAGACGAGACGGCTGAGAGAAGTTGTCCAGACAGAGTGGAGAAGATGATGACAGAGAAGATGATGACAGAGAGGAGACGTCACCTGGAGGCCCTGGATGTGACAGGTAAGTGCTGCTGTATAGCAAGTACAGCAAAGTGCGGGGTGGGGGCAATATATTTATTGGGGCTTGTGCCTCGGATCTTTCGAGACCCTAGCAACGCCCCTGGATATACCCCTGCTCTACCTAGTTGACAGGTAAAAAAAAAAAATCACTAATTTGTCTGTTACATTTTTGGGTGAAATTCACCAATTTCTGGGTGTGATATACCACTACTATACCAAGCAGACAGGTAAAAAAAAAATCACTAATTTGTCTGTTACATTTTCGGGTGACATTCGACAATTTTTGGCTGTGATAGACCGCTGCTCTACCTACTTGACAGCTTAATAAATTTCACTAATTTTTCTGTTACATTCTTGGGTGACATTTCACAATTTTTGCCGTGACTAAACCCCTGCTCTGCATGATAGGGACCGGGACCGAAATTTTAAAAAAATAATCTGTTCCATTGGTGGGTGACATTAACCCATTTCTGGCAATGAAAAACCCATGCTCTGCATAGGTGACAGGGACTTAAATTTCTAGAATTTGTCTTTAATTGGCCCTTTCATTCGATCCTTCTGCTTTAATGACTTGTCCCAAATTTCCGCTCCATTCAATTGCAGCCATTGACCTCCCTTGGATGAGGTCTCCCTTTCTCACGCTCCCTCTCCGGCGTGGAACCCTGATTCGCCGCTAACCGTGATCAACATGGTAGGCGCAGAAAAGAACATCAAAAGTTGATAGAGCAGATATCCAATTGGATCGTGAAAATTACGGGGACGTGCGACATGGTGGGGCAGCATGTTTGCACACGCCTATATGAACTGACTGATGGGTCTGCCCCCTGCAACTTCTTAGTCTCCAAATTGGGCACATGGCCTGAGCTTGCCCTTTATGCCTTAGAGATGCTGGCCTGCCCTGCAGCCAGTGTATTGTCTGAACGTGTGTTTAGCACGACTGGAGGGGGTTATCACAGGTTATATTTCCCAATGTTTTGGGGTGTACCCTAATAAAAAACATAAACAAAAAGCAGTGTAGGCTACCTCCTCCTCCTCCACTGCCGCTTCCACCTACACCGCCACATCCACCTCCTCCTCAACCTCCTATTCCATATGGACCTCGTCCTCCTAGATCAAGATTATTATTTTTTATTTTTACATATTTTATGTTATATAAAGTCATTTCCGTATCCACGTATGTTTGCTGAGCACTTGCCATGCTCTTAACCACATTTTACTGGCATATGCAGCCCTCTAAACCTTTTCATGACATTTTTACAGCCATTTTAATGATCAAAAGTTCAGGTCCCCATTGACTTCAATGGGGTTTGGGTTCGGGGTCTAGTTCGGGGTCAAGTTCGGGTCCCTAATAGAGTTGAGCGGACACCTGGATGTTCGGGTTCAACGGGTTAGGCCGAACTTCACAAAAAAGTTTCGGGACCCGAACTTGACCCCGAACCCCATTGAAGTCAATGGGGACCCGAACTTTTGAGCACTAAAATGGCTGTAAAAATGTCATAGAAAGGACTAGAGGGCTGAAAATGGCATCAAAATGTGGTTAAGAGCATGGCAAGTGCTCTGCAAACAAATGTGGATAGGGAAATGACTTTAAATAACATAAAATATGTAAAAATAAAAAATAATTATCTTGATCTAGGAGGACAAGGTCCATATGGAGTAGGAGGTTGAGGAGGCGGTGGATGTGGCGGTGTAGGTGGAAGCGGCGGTGGAGGAGGAGGAGGAGGAGGTAGCCTACACTGCTTTCTGGTTTAAAATTTAAATTAGGGTACACCCCAAAACATTGGCAAATATAACCTGTGATAACCCCCTCCAATCGTGCTAAACACACGTTCACACAATACACTGGCTGCAGGGCAGGCCAGCACCTCCAAGGGGTAAAGGGTAAGCTCAGGCCATGTGCCCAATTTGGAGACCCAGAAGTTGCAGGGGCTGACCCCTGTCAGTCAGATCATGTAGGCGTGTGCGTACTTACTGCCCCACCATGTCGCACGTCCCCGTGATGTTTACGATCCAATTTGATATCTGCTCTTTTAACTTTCGATGTTCTTTTATGCGCCTACCATGGTGATCACGGGTGGCGGGGAATCAGGGTTCCAGGCCGGAGAGGGAGCGTGAGAAAGAGAGACCACATCCAAGGGAGGTCTAATTTTTTCAAATATAAAATTATTAAAGTTTAAGCATTGAATGAAAGGATGTGTCGTGCATCAATTGCGCAATTTAACCTGTCTACTAGGTATAGCAGTGGTACATCACACCCCAAAATTTGTGAATTTCACCAGAAAATTTAACTGACAATTTTTTTTATTTTTTTTTTACCTGTCTACTAGGTATAGCAGTGGTGCATCACACCCAAAAATTGGTGAATTTCACCCGAAAATGTAACTGACAATTTTAACTATTTTTTTTTAACCGGTCTAATAGGTATAGCAGTGGAACATCACACCTAAAAATTGATGAATTTCACCAGAAAATGTAACTGACAATTTTTTTTTTTAACGATCTAATAGGTATAGCAGTGGTACATCACACCCAAATATTGTTGAATTTCAAACGAAAATGTAACTGACAAAGTAGTGAAATTACATAAAATAAAATACGTCCAAATAAAATAAAAATAAAAATTGATTTATAAGGTGGAGTTCCATATGGAGTAGGAGTTTGAGGAGGCGGTGGACGCAGCGGTGTAGGTGGAAGTGGCGGTGGAGGAGGACGAGGTAGCCAACACAGGTTTTAATATATATATTTTTTTATTAGGGTACACTCCAAAAGAGTGTGAAATATCCAAAATACAAGAATGAGCAATTGTGCTGCAGTAAAACAATGGCTGGTTAAGCAGGTATACATGTCTATTCTGCACAAGGTACGGACAAGTCCTGTGGGATCCATGCCTGATTCATTTTAATAAACGTGAGCTTGTCCACATTGGCTGTGGACAGGGGACTGCACTTGTCTGTGATGACGCCCCCAGCCGTGCTAAACACACGTTCAGATAACACTGGCTGCAGGGCAGGCCAGCACCTCCAAGGCGTAAAGGGCAAGCTCAGGCCATGTGCCCAATTTGGAGACCCAGAAGTTGAAGGGGGCAGACCAGTCATTCAGTACGTGTAGGCGTGTGCACACATACTGCTCCACCATGTTGCTGAAATGCTGCCTCCTGCTAAAACGTTCCATATCAGCTGGTGGTGCTGGTTGTTGTGGCGTGCTTTTCAACATTTCAGCCATGCTAACCCTGCTATTCTGAGGTGCTGGCGGTGCCCCAGCTGCGTTGGCGACCTCTTCCTCCTTCTCTGCCTTCGCCTTGTGCTTCCACTGTGCCCCCGCTGTCAGGTGGGAATGCCACCAGCAGCGCGTCTACCAGCGTGCGCTTGTACTCGCGCATCTTACGATCACGCTCCAGTGGGGGAATTAAGGATAGTACGTTGTCCTTGTAACGGGGATCCAGCAGCATGGCCACCCAGAAATCAGCAGAAGTTTGAATGTGGGCAACTCGGCGTTCATTGCGGAGACACTGCAGCATGTAAACACTCATGTGTGCCAGGCTGCCCAGAGGCAACGAAAAGCTATCCTCTGTGGGAGGTGTATCGTCTGTGTCCTCTGTATCCCCCCAGCCACGCACCAGTGATGGCCATGAGCTGGTCTGGGTGCCACCCTGCTGTGAACATGGTTCCTCCTCCTCCTCCTCCTCATCCTCCACCTCGTCATCCTCCAGTACTGTGCCCTGGCTGGACAATTGTGTACCTGGTGTTTGTGGGTGCAGGAACCCACCCTCGGAGCCACTTGTGAATGACTGGCCGGAAACCATACAAAATAATCCTCCTCCTCCTGTGCCACATCCCCTTCCATCATCACCAGCAGTGTTTTTTCAAGGAGGCATAGAAGTGGGATAGTTACGCTGAGAACGGCGTTATCGGCACTGGCCATGTTGGTGGAGTACCCGAAACAGTGCAACAAGGAACACAGGTCTCGCATGGAGGCCCAGTCATTGGTGGTGAAGTGGTGCTGTTCTGCCAAGCGACTCACTGTGTGCTGCAGCTGAAACTCCACTATCGCCTGCTGCTGCTCGCACAGTCTGGCCAGCATGTACATGGTGGAGTTCCACCTTGTGGGCACGTCGCATGTCAGGCAGTGAGCGGGAAGGCCGAAGTTACACTGCAGCGCTGACAGGCGAGCAGCAGCAGGGTGAGAACGCTGAAAGCGCGCACAGACGGCCCGCACTTTATGCAGCAGCTCTGACATATCGGGGTAATTTTTGAGGAATCTATGCACCACCAAATTCAGCACATGTGCCAGGCAAGGGAAGTTCATCAAACCGGCTAGTCCCAGAGCTGCTACGAGATTTTGCCCATTATCGCACACCATCAGGCCGGGCATGAGGCTCACTGGCACCAACCACTCATCGTTCTGTTGTTCAAGGCCCGTCCACAGCTCCTGCGCGGTGTGGCGTTTGTCCCCCAAACAGATAAGTTTTAAAACTGCCTGCTGTCGTTTACCCCTGGCTGTGCTGAAGTTGGTGGTGAAGGTGTTACGCTGACCGGATGAGGAGCCGGTAGAGGATGAGGAAGTGAAGTAGGAGGAGGAAGCAACAGGAGCAAACTGAAGCGCCCTGCAATCTTCGTTGGTGGAAGGACATGCGCCAAACTGCTATCTGCCTCAGGCCCAGCTGCCACTGCATTTACCCAGTGTGCTGTTATGGAGATATAACTTCCCTGACAGTGCTTACTGGTCCACGTATCCGTAGTGAGGTGCACCTTGCCACAGATGGCGTTGCGCAGTGCACACCTGATTTTGTCCCCTACTTGGTTGTGCAGGGAAGGGATGGCTCGCCTTGAAAAGTAGTGGCGGCTGGGCACGACGTACTGTGGGACAGCCACCACCATAAGGCCTTTAAAACTATCCGTCTCCACCAGACGGAATGAAAGCATTTCAAAGGTCAGTAATTTAGAAACTTTAGGGTGGGTAGGGTACTTCTTCTTCCTCTCCAGTGTTTGGGAGATGGAGAGCTGAACGCTTCCGTGGGACATTGTGGAGATGCTTGGTGACCCAGGTGGTGTTGTTGCTGGAAGATCCTCTGTTTGCGGGGTGGCAAGTGACACTGTCACTCCAGAGGTGGATGAAGAGGCCGAGACTGCAGCAGAAGAGGAAGCAGTAGGAGCCAGAGACCTTTCTTTGTTTTTGAGATGTCTACTCCACTGCAGCTCGTGCTTGGCACTTAAATGCCTGGTCATGCAGGTTGTGCTCAGGTTGAGAACGTTTATGCCTCGTTTCAGGCTCTGATTGCACAGCGTGCAAACCACTCATGTCTTGTCGTCAGCACATTGTCTGAAGAACTGCCATGCCAGAGAATTCCTTGGAGCTGGCTTTGGTGTGCTCGGTCCTTTGCTGCGGTGGGCAGTAGCAGGCGTACTGTCTAGAGGACAGACGCTCCACTTTTGCACCATGCTCCCTCTTCTGCTGTGCTGGTGACTCTGTGCGACCACCGCCTCTTCTTCCGAACTAAATAGGTCACTCGCATGACCTTGATTCCATGTGGGGTCGAGGACCCCATCGTCCTCCACATCATCTTCCACCCAGTCTTCACCCCTGCCCTCCTTATCGGTCTGCACACTTTCGAAAGCCCCAGCAGTTGGTACCTGTGTTTCGTCATCATCCGAGACGTGCTGCGATGGTCCTTCCATGTACTCATCTTGAAACATAAGTGGTTCGGCATCGGTGCACTCAATCTCTTCCACTTCTGGGGCAGGGCTGGGTGGATGGCCCTAGGAAACCCTGCTAGCAGAGTCATCAAAAAGCAGAAGAGACTGCTGCATGACTTGGGGCTCAGACTGCTTGGCTGATTTGCAAGGGGGTGAGGTGAAAGACTGATGGACATCGGCTGCAGGTGCCAACTCTTATCTTTCAGCAGGAGACTGGGTGGGAGACAATGTAATGGAACTGGAGGCACTATCAGCAACCCAATCTACTATCGCCTGTACTTGTTCTGGCCTCACGATTCATAGAGCCGCATTAGGCCCGACCAAATACCGCTGAAGGTTCTGTCGCCTACTCGCACCTGAGGAAGGTGTTTCACTTGTGCGTGTAGCTGGCCACATCCTTTCACTGCAACAGGAGCTCCACCAGCAGCACCACGACTGGGGCCATGTCTCTTATTTGACGCTCTCCTCATATAAATACACATAGAAACATAGAAACATAGAAACATAGAATGTGTCGGCAGATAAGAACCATTTGGCCCATCTAGTCTGCCCAATATACTGAATACTATGGATAGCCCCCGGCCCTATCTTATATGAAGGATGGCCTTATGCCTATCCCATGCATGCTTAAACCCCTTCACTGTATTTGCAGCTACCACTTCTGCAGGAAGGCTATTCCATGCATCCACTACTCTCTCAGTAAAGTAATACTTCCTTATATTACTTTTAAACCTTTGCCCCTCTAATTTAAAACTGTGTCCTCTTGTGGTAGTTTTTCTTCTTTTAAATATGCTCTCTTCCTTTACCGAGTTGATTCCCTTTATGTATTTAAAAGTTTCTATCATATCCCCTCTGTCTCTTCTTTCTTCCAAGCTATACATATTAAGGTCCTTTAACCTTTCCTGGTAAGTTTTATCCTGCAATCCATGTACTAGTTTAGTAGCTCTTCTCTGAACTCTCTCTAGAGTATCTATATCCTTCTGGAGATATGGCCTCCAGTACTGCGCACAATACTCCAAGTGAGGTCTCACCAGTGTTCTGTACAGCGGCATAAGCACTTCACTCTTTCTACTGCTTATACCTCTCCCTATACATCCAAGCATTCTGCTGGCATTTCGTGCTGCTCTATTACATTGTCTTCCCACCTTTAAGTCTTCTGAAATAATTACTCCTAAATCCCTTTCCTCAGATACTGAGGTCAGGACTGTGTCAAATATTCTATATTCTGCCCTTGGGTTTTTACGCCCCAGGTGCATTATCTTGCACTTATCCACATTAAATTTCAGTTTCCAGAGTTCTGACCATTCTTCTAGTTTTCCTAAATCCTTTTCCATTTGGCGTTTCCCTCCAGGAACATCAACCCTGTTACATATCTTTGTGTCATCAGCAAAAAGACAAACCTTACCAGCGAGGCCTTTTGCAATATCACTTATGAAGATATTAAACAAAATCGGTCCCAGTACAGATCCCTGTGGAACCCCACTGGTAACATTACCTTGTTTTGAATGTTCTCCATTGACTACAACCCTCTGTTGTCTGTCACTCAGCCACTGCCTAATCCACTCAACAATATGGGAGTCCATGCTCAATGACTGCAGTTTATTGATAAGTCTTCTATGTGGGACAGTGTCAAAAGTCTTACTAAAATCTAGATATGCGATGTCTACTGCACCTCCACCGTCTATTATTTTATTCACCCAGTCAAAAAAATCTATAAGATTTGTTTGACATGATCTCCCTGAAGTAAACCCATGTTGTTTTTCATCTTGCAATCCATGGGATTTTAGATGTTCCACAATCCTATCCTTTAATAGGGTTTCCATTAATTTGCCTACTATTGATGTCAGACTCACTGGTCTATAGTTGCTCGATTCCTCCCTACTACCTTTCTTGTGAATGGGCACGACATTTGCCAATTTCCAATCTTCCGGGACGACTCCTGTTACTAATGATTGGTTAAATAAATCTGTTAACGGTTTTGCCAGCTCACCACTAAGCTCTTTTAATAATTTTGGGTGTATCTCATCAGGCCCCTGTGACTTATCTGTCTTCACCTTAGACAGCAAACATATATATATACATATGATAATTTGTAGAGTTTTAGGGTCACCAAAGTTTTGTATAGAATTTGTATAGAATTTTTTAAATAATTTTGGGTGTATCTCATCAGGCCCCTGTGACTTATCTGTCTTCACCTTAGACAGCAAACATATATATATACATATGATAATTTGTAGAGTTTTAGGGTCACCAAAGTTTTGTATAGAATTTTTCTTTTCTCCTATATATACTATGTATACACTGTTATTACACAATACTTGTGTGGTATTGCTATCACTTATTATTTGTAGATTTTTATGATCACTAGAGCCCTCTATGTAAAAGAAGTACATTCCTTTATATATACTGTATATATTCACTGTTATTATATGCACAATCTGTAATTGATGATATGTTGTGGAGAAACATGCCGAACCTTATGCATACATCTGTGTAATGATTTGATGGAAAAACATGCTGTATCCTAGGCATGTTTCTATGCAATGACTGTAAAATCTATTTTGGGTTCCTTGATATGATGTACATAGTTGACGAGTATGCATACTATATGGTTAGGTTGGGTGACACCTATTCCCTCATCCAAGATGGGGCTCGCAGAGCGCGCGTCCTTCTGCGCAGCCGCGGGCGTGCTGACGTGGTCAGGGCTCTGACGTGGGACGCTCTGTGCTCCAAGGAGCGCGGCCATCTTTCGTCATCGCCGCGACCGCGTACGCAGGCACCGGCGGTGCGCGGTGAGTCGCCCGCCACATACATAGCGATGCCAACTATTTAAATCGATACAGGTGAGGAAGTGTGTCATCCAGCCCACTTTTAGTTTAGCTATCATGTATTGGCTCAATGTAAGATACTCCGCCCACTGTTCAGGCCATATATACCCAGCTGTTTGATTGATATTATAACCCCTTGAAAAAGCTGACGGCGAAACGCGCGTCGGGGCACAGTCTGACGGTGGTGTGGTAGATACTTGGGTCAGTATGCTAGGTTTTATGCCGACTATATCATATTGATGTATGGCAATGTGCGTTGTAATGTCCATGAGATCCAGGGTCGGAAGTCTGACTCTTTGACCTCCATACTTTGTGGACGGGACAGCACTTTCTGTATGCACTGCTCCTACTATCCCATATGTATTATTGCACTTGCACTTTTATATGTATGAATTGTAACTACCATACACCCAAAGTCGGAGAAGGATTTTAAATGTTCTTAATTTATGTGAGGCCAGATTTTTGTAACTCCAGTAGTACCTAATAAAATTGATGATTATTCAAATACATTTGTTGGTGGAGCTATTATTTGTGATTAGTTTTGATCTAAATATCTGAGTATTGGTTCCAAATACTGCTGAAGGTTCTGTCGCCTACTCGCACCTGAGGAAGGTTTTTCACTTGTGCGTGTAGCTGGCACAGATCGACCACATCCTTTCACTGCAACAGGAGCTCCACCAGCAGCACCACGACTGGGGCCATGTCCCTTATTTGACGCTCTCCTCATATTTCTCAAATTTAGAATCTTGCCCAAAATCTGTGTTTATTTAATAACAGAACAGAACAACAGTATCTAACGCGTGTATCTCACAATGACAGATGCAGCAAAAGCTGCAAAATTAAGTTTTTTGCCCTAAATGGGTGTTTTTTTAATAGCAGAATAGAACAACAGTATCTAAAGGGTGTATCTCATACGTACAGATGCAGACAAGGCCGCAAATTAATTATTTTGCCCAAAATGGGTGTTTTTTAAAACCCTTAAAATTATAGCTGTATTTCTAGTTTAAATTGCATACTGACTAATGCGGCATAAGCCCCAGATGGAGGGTATTGCTAAAAATTAGTGTTTTTTAAAACCCAGAAAATTATACAAGTATTTCAAAATTGCGGAACGGATGTGGACCCATTTTGCGGATGTGTGAATGGAAAAGATATCTCTCAAAATGAAAATAAATTAAATTATTAAAGTTAAGCAAAAAGCATAGATGTGGTAGGCAATAACAAGTGCTCGGCGGCACCAAATCAGGTGCTCGGCAGCACCAAATCAGAAACCATATGTCCTATCACAATTTGGGGGGGTTCCAGTGCACATCCATGAATCCCGGAGGGAAAGCAAAAAACATCTATCCCTGGGCTAGATGATGATGTGGTATTGCAGTACAGGGTGGGCAAAATACTGTCCCTGATATTGTCCTACGGGGGTGCTATTCTGGCCCTGATAGCCTAACCACAGACCACCCACACTGATAAGAGCGACCCCGTCCGGAACCTTGCCCTATATAAAAATGGCCCTAGTAAGCCACTAGCCCCTAGGCCCTTGACTTTCAGGTGATCACTATATAGATCTATGTCCTTTTGACTCATTATAAAAGTATATTATAAGTATTTTGCACCCCTCTGTGTATCACACCTATCGATAGCACACCTATACCAGTCCTTAAAAATACATTTGTGGCCCTATTAGCCAGCGTTTGGTGTCCCTAACAGCCTGTCCCTGCTCCACACAGCAACCTCTCCCTACACTGGCAAAACACTGAATGTAAAATGGCGGCCAGATCAGGTTTATTTATAAGGTTAGGGGTTATGTCCATGTGCTGAAACGTCTCAATTGCCTGTCCTGTACCACCTGATGGATGTGTCATGGGTAAAAATTCTTCACAATGTAAAAGAATATGGCGGGCGCGAATATCTCCATATGTTCGCATGTTCAGTGAATCGCGAACACGCAAAGTTCGCCACGAAATGACCGCCGGGTGAACCGCAAGGCCATCTCTAAATTGGAACAGTTCAGTTGTATATTACACAGTATTACACTTCCCAATGGCTGTGTATAGGCAGTGACAATGATGGTGGTAAAGTCTCTCTCTCTCTCTCTCTCTCTCTCGCTCTCTCGCTCTCTCTCTAAATATGCTTCTCAATCCTCCCAAATAATTGCAGGCATGAAACACAATTCTCATTAAATCCCTCTGCAATGACCAGTCTGAATGGTGCTGGTGCTAGATTAGTTGGCCAGAGCCTCTCTATTCAGTGTGGAAGGTATAGAAGGTAGTTAACCCTGTCCTTTTCAAGCACAATCCTGTGATTCTCAACCATCACCAGGTTTCTTTTTCTCAGAAATTATTCTCTCTGGGTTCAGTATCTTTGCCGTCAGACTCAGTACAGGGAAAGAACTTCCATGGATCAGGCCCTAATCTGTGTAGCTCTGGCAAACATTTCTTCTCTCCAGGCTGCAAACTCTGAATTCCTCGACAGGAGGCAGATCCAGCCCATCCCCTAGCAACTAACTATAAGACTGCCAGACTTAACTGTATGCTGTCCATAATCAACGATCAAGAATATGTAATCCATAGGAAAATAAGTGTTTTAACAACAAATGACAACATGCAACATTAAATTGATCCTTTGTAGTGATCATCTGTATTGGCAAATGAAGAAAGAGGTCTCTGCTGGTAATTAAATAATGGGCAATGGAAAGCAGGGGTGTCCTGTTGTTTCTATTAAAAACACCCTGGGTGTGCGGGTACTCAGACTCCAAATGCTTCAAACATGGTTCCAAAAAGGATAGATTTTTTGTTTTATTTATGGGATGGTGGTTTGAGTAAAGTCAAAGCAGAAATCAGGTTGTTGGACTTTTTAGACTGAGAACTGGCCTCATAGGTACACTGTACACTCATAGGTTCGGTTTTGCTCCCATTTTGCATGAGCTGAACTCAAAGATCTGAAACATTTTCTACATACAGAAAAGACCCATTACTCTCAAATATTGTTCACAAATCTGTCTAAATCTGTGTTAGTGATCACTTCCCCTTTGCCGAGATAATCCATCCCACCTCACAGGTGTGGCATATCAAGGTGCTGATTAGACAGCATGAATATTGCTCAGGTGTGCCTTAGACTTTTCAGATCTTTGAGTTCAGCTCATGCAAAATGGGAGCAAAACCGAAAGAGTTGCGTTTATATTTTTGTTCAGTGTATATACCCCTAGACATGAAAATTTATTTTGCATAAATAACATACATTTTTACCAAAGGAAAACTCTTGATTAAGACTTTCTGTAGCTGTAGTAAATAGGATCATTCATTTTCAGTGACATATTAATATAACAGCAAAAAGTGTTGAGCTGTTTTATCTAAATAATAGTTCTGAAAATGAATAGGCAGCATTTTAGACAGCTACTATATGAATATTTTGTCTCAATTATATTTTCCTATTCTTTCTTTAAAAGTGCAATTCTGCACCAAAGCCTTAATTGCCTGTCAGCAATGATCCTGCAACCACTTATGCAACAATGGTTGTACAATTTTTCATAAATCCTCTTACTCTTCTATGTCTCTTAAAGATGACCTGTCACTTTTAAGTATGGTCAATCTAAAACTGCACAACAAACAAGGAAATCCAGTCAAAATGAACTTCGGGTATGTATTGGATGTATGTGAAAAGATTACATTGGTAGGTCTGCAAATGTAACCCTTTCATGACAAAGGGTCATTGATACCCCTGTGACCACATCTAATTTTGCAAATCTGACATGTGTCACTTTATGTGGTAATAACTTTGGAACACTTTTACTTATCCAAACCATTCTGAGTTTGTTTTCTCATGACACAATGTACTTCATGATAGTCATAAATTTGAGTCAATATATTTCACCTTTATTTATGAAAAAATCCCAAATTTACCAAACATTTTAAAAACTCGCAATTTTCTAAATTTCTATTTCTCTGCTTTTAAAACAGAAAGTGATACCTCATAAAATATTTATTACCTAACATTCCCCATATGTATACTTTATGTTGGCATTATTTTGTAAATGTCATTTTATTTTTTTAGGATGTTAGAAGGCTTAGAAGTTTAGAAGACATTCGTAAAATTTTTAAGAAAATTTCCAAAACCCACTTTTTAAGGACCAGTTCAGGTCTGAAGTCAGTTTGTGGGGCTTACATAGTGAAAACCCCATAAACGATCCCATTTCATAAACTACACCCCTCAAGTTACTAAAAACTGATTTTACAAACTTTAGGTGTTCCTTTAGGTGTTCCACCAGAATAAAAGGAATATGGAGATGAAATTTCTAAATTTCACTTTTTTGTCAGATTTTCCATTTTAATAAAAAAAAATTCTTTAACACATTGAGGGCTATCAGCCAAACAAAATTTTATATTTATTAACCTGATTCTGCGGTTTACAGAAACACCCTACATGTGGTCATAAACTGCTGTATGGGCACACGGCAGGGCACAGAAGAAAAGGAGCGCCAGATGGTTTTTAGAAGGCAGATTTTGCTGGACTGGTTTTTAGATGCCATGTCCCATTTGAAGCCCCCCTGATGCACCCTTACAGTAGAAACTCCCAAAAAGTGACCCCATTTCTAAAACTAGGGGATAAGGTGCCAGATTTATTGGTACTATTTTTGGGTACATATGATTTTTAATTGCTTTATATTACGTTTTTTGTGAGGTGAGGTAACCAAAAAATTGCAGTTTTGGCACCGTTTTATTTTTTGCAACATTCATCTGACAGGGTAAATCATGTGCTATTTTTATAGAGAAGGTTGTTACGGACGCAATGATATCAAATATGTCTACTTTCTTTGTTTAATTCAGTTTTACATAAAGCATTTTTGGAAAAAAAATATTTTAGTTTTTGTATCTCCATTTTCTGAACGCCTTGTTTTTTTATTTTTCTGCTGATCGTCTTGTGCAGGGGCTCGTTTTTTGCAGAAAGAGATGATTTTTTTATTGGTACCATTTTTGGGTACATATAATTTTTTGATCATTCATTATTACACTTTATGGGGCAAGGTGAAAATAAGTACAGAATGGTCAAGCTAAGTAAAGGCTTGTCCAAAATACTCCCAAATGTCAAAAGCAGTAAACTAATCCCCTGAGAAGGGGACAGAGGGAATAAAACTTAGCATTTAATTGAATCTAGTTCAAAGAAAATAGCACACAAAGGAACTTAACAAAATGACATATAAGACAAGCCCGTATGGGCCTAGACAATTACAAAGCGGTACCAGTATAGATAAAAGGAACGCTCTCACCCATTATGGTCAAGATGGATTCAGCCCATCAAATGGGTGCCATGTCAGGATACCGTGGAGTGTGTCTTCCAATTCAGTGTTGTTTCTGAGCCATACTGGTCCCATTGGCCTAGCTCAGTGCTTTTTCTGAGCCATACTGCCCTATTGGCCTAGCTTAGTGCTTTTAGCCTCACGGCTTTAATTGTTGCCATTTTTGTTATTTTCCCCTCAAATGCAGGCTTGTTTTGCCTGCCACCCTCAAATGCATACGTCCCCTGATGAGTTTTTTGTAATGAAACGTGACACATTTTTTAGGGTGCATTAGGGATACCGGCCTTCATTAGGGACAGGTATCCGGACGGGGTCGCCCCTTGCGGGGCAAGCACTCCGTATAGTTAGGTAGGGCATCATTAGCCCCTTCCCTGCATTAGGGTCTCACTAGGGAATTCACTCCTGCAGCAATTTTTTGTGGCATCATTCTTGTATGGTTTTCAGTATTTGCAGCAACACTGAATTGGAAGACGCACTCCACAGTATCCTGACATGGCACCCATTTGATGGGCCGAATCCATCTTGACCATAAGGCTGGCTTCACACCTGAGCGTTTTACAGCGCGTTCGTACGCGCTGTAAAACGCTCAACAGGCAAAAACCAATGATCCCCTATGGGCATGGTCCTCACCTGAGCGTTTTACAGCGCGTATGAACGCACATAGACTTTCGGGAACGCGCGACAATGGGCGTTTGCTTGTTTCCCTCCCGCGTATGTAAACGCCCGACAAAATCGCGCATACAGAGTACGCTCAGGTCTGAACCCAGCGTTATGGGTGAGAGCGTTCCTTTTATCTATACTGGTACCACTTTGTAATTGTCTAGGCCCATACGGGGTTGTCTTATATGTCATTTTGTTAAGTTCCTTTGTGCGCTATTTTCTTTTAACTAGATTCAATTAAATGCTAAGTTTTATTCCCTCTGTCCCCTTCTCAGGGGATTAGTTCACTGCTATGGGGCAAGAGGACCAAAAAATCTGTTGTTTTGGAACAGTTTTTATTTATTTATTTTTACAGCGTTCACCTGAGCAGTTAGGTCATGTGATATTTTTATAGAGCAGATCATTACGGACGTGGCAATACTTAATATGTATACTTTTTTCTTATTTATTTAAGTTTTACACAATAATAGCATTTTTGAAACCAAGAAAATTATGTTTTAGTGTCTCCATAGTCTGAGAGCAATAGCTTTTTTTATTTTTTAACCAATTGTCTTGGTTAGGGTATCATTTTTTGCGGGATGAGGTGACGGTTAGATTGGTACTATTTTGGGAGGCTTACACCTTTTTGATCGCTTGGTGTTGCAATTTTTGTGAAGTAAAGTGACAAAAAATAGCTTTTTTGGCACTGTTTTTGTTTTTATTTTTTTACGGTGTTCAGCTGAGAGGTTAGGTCATGTGATATTTTTATATAGCTGGTTGTTACGGACGTGGCGATACCTAATATGTATACTTTTTAAAATAGATTTTCACAATAACACAATAATAGCATATTTGAAACAAAAAATGATGTTTTAGTGTCTCCACGTTCTAAGAACTATATTATTTTTTTATTTTTGTAAGCGATTTTCTTATGTAGGGTCTCATTTTTTGCGGGATGAGGTGACGGTTTTATTGGTACCATTTTGTAGTACATACGCCTTTTTGATCGCTTAGTGTTGCACTTTTTGTGATGTAGGGTGACAAATGGCTTTTTTTTACACAGTTTTAAATTTTTATTTTTATGGTGTTTATTGGATGGGGTCGATCATGTGATATCTTTATAGAGACGGTCGTTACGTATGCAGTGATACCAAATATGTGTAGTTTATTTATTTTTTCATATTTTAATCTCTTATAATTGAGCCGATATAGTAAAAGGCAATTTATTTTATTTTTAATTTACATTTTTATTTTTATTTATTTTTTTACTTTTTTTTTTTTTTTTTTATCAAGTCCCACTCGGATCTTGAAGATCCAGTGGGGCTGATGGCTATACTATACTTTGCAATGCTCTTGCATTGCAAAGTATAATACTATCAGTTTTAGGCTAAGTTCACACGAACGTGTGTGACCCGTGGCCGTATTGCGGCCCGCAAATCGCGGGCCGCAATACGCGGCCACAGTTCCGTGTGAATTCCGCATCACGGATGCGGACCCATTCACTTCAATGGGTCCGCAAATCCAAAATCGCGGAACGGCCGCACGGGACGGGACCCCTCGGAAACACTACGGAGTGCCTCCGTGGGGTTACGTCCTGTACTTCCGTTCCGCTAAAAGATAGAACAAGTCCTATCTTTTAGCGGAATGGCCGGATCGCGGACCCATTAAAGTGAATGGATCCGCGATCCGATGCGGCTGACCTACGGCCGGCGATCGTGCATTGCGGCCCGCTATTTGCGGGCCGCAGCACAGGCACGGGTCACACACGTTCGTGTGAACTCGGCCTTACACTGATAGATGGCAACACTGGATGCCTTTGCAAGGCGTCTGGTTGCCATGGCAACCATCGGGCGCTGCCATTGCAGCGCGGCAGCCCCGTGGTTGAGAGAGGGAGTGGCATCGAAGGGGTTACAGCAGAGTGTCAGCATACAGCTGACACTCACTTTTGATGGCGGCGGCTCAGGAACGGAGCCACCGCTATCACAAATAGCAGGGGGGCGGAGCAGGGGGACCCACGGAAGGAGAGCGTAGGGTCGAAATGGGGGCAGGACCGGCACAGATGGGGGCAGAGCATGGAGGAAACAGAAAGCAGGGAAGACATCAAGCGGCACATATCGAGGGCACATATCAGGGGCACACAGCAGCCAGCATTTTAACACTGCCGCGATCCAATTGGTTAGTCTGCACAGACTAACCAATCGGATCGATTGCAGGCAATTGACCACTCTGATTGGTCCCTTGCCGGCATTACTGGACTGTATGCTGTCCGTGACAGCAGTAGTCCAGGGGCAGTAGCTTTAATCCAAGCGTTTTGCAGCGCTTTGATTAAAGAGCTGCCATGACATCTATACACGTGCTAGCTGCACGGGGTATGTGCAAATAGCGCGTATATAGACGGATTGCAGTCGGGAAGGGGTTGAAGAGGATCCGTCATGACTCCTAACTAGGGATGAGCGAACCCGAACTGTATAATTCGGGTTCATACCGAATTTTGGGGTGTCCGTGACACGGATCCGAACCCGAACATTTTCGTAAAAGTCCGGGTTCGGTGTTCGGCGCTTTCTTGGCGCTTTTTGAAAGGCTGCAAAGCAGCCAATCAACAAGCGTCATACTACTTGCCCCAAGAGGCCATCACAGCCTTGCCTACTATTGGCATGGCTGTGATTGGCCAGTGCAGCATGTGACCCAGCCTCTATATAAGCTTGGGTCACGTAGCGCTGCACGTCACTCTGCTGATACAAGTGTAGGGAGAGGTTGCAGCTGCGACGTTAGGGCGAGATTATGCAGTGATTAACTCCTCCAAAAAACTTCATTCAGTGATCGATCTACAGCTGTGGATCATTGAACTGCTGCTATTCAATTGCTCACTGTTTTTAGGCTGCCCAGAGCGTTTTTCATTCACTTTTTTCTGGGTTGATCGGCGGCCATTTTGCGTCTTGTGGTGCGCCAGCACAAGCTGCCACCAAGTACATTTAACCATCAATAGTGTGGTTATTTTTTGCTATATCCTACATCAGGGTCAAGCTGTCATCAAGTGCATTTAACCATCAATAGTGTGGTTATTTTTTGGCCACATACTACATCAGGGGCAAGCTGAGCCTGTCACAGTGCATTTAACCATCAATAGTGTGGTTATTTTTTGGCTATATCCTACATCAGGGTCAAGCTGTCATCAAGTGCATTTAACCATCAATAGTGTGGTTATTTTTTGGCCATATACTACATCAGGGGCAAGCTGAGCCTGTCACAGGTGCATTTAACCATCAATAGTGTGGTTATTTTATGACTATATCCTACATCAGGGTCAAGCTGTCATCAAGTGCATTTAACCATCAATAGTGTGGTTATTTTTTGGCCATATACTACATCAGGGGCAAGCTGAGCCTGTCACAAGTGCATTTAACCATCAATAGTGTGGTTATTTTTTAGCTATATCCTACATCAGGGTCAAGCTGTCATCAAGTGCATTTAACCATCAATAGTGTGGTTATTTTTTGGCCATATACTACATCAGGGGCAAGCTGAGCCTGTCACCCAAGTGCATTTAACCATCAACAGTGTGGTTATTTTTTGGCTATATCCTACATCAGGGTCAAGCTGTCATCAAGTGCATTTAACCATCAATAGTGTGGTTATTTTTTGGCCATATACTACATCAGGGGCAAGCTGAGCCTGTCACAAAGTGCATTTAAACATCAATAGTGTGGTTATTTTTTGGCTATATCCTACATCAGGGTCAAGCTGTCATCAAGTGCATTTAACCATCAAAAGTGTGGTTATTTTTTAGCTATATCCTACATCAGGGTCAAGCTGTCATCAAGTGCATTTAACCATCAATAGTGTGGTTATTTTTTGGCCATATACTACATCAGGGGCAAGCTGAGCCTGTCACAAAGTGCATTTAACCATCAATAGTGTGGTTATTTTTTAGCTATATCCTACATCAGGGTCAAGCTGTCATCAAGTGCATTTAACCATCAATAGTGTGGTTATTTTTTGGCCATATACTACATCAGGGGCAAGCTGAGCCTTTCACAAAGTGCATTTAACCATCAATAGTGTGGTTATTTTTTGGCTATATCCTACATCAGGGTCAAGCTGAGCCTGTCACCAAGTTATTCTCAATAACTTCACACACACGCTACTGTTCAATTCCAAGTCTAATTCTGTGTGTAAACGTATACCTGTCACCCAGCGCCTAAAAAATAGGCCTCAAATTTATATTCATCCAAATCTGTCATTATTGCTTTAGCTGGTCAAGTTATTTAGTGTCCGTCAAAGCACAGTTTTTGTTCTGGGTTAAAATACAATTCCCAATTTTGCAATTCTCTAAATTAGTGGTTTCTGCTGTATCAGGCCTACTTTAAATCTATCCCTAAAAGGGTATATAAGATTCAAGGTGCAGATAGGGTAATTCTCAATAACTACATACACACGCTACTGTGCAGATCCAAGTCTAATTCTGTGTGTAAACGTATACCTGTCACCCAGCGCTTAAAAAATAGGCCTCACATTTATATTCATCCAAATCTGTCATTATTGCTTTAGCTGGTAAAGTTATCTAGTAAGGGACGCAGACGCGGATATGGTCGTGGTGGTGTTAGTGGACCGTCTGGTGCTGGGAGAGGACGTGGCCGTTCTGCCACAGCCACACGTCCTAGTGTACCAACTACCTCAGGTCCCAGTAGCCGCCAGAATTTACAGCCATATTTGGTGGGGCCCAATGCCATTCTAAGGATGGTAAGGCCTGAGCAGGTACAGGCATTAGTCAATTGGGTGGCCGACAGTGGATCCAGCACGTTCACATTATCTCCCACCCAGTCTTCTGTAGAAAGCGCACAGATGGCGCATGAAAACCAAGCCCATCAGTCTATCACATCACCCCCATGCATATCAGGGAAACTGTCTGAGCCTCATGTTATGCAGCAGTCTCTTATGCTGTTTGAAGACTCTGCTGGCAGGGTTTCCCAAGGGCATCCACCTAGACCTTCCCCAGCGGTGGAAGACATAGAATGCACTAACGCACAACCACTTATGTTTCCTGATGATGAGGACATGGGAATACCACCTCAGCACGTCTCTGATGATGACGAAACACAGGTTCCAACTGCTGCGTCTTTCTGCAGTGTGCAGACTGAACAGGAGGTCAGGGATCAAGACGATGCAGGGGACGATGAGGTCCTAGACCCCACATGGAATGAAGGTCGTGCCGCTGACTTTCACAGTTCGGAGGAAGAGGCAGTGGTGAGACCGAGCCAACAGCGTAGCAAAAGACAAAGAGGGAGCAGTGGGCAAAAGCAGAACACCCGCCGCCAAGAGACTCCGCCTGCCACTGACCGCCGCCATCTGGGACCGAGCACCCCAAAGGCAGCTTCAAGGAGTTCCCTGGCATGGCACTTCTTCAAACAATGTGCTGACGACAAGACCCGAGTGGTTTGCACGCTGTGCCATCAGAGCCTGAAGCGAGGCATTAACGTTCTGAACCTTAGCACAACCTGCATGACCAGGCACCTGCATGCAAAGCATGAACTGCAGTGGAGTAAACATCTTAAAAACAAGGAAGTCACTCAGGCTCCCCCTGCTACCTCTTCTGCTGCTGCCGCCTCGGCCTCTTCTGCTGCTGCCGCCACCTCGGCCTCTTCCTCCACCTCTGGAGGAACGTTGGCACCTGCCGCCCAGCAAACATGGGATGTACCACCAACACCACCACCTGCGTCACCAAGCATCTTAACCATGTCACACAGCAGCGTTCAGCTCTCTATCTCACAAACATTTGAGAGAAAGTGTAAATTCCCACCTAGCCACCCTCGATCCCTGGCCCTGAATGCCAGCATGTCTAAACTACTGGCCTATGAAATGCTGTCATTTAGGCTGGTGGACACAGACAGCTTCAAACAGCTCATGTCGCTTGCTGTCCCACAGTATGTTGTTCCCAGCCGCCACTACTTCTCCAAGAGAGCCGTGCCTTCCCTGCACAACCAAGTATCCGATAAAATCAAGTGTGCACTGCGCAACGCCATCTGTGGCAAGGTCCACCTAACCACAGATACGTGGACCAGTAAGCACGGCCAGGGACGCTATATCTCCCTAACTGCACACTGGGTAAATGTAGTGGCGGCTGGGCCCCAGGCGGAGAGCTGTTTGGCGCACGTCCTTCCGCCGCCAAGGATCGCAGGGCAACATTCTTTGCCTCCTGTCTCCTCCTCCTCCTACTCAGCTTCCTCCTCCTCTTCTTCCACCTGCTCATCCAGTCAGCCACACACCTTCACCACCAACTTCAGCACAGCCCGGCAGGCCATTCTGAAACTCATATGTTTGGGGGACAGGCCCCACACCGCACAGGAGTTGTGGCGGGGTATAGAAAAACAGACCGACGAGTGGTTGCTGCCGGTGAGCCTCAAGCCCGGCCTGGTGGTGTGCGATATTGGGCGAAATCTCATTGCAGCTCTGGGACTAGCCGATTTGACGCACGTCCCTTGCCTGGCGCATGTGCTGAATTTGGTGGTGCAGAAGTTTATTCGCAACTACCCCGACATGTCAGAGCTGCTGCATAAAGTGCGGGCCATCTGTTCACGCTTCCGGCGTTCACATCCTGCCACTGCTCGCCTGTCTGCGCTACAGCGTAACTTCGGCCTTCCCGCTCACCGCCTCATATGCGACGTGCCCACCAGGTGGAACTCCACCTTGCACATGCTGGACAGACTGTGCGAGCAGCAGCAGGCCATAGTGGAGTTTCAGCTGCAGCACGCACGGGTCAGTCGCACTGCGGAACAGCACTACTTCACCACCAATGACTGGGCCTCCATGCGAGACCTGTGTGCCCTGTTGCGCTGTTTCGAGTACTCCACCAACATGGCCAGTGGCGATGACGCCGTTATCAGCGTTACAATACCACTTCTATGTCTCCTTGAGAAAACACTTAGGGTGATGATGGAAGAGGAGGTGGCCCAGGAGGAGGAGGAGGAGGAGGAGGAGGAGGAAGAGGGGTCATTTTTAGCACTTTCAGGCCAGTCTCTTCGAAGTGACTCAGAGGGAGGTTTTTTGCAACAGCAGAGGCCAGGTACAAATGTGGCCAGACAGGGCCCACTACTGGAGGACAAGGAGGACGAGGATGAGCAGGAGGTGGAGGAGGATGAGGATGAAGCATGTTCACAGCGGGGTGTCACTAAACGCAGCTTGGGCCCATCACTGGTGCGTGGCTGGGGGGAAATGCAGGACGATGACGATACGCCTCCCACAGAGGACAGCTTGTCCTTACCTCTGGGCAGCCTGGCACACATGAGCGACTACATGCTGCAGTGCCTGCGCAACGACAGCAGAGTTGCCCACATTTTAACGTGTGCGGAGTACTGGGTTGCCACCCTGCTGGATCCACGGTACAAAGACAATGTGCCCACCTTACTTCCTGCACTGGAGCGTGATAGGAAGATGCGCGAGTACAAGCGCACGTTGGTAGACGCGCTACTGAGAGCATTCCCAAATGTCACAGGGGAACAAGTGGAAGCCCAAGGCGAAGGCAGAGGAGGAGCAAGAGGTCGCCAACGCAGCTGTGTCACGGCCAGCTCCTCTGAGGGCAGGGTTAGCATGGCAGAGATGTGGAAAAGTTTTGTCACCACGCCACAGCTAACTGCACCACCACCTGATACGGAACGTGTTAGCAGGAGGCAACATTTCACTAACATGGTGGAACAGTACCTGTGCACACCCCTCCACGTACTGACTGATGGTTCGGCCCCATTCAACTTCTGGGTCTCCAAATTGTCCACGTGGCCAGAGCTAGCCTTTTATGCCTTGGAGGTGCTGGCCTGCCCGGCGGCCAGCGTTTTGTCTGAACGTGTATTCAGCACGGCAGGGGGCGTCATTACAGACAAACGCAGCCGCCTGTCTACAGCCAATGTGGACAAGCTGACGTTCATAAAAATGAACCAGGCATGGATCCCACAGGACCTGTCCATCCCTTGTGCAGATTAGACATTAACTACCTCCCCTTAACCATATATTATTGTACTCCAGGGCACTTCCTCATTCAATCCTATTTTTATTTTCATTTTACCATTATATTGCGGGGCAACCCAAAGTTGAATGAACCTCTCCTCTGTCTGGGTGCCGGGGCCTAAAAATATCTGACAGTGGCCTGTTCCAGTGGTGGGTGACATGAAGCCTGATTCTCTGCTATGACATGAAGACTGATTCTCTGCTGACATGAAGCCAGATTCTCTGCTATGGGACTTCTCTCCTCTGCCTGGGTGCCTGGGCCTAAATATGTGACAATAGACTGTTCCAGTGGTGGGTGACGTGAAGCCTGATTCTCTGCTATGTCATGAAGACTTATTCTCTGCTGACATGAAGCCTGAATCTCTGTTATGGGACCTCTCTCCAATATATATTGGTTAATTTTTATTGATTTTATTTTTATTTTTATTCATTTCCCTATCCACATTTGTTTGCAGGGGATTTAACTACATTTTGCTGCCTTTTGCAGCCCTCTAGCCTTTTCCTGGGCTGTTTTACATCCTTTTTAGTGCCGAAAGGTTCGGGTCCCCATTGACTTCAATGGGGTTCGGGTTCGGGACGAAGTTCGGGTCGGGTTCGGATCCCGAACCCGAACGTTTCCGGGAAGTTTGGCCAAACTTCTCGAACCCGAACATCCAGGTGTTCGCTCAACTCTAATTTCAAACTGATCTGTGAAACGAGAGTGTGAAAGTAGCCTTACTTAATCAAGCCATTCAGAAATTGTTTTCTCGTGACACATTGTACTTCATGTTAATGGTAAATTTTAATCAATATGTTTTACATTTATTTATTAGAAAATCCAAAAGTTAACAAATTTTAAAAAATTCACTGTTTTCTAATTTTGAATCTCTCTGTTTTTAAGACAGATAGTGATGCCTCATAAAATATTCATTAATTAACATTCCCCATATGTCTACTTTATGTTGGCATCATTTTGGTAATTAAATTTTATTATTTTAGGACGTTAGAAGGTTTAGAATTTTAGAAGCAATTTTTTAAATTTTCAGGAAAATTTCCAAAGTCAACTTTTTTAAGGACCGGTTCAGTTCAGAAGTTTTTTTGTGGGGCTTACAAAATAGAATCAACTCATAAATGACCCCATTTTAGAAGCGACACCCCTCAAACTATTCAAAGCTGGTTTTAGAAATGTTGTTAACCCTTTAGGTATTCCATAGGAATTAAAGCAAAATAGAGGTGAAATTTCAAAATTTCACTTTTTTTTCCAGATTTTCCATTTAAATTTTTTCCTGGAACACAACAAGGGTTAACAACAAAACAAACCTTAATATTTATTACCCTGATTCTGCAGTTTGCACAAACACCCCATATGTGGTTGTATACTGCTGTTTGGGCATATGACAGGGCACAGAAGGCAAGGAGCGCCATATGGTTTTTGGAGGGCAGATTTTGCTGGAATGGTCTTTGGGCACGATGTTGCATATAAAGAGACCCTGAGGTTAGCCCACAGTCAAAACCCCCAAAAAGTGACCAGATTTTGTAAACTATACCACCCAAGGAATTTTTTATGGTTGTAGCAAACACTTCACTCAATAGATGTTTCATAGAATTTTTAATACTATGAAATACTATGGGTGTGAAAATGAAAAATTATATTTTTTTATTTTACAAGAAAATGGTGCTTTAGGCCCAAACTTTCTTTTTCACAAAAGATAACAGGAGAATATCCCCACACAATTTGCTACCCACTATCTCCTGAATACAGTAACACCCCAACTGTAAACTGTTATTTGGGGTTACGCCAGGGCTCAGAAGGGAGGG
Organism: Bufo bufo; assembly: GCF_905171765.1. Classification (NCBI taxonomy): domain Eukaryota; kingdom Metazoa; phylum Chordata; class Amphibia; order Anura; family Bufonidae; genus Bufo; species Bufo bufo. The sequence continues at coordinate 204,190,685 of NC_053393.1, forward strand.
ATCAGCATCCAGATTTTCGAACATGGAATTTTCTGTCAAGGTTTTTAAGAGCGATAACTTTTTATTCTTTGTAATTTTTCAGTAACAAAAACATCGTATAACACAATAGTGTACATCAGAGAATATAATACAATTGAAGATCATTAGGTCATAGCGACGATTTTGTAGTTATATGGTCATAAGACCAACCCCATAACCACGAAATGACATAGGAGGCTAAAAAAGGGTAACAGTATAGTTACAATAAGCTAGAGTCATCCAACTCCTCCAATCACGTTAATGTTGACTGTCACCTAAAGGGAACCTGTCATGTGGATATTTGATTATAATCTAACTAATTATATACAATTATTAACTACTAAAAAGTACCTTAGATGTATTTACTTACTGGTGTGACAGATGGTTACCTCATAATATACACACAAAGATGCCGCATGCTAATGAGCTGATTTGAGTCCAGCGTGATGTCATTGAGTCTAGCGTATTTTTTAATTCAGAGCTATAACCACTCCCCTGCCCACCTGCTGCTGATTCATATAGAAAATAACTGTCAATCAGCAGCAGGTAGGCGGGAAGAGTCAGGCGCTCATGAATATTCAGGACTCATCATTATGAGCTGGAGCTTTTCAATACAAGATGTTGGCAGATTGACTGGGTCAATTAAAGAAAGTGACCCAGCATTTTGCTAAGAGAATCAGTCACTTATTTATGTTGCCCTTAGTTAGGACACCATAAAACTGGTGACAGGTTCCCTTTAAGCATAATTTGGCTGATGGAATTATCTCCATCTGTTTGGTCTTATTCCATATTTATCAGTACAACATGTAAGGAAAAAACGAAGGAAACAGAAACCAAAAATAAATCCAAATTAATAAAAGTCAGCTCGGATCGCAACCATTTAAAGCAAAGTTATATTGCTTGCATAAAATAAACCTCTAGTTTAGGGGAACTGGTAGGGATGACTTTGTCTATGTTTTCAATGTTGTGATGTAGACATTTCTGAAGGGTCTACCCTTAAACTGAAGCATATCTCTCTTCCATGTGTGAGGGCCAAGGTTGCCATATTTTTAGGAACTCCCTCCTTTTGTTGTTCTCCCATCCCGCCAATTCCTCCATTCAACATAGGAAGTTTGTTTTCTCATACCACATGGTCAAATTGGGGGGATCTGTCTCCCTCCATTTAATTGGGATAAGGAGTTTTGCAGCGGTGATCATATGCATAGCAAGAGAAGTTTTATTTGGCCTAAAATACTTCTTATGTAGCCACAGTAATATCAGAGGGCCTGAGAGTTTAATTTGGGAGTGACAAACCTTGATAATGGCTGTTTCGACCTCATGCCAGAAATGCTTCAGAGCCGGGCAGAACCACCAAATATGAGAGATATTGCCCACCCCATTAGAACATCTCCAGCACTTATTAGAAGGGATCAAGTTAATTCTGTGAAGAAAGTCTGGTGTGCGATACCATCTGGTAAGTATCTTTACAGAATTTTCCTGAACTCTAACGCATCTGGAGAAGCCATGTGAATGGGATAATATAAACGCTTTATCTGATTCGTTTATTGTGATGTTTAGTTCTCTCTCCCACTCCCTCAAATATGCTGGGGTCTGTTGGTCTCTACCTGTTAACAATTGCCTGTAAATTAATGATAGGCACTTTGTGGGGATGGAAGGCAGAAGGACATAGTTCTCCAACCAGGTCGGATTCGGGAGAGGGAGGTATTCAGATTTTTGGAACTTGGCACATGTACTCTCAAAATCCCATTTCACATTTATCACAGATGTGGAGTTCCCAGTGAGGGTGGTGTAAAAATCTGGATTCGGCGACAATCTAGTGAAATCGCCTAGTCGACAATCTTGGACATCCATCCAAATATTCAATATTTTGATGGGGTGAGCCGAGAGCACATGTGGAAGTAAAGGAAAAGGCATTAGGGGAGAGAGACGTTTGCAACTCATGTTAAGTGCTGAAGAAGCATTACAGTGTTTAATAGTACAACTCGTGAGCTCAATGATTACTTCTTGTCTATTGGGAATTTTGCTGTAACTCCAGAGAAGATGTTCCCTATTCCTCCCTAGTAAAGCTCTTTGCATAGCTATATGATTGGTTGTGGTCTGGACTAGGCAATCCACCTCTCCAATTGTATGGCTTGAATATAAACTGACAGATCCGGTCAGGAGATACGGTACCACCTTGTCTCCTCCTCCTTGTAAGGAGAGAGAAGGATAATCTGGCTCTTCCCCCGGCCCATAGGAACTTTCCCATGATCACCTTAATTTTATTGAGGAACGTCTTCGGGACTGATATGGGGAAAGATCTAAAAGTATGCATAATATGTGGGAGAACATATGTGGTTAAAGAAAATTTTCTCCCCAACCAAGACAGATTTGGCACTGTGGCTCTGGAGAGGAATGTTTGTATTTAATTTATTAAGGGTGTGTAATTAAGTCGAAAGAGGAGTTTCGGGTTAGCTGGTACTAAAATTCCTAAGTATTTAATAGCCTCAGAGGGGCATTTGAATGGGGTCGATGCCATAATGTTTCTCTTTTGAGCAGAATCAAGCAATACTCCCAGAGCTTCAGACTTTTCCATACTTATTTTAAAATTGGAGAGAGTTCCAAAAATTCCGAAGATCTCCAATACATGGGGCATCGCTTCCTTGGGATTAGTTATCATTATCAAAAGGTCGTTGGCAAACGCAGCCATTTTATGTGGGGCTCCCCCTATCTGTACCCCCTTGATATTAGGAGATTGTCTGAATTTTAAGAGAAGGGTCTCCAGTGTTAGAATAAAAAGGGCAGGAGAGAGAGGGCAACCCTGTCTAGTACCATTTCTAATCTGAAAGGCGTCCGACAGAGTTTCATTAACTAGCACTCTTGCAGAAGGGGCTGAGTAGAGAGAAAAAATGGCATCAATAATTTGCATAGGGAAGCCAAAGGCTTCTAAGCTGGATTTCATATACAGCCAGTTAACTCCGTCAAACGCGTTTTCAGCATCCGCTCCTAAAAGTAGTAGTGGCGTCTTCTTCTCTTTACCTAAGTATACTGTATGCAATACTCTACTGATGTTATGTCTTCCCTCCCTGCCAGGCACAAATCCCACTTGTTCTTCTCCTATCAGTTCAGGGAGCAGTTTAGAAATGCGTTGGCTTAAAAGCTTTGCCCACTATTTTTAGATCTGTGTTGAGGAGTGAAATGGGTCAATAGCTACCACACTCCTCAGGGTTGTTCCCTTCTTTATGTATAATGGTGATGTGAGCCAACTGAGCCTGTGGAGTGAGGGAGGAGCCCAACATCAGAGAGTTGCACATTTTGGTGAAGTGTGGTATCAAAACCTCTCAGAATTTTTTATAGTAAGTGATAGGGAACCCGTCTGGGCCAGGGCTTTTTCCAGACAGAATATTATTAAGTATTTTTTCTACCTCCAAATCGGTAAAGGGCGATAAGAGGCTATTCTTCTCTACTTCAGAAATTGTTGGGATTTTGATGGATTGAAGGAAGGAGTTGATATGGTTTTGTAGAGGAGGGGGGTTATTCCCAGGAGCATCAGAGTGTTCCTCAAGGTTATACAGTGATTTATAATATTTACAAAACTCCTCTGCTATGGCAGGGGTTTTGATCAATCTGTTACCATCTTTAGATTTAATGGCACTAATAAAGGTTTTATTTCTCTGGGCTTTCAAAAGGGAAGACATTAATTTAGAGCCTTTATCTCAATGCAAATAATATTTAAAATGTAATGACTGTAAGGTCCTGGCCGACTGGACATTTAGTGTGTCTTTCAATTGGGAGAGTAAAAGGTTAAGTGTATTTCGTGTATCGTCTGTCATAGTGGACTTGTGTTGTTTTTCTAGTGTGGAGATTTGTAGAAGGGAATCTATCTTCGATTAGCATGGTATTTAGCCTCCAAGACCATGCTTTAGGTGGTATATTCTGAAGCCTCATTTGCAAACTTACTGGGGCATGGTCTGATACTGTTATAGAGCCTATAGACGTGCTTATGACCGATGGGAGGGCATTATTTGAGAGGAATAAATAGTCCAGCCGTTGATAGGATTTATGAACTCGGGAGAGGTAAGTATAGTCCCTGTCTCCTGGATGAAAAATTATCCATACATCGGATATTCTCAAATCTGCTAATCCTATATGGAGCCTGCGAATTTGTTTTAGAGGTAAGGAGACATGCTTGGAGGTGGAGTCCTTTCAAAAAACTAAGGCCAGATTTAAATCTCCGCCAATGATGAGTGTCCCCTCAGTGAAAGATTTCAGGATATCTAATGTCTGGGTCAACCATGTAACCTGCTTGGTGTTAGGAGCATACAAATTAGCAAGCGTAACAGTAGAGTTCAGGATCCCACCCTTGATAAACATTTATCTTCCTTCAGGATCAACTAGTTTTGCTGACACCACTAAAGGGATATTTTTACTAATCCCTATTGAAACTCCCCTTGCTGCTGATGAGTATGTAGCATGGTGCCAGTTAGTAAAATGTTTGTTCAACAAGCTGGGTACATGGAGATGTCGGAAGTGAGTTTCTTAAAGAAAAGCTATATCTGCTTTCTCCTTCCTAAGCATGTGATATATCTGACTGCGTTTTTGTGGTATGTTCATCCCGTTCACATTAAGTGTCACTACTGTGACCATAGCCACTTGAGAATTGTTTGAAGTTAGAAGCTAGCAATAGTATAGAGATCCTAACCGACTTAAAAAATAAAAGTAAACCATATACAAGTGTCAGCCAAAAATAGAGGTGGAAACACCCCTGAAACATAAATCTACATATGAATGAGGCAACATAAAGAGAAAAGTATGTTGGGGGTGATAACTTAGTGGTGAGAGCCAAGGTCAAATTCGGAGCACCACAACCGCGGCTTCAGCTGAGTGTAACCTGCCTAAGGCTACTTTCACACTTGCGTTTGGGGTTCCGCTTGTGAGATCCGTTTGAGGGCTCTCACAAGCGGCCCCGAACTGATCTGTTCATCCCCAATGCATTCTGAATGGATAAGGATCCGTTCAGAATGCATCAGTTTGGCTCCGTTCCGCCTCCATTCCGCTCTGGAGGCGGACACCAAAACGCAGCTTGCAGCGTTTTGTTGTCCGCCTGGCCGTGCGGAGCCAAACGGATCCGTCCTGACTTACAATGCAAGTCAATGGGGACAGATCCGTTTGACGTTGACACAATATGGTGCAATTGCAAACGGATCCGTCCCCCATTGACTTTCAATGTAAAGTCAGGAGTCCCTATTAATATACCATCGGATCAGAGTTTTCTCCAATCCGATGGTATATTTTAACTTGAAGCGTCCCCATCACCATGGGAACGCCTCTATGTTAGAATATACCATCGGATTTGAGTTAGATCGTGAAAACTCAGATCCGACAGTATATTCTAACACAGAGGCGTTCCCATAGTGATGGGGACGCTTCAAGTTAGAATATACAAAGAACTGTGGAAATAACGGCCCCCTGCTGCCTGGAAGCACCTGATCTCTTACAGGGGGCTGTGATCCGCACAATTAACCCCTTAGGTGCGGCACCTGAGGGGTTAATTGTGCGTATCATAGCCCCCTGTGAGAGATCAGGTGCTGCCAGGCAGCAGGGGCCAGACCACCCTCCCTCCCCAGTTTTAAATTCATTGGTGGCCAGTGCGGCCCCCCTCCCTCCCCAGTATTAAATTCTTTGGTGGCCAGTGCGGCCCCCCTCCCTCCCCAGTATTAAATTCATTGGTGGCCAGTGCGCCCCCCCTCCCTCCCTCCCCAGTATGAAATTCATTGGTGGCCAGTGCGGCCTCTCCTCCACCCCCCTAATTAAAATCACCCCCCCATCATTGGTGGCAGCGGAGAGTTCCGATCGGAGTCCCAGTTTAATCGCTGGGGCTCCGATCGGTTACCATGGCAGCCAAGACACTACTGCAGTCCTGGCTGCCATGGTTACTTAGCAATTTTAGAAGCATTATACTTACCTGCGCTGTCTGTGGCCGGCCGGTCGTTCCTCCTACTGGAAAGTGAAAGGTCTGTGCTATAAGCAATGCACCGCACAGACCTTTCACTTACCAGTAGGAGGAGCGCCCGGCCGGCCACAGACAGCGCAGGTAAGTATAATGCTTCTAAAATTGCTAAGTAACCATGGCAGCCAGGACTGCAGTAGCGTCTTGGCTGCCATGGTAACCGATCAGAGCCCCAGCGATTAAACTGGGACTCCGATCGGAACTCTCCGCTGCCACCAATGATGGGGGGGGGTGATTTTAATTAGGGGGGGTGGAGGAGAGGCCGCACTGGCCACCAATGAATTTAATACTGGGGTGGGAGGGAGTGGCCGCACTGGCCACCAATGAATTTAAAACTGGGGAGGGAGGGGGGGCACCTGAGGGGTTAATTGTGCGGATCACAGCCCCCTGTAAGAGATCGGGTGCTGCCAGGCAGCAGGGGGCAGTTATGTACACAGTTCTTAGTATATTCTAACTTGAAGCGTCCCCTTCACCATGGGAACGCCTCTGTGTTAGAATATACTGTCGGATCTGAGTTTTCACGACGTGAAAACTAAGATCTGAAAAAGCTGTTATGCAGACGGATCCGTTCTGAACGGATGCAAGCGTTTGCATTATAGGTGCGGATCCGTCTGTGCAGATACCAGACGGATCCGCACCGAACGCAAGTGTGAAAGTAGCCTAAGGCTGATTAATATAGATCTGTATTGAGGGCTCTGGGGTATTGCCTTCATACTGACTAGGTGGTTTCATTGCCCAATCAACCCCCAAAGTTCTGTACCAGAGCCTACTAGAATCTATGCAATTCTTAGACATAATGACCAAGCCAATTATATAATCAGTTATGGAAGATACTGTAAACCATAAACTGGGCAAACTTCTAAATCCTATTATAGGAAATTGATGCAAACCCAAACAGTATTTGGCGAGAGTTTCACCCCTGAAGGATTTGAACCCCGAAATAACAGTGCACTGTTAAAAACCAGAGGATATCGAGGATTCAAACAAGACGCTCTATATTAACCTGCCTGCAACCAGCTGAAAGTCATCACTGGGGAATACTAAGCTGCTGACACAGCAAAGACCGGGACACCGGCCTAAAGTCGGAAGCGACAATCACCCAGAAAAAAACAGCTGAATAAAAAGGCCAGGTAAGCCCACAAGTGTGGGTTATCGTTACAAACTTATATTTATAACGAAACAACAATATAGCGTTCATATGTGAATATTGCAATCGGGACTTTGTGTGGAATAACTTCTTTGAGGATCCTCTTGAATAGAATTCTTGAGAAAAATACAAATATAATTGCATGCAGAAAATTCTTATGAAAAACTCCTATAACAACCTTGGAATGCATGGATTGCAGAAACTGTAGATATACAGAGATAGGAATATAGTGCCTGCATAGGAAATCACTGTATGCGCTTTTCTGCATGTAGAGTCTCTCAGTGCGTTTTTCTTGCATATGAATTTAACCAGAGTTTGATGCAACCTCCTGGAATTCAAACAGTCCTTCTGAATATTTTGTGACTTGTATACATATGGACTGTAGTGACCTAGAGTGCGTTTTATTTGCAAGACAACACCCTGTTGTTAGGATCTGCAGTTAAGCATCTATTGTGTGTCATTGCAGACCCATCCACTATTGAGAACATCCAGGATACTTTGTCTGCAATAAGTTGATTCGAATATTACAAAACTACTACCATTGTTTAATTTATTTTATGTATTTTATTGTATTTTATCATATTTTATCAAACGTAGTTATAATAAATTGTTTCAACTCCGTGGGGCTCCGCATGTTTTGAGTGTGCCAATCCTACATTGACAGTATGTTAATTACAACTGGTAACCAATAACTATGCTATTGAGTCCCATCATTCGGACCTAAAAAGTAAGAGGTTAAAGCATTTTCACAAGAGTCTAACGAGTGGAACCTCAGTCTGCTGGATCCGCTCTCTTCTTTGGAGACTTGAACTTCGTCACCCGGTTCCACTGAGAAGGAATGGTCAGCTGGGGAAGCTCTTCTAGGTCCGTGACCGGGAGCCAACGTGCGATGTCCATCGGCGCAATATCTAATGCTTCCCATATCTTGGGTAGATCATCAGGGTGTCTCACAAGGATCTATATCTCGTTTATGGTAGTGCTCAGACCGAAAAGGGAACAGCCATCTAATGGGATGCTTCCTGGATCTCAGCTCCAACGTGAGCCAGAGTGCTTGCAGCTAGATTTTGGAATAATAGAATCTTATTGTTGTCAAGCAGGATTTCTTCCCTATCCCTCACTGCTTTTAGAACTTCTGCAGTGTCCAGGTAGTTTAGCAATGCACAGATCGTGTCCCTGGGAGGATCTCCTGTCAGAGGTTTCGGCCTCAGTGCTCTATGCGCTCTTTCTATCGTTATAGTGGCCGCATTATCCGGGCCCAGCAACATGGCGAATATGCGTCGGACCATTTCCATCAGCTCTTCCGCTGGAACAGATTCAGGTATGCCTCTCAGCCTCACATTTTTTCTCCTTCCCCGATTCTCTTGATCTTCAAGATACAGGTAAGGGTTGTTATACTGTGAGCGAAGCGTTTGCACTTGAGATTGCATCCCTTTACTATGCTGAACTATTGCAGCTTGTGATTCTTCTAAAGCCTCCACTCTGTGCCCCATGTGCTTTACCTCCGATTTTATATCGGCCAGCTCCTTCATTACTGGTGTTAAGGCTTGTGCCAACGTGTGCTTCAGGAAGGATTTGGTAATGGGCTTTGGGTCTTCCCCACCTTGTGCTTCAGAGTGAGTGCACAAGCTCGCGCCATCTGAATCTTCTTCCTCATGAGCCGCATCACTGTAGTCTGCATACGCCATTTTACATCGCTCGGCCGCTAGAGATAACTTCTCCTGGAAGTATTTATTCATGTCCCCTTGGGATTTCTTGACCCGTGGGGTGGTCTCTGTGTCTCTGCTTCTTTCCTTGCTCAGTTTGCCCATGATTTGGCAGGTAGAATCACTGTTTTAGCTGGTAAGCCGGGCAGTGTGGTGAGGAGCTCAAAGTTCAAGCGTCCTGCACCATGCTCCGTTGGCTTCGCCCCCTAAATTTTTTTGTTGAATGAGCTGCGTGAGGACTTATTTTGTGCGGGAAAAGCTGTAGTTTTTATTGGCACCATTTTGGGGTACATTTGGCTTTCTGGTTGATTTTTATCAAATTTTTTGGTGTCATTTTTATATTTTTTTATACCGTTTTTACTTAATGGGGTAGATCATGTGATATTTTTATAGATCCGTTCATTACGGATGCAACAATCCCAAATATGTCTAGTTTTTATTTTTTACTTTTACGTTTTATCAAAAAAATGTTTTTGTGTTGGCATTTTCTTAAAGCCATATTTTTGTCATTTTTCTGGCTATAGTCGATTGTGAGGGCTTGTTATTATTACTACTCTGGCTATAGTCGATTGTGAGGTGACGTTATTATTACTACCATTTTGGGGTACATACGACTTTTTGATTTGATATTATGGTTTTTGTGAGGTGCAAAAAAAGCTGTTTTGGCATAATCGTTGTTTCTTTTTACACCGTTCACTTGATGGGGTATATCATGTGATATTTTTGTAGAGCCAATTGTTACAGACGTGGAGATACCAAATAAGTCTATTTTTTTTTTTTATGCTTTACACAATACGAGCATTTTTAGAAAAAAAGCACGTTTTTATGTTGCAATTTTCTTAGAGACTTTTTTTTTCTGGCTATGGTCTTGTGTGGGTGCTCATTTTTTGTGGGATGAGGTGACGTTTTTATTGCTACCATTTTAGGGTAGATCATATGATATTATTATAGAGCTGGTCGTTGCGGCGCTTGGAAGGAATGACGTCAGGGCAAGTACAGTGAATAAATTAACTGGTTTCGGAACGATGGGTGCAGCTGGGCTCCAACAGATCATGGGACAACCCCTTGGGCTCCTTAGCAAGGTAATTTACATATCTATAAAATCGCTTTTTGGAAGAATAAAAGACACACAGAGCAGTAAGAGTGGGATAATTTAATACAAAACAAGGAGACTGATGGGCACATATAAATATCTCTATAGGGTAAATCCTGGTGAAGAATCCCTTTAAGGTGAAAAATGGCAGGGTCCTGAAGGGGTTAAACATGCCTGGGTAAACACACATCTATCCTAACATTAAAATAATACTAATAATAATAATAATAATAATAATAATACAGACTAGATGGACCAGGTGGTCTTTTTCTGCCGTTAATCTTCTATGCTTCTATGTAAACAAATAAAAAGTGGAATACCTGTCATGGGGTTCCGAAGGTGCACTCGGTCCCCCATTGCCCGCAGAACTGTTGCTTAGCTTTTGGAATGAGGTTCTGTGTTTGACCTCATTCCCAGGGCGGCTTTACTAGCTGGGTGGCTCCCTGCTCCTAGTCTGCCTTGAGCGCCGAGCTGATCACTCGGTGCTCGACTGGTTGGTCTGTCGGTCATGTGACGCTGGCCACGTCACATGACCCTCACTCCCCACTATAAATACAGGCAGCCTGCTGGCTACAGGTTGCCTGTTAATTTCTAGGTTCCTGGCTATTTGTTGGACTGCTGAATACTTACCTGATCCTGTTCCTTGACCATCCTTTTGCCTGCTCCTCCTGTACTGCGTTTCCGTCCTGGTATTGTGACCTCGGCTCCCACCTGACTACTCTCTTAGGACTCCTCTTGTACTTCTCTGCTCTCCTGGTATTTATGACCCCGGCTTCTCCTGACAATTCTCTGCTTGCTCCATTTGTACTTTGCAGCTTTCCTGGTATTGACTCGGTCCGTTCACGTCCTGTTGTTTGTCTGTCTGTCATCCCTGCTCTTACTCCAAGTTAGGGATTGCCGTCCAGTTGTCCCCTGTCATTAGGACTCGCGAGGCAAGTAGGCAGGGCCAGGGGTAAGGGTGGAGCGCAGTGGTCACTTCCCTCCCCCCTGTGTGTGTGTGTACGCGACCGTTACAATACCCCTTTAACTCAAGAATTACCAGAAACATCTCTGGTTGATTTTTTACAATATGCATAGCTTAGTGATAGCATCTCTTTGCTTATTTTTAAATATTTTAAATATTTTCTAATTTGCGACATGACGAGAAGAGGAACAATAGATCAAACAAACAGGTTCCAGCAGGAGTCTAGAAGGGTTTAAGCAGGAGTTGGACAAGCTCTCTTTCCAAAGCAGGCATTTCAGATTGGTCCCCCAACCTTCGGTCTCTTGCTCAGGATAGGTGTAATTAAGTTCTAACTGTGTCATTACTCACAATCAGAGCTGTGCTGGGTTTTTGGTTTTAGTTAGATCCTTCAGCTCTTTCACATAAACAGTGATCATGTCAAGTAATTGTCAAGACTAATAGATGAGGCATTATTATAGACATTATTTGCATTGATCAATGTGAGCCTCAGTTTTGAAAACATTTATCTCTGATGATCAAGGAGACATAAACAGCGCATGATGATCAAGAAGACATGAACAGAGCATGTGCAGAGCATTACTTCCATGGGAGTCCCGAAAATAGCTGAGCGAGATCAGCTATTTTTGAAATTCCCTTAAGAGTAAATGGAGGGTGGCTGTGCATGCACAGTGCACACTCCTTCACTTCAGGAGTCCTGTTTTGGAGATAGGAATGGGTCCCAGAATGGGACCCACACCTATCTCACATAGATGTCATATTCTAGTGATATGCAATCAATGTCTGAGATGGGACTGTCCCTTGGCATTTGTCAAATTATGGCATATTCTCATTAAGCAAATCTGATTTCTTTTCTCATGACGATGGACCTCAATGTCTACAGTAAATAATGTATTGTCGGTCATTAAGGAGTTACTATATATCCATCTTTATGTTTCATTGAAGAAAGCTTTAGAAGAACATTACAAAACTGTGGTATGAACAATCACAAACTACAGATACTGAATTCCTCTGTAAAGTTTTCAAAATCTTCAAAATCTCGAAACCAAAATGAAGAAAATATGATCTGTATGTATGTCACTTAGTTTGTACGAAAAGCATTGCCTCTGTTGCTGTGAAGATTTCAGAGAAATTAGGTTCATCAAAGCTTAGCTCCAGGGAATGAATACCAGCGAGCCTGTGGGCATATGTGACATTAAAGAAATTACCTCAGTGACAGTAGATGGATTCTCTTTATTGTAAATTCCTCACTTTTTTATTAACTAAAAATTGGAGCTACTATTTTCCATATCCCTAGAGAATTGAGGAGCATATGAAATATTTGTGCTCTGTGATTGTTGCTTTTTTCACGGTCTTCATAGGCAGCTGCAGTAGTATATTCCAGTATAGAGCACAAGCTGTTTTCATCTTGGATATGAACACATCAGGGGGTTTTAGACAGTATTTGTACAAGGTTAGAATAACATTATTTACCTGTTGTCAGTGAATAAGTCTTTGCAAAGAATAAGATATAATGTACAGCACAGATACAGTCCTGTATAGGAAGTTGACTGTGAAAAGGGACCTATGCAAATACTGTATCCTGAACTGAAATGCAACTTGGCAAAGCCAACAAGTCGTTTCCTTGAGGGCATTATACAGTATTTTTGAGAGTATCATTTTTGAGAGTACAAGAGGGAATGTAAATGAGCTCTTAGTAAGCTCAGCCTCCAACGCTACCAGATGTAAAGTAGCTATCTTATAAGTCAATGATCAACTTTTTAAAGGGCCTTGACACATCTCATCTGTAGACAGCTGTTTTGAGGTAATTGCCCATCATCAATGCAGAGCATAGTGTACTGGCTTAACTGGTAGAGAGGTCTAGGTCAGGATTTTGGGAAAACACTATCTCCTTATGGAGAGTGCCTTAAACGTCGTGAGGAGTCTTATAGGCTAGGCAACATGAGTCTGCAATACTGGAAAGAGGAATTCAAATGAGCTCTTAGTAAGCTCTGCCATTTAAGGTGCTAAACATAAGGAGATATTGTATTACCCACATCCTGACTTAGGCCTCTCACATAGTGAAGCAAGTACTCTCTACTCTGCACTGATGAGGGGCAATCACCCCGTAAATGTTGTCTGCAAATGAGATGCTGGCTTAATTATTATCCAAGTTATGAGTCAAGGCCTTTTAAAAGTTCAAGCATTGGAGGCACAGCTTGCGAAGAGCTCATTTGCATTCCTTCTTCCCAGAATTCCAGAGGATCGTTGCCTGGCCTATAAGACTCCTCGTGCCATTTTAAGGCACTCCCCATAAGAAGATATTGCATTCCCCAAATCTTGAGAGTACCATGCACATATTTTAACAGGCGTTTAAGAGGTTTTCTGTGAGGCCATTTTTAAGGGCTAGAATGGGTAAAAATAATAAATAAGCATTATCTCAAATATCCTTAGCTGCTGCCATTATGATGCTGCTGTCCATTTCCAGTCCCTGACTTAAAACACAGACTTCTCAGTCTTCTCAGTCCCGAGCTACAGCACTTGTATGAAAACTGTACCATGACGCCTGTTGCTCTGCTTCATAATACAGTATGTTTCTCAACTGATACCACTATAATTGAGTGATGTCTATATTGTTATACAGTTGCAAGAAAAAGTATGTGAACCCTTTGGAATTATATGGATTTCTGCACAAATTGGTCATAAAATGTGATCTGATCTTCAGCTAAGTCACAACAATAGACAATCACAATCTGCTTAAACTAATAACACACAAAGAATTAAATGTTACCATGTTTTTATGGAACACACCATGTAAACATTCACAGTGCAGGTGGAAAAAGTATGTGAACCCTTGGATTTAATAACTGGTTGAACCTCCTTTGGCAGCAATAACTTCAACCAAACGTTTCCTGTAGTTGCAGATCAGACGTGCACAACGGTCAGGAGTAATTATTGACCATTCCTCTTTACAGAACTGTTTCAGTTCAGCAATATTCTTGGGATGTCTGGTGTGAATCGCTTTCTTGAGGTCATGCCACAGCATCTCCATCGGGTTGAGGTCAGGACTCTGACTGGGCCACTCCAGAAGGCGTATTTTCTTCTGTTTAAGCCCTTCTGTTGTTGATTTACTTCTATGCTTTGGGTCGTTGTCCTGTTGCAACACCCATCTTCTGTTGAGCTTCAGCTGGTGGACAGATGGCCTTAAGTTCTCCTGCAAAATGTCTTGATAAACTTGGGAATTCATTTTTCCTTTGATGATAGCAATCCGTCCAGGCCCTGACGCAGCAAAGCAGCCCCAAACCATGATGCCTCCACCACCATACTTCACAGTTGGGATGAGGTTTTGAGGTTGGTGTGCTGTGCCTCTTTTTCTCCAAACATAGTGTTGTGTGTTTCTTCCAAACAACTCAACTTTGGTTTCATCTGTCCACAGAATATTTTGCCAGTACTGCTGTGGAACATCCAGGTGCTCTTGTGTAAACTGTAAACGTGCAGCAATGTTTTTTTTGGACAGCAGTGGCTTCCTCTGTGCTATCCTCCCATGAAATCCATTCTTGTTTAGTGTTTTAAGTATCGTAGATTCGCTAACAGGGATGTTAGCATATGCCAGAGACTTTTGTAAGTCTTTAGCTGACACTCTAGGATTCTTCTTCACCTCATTGAGCAGTCTGCGCTGTGCTCTTGCAGTCATCTTTACAGGACGGCCACTCCTAGGGAGAGTAGCAGCAGTGCTGAACTTTCTCCATTTATAGACAATTTGTCTTACCGTGGACTGATGAACAGCAAGGCTTTTGGAGATACTTTTATAACCCTTTCCAGCTTTCTGCAAGTCAACAATTCTTAATCGTAGGTCTTCTGAGAGCTCTTTTGTGCGAGGCATCATTCACATCAGGCAATGCTTCTTGTGAAAAGCAAACCCAGAACTGGTGTGTGTTTTTTATAGGGCAGGGCAGCTGTAACCAACACCTCCAATCTCATCTCATTGACTGGACTCCAGTTGGCTGACACCTCACTCCAATTAGCTCTTGGAGATGTCATTAGTCTAGGGGTTCACATACTTTTTCCACCTGCACTGTGAATGTTTACATGGTGTGTTCAATAAAAACATGGTAACATTTAATTCTGTGTGTGTTATTAGTTTAAGCAGACTGTGATTGTCTATTGTTGTGACTTAGATAAAGATCAGATCACATTTTATGACCAATTTGTGCATAAAT